>NC_090932.1:474970853-475574035 GCF_040938575.1 Ambystoma mexicanum | reverse complement strand
CTTCTGTCCTGCTGCAAATCAAGATGTCATCTACATATTGCATGATGATGCTCTCTATCTGTATGTTGCCCAGATCCATTTGAAGGACCCTATTGAAGATAGAGAGTGACTCACAATACCCCTGTGGTAATCTTGTGTTTCCATTTCTGGTTTCTATATATGAACAATGTCAGGTCTTGTGATTCTTCATGAAGTGGCATAGAAACAAAGGCATTCTTCAAGTCTATAGCTGTGCAGTGTGTAGCTTCCATTGGGATTCTGCACAAGATTGCCGATGGATTTGGAACTAATGGAAATTCTTCCTCTATTACATGGTTCAAAGGGTGAAAGATCTGGATGAAATGCCAAGACACCCCATCGCCTTCTTCAAAGGGTACACAGTGGTATTACACTCCGATTCTGACAGTGCCAATATTCCATGCTTCACTAATGCAGCAATTGTCTCATAAATGCCCATGTCTGCTTTCCTTGATATGGAATACTGTTTTTCCCTTTGTAGAATAGCTCCTGGTTTGAGCTTTCTCTTAACTGCTCCAATCCCTTTTAACAAAACTATGCCAGTTTTCTCCCCATCTAGGTTGTGGACATATTTGGTGCATTTAACCCTTTAGACCCCAATGGTCTTGTATATATCTTGCATTGATTGTGCTGTGTTGGTTTACTTAATATTGCTCTGATTCTTTTGCTATGGTCTGAGTTACAAAGGCCTTGTAATAAATGTGTCTATATTTTTGATATAACACCTGTCTGGGAGTAATTCGTAAGTGTCCCTGCTCTGTGTGCTCATTGAGGTCTTTCATTCACCCGCAACCCTCTTGGGACTTAGTCTTGACCGCTTGCCATAGCTACCTTAGTTGGGCTGGCTTGTCCAGAGGTTACCCTGTTCCAAGAAAGTAGGGTGGCCTTCTGAACCTCTGCCCACCAATTCAGAGTTCAGAAATCCATCTTAACAAGTGTATCCTCCATTCTGCTCTGTCTGGTACAAGGGCTGTTGCTGTAATCCCCCATTTTGATGTGTCATCCCCCTATCCCTGCATACTCGGGCTATGTATGTGTCCTTGCCTTCCATAAAACCAACCTACTATGGGACCCCCATTTGCCTTTGCTGTCTCCCCTGGAACCCTCCTGTGTTCTGCTGCATTGGGTGTCCAAACGCTCTACCCCGAGACATCCCTCCTCATCCTCTTGACCACTGGTTCATATACCCTCGTCCTGCAAAACCTCCCCCTGCCATCTGTGGCCTGTTCTGCACATTCTGAGTAAATACACCTTCTCTGCTTGTTCACAACGCTCCTTCCATTGTATTTTTGGATAATTCTTTCTGTACTAATTTTGCTTACTCCTGTTTCCTCTCCTCCTGCTTATTTCTTGCATCTCTTGAATTAATCACCAATAGTGCCCTATAGTTAGTGGGATTTATGACCACGGTTTATCCTCCATCCCCACTAGCTTCTTAAACTGTTTTTGCACTTGGTCTGGTAGCCCCTGACATAATATATGATAAAAATAACCCAACTGTTCTGTCCCACAGCTCCCTCGTTTCAAGACACCATCTCTTTTGAATCTGTTGAATGTATTGAGTGGGGCTTCATCCTCACACACTTTGTGCGCCATAATCATGCTTATATCCGAAGTGTCTGGGTATTGCACCCTTGGAGCTTGCCATATGGCCGCTCGACAGTTATTGAAGGGCACGCCATTGTGTGTCATGTTTTGCGCTGTCACTCCAGGATACCCTGCTCTTTTCCACACATGGTCAGCTACCTCCCCAAGAATGGCTGAGTGGAGACTTTTCAAGTCTCCTACCGCTAATGTCATCCCTGTTGTCAGACTTCCTATCTCATAGATTCATTTGCCAGCCCCGGCCATGAACGAAGGCAGTTTGCATCTTTAACTGTCCTTGTCCATTTGCTGTCATGGAATATATTGAGGTCACCCACCTCCTTTCTCTTATAATGTATTTATTTTTAAATTTGTATAGCGCTCAGGCAGCCGTTGGGCATTGCAACACGGTTACTTGTGCAGAACTTGGTTACAGTTGGGATCTGTGTTAGCCTCACTCATCCATCCTGTCCCCCTATGTCTTAAGTGGCTGTAAATGTCCTTGACATCCCTGTGCTTTTCTGCCGAGGCTGGGCCCTATGCCTCGGGACATACTGAGTGATATCATCTGTGTCTCACAGCCCACCCATGGGATGCAGCAGTTGCCCTTTGATGTTTCTCTCTTCTCTGCCCATTCCTTCCTCATCTCCCCAAACTGTGTTTCTGTCTGGGCTTACCTACCTGGAGCGGAGAAAGTGTTTTCCCTCCTCGTCATCCTCACTCCCTTGTGAGTCTCCATCTGATCCCATGGTCCTGATGCTACTGTCACTGTCCACCTGTCTATCATTGCTGAAACTAAGTCTCCTTAAAATGATGTCGTACTGCTGCTTTCCCTTTGTCTGATCTGTAATTTTATGTGTTCCCCTTCACTGAGATTTCAGCACTCCCATTTGCCAGTGGGGCTGCTGTGCTGCTTCTCCTGCTCCTATACAATTCCCCTATCCTTCTTCAAATACTGTACCCATCCTCACTATTTGAAAGTGCCACATCCATCTTAATCACTACTACTTTTTTTGAGATCCTCTTTCTGCTCTCATCCCTGTCCTGTCTCTCTCATTTCTGCGCTCTTCCTCTTGCTTGTATCAGCATTCTGTAACAATCCGCTCGACTTGCAACCTCCTTTTTTGATTTTTTAGCTGCACTTGCCGTTCCTGCTCTTCTTCTGCCTTTCTGTTTGCTATGTCTTCTAGCTCTCCCTGTTTCCTTTGCTCCTTCTCTACTCTCACTTGCACTTCTGCTTGTTCTCTTTCCTTTTTGTAATCTTCAATTTTCCTCCTTTTCTTCCTTTTCTTTCCTATGCACTTCCTCCATTATCTCTTCCCGTTCATTAGCTTCCTCCTCCTTGCCTTTACTGTGCAATGCTTCTTTTTCCACATTCTCTCTTTCGCTTGCTGTTTTTCTGTCCAATTTGAGCAATATCTGTCTACCTATCCATTCATTCGATGCTACTAACTCTTGGCTTGTAGTAAATCCTGTATTTCCTGTGTCATTCTCCTGTAACTTCGTTTGAATTTCGTTACGCTCACTGCATCGCTGCTACTGTCCCATGTTGCTTTATTTGCTGGCTTTGCTCTATCGAGTGTGTCTCCTCTACTATACGCTGGTAGCACGAAAGTGGGATTTGTGTATCCTTTTGCTGCTTTTAATTCTTTCATGATGTAAAATCCCTTGCTCTCTGTCGCTGTGTCTGCATCTACTGTTTGAGGAGAAGGAGGATGGGGTGGAGGAGCCAAATGCTTTTCACTCTCCACATCCTGTTGGCTCAGCATTCAATGTCACCGAGTCACATCCCCTTCCTCCTCCTGAAACATTTTCCATAATTCTATTGAGTCACATCCCCTTCCTCCTCCTGAAACATTTTCCATAATTCTAGTATGACCAGTGAGTTGCTTAATTTACTCCCCTTTTATGCTGTCTGTAGATAAGTGACAAAGTGTTGCTGCACACATTTGGAAGAGCTTCTATTTTTGAGCCATGGCTTCATCAACTTGGCCTCTGTGTAGCAAGTACATTCTGCACTATACTTGCGTATTGTGTCTTGATATCGTGGAATGGGCTTGCATAATTGTTGAAGAGGCTTATCCCCCATTGCATCACCTTAAACAATACTTTTCTCAATACGTATATTTGACCTCAAATCAAAGTTTTCTACACGTCTGATTTTAATCAATACAATTTAAAATATCTTTTCTCAGCCTTTCTGCTCAACACCCTGAATAGAGGTGTGCTCCGCGCACCTCCCCTTTCTGGCTCTCCACCCTGAAAGCTTAATTCACAATGCCACTTGCGTGTTCTGCCCCAAATGCACAACACTGGTTTCAAGCACAATCGGCAAATTGCCTACCAAATTTTATCACGTTCTATGCACTTCAAATCCTATCGAACAACCTCATTGGTGATGTCACCACTACCATAGAGGAAGAATTGTTGCAACACAACAAAACACAACATAACATATAAACGGAACGGCTGCCTTCCAGATCTACTAACAAAGTAAACCAAAAATCTTGTGGTCCCTCTTCTGTAGCGTCACCTTACAGGATTACATCTCAGAGAGAAAGTTAGGAAACCACCTTCCATAATATAAGATAGTCTTTTACGCTAACCAATATATCCAGGTAAACCACCATATATCCTTTTTTTCCCCAAAGTTTTATACTTCCGCAAGCTAAGCTGACTGTTTAAGCGTACCGCCCAAACTGACCACCCAACAAACAGGTATCCTTACATCACCCCAGAAAAATCTTCACTCAGACCACTGAACAGATCTGCCCTCCCCGCATTTGCCATATAGCATTCACTCGTAATTATAGGTGTCATTTTCCATGGGTCACCAGACAGCCCCTCGGGCATGTGACAGGACAAGGTGGTTTCTTGCTGAAAGAACCTAGCGACCTTCTCTGCTCCCATTTTATATAGCGTAGCCGGATCACACCAGGAAAACAAGTTTCATCTAGAGCTCTCAGCTTCTAAGCATTTGTCACCTGGTGTTATCCCATGTGTGACATCACAAATCTAGATTCCCTCGGGGAAACCTGTCATTGGTCAGTTTGGATAAGTTATACATAAAGAATATATAGGTTTGTTTTGTAATAGGTTAGCCATATCCAGTGGCTTCTCTTCAGACCAATTCTGCTACCACCAGTCTACAATGTTGCACATTCCTGAAAAGACCATTTGCCTTTGCAACAAATTATATCCCCACGTGAATGGTGAATTTGGATTGGGCAGAATGTGTCCTCCCAGCCACAGGATTACAGACAATTCTCAGACTGAATGTCCTTCTTCAAGGTAATGAGAAAGAACATGGAGGTGCGAAGCAATCTTTAATGTTGCTATTCCCTGATCACCCAAGCCTCTCAGAGTTCAGTCAGTTAATGAATTGTGGGCAACACTTGTATCTTCTTCTCTCTGGTTCTCTGGGAACAGTTTTCTCTGTCTGGGTCACTGGTGTCGAGACCACAAAATTAAGCCCTCTTGTCTATAATTATGAGGATTTTAGCCAGAATTTCGGCAGGTGGCTCACTATCTCGGTAGCTGGAATTTTCCTTTTTCTACTTTGTCCTTGGCTGAGTGTCATGTTTCTGCTTGCCTCGAGCTGTGTCGATCATGTCAGCTTGTCTGTGTTTCCTGAATGTTCTTCTCCTTTCTTGCTTGTTTCAGAGGCCTATAACATATGTAGTATTCCTTATGGCTTCTCCATGTTAGTGGCAGTCAACTATGTGCAAGCTAAATGTATGGATGTTTTGCATCTTGTGGTTTCAGCTTTGGTGAAAGATATGAATGCAGAGATATGTATATGTGTTTGTCCTCTTACCTGTGTGGGTTATAAGCATTATTCTTCATGCCTATATGCAATAAACTAGAGCAGGTCTGTGTAGCTTCATGAGTGAATGAATATGTACTTCATGTATAGGCCCGGCTATGTCATGATGACATCATTGGTTTCTGATTTCCCAGTCAGTCGACCTGATCAATTGATGTCAGTTACATGTTGTCCAGATCATCAATTGGGTTTGGACTGAATGGTTGCCTAAGGCAATACTGCTTTGTACACCTGCAATATATTGATGAATGCGGTGATGGGCCTAAGAAAGAAGGCACATCTATCGTTTCTCTGTCTTCGTGTTGAGAGTCGTGCAGGGTCGTGTGGGTCAAACTTGGCCTCCTGTCTACAGCTGAGAATCCCACTTGCATTTACTAGGCTTAGAAAGAGAAAACAATGAGGAATCGGTGCTTTTTGTAGGGGAAGAAGAATCCCAAAGAATTCCAGAGCACTGAGAAGTCCACATGAAATCTGCAGAAGGAGAAGTCTAAAAAACGGAGAAACAAATGTTAATTTGCTATTCATAGGAGCAGGCCTAAGCACTGTGAATCCCATGTGTATTTTGTAGTCAATGGAGAATGCAACATTAATAGATGCAGGGGAGTTCTTTAATAGTTTTATTTGGTTCTATTAACCAGCTGAGACACTTGCTGAGTCCTAGTACCATGCTCAGAGATGGGAGGTTCTTCCTCAATTTATGTGGCTTTACTAATGAGCATAGCCACCTGTTCCTTTTTCTGGGATATCGCAGCACCTGATTCACCCTTTTAACAGTCTCTTGCAAAGCTGTATGAAAGGGTGCAGGGTGGCAAAGTTGCATATGCTTCTCCTTGATATCCTTTGTATTCACAACTAGCTCATCAGTCAGCTCACATTCACTAACATATGTCATACAATGTGCACTGCACTTTCCTGTATTCCTTATTGATCTTTCTTACCTGATCCAAAGCCAACATAACCTGAATTGTAGCAGAAATAATTGGAGGGTGCACTGCTAGTGATGGGAAAGAGGCTTTTCTAGTTGCTGGTGCTACTTGGTCAGGGCATGCTGGGTCAGACACGTGGGGGTGAAAGAGACGGTTGGGTTAGCTTAGAGTCAAGGGGGAAACAAAGTCACTTGCTGGCGTATGGCTACCATCGAGATAGAGTCTAATATGTTTTACTACTGTGGCCACCGTAACTGCTACAAGATGGTTCTGTTGTGGCTCCGTCAAGTGGGGTGCACTCATTGAACATATCCATGTATCACAGGTCAAAGTTTGTGTGCATGGAGGAGGTTACAGGACACTCTTACTTGGAATACCCTGATGACTGTTTCTTCCAGAGATTGCATATCACACTGACTGCTTACCTCCTGACAATCACTCTCGCAAGCTGATGTTCTGGCAGAGATTGAACATTACAGTGACTGTCACACAGTGACAATCATTCCCTTGCGCTGACGTAGTCCAACGCCCATGAAGATATGAGCTGTGATATCATGTGTGACCATGTCTTTTGACCTTACTTCCCCCTTTCAAGGAAAGCCTGAGACACACCTGCCCATTCCTCATGGGCAGGCAATGTTGGAGTGGCTCCAGACTCGCCCTCTTGAGCCATCTGCTGTTGGACTGTCCTGGTGCCTCTGCCTGGTGATCTTAGATTTTCTAAAGCACCAAACCCTCTCTCTCTTTCATTGCTCCCTCTGGACCTCTGCTGCTACCTCTGCCTCCTGAATCTTCTGGAGCATCACGTCCTCTAAGACAACTCCAAGGTACCTTCTGCAGATACTCCTCAATTAACTCTGCCCTTACCACAACGTCCTCCAGATTGGTGATCCGCCTCCTCTTCCTCCTCATTACCCCTCTCTCCCTCATCCTGCTCCATCTCACCCATCTCATGCTCCATATCCCCATTCACAATCACCATGCCCCTCCTCATGCACAGTCTCACTCTCTTCAATCAACTCCACCTTCTCCTCCTCAGCAACTGTCTCTCTACCTCACAGTTTGTCTCAACCTCCTGCTGACCCTCATTCATAGGCTCTGTTTCCCTCTACTTGGTAACTCTCTCACAAACTGACACAGAGATTGAGGAGTAGGCCAGCTCCTCATCTTTTCCCCTGACACTCCCTCCAAATAAAAGGACATGTTACTTAAAGTCCTGATGTGAAATACACAAATTTTCCTAAGGTGCCTAAACTACCTAAGGTGTCAATTTGGAAATCATAAAATAAGTGACAAAGACTAACAAAGGGATTTTCAGGCAACTCATAAAATGGAAAAGGGTTCTTCAAACCCACTAGCAGTACAGAAGGTGAATGAGCACAGGAAGACTTCTCATGATCCTCGACAAAGGTTTCTCTAAAATATAGGAGAGGAAAATTATACGTATAAATGTGTTCTTTTTTCATTTTGTTTTAACTGAATTAATTGTAAAAAAATATGATTAGAGAGAGTCTAAAACACATATAGACACACAAACAGACAAAAGGAGATAAAACAAGGATAACACAACAGAAAAAACAACTAGAAAAGCACACTCCAAAATGCCTCCAAAATAATCACCTTTTGAGCCTGTTGTCTCCATGCCTAGTTTAACAGCCACACAAACCCCAGAAAGGAATCAGGAAGCAGACTGGTCCTTTTAAAGTCCCTCAAACATGTTTTACAATGTCTCAGGCTTCTAATTGGCTTGTTGCAGCCCCTCTTGAGTCTCGGGCATGTCAATTGAATGTCAGGCTCGATCTCTCATCGTGAAACCAGTGAAGGGGTTAACCACATGGGAAATCCCACGGGAATGCCATGGTGCTGGTGTAACCCACCTAGAACAACATGATTATTTACCACTACTACTAATGTTACACAGTGTCTGGGCAGGATTGGCTAGTAGAAGCGTAAGAAAAAAATGTAATATGTTTGCTTTTGTTCTGCAATTAATTCATCTCAAATCAACCGTTTTCCAAGATGGAAGCCACATTTACTTTCAGCTGCTACTTAATCTGTTGTTAACTGTAGTCATGTGTTGATTTCTATTCCCAAAATGTGTCTTTAGCATTGATGATGTCAGTTGGAGAAGTGATGAAGGTCAGTGACTCTTCTGGAAACCAGGGGTGGGGGTAGTCAGTTGCTCAGACAGTGGGGGCTCTCTAACACAGGGGACAACGGTGATAGTGAGGAAGGATGTCTCTGCAAGTTGGGGCAGTGACAATGGAAGTAAAATGGCCAAATTGAGGAAGTGAAATCACTGCAAAGGCACGATTAGGAAAGCCTGGGCACATATTTTGGAACTCCTGAATATCCCACGTAACACAAACCCTTTTTTGTGGGTATGGAGGGGATTCACAGATCATACCAAATTGTACTTCAGGACATCATCTCACAAGCATTGTCATTTTCCATAACACACAAATATTCTGCATCGCAACACCTGATCTCTTCATCTATTAACTGTAACATTGTATATAGCTATAGGGAGACCCTTTGCTTTGATTATGTGTTTATTGTTGATTCAAGCGTCCCTTAGTGCTGCACTTTTGTCGTGTAAACATTACATTTATTTTACTAAGATTGGGAGTGATGTCACACAGATGCAATAGTGATCAGTTCTGCTTTTATCAAGCTATGCGAATGACATCTCCTCATTGGAGTCACTGTGAAGCAAGTCCATCTGGCAAGGGTGTCGAAGCCCTTCCTGTTTTGATTTGTGTTATTTAAATGTTGGAGGTTATTCCATCTTGGGAAGGATAATATGCCAATCAGATCGTCCTTACACAAAACTCTTTGCCAAAAGCATAGTACGGACGTGTGCCCTGCTGCATCAATAGCCTGATCTGCAGCACCTGCTCACCATTGGCACAGAACAGGTTAAAAGGATGCAATTTCCCATTTGACAGCTGTCATGACAACTAAATTTGTGCAGCTGCATTTAGGATAGGGCCCCTGTTTCAAAAACTCCCTAACTATGAATATGCTGTCCTGGAGGCCAGATAAACTGTAAGCATAAGCCACAACTGAGTTTAAGGTGTGGTGTCCAGCATGTCTAATATTGATCCAATCCACATACATTTGATATCACACAAGTGTCACTCGTTTAAACCCAGTTAAGCTATGAAAGGATTATGCTTATTTCCCCTGGTCACGCTGTCCTGCTACTGCCAGCAAGAATGTATTGTTGGGGGTTGCCCTTGTTTGTTCCTTTGTGAGGGCAAGTAACATCCTCCTCAGCAAGACAGCCATTCAACAAGAAGCTGTCTTGGGAACTGGAATCAACGGACACACCAATTCACAAAAGTAGTGGTCTCACACCAGGTTGATGTACATCAAAATGCCTTTGATTCTATTGAGAAGGGAAGGGGTGGGGTCTATGTAGACAGAGGGACCTTTTTAAATCCAGAGAAAAGTTCCACCATCTTATTCTCACTGTGTCTATTTTTTCTCCATGTACCTTCCACTTCCTGTAGCACAAAGCCCTTTGGGCATGATGGCACGAGGCAAAGTGCAATGTTTCCAAGGACAGGGATTGGACCCTAGAAGCAAGCTTGCTTTAGTCCAATCACGTATGGATGTTTACCTTTAAGCAAATGGGTCTCCAACTCCCTCTCAGAATCACTTTGGAACAAACAACTAAGAAGAATTTTGTTGGACCTCTCTTGGGAGAGATGACTTTACAGAGACCTCTATCAGTGAGGTGAAGACTTAATGTACAAGGCAGAGGCAGACTCAGTGCCCTACCTATCTCCAGGGCACATTGGGGGTATACCTGCTCCTGGAACAAGACCTGCCCCTCTGCCAGTCACACTGCTGCCCAGGACCTCATGGTGATGAAGGAGCCCTGACAGTGTGCACCAGCCTCCCTTGCTGGGAACCCGTAAAGAATAACTGAACTTGTCTGGGAGGGCCCAGAGTGGGAGTCACAATATCCTAAAAGCTGAGACAGCTCAGAACCATATGTTTAATTGCATATAATCATTTGAACTGCTGTTGAACCGGGTTCACGGCACTACGACCCAGCAGGCTACTCTGGAGCTGCCTTTGGCACTCACCAAGCTCTTCTAACTGCACATTCAAACCTATTCACTGCCAGACTGCACTAGCTGAGTATGTTGCTGCCTTGGCTTGGACTACCAGCTCTTTCTTGTATCTGCCACCTTCGAACCATCAATCTCCCCACTAGCATCTTCGCTGCTGATTGTCTCTGTCACTCGTACTGATCCTGGTGGTTCCTTGAGCCCTGGCCACTGAACGCCAATTGGAACTGCTTGTGCCGAACTGCCCATCCAGTCCCAAACTTCTATGCCATCTACTCAATCAACAACCTAACTCTGGTGGCCCTCAGGATCTGCAGCCCTTCAAGTGCTTCATCGTGCTAATTCTGTCAAAACCAGTGCATCCAGTCAACAGTATCTTCACAGTTGAACGGACCGCCGAACCGACAATGGTGGTCCTCGATATGAGCTCTTTTTTTAGCATAGCCTTCATACTACAAAGATCTGTTCGACCACTGCTCCCTGCCAAGAACAATGATACCATTGCAGACGAACAGCACCTAACCACACGAACAGCACTGAAAAGCCTGGTTTGCTGTAGTTTACCTGCCAAGAAGGTCCTATTCACCCACAGCTGCCCTCTTGGTCCAGTATGGGCCCTTGAGACTGCTTGGTCACGTGTGCACCTCTTTCCTCAAGACATATCCTTTTAAAAGTACATAGTGGTCATTGAAATTGCCTTTCACCCCTGCATTCTTGCACAGAGAGCTGCATTCTCTCTTTTCTTGCATATTCTCTGTTATGTGCACAGGGAAGGGTTTTGTACAGTGTTTCTAGTTACTTTTCTTGCAGATGGTGTGTTTGATTAAAGTATGCAGAGTTGTATAGAACCTTGATCTGACATTCCCTTTATTTTGGACAGTTATACTTTGTTGTTTGGCGTTCTACTGATTCACATGCACACCCCTCTTGAAAGTGTATCGTCCCCTGTCCCACGTCGCCAGAAAAGACAAAGGAGGTATATCTCACGTTTAAGATTGGGATCACTGTTGGTTCATAGAATTGTGAGGGCTGAGTAGGTGGTTTATTTCCTACTCACCCCTATAGTCCTGCGAGAAGAAATCATTTCGTCACAGTCACACTCTTGCATATTTAATAACCTTTGTTGTTTGTGTGCTGAAGGAACTTGCCTCTGGTCTCTGGCACAAGACCTTACATGGATTAGCAGGCCATTGTTTACACAGAACTGATTTGGCAGCAATTTAAATTGTTTTCGATAAGGTAAATATCTACATATACAGATGGAAAGAAAGTGGCAGGATACTGTATTGGAGCTGCTTTACACGTTCTAAAATGAAGTCGTACTTCCCCTTGTGTCAATAATGGCAGCGAGGACCGAGTATACTATTTTCTAAATAGTGTACAATAGTGCCCATCAATCAAAGCAGGCTGGACAGACTGGTTCTTCGGGAACAACCCTGGATTATGTGATTTTGAGAACCTTCTCCGAGAAAATAAACAGAGAAATTCACCAGGTACCCAGGATAGGTCAAAGTGAAAACCGCTCTGAGGTAGGACAATTAATTGAAATAATCTTCGGTGACATTTTGATGTGTAATATTTGTTTTTCTTCCTTACTATCCTCTACTTGTGCACATTACTATATATCCGCAATTACCGCCAGTGTGTTCGCTGTGTTTCTAAATGACTTTTGCAGTGGAAAATGTGTTTTGCTCCATGTTACTCCCAAAATAGCCTCGGGATGTTTTGTTATATTGGTTTCTAAATCAGCAATTAGGATATTCCTGTGAAGTCCGGACATTGCAATCAAATGTCACAGCTGAGGCTTGAGGTCTTTTTCTCATTTCTGTTTTCTGCATGTGCTAGGCACTGAAGAAAAGCCGGCGCTGTCACTCAGAAGCCTCGCAAGTGACCATCCCTAGCGCCGACTCATCCTGCAAAAGTCGGATTCACTCACTTTTGAAAGGCGACACCTAACCTTGCCCTGAATTTCACATACATGGAACTCATAGCGCATAATTGTAATGTTGGATGACCATAAGCAACCAAACAAGTGCGCACTTCCTGTCCCCACACGGCATGCTGTTTTAAATTTCCATTTGCCATGCTAGTGAGAAACACTTAGTTTAATGACAATATTTTTCTTTGAGTTGCTTTAAGTCAGAGGCTCAAAGGGGACGCCTTAAGTGATATGGAAAAAAAACGAAAGTGAGAAGCCGAAGTGCGTAGCTGGGGCAATAAGATTGATATCAATTTAGCATAGATAGCATTTTGCTTGAACATGAATTTTAATTCGGCAGCTATCAAGTTTGGACACGAAACCTCTGTTGTACTTTCCTTGGAAACGGGTCCAAAAACCGACACGTATCTCACAAAAGTATTTATGCGTTCTAGCTGGAATTTGCTGAGACATTTTTGTTTGTGTCTACTTATGTTTTTTATTTATTAAATTCAAAGCTAAGTAGCTTGAGAAAGCAATAAAACGCTGCACCTGGCTAGGAATGACAGGCTTTACATAAACAGTTATAAGCACGAGGGATTTCACAGATTTACTACACGTCTTTGCAGAACTGAAAGTGTGGCTAAATGTTCACGGATCGACACGCTCTTTTTTGCAGTTGCTGTACTGTGTCTTTAGAACACAGCCTCTCCGCCAAACTGCAGCTGTCAAATCCACCCAATGCAAAAATCATTTCTTTCAAACAGCAAACATAATTAAGATCGAGCAGCAGCGAGAGTGAGCAGCAGCAGGAGTTTAGTGATTTGCCATGTCCAGGTCTGACTCTGCCCAGGGCCATCTTAAGCACTTTTGGGGCCCTGGGCACGGACATCTTTGGGGCCCCTCCACCAAACCAAAGGAATCAAGAATACTGGTTTCGCCCCCCGCGCCTCACCCGTCGCGCTCACAACCTATAGGTTGATAAGCACGCTTACTCCCTTTAAGTCCCCTTACCCTCTTCATTCTTCCTCTAATCAGAATGATAAACAAGTAGCATTTGAAGACCAATGTTAGGGGGTGAGCTGGTATTTGTGCCAACTGCAATATATGCATTTGAACACTTTCTTTTCCAGTTCTTACCATGAACTAAAACAATTTCATTTTATAAAAATAGAATTCGAAAGTACACAAATCACATTACTAAACATGACCATTTTTAAACAAAATATTATAGAAGTGTGTTATGCAAAATGGCAATGGTTATAGCTTCATTCTCTCCATCATCAAGGGAAGTACATAAGTAACAGCATGCCAATTGATGTGATTTAACACATTTAATCTGTGTTTGTATTTTGTATTTTAAAGCTTTAAATATTTCCAAAACAATGGCTTGTGAAATTTTCATTTATGAACATGTCATAAAACCTTCGACTTTTACCAAAAAGCAAACAATTTTTTTGTGTCAAACAATCAAACCTTAAAATATGCTTGCCTGAGGCCTGCAACATCTAGTCTGCTCTCTTCTGTCTACCAACCCTCCCACCCAAATGGCCTACATAAAAAGAAAGATCATGGGCTAAACGATACCAGCAGAATGCAAGAAGTCGAACCTCACAGAAGACAGCACAGTAATGTAAGATATATTAGATGATTTGACTATGATCACTGTATGGACTGCTGGCAAATCCAGGATACAAGCATGAATGCTTTTGTTCCATAGTCTTCAATTTGGATACTTATTCACCTTTTGGACTAAAAGTTCATGCCATTGTTGCAGGTGATTGCCTAGGTTTTAGAACACCCCACCTGAGCAAACCAATTTCTAGACCTTCACCATATGGATGATATGTTATTTTATATATCACCCCCTATCTGGTGCAGGTACATTACTGATAATAGCAGATGTAGGCAGGTTTATAAACTTCAGATACAGGAAAGCATCAGCCAGCCTTGCTGGAATGTGATATTCTAATTTTGCATATGAACACATATCTGCAATGGGTGCTTCACACACTGAGCTAACTTCTGAACCATTGTGGCACTCAGTTTATCAATATGCATTTCACTGTTGCCTATTGCACATAATCGACATAATTCCCACAGGAAGGAAAGAATGCTACAGAGTTGTGCCTTAAGGAACACACAAACTATGTAAACCAGAGTGAACACAGAAGCACTATGTGATGAATTGATCAAGGCAGAATGTACTTGTCAAAACAGAAAGGCAATGGGTTTGGACCATCAGCAGCACCCCATAAAATATCCTGACGTGCTATTTAGGACTGGTGAACAATGGAATCTTACTTCTTCAGATCAGGCAGCGTTGTGGGGGCCCCCACCAACGCGGGGGCCCTGGGCAAGTGCCCCTTTTGCTCTCCCATAAAAACGTCTCTGGGTCTGCCTTCTGACTGCAGGGCCACACAGCTCCATTTGGTGTACCCTGTGTGGGAGGTCCTCTCAGTGTGCGATGGGCTCCTCTTTCAAACAAAAAAACCTCTAAAAGTGAAGCAGTGTATCCGTGTACACCAGTCTCTCTATCCCCCTCGCCTTGACTGAACGGCAGGTACTCCAAGCCAAGGCGACTAGTGAATGAGGGAGGCGTCGGTGTCGGCAGATGTGCCGCCGGCAGAGATGTTGGAAATGGTAGCGGAACCAACTTTAAACTTAATCACAGAGTCAAAGCTTGCTGGAGCTGAAGCTGGATTGTACAAGCAAGATCCCAGTGGCATTGTAGAACAGCTAGCGTGTGCACCGAGCGGCCTGATGTGTCCTCTCCAAAGACCTGAGGTGAGCATGAACAAGGGCGAAAAGGATTCTATTCTATATGCCCCAGAGGGCTTGTTGCCTTCCCGTCATCCCCCCCTTTAGTGTGGATGTAAAAATTGCCACTAGTACAGCAGCATATATGGAGAGCATTGTGTCAAGGAGTGGTTTGCCTGTTATCTACATACAAAACACAATTAGAAACACAGTTAAAGTGAATTTTAATTAAACAGTCTTGAACAGCCTGACACATTTTTTAGAGCTGTGGTTCTAATTGTGTTTTGTGCGCAGATAACAGGCAAACCACTCCTTGACACAATTTATGTACCGTTGGCATCTTTTGGCAGGTTTCCCACACTCTTGCCTCAATCTGCAGCCCATCACACATATTCATTGTCATGGTGCCATTTCTCAAAATTGTCCTTTTCTGCCAAAACTAGGTCTTATATGAAGAGCATGACTGTTGCGGTGGAGGAGGGAGAGCATCATCAAGCGACCCTGCCTTTGGGTGAGCTGGATATGGGGGTCCTAAAATCTGCCTGCACATCTTGTGCAACGGGGGAGTGAGGGGCCTAAATTGACTGGCGAAGCCTCAAGCGAATGCCATGAGGACATTTTGACCTGTTAAGTCGTGGGGAGGGCGTTCGTAAAAGACCCAAGTGGCCTAATTGGTGGAACTAGAGATGGGGTTGTTCAAGGTTTGGCCCCAGCATGTGCACTAACAAAGGGGACGAATATCCTGACAAAGCACCACACTAACCAACAGTTGAACGTTGCTACCGAGGCACATGTGACTCTACCTAACGATGTTTTGTCGGAAACTATTTAACTGGCTACCAACTTGGCTCTGAGTGAAACGCCTTTTCAGGTGGAACCACTGACCTATCAGTTTTCGAGAGGCTATTGGGGCTTGGGAGTGAATAGTGTCAACCTGAGTGAGCGTCCACCTAAAGCGGGAAGGGAGGGGAATTTCTTTAAGAACAAAAAATCCAACCTGCAATGTAAGATGGCAGCTTTCCCTAACTACGCAGAATAAAAATATTTGGAAGCCAAGGGGGCTTGTCCATAATGGTGACCGTGAGCAAAGTGTCTTCTCATGTAGAAAGAACACACGTCTTTTGCTAAATGGTGTTCCAAACAAACCTCGAATAATGGAAGAAATTCCGGACCATTTGCTACTACAAAGCGTCTTAGGAGTTGATGAGGTAGATCAATCAGCTACATTAGATAATGGTGAAGGTAAATGGGGTGTTGCTCAAAGGCAACTATCTCCACAACACTTCACGGAAACCTCAGTTACGTCTAGTACTTTACCTTCAAGGGCAACTAGGGAGAAGCTAACTGGCCCCCACAAAAGATCAAAGTTGGACTCAGTGGAATCCTTGGGGGAAAGTGGAATAGGGACTACCAATCAAACTTCCGCCAAAACAGATATTTCTGGAATGACCCCAAGCCAAGGTGAATGGTGCAATAGATGCCCCAGAGAGTCAGACTTTCAAACTGTTGCGACCTTGACATTTATAATGAACCCATTTATGAAGCTCTATGAGAACAACTAAGGGATCAGACAACCATGCTGGCTATGTTAGATTTGAAGGCAATATTTGTGGAAGGATTAGTAACAGGGATCCAGAACAGCATGGAGAACAGCACAGCAAAAGTAGCCAAACTCTTACACACCATACTTCACCCCATCATTAAAGAGAAGTAGAAAAGGAGAGAATTGAGGACCTTTGATGGCCTCGACATCCAGCCCCAGGATTGTGTGCCTCCTGGTATGAATTAATCACTGGTTAGGCATTCTAGATTGCCCAATCAACTGGATGTCCCAGCCAACTGTTTAGAATTGGAGTGTGGTCGAGAAGATGGTTTACATCCTCCAACTCGACAGAGATCTCAATCCTTGGACATAGTGAGCATCCCTTTTAGGGAGAATTCTCCAGAATGGCTAATGTCCCTTACCTACTGAGTCCCTCAGCAGCATTGCTGGATTTCTAGAATTTATTATTTTCAACTAGTAAGAGTGTGAGCCTTTTTTCCCACTCTTACATGTGTTTTGCTGTGTGTGCTTTAACATTCTTGTGTTCATAGAGTGTGGAGCCTCACCTACTCCATAGGCATCATCGTTTTACTGTGTGTTGCACAGCACCTTCAGTGCAGTGACACAGGGTTGTCTTTTAGTCTTCCCAACTCAGACTCCATTTTCTGGGACTGACTACTGTCTCCCAGAACATGTAAAGTTGCCATTGACTTTATTAGTCTCTATAAAATCCACAGACCCAGTGCAAACTATCTTACATAGAGTACTGGAAAGGGTTAATATTTGTCCATTTTTGTCTGTTTCTCTTGGAGCATTGTTTCGCTCCCTTTTCATCAATACCTGGCTGGTGGCAGTGGCAACTGCCCTGTTTTTCCTACTGCGGTTATCTTAAATAACCTTGGTATTGTTTTAGGCTATCTTGGTAGCCTCGAACTTAAACCCGCTGGACCATATACTTTTTTTACGGTTCCGGCTCGGTTTCTCGCCATTTCTTTTTGAAAATGTCTTCTTGTGTTTTACTCTGCACGCCCAACCAGGTGTGTTTCCTTTGTTCACTGTCTTTTTGCGAGCTTCTCTGCAGAAGCCCTCCTTATGTGCTTGAAAGTCTGAGTAGGCAGGATGTGAGGGAGGGGTTTTAGGACCCCTCCCGTGGGTTCCATTGGTAACACAAGTCACACTCCTGTTTTATTGGCTAGGTGACTGTCCCACCAGGACAGCCACCCTGCTGTGTAATTGACAGCCAGGCTGTGTGACTGGGGGAAAACTGCATAAAATGCAGGTTTCTGGGATTGGAAAGGCAGAGTCGCCACTGGAACTAAAGAATCTTCAGACTCCAATGAAAGAGAAGATCTACCAAGAATCTTCTTTCCCCGAGCTGGTGGGACGAACCAGTTTGCCCAAACTGCAAGCCAGGACTCCCTCCTCTGGCCGAATTTGCTGTACAGATCTACAGTGAACCGGATAGCCAGGAACGTCGGACCCTGCTTGGGTTTTAAGGAGCGCACCTTTAATTTGTTGCTTTGCTCTGCTGCTGGTTTCTCCCCTGGTCAGTGCAGGACCCTCCAGTCTTCCTACTTCATGTCAGTCTGACAGTCGCTTCAGGAACCGTGAGCCTGCAGGACCTGCCAGGAACGTCTGCCTCAGCTACAGCTTCTTCTCTATTTAAAGGTACTGTGCAAATCCGGTTGTTTGTTTCGTCCAGCCATGAAGGTGTGTCAAACCTTTCGCCAATCCCAGGGCTTGTCCTTCTCTACTCTTTAAACTAATTTTTCTGCTGACTAACTTTGTCCGGAACTCTTGGCAAAGACTTAACCGCGAACTACCCTGAACTGTGTGATCTTGAGCAAAAGACTTTTGTCCTATTGACTTTGGCCCTAAGCCTTTTTGATTTGATTCCATCACTGTAGTTCCTCTTTCTAGATTGCCCTGCTTACTTACCTGTTGGTGCTGCTCAATTTGTATCTAACTTTGTCTTTCCCTCCCTTTTTAAATTGTTGGAGTGCCATTTTGCTCACACTTCATTTTTGAGCTAACTTGTCCAGAATCTATTGGGAGTGGTGTGGTGTATTAAGAATGTGATTTTTCAACTGCTTTACTTTAGTGTGATGTTATACAAATGATGTGTAAATAAATGTATATTCTTTTACTCAGTAATCTTGAGTCAGTGTTTGTTTGAATCATAGTAATTGCTGTACGTTGTGTAACTATTGATACTGCTCACTTGCTCTTGAGATAAGTTTGTTTGTTTGTTTGTTTATTTATTTGTAGCGTGCCCCAGACCTAGAGGTATCAGGGTGCGTGGGCAAGAATACTTTAGGCTTACAAGTTACAATTGCATGTTACATAGTTACATAGAAGTTGTTAACAGCATGAGTAAATCATTACAGCAAGCGGTAAGTAAGTATTTACAAGGAGCCAATATACAAGATAATAATAATACACAGCGGCAAATATGTATTTACAAGTAGGCAATGTGTCGAGGAGCTAGAAGGTTTCAATTATGCATGTCAGAAGTGGTCAGGAGGGCAGGCTTTATCGGTCATTTTCTTTAAGCCACTTGATGATGTTTAGTCTGAAAAGTGGGTAGTACTGGTCAGAACTTAGAGAGGTAGGCAGTGAGTTCCAAAATTGCGCCGCTTTGACCAGGAAACTGTTTTCTCTGGTAGTGGTCATTTTGAATGAGGGCACGGCTATGCAATTAGTGTACGCTTCTCTGGGTCTGTTGGTGATTCTTCTTTTGAATCTTTCGGCTTAATATTTAGGTGTTAAGTTATTGACACATTTGAAAGTTAGAGAAGCTGTTTTCAGTTTAATTTTGTCAGCTGTAGAGAGCCAGTTAAACTGTCTTCTAACTGCTGAAATATGTTCTCTTTTGGGATTCCTAAGGCTGTTCTAAGTGTATTATTTTGCAGTATTTGGATTTTATACAAGGTATGTTTGTAGGAGCCCAAGTAGAGGGTGTTGCAATAATCTAATTTGGATAGTACAAGTGCTCTAACCAGTGTGAGGCTGCTAATGGTGGATAGATAGGGTGTTGCAGCTCTGATCAGCTTGCAAGTGTATGAGGTGGCAGAGGCCATTGCATTCACCTGCTTTGTTAGGGTCAGGCAGGAGTCAAGGTAAAAACCTAATGTTTTTACCGCATTGGCTAATTTGATAGTGTGGCCGTCTATAACAAAGGAGGAGTAGTTTGGATTTCATTTTTTGATGTTTTGTGTGGTCCCCAGTATGATGATGATGAAGTATATCGTATTCACTAATGCCAAATCCTGTCCATAATCCCCCGAAAGTGGGATGAGAACCTGGGTCCATTCTGCATAGTTAGTGTAGATGACACCTAGAAGGTCCAGATCATCAATCAGGGGCTTAGTGAAAATGTTATACATGGTAGGAGACACACAGGAACCCTGGGGTACGCCACATTTAATGGGCATGGGGTCGGCAGCTGCTCAGGTAGAGAAGACCCTCATAGTTCTTTCACTTAGGAGTGATTTGATCCAAGCTATGGCTTGTGAGGATAAATGTGGAGCTGATTCTAAGTGAGTACAGAGCACTTTATGATCCACCAGGTCAAATGCTGCTGAGAGATCAAGTAGGAGTAGCAGGGCAGATTATCTTGGTCTCTCAGCTCATAAACCTGGGTTTTAAGATTGATAAGTGCGGTTTCGGTACCATGCTGAGGTCTGAAACCAGATTGTCGGGTACCTAGTCATTGATGTTGCTCGAGGAATTTTTGGATCTGTCGGTAAGCCACTCTATCTAAGATTATTAGTAGAAATGGCACTGTAGTGATCATCCTGTAGTTAGTAGGTATGACCCCGTCTAAGGTTTGGTTTTTAAGTAGCGGGAACACCCAATATTGCTTAAGATTGCTTGGTATCATGCCTGTTGAAAAGGATGCATTAATGCGTTTGGAAATCAAAGGTGATAGATCTATCGCAGCATCTTTGATTAGTTGTGCTGGGCAGATATCACCATGACAATTTGAGGGTTTGAGCGAGAGTATTATTTTCTCAACCTCTAACATGGTTAATTTAGTGAAGTTGAATCTTAGTTCAGTTTTGGAGGTGATGGATAGTTTACTCCTCTGATTGCTTGTGGGAGGTACATTTTTTTTGTCAATTTTGATTTGAGGGTAGCAATTTTATCATTCAAGGCTTTCAGGATGTTGGAACACCATGTTTTATTTTTGTCACAATTATCAGGTGCTCATATAGGGTTTTCTAGCTCCTTTAGTATAGAGAAAAGCTCCTTAGTACCAGATTTTGCTTGCATTATTCTATTATCAAAGCTTTCTTTTTTTGCCCTCTGTATTTCAACAGACAAAAGGAGATAAAACAAGGATAACACAACAGAGAAAATCAACTAGCAAAGTCTCCCAATACACTCTGCTAAACTCAGCAAGCACACTCCAAAATGCCTCCAAAATCATCACCTTTTGAGACTGTCATCTCCATGCCTAGTTTCCCAGCCAAAGAAACCCTACACAGGAATCAGGAAGCAGACTGGTCCTTTTAAAGTCCCTCACACATGTTGTACAATGTCTCAGACTTCTTATTGGCTTGTTGCAGCCCGTCTTGAGTCTCGGGCCTGGCAATTGAATGGCAGGCTCGACCCCCATCGTGAAACCAGTGGAGGGGATACCCGCATGGGAAATCCCATGTGAATGCCATGATGTTGGTTTAACCCACGTAGAACAGCTTGATTTATTTTACAACTACTTCTAATGTTACACAGTGTCTGAGCAGGATTGGCTAGTAGAAGAGTAACACACAAAATGAATATGTTTGCTTTTGTTCTGCAATTAATTAATCTAAATTCTACCTTTTTCCAAGATGGACACCACATTTACTTTTATCTGCTACTTAATCTGTTGTAAACTGTAGTCGAGTGTTGGTTTCTATTCCAAAAATGTGTCTGTAGCATTGATTAAGTCAGTTGGAGAAGTGATGAGGGTCAGTGACTCTTTTGGAAACCAGATGTGGGGGTAGTCAGTTGCTCAGGCAGTGGGGGCTCTCTAACACAGGGGGACAACAGTGATAGTGAGGAAGGATGTCTCTGTTGGGGCAGTGACAATGGATGTAAAATGGCCAAATGAAGCAAGTGAAATCACTGCAAAGGCACGATTGGGAAAGCCTGGGCACACATTTTGGAACTCCTGAACATCCCACGAAACACAAGCCCTTATTTGTGGTTATGGCAGGGATTCACAGATCATACCAAATTGTACTTCAGTACATCATGTCACAAGCATTATCATTTTCCGTACCAACCAAATATTCTGCTTCATAACACTTGATCTCTTCATCTATTAATTCTAGCATTGTACGTATCTATAGGGAGAAATTTTGCTTTGATTTTGTATTTATTGTTGATTCAAGGGTCCCTTAGCGCTGCACTTTTTTTCATGCAAACATTACATTTACTTTACTAAGATTGAGAGTGATGTCGCACAGATGCAATAGTGTTCAGTTCTGCTTTTATCAAGCTATGCGAATGGCATTTACTCATTGGAGTCACTGTGAAGCATGTCCATCTGGCATGGGTGTCAAAGCCCTAGCTGTTTTGATTTGTATTATTTAAATGTTGGAGGTCATTCCATCTTGGGATGGATAATCTACCAATCAGAACGTCTTTTCACAAAACCCTGTGCCAAAAGCATAATGTAGACATGTGCCCTGCTGCATCAGTAGCCTGATCTGCAGCACCTGCTCACCATTGGCACAGAACAGGTTCAAAGGATGCAAGTGCCCATCTGACAGCTGTCATGACAACTAAGTATGTGCAGCTGCATTTAGGATAGGGCCCCTGTTTCAAAAACTCCATAACTATGAGTATGCTGTCCTGGTGGCCAGATAAACTGTAAGCATAAGCCACAACTGAGTTTAAGGTGTGGTGTCCAGCATCTCTAATATTGATCCAATCCACATACATTTGATATCACACAAGTGTCACTCGTTTAAACCCAGTTAAGCTATGGAAGGATTATGCATATTCCCCCTGGCCACGCTATCCTGCTACTGTCAGCAAGAATGTATTGTTGGGGGTTACCCTTGTTTGTTCCTTTGTGAGGGCAAGTAACATCCTCCTCAGCGTGACAGCCATTCAACAAGAAGCTGTCCTGGGAACAGGAATCTAAGGGCACACCAATTCACGAAAGTAGTGGTCTTACACCAGGTTGATGTACATCAATAGGCCTTTGATTCTATTGAGAAAGGAAGGGGTGTGGTCAATGTAAACAGAGGGACCTTCTTAAATCTAGAGAAAGGTTCCACCATCTTATTCTCTCTGTGTCTATTTTTCCTTCATGTACCCTCCACTTCCTGTAGCACAAAGCACTTTGGGCATGATGCCAGGAGGCAAAACAAAATGTTTCCAAGGACAGGGATTGGACCCTAGAAGCAAGCTTGCGTTTGTCCAGTCACCTGTGGATGTTTTCCTTTAAGCAAATGGGTCTCCAACTTCCTCTCAGAATCACTTTGGAACAAAAAACTAAGAAGAATTTTGTTGGACTTCTCTTGGGAGCAAAGACTTTCCAGAGACCTCTATCAGTGAGGTGAAGACTGAATATACAAGGCAGAGGCAGGCTCAGTGACGTACATATCTCCAGGGAACATTGGGGTATACCTGCTGCTGGAGCAAGACCTGCACCTCTCCCAGTAACATCTGTAGACCAGGACCTCATGGTGATGAAGGAGCCCTGACAGTGTGCACCAGCCTCCCTTGCTGGGAACCAGTAAAGAATAACTGAACTTGTCCGGAAGAGCCAGAGTGGGAGTCACAATATCCTAAAATCTGAGATAGATCAGAACCATATGTTTAATTGCATATAACCGTTTGAACTGCTGTTGAACCGGGTTCACAGCACCTCAAACCAACAGGCTACTCTGGAGCTGCCTTTGGCACTCACCAAGCTCTTTTAACTGCACATTCAAACCTATTCACTGCCATACTGCACTAGCTGAGAATGTTATTGCCTTGGCTTTGACTACCAGCTCTTTCTTGTATCTGCCACCTTCGAACCTTCAATCTCCCCACTAGCATCTTCGCTGCTGATTGTCACTGCCAGTTGTACTGACCCTGGTGGTTCTTCGAGCCCCGGCCACTGAACGTCAATTGGAACTGCTTGTGCCACACTGCCCATCCAGTCCCACACTTCTATGCCATCAACTCAACCATCAAACTAACTTGGGTGGCCCTCACGATCTACAGTCCTTCGAGTGTTTCATCGTGCCAATTCTGTCAAAACCAGTGCATCCAGTCAATAGTATCTTCACAGTCGAACGGACCGTCGCACCGACAATGGTGGCAATCAATATGTTCTCTTTTTTTTAGCATAGCATTCATAGGATTCATACTACAAAGATCTGTTCGACCACTGCTCCCTGCCAAGAACAATGCGACCATCGCAGACGAACAGCACTGAACCGCACAAACAGCACTGAAATGGCTGGTTTTCTGTAGTTTACCTGGCAAGAAGGTTCTATTCACCCACAGCTGCCCTCTTGGTCCATTATGGGCCCTTGAGACTGCTTAGGTCACGTATACACCTCTTTCCTCAAGACATATCCTTTTAAAAGTACATAGTTGTCATTGAAATTGCCTTTCACCCCTGTATTCTTGCGCAGAGAGCTGTATTCTCTCTTTTCTTGCATATTCTCTGTTATGTGCACAGGGGAGGGTTTTGTACAGTGTTTCTAGTTATTTTTCTTTTAGATGGTGCGTTTCTAGGATTTATTTTTTTCACCTGGTAAGAGTATGAGCCTTTTCTTCCCACTCTTACATGTGTTTTGCTGTGTGTGTTTTAACATTCTTGTGTTCATAGACTGTAGAGCCTCACCTACTCCATAGGCATCATCTTTTTACTGTGTGTTACACAGCACCTTCAGTGCAGTGACACAGGGTTGTCTTTTAGACTTCCCAACTCAGACTCCATTTTCTGGGACTGACTAATGGCTCCCAGAACATGTAAAGTTGCCATTGAATGTATTAGTCTCTTTAAAATCCACAGACCCAGTGCAAACTATCTTACATAGAGTACTGGAAAGGGTTAATACTTATCAATTTTAGTCTGTTTCTCTTGGAGCATTGTTTCGCTCCCTTTTCATCATGACTTGGCTGGTGGCAGTGGTAACTACCCTATTTTTCCTACTGCGGTTATCTTAAATACCTCTGTATTATTTTAGGGGATCTTGGCAGCCTCGAACTTAAACACGCTGGACCATATACTTTTTTATACGTTGTGGCTGGGTTTCTCGCCATTTCTTTTTGGAAATATCTTTCTCTTGTTTTACTCTGCACAACCAAGTAGGTTTGGTTCCCTCGGTCCCCTCTCTTTTCGCAGGCTTCTCCGCAGAAGCCCTCCTTAGGCGCCTGAAAGTCTGGGTAGGCAGGATGTGAGGGAGGGGTTTTAGGACCCCTGCCATGGGTTCCCTTGGTAACCCAAATCGCACTCCTCTTTGATTGGCCTGTTGAAAATGATGCATTAATGAGTTTGGAAATAAAAGGTGATAGATCTCTCGCAGCATCTTTTATTAGTTGTGCTGGTCAGATGTCACCATGGTAATTTGAGGGTTTGAGCGAGAGTATTATTATCTCAACCTCTAAAATGTTTACTTTAGTGAAGTTGAATCTTAGTTCAGTTTTGGAGGTGATGGATAGTTCACTCCTGTGATTGTTTGTGGGAGGTATATTTTTGTTTTTTTTTGTCAATTTTGCTTTGCAGGGTAGCAATTTCATCATTCAAGGCTTTCTGGATGTTGGAACGCCATGTTTTATTTTTGTCACAATTATCAGGTGCTGGTATAGGGTTTTCTAGCTCCTTTAGTATAGAGAAAAGCTCCATAGTACCAGATTTTACTTGCATTATTCGACTATCAAAGCTTTCTTTTTTTTGCCCTCCGTATTTCAATTTTGTATTTATTGGAGGCATTGATGAGGGCTTCTTTATTAGGTTCAGATGGTGTCTGCCTCCAGGAAGATTTGCATCTGCATTTTACATTCCTTAGTGATTTGAGGTATGGGGTAAACCAAGCATTTAGGTGTGCTCTAGGCTTGCTATTTCTAAGTTTCAGTGGGGCGATAGTATCCAGGGCGTTGAATTCATTAACTAGAGTTGTAGGGTCTAGTGAGTCCGGTAGAGAGTTTAAGGTTGGGAGGATCAGAGGTAGCAGTCTGTCTGTAGTTATGTTTTTTTTGTTTCTTGTTGGCATGGAGGGAGCTAAAGTGTTCTCCTGAGGTTGGGTGGATTTAGCGTTTATGAAAAATGCTATAAGAGCATGATCAGTCCAAACTTGCGGGCTGATAGCGGTAACGGTTATGTTGCAATTATGGTCAGCTACCCAATCAAGTGTTCAACCTTTCTCGTGGGTAGGCTGTGATGCTCTTTGGGTAAATCCAAGTTCCGTGGGGACATTTGCTATTTTAGTCGCCTGCGGATCTTTGTGGTCATTGAGGCCTTAGTTCAAGCCTACTAATAGGATGACTTGTGAAGAATCTTTTAGATTGTTCGAGAGGATCATAGAGATGTCCTTTTCAAAGGATCTGATGGGGCCCAGTGGCCTATAGATAAGGTGTATATTCATCGATTGAGTGGATGATGTTAGAAGTTTAGCAGTTAAGGATTCACAAGATTTAGGATCCAGAGTTGTTTCTACTTTTATGGTTAGGTTATTTTTATCAATAATCACTATGCCTCCTCCTCGAGATTTAATTATATTTTCCCTGAGAATGTTGTAATTGGGGGACAAGGCGAGCATCAGGGCAGGGCCAGCCGCTTGGTGAAGCCAAGTTTCAGTTATAGCTAGGAAGTTATAATCACTTGTTTGGATAAGTCTGGCTGCTCAGCCATCGCTACCACTTTACTGTGTAGTACAGGCTTGTACCAAAGGTGAATTCGTACTGTCACTTGTAGTCTTAATTGTGTGTGGTGTTTGCAAAGGGTACTGCATGTAATTCTGCCCAACACTGGTGTACAGCGGTGATGATCCAGTATAGTAATTACACTTAGAGTGCTGCTATTACCTTGGATCAACTAACCTCAAGGCTAACATCACTAAAAAGCAATATTAATCATGTCAGATATGGAAAGCTACCGTCAGGAGACCCTCCTTAGTTACACTGTGGTTTATTTAAAAAACCTGTGTAGGGAAAGGAACCTCTCTGCCAAACGAAAAAAGTCTGAATTGATTGAAAAGTTTTTAAAGAACCAAAGTATGGGGAGTGGGTCTGAAATGCCTACCTCTCCAGCAAATGTGGAAAATAATGCGGATGATAATGTGTCTATTTTTGATGAGTTAGAGGAAGTAGATGTGCCTTCTAATATAGACCTCCCTGCTCCCTTACCTGCTCAACAAGCTCAACCTTTGTCCACTGGGACCCCATCAGGTCCTACACTCAGTCCTGAATTCTTTGATCTAGCAAAGATGAGGCTTGAACTGGAATGCAAATGTTTAAATGCTCAAACGGAACAAAAGCACCAAGAACTTAAGCTCAGGGAAATGGAGTTGAATCATGAACTAGAAATGAAAAGGATATCTCTTGAAAATGCTTTTCTCCCAGAGTCTTCTAGGTTTTCCAGTCCTAAGAGACCCCGTATGCTTAAAGAAATTGTGTGTATGTCTGAGGTTAAGCATGATATATTGGATTGGTTGGCAATGTCTGAATATAACCATGGGATTCAAGGTCTTACAGGAAATCAGTTGCTTCCCTGGCTCTTCTCTAGGCTACCCACTGTTGTATCTGATGTTGTGATGGAGTTGGGGGAGGTGGATAGAATGGATCATGAGTCTGTAAAGCTATCTTTAATTTCTAGATTTGGGAAGACCCCTTCCCAGTACCTTAAGAGGTTTAAGACCCTCAAAAAGCATGATGGTACCCCTTGGGCTACCTGGGTATGTAAATCTTTGAAAATCCTAGATGGTTGGGTTAAGGGTTACTGAGTACACACTTATGAAGGTATGAGAAATCTTGTTATGTTGGAGTCAATTTATGATGCCTTCTCTCCTGAGCTCAGACAGCACTTGGCTGATTCTAAGGAGATAGATCCACAGAAGTTAGCTAAGGCTGCTGACTTGTGGGTTTCCGACAGGGCTACTCACAAGGATTATGGGGCAACTCAGAAGAAGTAGAGGGAAAGCAGCCAAAGAAAAATAACAAGGAGAATTATAATACCTCCAATCCAAAAGAGGGCCAAAAACAGCAACATAAGGGTAAACCACAAGGGAAACCAAATCGGGCTAGTGCACCATCTGGACCCAAACCAGATGAAGGTCAGAACAAACCCCTATTCATCAAGACATTTGGAAAATGTTATGTTCATGGGTCAACTGACCATGGGAAAGGGGATCCCATATGTAAGGGTAAACCTTCAGGGGTCCACACTGTCTCCTTAGCCTTCTCCCCAGAGGAAGAAGTACATATGGCAAGTGGAAACTTTCACCTACTGGCTGATGAACCCATGGGAGTCTCAGCTAGTGTTTCTTTAGTGTCCCTGGGCTTGTGGGAACAACAGAATTTAGATGTCTATATTTCCATCCCAGATAATACTGAAGAGTATTATAAAGATAGTGTTCTTGTGAATGGCCAGGAGACTCCTGCCATCAGAGACACTGGAGCCAGCAAAACTGCGGTGGATGAATCGTTTTTGAAGGCCCTGTGCAAATGCTTCCCCAGTTACCAGCTCTCATCCAGTATAATGAAATGACTGTCAAAATACCTGTTAGTGTGCAGAGTGAAGTGCCTGGGAGAGTCCTGTTGGGTAATGACCTGAAAAGTCTTGGAGTTCTGTCCAGCTCCCCCAGGTCCCCCAGTAAGAGGAGACAGGAGCTCAATAGGCCTGCAAGGGAGAGGACCTTAAGAGGCTCTCCAGAGGAGTTGATAGAGGAAACTATCACTCCCACTCCACAGGAGTTGCTCACTGCTATTTCTGGAAAGAAAGAGGCAAAGGGGAAACCCAAGACCTCAAGGAAAAAGTCAGACAGCACCCCTGTGCTACCAACAAGGACATCCCCAAGATTTTTCAAGATCACACAATGATCCCTCCACCTGCTGAGGCAGAGAGTGAGGTACAACCTTGTGTGGTTGAGCCAGTTTCTGAAGAGTCAGATCTGGAAGAAGACACTGTTTTGGTTGGAGATTTTGACCCTGTTGACCATCCCGAGCTGCAGGACCATACTTGTATGGATCTACTTTTGTAATTCAGACAGACCACCAACCCTTGAGATGGTTAATGCAAATGAAAGGGGAACACCCAAAACTTCGGATATTGTCAATCTGCCTGCAAGGGTTGGATTTCACCACTGAGCACAGGGCAGGATGTCACCACCAAAATGCTGATGGTCTCTCTAGGATGTTTTTAACTGACTAGAGGTAGAGATTCATCCAGGAGTGGATTAAATCCTCCTGCCCCTTTGTCTGGGGGGTGGGAGGGCGAGTGTTAGGGTGAATTCTCCAGAATGGCCAATTTCCCTTACCTACTGTGTCCCTCAGCAGCTTTGCTGGATTTCTAGGATTTATTTTTTTCACCAATGAGGAGTGTGAGCCTTTTTTTCCCACTCTTTCATGTGTTTTGCTTTGTGTGTTTTAACATTCTTGTGTTCATAGACTGTGGAGCCTCACCTTCTACATCGGCATCATATTTTTACTGTGTGTCACACAGCACCTTCAGTGCAGTGACACAGGGTTGTCTTTTAGATTTCTCAACTCAGACTCCATTTTCTGGGACTGACTATTGTCTCCTAGAACATGTAAAGTTGCCATTGACTTTGTTAGTCTCTTTAAAATCCACAGACCCAGTGCAAACTATCTTACATAGAGTACTGGAAAGGGTTAATACTTATCCCTTTTTGTCTGTTTCTCTTGGTTCATTGTTTCACTCTCTTTTCATCAAGACTTGGCTGGTGGCAGTGGTAACGACCCTATTTTTCCTACCGCAGTTATCTTAAATAACCTTGATATTGTTTTAGGCTATCTTGGTAGCCTCGAACTTAAACCCGCTGCACCATATACGTTTTTATACAGTTCCAGCTGGGTTTATTCGCCATTTCTTTTTGAAAATGACTTTCTCGTGTTTTACTCTGCACGCCCAACCGGTTTGGTTCCTTTGTTCACCGTCTTTTCGCGGGCTTCTCCGCCGGAGCCCTCCTTAGGCACCTGAAAGTCTGGGAAGACAGGATGTGAGGGAGGGGTTTTAGGACCCCTGCCATGGGTTCCTTTGGTAACCCAAGTCGCACTCCCGTTTGATTTGCTAGGTGACTGTCCCGCCAGGACAGCCACCCTGCTGTGTGATTGACAGCCAGGCTGTGTGAATGGGGGAAAAATGGATAAAAAGCAGGTCTCTGGGATTGGAAAGGCAGAGTCATTACTGGAATGAAAGAACTGATGAGGAGCTGACAGAAGAGGACCCCTACAATGACTGAACCGCCCGATGAAGCCCTGCTGCAGGTCAAAATCTTCAAACTCCAATGACAGAGAAGATCTACCAGGAATCTTCTTCCCCTGAGCTGGTGGGACCAACCAGTTCACCCCAACTGAAAGCCAGGACTCCCTCCTCTGGATGAATTTGCTGTACAGAGCTACAGTGAACCATATAGCCAGGAAGGTCAGACCCTGCTTGTGTTTTAAGGAGTGCACCTTTTATTGTTGCTTTGTTCTACTGCTGGTTTCTTCCCTGAGCAGTGCAGGACCCTCCAGTGTTCCTACTTCATGTCAGTCCGACAGTCGCTTCAGGAACCGTGAGCCTGCAGGACCTGCCATGGACCTTCTGCCACAGCTACAGCTTCTTCTACATTTAAATGTACTGTGCAAATCCGGTTGTTTGTTTCGTCCAACCGCCGTGAAGGTGTGTGAAACCTTTCGCCAATCCGAGGGCTTGTCCTTCTCTACTATTTAAACTAACTTTTCTGCCGACCAATTTCGTCCAGAACTCTTGGCAAAGACTTAACCGCAAACTACCCTGAACTGTGTGATCCTGAGCAAAAGACTTTTGTCTTATTGACTTTGGCCCCAAGGCCTTTTTTTTTATTCCATCACTGTAGTTCCTCTCTCTAGATAGCACTGCTTACTTACCTGTTGGTGCTGCTCAATTTGTATCTAACTTTGTCTTTCCCTCCCTTTTTAAATTGTTGGAGTGCCATTTTGCTCATACTTCATTTTTGAGTTTAACTTGTCCAGAATCTATTGGGAGTGGTCTGGTGTATTAAGAGTATGATTTTTCAATTGCTTTACTTTAGTGAGATGTTGTACAACTGATGTGTAAATAAATGTATATTCTTTTACTCAGAAACCTTGGGTCAGTGTGTGTTTGAATCATAGTAATTGCTGTCCTTTGTGTAACTATTGATACTGCTCACTTGCTCTTGAGATAGGTCTGGCTGGTCAGCCATCGCTACCACTTTACTTTGTATTACAGGCTTGTACCAATGGTGAATTTGTTCTGTCACTTGTAGTCTTAATTGTGTGTGGTGTTCCCAAAGTGTACTGCATAGAATTCTGCCTAACAATCCCTCAAAAGGAGCCCAAACAAAAGTTAATAAGAAGGCTACTCCTAGAGCAGAAATAAATCAAGATCCAGATTCCGTCTTGATCCAGGAATCCAACATCCAAGAATTTAAAGAAATGACGATCGATAATGATAAAGGCATCTTTCCAGAAAATGGAACTTTACCATTGCACCAGAAAATATGCCCCATTTTCGCAATAAATGATCTACCGAAAAAGGAACCTGCTTCACTACATTGTTCAGAGGGTATAAACAACCCAAAACAAAACCCAACAAGGGCAAGATGTTGGTTTGTGAGAAAAATCCCACAACAAAATCTAAAAACATGAAAGCACTTCTAAAAAACAGCTCATCAGGAAGTCATGCCTTTGTAAAAAGAATTAATGTACCAACGCAACAAATACAGTCCCAATCAAAGATTGCTAAAGCCCTACAACAGAAAACTAGGCCAACTTTGAAAAAAACAACAAAACAACCACTGATAATGAAAGAAGCTCAGATGCACATTGAAGACTTTGATAAACTAATTCAATTGATCTCTGTGATCTATCTACATATTCCATATCTGACCAAGAGCAAGATCGTACTGAGGATTGTGAGCAAGATGGTATTGAGGACTGTGAGGAGGAACCGGCTACTGAGGTGGGCGCTATGGGCAACCTAGAGTTGGCTGATGAGACATCTGAGCTCCGAATAAGGGCAAGAGGCTAAATGGACCTAAACGGCCATATACCGACAAGGAGCCAAAGACCCAAAGATCTGGCTGTATATGTACATCTATGTTATAACAGAGGAACCCCTGTATCAGTTGCCAAAAAGCTGATCTAATTGATGGTGCAGAGAAGAACACTGCAAGTAACCAGATGTGCCTGTTGTCTGTTGTCGAGGGTTAAAGGTCAGCTAGATTGGAAGCTGTGAACAACCAGCCATCCACTCAGGGCGAGGTACAAGGAGAACACAAATTGCCAAAACCAGCCCAAAACAATCAGCCTAGATAGACACAAGAGAGAAAACAACTGACAAATAGGACTTTAGAAAAACCATCAATGGCAAGCGAAGACTTGGAGGCAGGGAACAAGCAAAGGGAGGTGCTTGAAATCAATGAAAAACTTTGTCGGCACTGCCAAGAAGTTTATCCAACCTGCCCATTAATGCTCCCACAAACAAAGGAAGCAGTTATTGAAGAACGACACAACAAAGGCTCTCAACCTGGGAAACCCTGTAGTGAAATGTGTAAACAAGAAGGGCGATTTCTTTGATTGAACCCAACATGCCAGGATGGGCTGTTGTTAGAAAGGATGGAACCATCAGAGGATGGCCTAATACTAAACAGGGCCAATGTGGTCTGATTACCTCATTATGTTCCGAGCCTCTGTTTCCAGACATCGGACGACTTGGTGACAGTGGAATTTTTTGACGAATCTCAAACAGATGGAGTTGCCCTGTATCCATCTACGCACCTGATTAGCCAGCTATTGATGAATGAAGCAAGTCGCCTGAGACCACTGGGGTTTGATTTGATGGAATTTAACCCTCCAAACAGACATCCACGACTGGAACCTTCGAGACAAAAATCTCCCCCCAATGTTACTCGGAATGGGAGACAAGATCAGGAAAGGGACAATGGTAAGAGGTTTTCCAAGGCACAAATGAAGAGCTTCAGATCGAAATCTCCAAGGTCAAGGAACGTCTCCACATATACCGAAGGACGGAGGTACAGAACTCTGGATTATAGAGAGAAAGAATCTGGTTATGGAAGGAGTAGGAGAACAGAGAGGCCAAGGGTCGTGTCACCCAGAGACACTAGAAAAACTGGAGAAAATGTAATGGACCATAAGGGGACAGAGGACAATTGGAAATGGTTGGTGGGTCTCTTGGTGGACAAAATCAAGATGACATAATGTTAACAGTCAACAGAAGAGGATTTGGTGTCACTCGCTAGCTGGAACACGAGGGGTTTTGTCCATCTATTTGCCGGGGGGACACAACAATTGGAGAGCACAACATCATATGTCTCCAAGAGTCATGGTTAAGGGATGGGCTGATTCTAGATGGCTACAAAGTTTATTTAAATCAAGCTGTCAAAGGTTTTACGGGAAGGCCATCGTCACACCTGCTGATTGCAATTAAATACCAGCTTCACTTACAGCATATTGAGTCACTGGCGCTGAATCCCTACATTCAAGTGTTGGGGGGTAACCTGATTTCTGGCCAGGCGAGGGAAAAGAAGACATTAGTCCTTACAAACCTATATTGGAATCTGGCCTGCCCGGAATGTGCAGCATATAACATGTGCAACAAGTGGCCGATTTGATCAACAACCAGCATCTAAAGTGGAAGGATGCTTGGCTTATTCTATGCGGAGACCTGAACTGTACATGCTTTAATGATAACAGAGAACTACTTGATGTCGATCTTCTTCAAACAACAGTGGCTGCAAAGCGGGGCTTATGCTGGCATCAAATGATAGCCTCAAGAGATGTAGTAATTCTCAATGGATGCATTGAGGGAGACATCCCAGCTAGTGTAACAAGAACCGATTCAAGAAAGGGCCATATTTTTTATTATATTTGTGCATCTACGAACATGTTAATGGTTATAAAAACAATGTCAGTCGTCAGGAAACAATCAACTGATCACAACCTGCTAAGCTTAGCTTGGATGTCTGCCCTTCAGGAAAGGGGTGAACACATCCACACAGGCCTAGAAATAACACCAGGTCTTTGGGATATATTGACCCACTCAATGGCATTGCCCCACATCACTAAGCTACATTTGCACAGAAATGACCACAACAGGGTTGCGCTGGCTCCTGTGAGCGCCATGGCTCAAAACTGTGTTTTGAAACAACAACAAAAATGGCTACACTGTCCTGCCAAGCACACATCGGGCAGGATGGAACCAAGGGGCACATTAAAGGAGATTGCCAGTGGGTTCCCACATAAACAAAAGGAAGAAAGTGGAAAAAGCAGCGTTGCTTTGCTGCAAAAGCCAAAATAGCCATTGAAAAGAAACCCCTGTTTCACCTTTAAAAAAAATGCGGCTTTGACGCTAATTCCCCTTGTTCATTAAAGTTACTGTGGTTAATAAACACTCCCAAAACCAGGCATGATTCTGTATTGGCAAGCCCAGTCACACCAAGCCTAAAAATAAATCAACCAGGAACTTTACTTTTACTTACACGGGAAACACAGTCATTTTCTGTAACGCTCACCTGATTCTCGCAGAGGCGCCGGTCTTGACTGGGCGACTACCGTATCTTCAAAGGTGATGTGTAGCACCCGGTTGGCTCTTTGGGCTGGACCCCTGTGCACTGTATGCCTGACGTGTAGAGTAAGATGTCTGCAGATAGAAAAGATGGGGTTAATGAACTGGGGTTATTGGGGTGTCCCTATCTCTTTCCTCTTCTCCTCTCCTGTAGACCCCCAAAGGTTAACGCTCTCACCTTAGGTAAGTGAATGCCGAGCTCTCCATCTGCCTCAGGGCAGGGTGCTGTAACCAGTTTCTTCACTGGATACGTAGCGCAGGCCTCTTGACTTCAGAGGACTGCTGTCCGTCGTTTACTGCACGAACGGTAAGTTTGGAGTCATCAAATGTCTTTAAAGTCTTTAGTAATGATGTCTCTTGTTTTGCAGGGTTCCGGCGATGGCGGATGACGGCTGAAGTGAGTTGAAGATGGAGCCCGTGTGATGAATAGAAGCGCCTGGAAGCACGTAAGTAAGCGCTTGTTGCCTGCTTCACTATGCGCTCTAACTGTCTTTTTATTTTGCAGGTACGAGTTCGGAGCGGCTGCAGGGTGCCGGAATACCCACTGGAATTAGATGTGGAAAGGAGTAATGGCACGTGAGTATTAAAGTTCCCCAATGTTTTTAAACGCACCTTGTTTTGTCTTTCAGATGCGGGATGCAGCGCCGAAGGCCTCCGGAGCGTGCGAAGAGTTGGTAAACTTTTGTCTTTCAGATGCCGGAATGCAGTGTGAAGACCTCCGGAGCGCACGAAGAGTAGGTAAGCCTTTGCCTTTCAGATGCCGGAATGCTAACCTGTTCTTTCTTGTCTTTATAGGTGTTGCTGAAGACTGGATTCAGGATGGTAAGCCTTTGCCTTTCAGATGCCGGAATGCTAACCTGTTCTTTCTTGTCTTTATAGGTGTTGCTGAAGACTGGATTCAGGATGGTAAGCCTTTTTCCTTAGGCCCAGGACCGGATGCAGAAGACACGATGAGCGTTCTGCTGCAGAGGTTGCAGAATAACGCAAAGCAAGATTCATCCACCGGGTGTGGTTTAAATAGCCTCCTGTAGTGCTTAGGTGTCTCCTTCCACAGCCACGCCTAAGTAAGAAAAGAGTTCCTGGTAAGAAAAGAGTTCCTGCCTTCCAGAAGAGTTCCAGTGTTCTGAATCTAGGGAGTGGCTCCAGCCCCACCCAACAGGAAAAGTAGTTCCAAACAGAAGAGGATCAGAGGCTCAACTGGCAGGCAAGTAAGCAGCATGGTCTGCTGAAGGTAAGTCCACCCAAGCATTATGAGCCCGGCGCTTCCAGCGCTGGGACTGGGCATATTTATGAGCCTGGTGCCACTGGCGCCAGGACTGGGTCCAAAAGGTCCCAATTGGGACTGGTTGGCACTCAGAACCTGGGTTATGGATCTGCTTCCAAGGGAGTTGGGAAAACCCTGACCTTTTGGAAGCAGAGATCATGACAGTACCCCCCCTCAAGGCCCCTCCCAAACCGGGCTTCTCCGGGGGTTTTGGCTTGTCAGGAAATGTTCGGTGAAATCTTTTGATTAGGCGAGGAGCGTGGACATATTCAGCAGGTTCCCAGGATCTCTCTTGGGGGCCGTAGCCTTTCCAGTCAATTAGGTAGAATAGTTTAGATTTGGAGATCTTGGAGTCCAGAATGCTTTTGACTTCAAACTCGAGTTCTCCATCCACTAGGATAGGTTTTGGAGATTTGGTTAGTCGGGTTTGAGGTTGCATGGGTTTTAATAGAGAGACGTGGAAGACCGGATGTATCTTCATGTGCGGGGGCAAGTCCAACTTGACCGCTACGGGGTTTACTATGGTAGTGATGGAATAGGGACCAAGGTATCTTGGGTTGAATGTGCGTGGCCCTTTTAGAGATAGATATTTGGTGGATAACCAGACTTGATCCCCTACTTGATAGTGAGGGGCTTCCTTCCGATGTTGATCTGCTCCTTTCTTGTATTGTTCTTTAGCCCTTTGAAGGTGAGAAACAGCTTCCTTAAAGGCTTGGGTGATTGTAGAATGCAGGTAGTCTACTGCTGGTATTTCAAGATCTTGGAGGGGATCCAACTCCGAGGTTCGAGGGTGACTGCCGTACAAAAAAAAAACGGGGTTTTCCCAGTTCCCGAATGGACAGAGTTATTGTAGGCATACTCGGCTATCCAAAGGATATCTTTCCAAGTTTTTTCAGTTTGTTGCAGCATGCAGCGTAAATACTGTTCCAGAGTTTGATTGGTCCTCTCGGTTTGTCCGTCGGTCTGAGGGTGGTGACTGGTCGATAGTCTCACATCAATTTGAGCCGACCGACAGCAACTTCGCCAAAAATGAGAAATAAATTGACTACCTCGATCCGAAATTAGAACCGAAGGAAAACCGTGCAGTCGGACGATGTTTTCGAGAAATTCCCGGGCCAGAGTTGCTGCTGTTGGCAAGCCTTTGAGCGGAATGAAATGCGCCATCTTGGAGAATAAGTCCACGATTACTAGAATCGTATTGTATCCGGAGCATGGAGGTCGATCGGTGATGAAGTCCATAGAAAGCGTATGCCAAGGGCGAGGTGGGATGTCAATAGGGCGTAAGAGGCCTGCTGGTCTTTCCTTTTGACTCTTGTTTTGGGCGCATACTCCACAGGACATTATAAAGTCTCTGATATCTTTTTTCCAAGACAGCCACCAGAAGTAGCGCTTGATCTTTTCTGAGGTCTTGGCTATACCGGGATGACCTTCCATTAAAGAGTCGTGATAACAAGAGATTACTTTTTTCTGTAAATCTGTGCTGGGTAGGTATAATCGTTCTTGGAAATACAATAAGTTGTCCTTTACTGCAAAGTCCTTTCCCTGCAGATGCCAATTCTGTATGTCTGCTGGAGTTACAAGTTGCCTGGCTTTATCCTTAACTTCCTCTATGGATTCTGTGGCGATTACACCCAGAATTCTTTGTTCGGGAATGATTGGTACAGGTTTAGGGTTGACCAAGTGTTCTTCCACTCCCAACCGAGAAAGGGCATCGGCTTTACCGTTCTTTGTACCAGGTCGATAGGTAATTATGAAGTCAAACTCGGCAAAGAATAATGCCCAACGGAGTTGTCTAGAGGATTGGGCTTTTGCGGTCTTCAAATATTGCAGGTTTCGGTGATCCGTAATCACAGTAACGGTGTGTCGGGCCCCCAGCAGATAATGCCGCCAAGCCTTAAAGGCAGACTTGATAGCCAGAAGTTCCTTGTCAGTAATCGTGTAATTGATTTCAGGAGGCGAGAATTTGCGGGACCAAAATGCCACGGGATGCAACTGATTGGTTACCAGGTCCTTTTGTGATAGAACTGCCCCCATGGCAAGGCTTGAAGCATCAGTTTCCACGATGTAGGGGAGTTCGGGGCGAGGGTGTTTTAAGATTGGTGCAGAGATAAATTTAGTCTTCAAATCCTGGAAAGCTTGTTCCGCCTCGGTAGACCATTCAAAACGTTTGTTTTTCTTTAACAAGGCAGTGATGGGCTGGACTATTCGAGAGAATTCGGGGATAAACCTGCGGTAAAAGTTAGCGAAGCCTAACATGCTTTGCACACCTTTTACGGAGGATGGTGATGGCCATTTGAGAACTGCATCGACCTTCTTTGAATCCATACGCACTCCGCCAGGTGATAATATGAATCCCAAGAATTCAACTTCAGTCACGTTGAAAACACATTTTTCCAATTTAGCGAAAAGTTTGTGTTGACGCAATCTTTCGAGGACCATTTTCACGTGTTTCCGATGTTCAGATTCCGATGAAGAATAAACGAGGATGTCGTCAATGTAAACAACAACACATACATCTATGAGCTCTCTGAGGACATTGTTCATAAAATATTGAAAGGCGGCCGGGGCATTGCAAAGTCCGAAGGGCATGACCTGATATTCAAATAGCCCATACTTGGTGCGGAAGGCCGTCTTCCATTCATCGCCCTCTTTTACTCGTACCAAGTGGTAAGCTCCTCTAAGATCCAGCTTTGTATATATGCATGCTTTTCTGACTTGGTCCAGGAGTTCAGGGATCAAAGGTAACGGATATCTATTCTTAACGGTGATCTGGTTCAGGGAGCGATAATCGATACAAGTTCTAAGGTCTCCTTCCTTTTTTGGAACGAAGAACAAAGCTGAAGAAGCAGGGGACTTGGAAGGACGAATAAACCCATTTGCCAGGTATTGATCCAGGTATTGTCGAAGGTGAAGGTTCTCAGGCTCGGTGAGGGCATAAATTCTACTACAAGGAGGAGTAGATCCAGGTATCAGGTCTATCTGGCAGTCATAAGACCTATGAGGAGGTAGAGAGTTAGCCTGATCCTTCCGGAAAACATCTTGGTATTCTAGGTATTCGGGAGGTAACTGGGGAGTCTCTGAAGAAATTGCGGCCAGTGCAACACCAGGTGGAGGGTGACAAGTAGAGACACATTCTGGAAACTGGACCGTTCTTGCTCGCCAATCGATCAGAGGATTGTGTTTCTCTAACCAAGGTATTCCTAGAATAATCTGAAACTGAGGGGCCTTGATCACATCGAACACTATCTTCTCATGGTGTCCATCTTGACTTACTAGCGTCACCTCTTGAGTGGTATGCGTTACTGGCCCGGAGGCTATCTTCGTACCATCCACCGTAGTAATGACGTCCTTTACAGCCTTGGGACAAAGAGTTAGATTCATCCTCAAAACCATTTCATGATCCACATAATTGCCGATGGCACCGCTGTCGACGTAAGCTTCAATTGCATGTAATCGATCTGGATTATCAGGGCTAATGAGGACCATAGGTATCACGAAATGCGAGGTCACGGAACTGGTTTTCACGCTCGGCAAGAGGACCTCTATTCTTGTCGGGCGAGGTCGTTTCCCTGCTCAGAGTTTGTAACTTTGGTAACTGCAGCTCCTACTGCCTTCTTGGCAGGTTTCACCGGACAGTCTCGAAGAAAGTGCCCTGAGTTTCCGCAATATAGGCATAATTGCAACTGTTTCTTCCTTTCCCGCTCCCTTTGTGTTAGAGGACCTTTCAGACCCCCTATTTGCATGGGTTCCCCGGAGTCTACTCCTTTGGAAGGAGTTGGCGGTTTGGAAAATATTCGAGCATCAAACTTGGAACGATCGGCCTTCCTGTTCTGCAGCCTGTGATCTATTTGAACGACCAAGTCTATATAATCCGAACAGTCTTGTGGGGGATTCACTACTTGGGCTAAAACGTCTTTGAGCTCTCCACGTAGACCTCTATAAAACAGCGTAATCCTTTTGTCCTCAGGCCATTGAGTTTCCACTATTAGTCTATTGAAAGATGCAATATAAGCCAAAAGGTCCTGATTACCCTGTCGCAACGAAAGAAGCTCATTGTCCAAGGCCTGCCCCTGTGAATGTCTTGCGAACAGTTTTTCCATACTAAGCTGAAAGGCTTGAAAATCATGGAGAACCGGATCATCTTGATTAACTAGAGGGATCGACCAGTCTGCCGCATTGCCACTAAGGTACGAAAGTACAAAAGCTACTTTTGTTTGATCAGTTGGAAAGGCTGCTGGCCGGCATAAGAAGTGCAACCGGCACTGATTGATAAATACTGCAAACCTCTTTGGGTCACCAGAAAATCGTTCGGGCGGAGCCAGAGGTACATTCCCAGGTAGGTTGATCTGCACTGGATTCATAGAGGATGTTGAAGGAAGATTTGCCCCTGATGCGGGTAACGGGGTCTGTCTGGCTTGTGACTGTAGCACTTGTCTAGCAAGATTGTCTGTTCTCTCCTTGGAAATAATTAGTTCCCTTCTTAGAGCATTCGTTTCCTGACGAGCTGCATGCACTTCTGCCCTTAGTTCCCCAAGTAACCGGGCTAGGGGGTCAGTATCCGAGGTTTCCATAGCGCCTGGGCGAGAGTTTTGCGGTAGGCTGTGCGTTCTGTAACGCTCACCTGATTCTCGCAGAGGCGCCGGTCTTGACTGGGCGACTACCGTATCTTCAAAGGTGATGTGTAGCACCCGGTTGGCTCTTTGGGCTGGACCCCTGTGCACTGTATGCCTGACGTGTAGAGTAAGATGTCTGCAGATAGAAAAGATGGGGTTAATGAACTGGGGTTATTGGGGTGTCCCTATCTCTTTCCTCTTCTCCTCTCCTGTAGACCCCCAAAGGTTAACGCTCTCACCTTAGGTAAGTGAATGCCGAGCTCTCCATCTGCCTCGGGGCAGGGTGCTGTAACCAGTTTCTTCACTGGATAGGTAGCGCAGGCCTCTTGACTTCAGAGGACTGCTGTCCGTCGTTTACTGCACGAACGGTAAGTTTCGAGTCATCAAATGTCTTTAAAGTCTTTAGTAATGATGTCTCTTGTTTTGCAGGGTTCCGGCGATGGCGGATGACGGCTGAAGTGAGTTGAAGATGGAGCCCGTGTGATGAATAGAAGCGCCTGGAAGCACGTAAGTAAGCGCTTGTTGCCTGCTTCACTATGCGCTCTAACTGTCTTTTTATTTTGCAGGTACGAGTTCGGAGCGGCTGCAGGGTGCCGGAATACCCACTGGATTAGATGTGGAAAGGAGTAATGGCACGTGAGTATTAAAGTTCCCCAATGTCTTTAAACGCACCTTGTTTTGTCTTTCAGATGCGGGATGCAGCGCCGAAGGCCTCCGGAGCGTGCGAAGAGTTGGTAAACTTTTGTCTTTCAGATGCCGGAATGCAGTGTGAAGACATCCGGAGCGCACGAAGAGTAGGTAAGCCTTTGCCTTTCAGATGCCGGAATGCTAACCTGTTCTTTCTTGTCTTTATAGGTGTTGCTGAAGACTGGATTCAGGATGGTAAGCCTTTGCCTTTCAGATGCCGGAATGCTAACCTGTTCTTTCTTGTCTTTATAGGTGTTGCTGAAGACTGGATTCAGGATGGTAAGCCTTTTTCCTTAGGCCCAGGACCGGATGCAGAAGACACGATGAGCGTTCTGCTGCAGAGGTTGCAGAATAACGCAAAGCAAGATTCATCCACCGGGTGTGGTTTAAATAGCCTCCTGTAGTGCTTAGGTGTCTCCTTCCACAGCCACGCCTAAGTAAGAAAAGAGTTCCTGGTAAGAAAAGAGTTCCTGCCTTCCAGAAGAGTTCCAGTGTTCTGAATCTAGGGAGTGGCTCCAGCCCCACCCAACAGGAAAAGTAGTTCCAAACAGAAGAGGATCAGAGGCTCAACTGGCAGGCAAGTAAGCAGCATGGTCTGCTGAAGTTAAGTCCACCCAAGCATTATGAGCCCGGCGCTTCCAGCGCTGGGACTGGGCATATTTATGAGCCTGGTGCCACTGGCGCCAGGACTGGGTCCAAAAGGTCCCAATTGGGACTGGTTGGCACTCGGAACCTGGGTTATGGATCTGCTTCCAAGGGAGTTGGGAAAACCCTGACCTTTTGGAAGCAGAGATCATGACATTTTATTTGCAAAAGTATCCAAAACTCACCTGTTCAGAGAGAGACTCTAACTACCTGAGCCATGTTTGTTTCAGTGGGCCTCATTAGCAGTCTGGAGGTAACGATGGCGCTATTATCGCCATGGCTGCCTCCAAACTCGTTCCGATTCCGCCCTGGTGAATGGAGCAATTACCGGTCCATTCCAAGGTTGGCGGGACCGGTTATTCCCCATTCACCAGGGCCCTTCCCCATTCCCATTTGAGCCCCCATAGGGCTCAATGGGAATGGGGAAGGCACTAATAACGGTACCGTAAATTACGGTACCTTTATTAGCTCTAAAGTCCCTTTGCGGGTCCCGTCCTTAACACCTTCTAAAAGCAGGCATTAAGGAAGGACCCGCAAAGGGAACTCGTAGTAGGGTGGTAAGGGTTTAACGGCACCGGTCTCGTTACCGGTGACCGTTAACCCTTACCGCCCTACTTGTAATGAGGCCCAATGTATCTGTGCTGCAGACCAACTTCAGCATTCAAGAGAATAACTATAGCTGCAAGACTGTGTGTGAATATGCTGGAGATGAAAAGTTGAATTTGAGAAGGAAAGGCCAGCTGCACCACGTGTAAAGAAAATTGGCTTTTAAAAATTAAACAAAAACAAATGCCTATGTTTTGGAACAGTACACTGGTGAATGAAGACTGCCAGTCCTTAGCAATATGAAGGGATTTGTTGATGGTGAGACTATATAACATGGGTTATTTTATGCAACCGGCTTGCTTTTATTCTGGACTTAAGATCATACATTAAAGATTTAAACTATTGTGGCTGGAGCTGCAAGTTGAAAAACAGATTTTCTGCTTGGAGGGGTGGCACCAAAAGAGGGCTCTCTCTCAGCAGATACTAAAAGCCCCCTGATAATTACAGGGTTGAACAGACTTTCATCTCTGCTGGAACCCGGGCAACAAAGCTCCCAGGGAAGGAAGTGTAAGGCGTGAAGGGACAATAAAAAATTCAATTAAGCTGAGAAACCCCCACCATACTCTAAAGGAAATGACAGTTGGCAGCAGAGAAGGACAGAAAAATAAAATGGACCCAGGAACAAAGAGACTGCCATTTGTTTCAAAAGACTATTTCAGGAATAAACTTTAAAGACTTCTATCTGTGCAGCAAGACTTTGAAAAATTGTAAAAATGTCACAGTTTAAAAGTGATTTTTTGTGCTTTCTTTTGAGACGTGATAGAACTCACTGATGCCTTGGGGACAGAACGGGCAAAGTATTGAGGATAAATCGAAAAGTTGCAAACATAACATTTTGTGAATACATCCCTGGGGATAATTTGCATCTGTGCATAAAGTTATGGGACTTTAGGGCAATCTTTCATGTTTAAAATTACCAAAATGTATCAGAACAGTGAAACAAGGTCCCACAGACTGGAGGATTAGAATACTATGTGCTGCACATTAACAGGGTAATTCATAGAATTTCGCCGAAAAGTGTCGCAAGCGGCTGGCGCAGTGTGTCCGCGTGCGATTGTGTGCGCCAGGAATGTGCGCTAAAACCGATTTCCGCGCACAGCGTATTCATGGATTTTAGGCTCCCAAACCAGCCGTGGCGCAGAGAATCGCAGCGACCCTGCAGCAGCGCCAGTAACGCCCCCAAGAATGCCCTCGCGCAAGGAAAAGCCATCAAAATCGCTAAATCATCGCAAAGGGCTGCGCTAACCCTGGACCAGTTCACCGGGCTGGCAAACAGCAAATGCCAAGCGGGGAACGTGTATTTCAAGGGTGCGCGGGAAGTTCCACACGCGATTGGCCCAGTGCGAGCAGGGTACGTGTATTTCAGGGGTGCGCGGGAAGTTCCACACGTGATTTCATCAGGGTACGTGTATTCCAGGGGTGCGCGGGATGTTCCACACGCGATTGGTCCAGTGCGAGCAGGATACGTGTATTTCAGGGGTGCGCGGGAAGTTCCACACGCGATTTCAGCAGGGTATGTGTATTCAAGGGGTGCGCGGGAAGTTCCACACGCGATTGGCCCAGTGCGAGCAGGTTACGTGTATTTCAGGGGTGCGCGGGAAGTTCCACACGTGATTTCAGCAGGGTACGTGTATTCCAGGGGTGCGCGGGAAGTTCCACACGTGATTGGCACAGTGCGAGCAGGGTACGTGTATTTCAGGGGTGCGCGGGAAGTTCCACACACGATTTCAGCAGGGTACGTGTATCTCAGGGGTGCGCGGGAAGTTCCACATGCGATTTCAGCAGGGTACGTGTATTTCAGGGGTGCGCGGGAAGTTCCACACGCGATTGGCCCAGTGCGAGCAGGGTACGTGTATTCCATGGGTGCGCGGGAAGTTCCACACGCGATATCAGCAGGGTACGTGTATTTCAGGGGTACGCGGGAAGTTCCACACGCGATTGGCCCAGTGCGAGCAGGGTACGTGTATTCCATGGGTGCGCGGGAAGTTCCACATGCGATTCCAGCAGGGTATGTGAATTCCAGGGGTTCTGGGGAGTACTACACGTGAATTGGCCGTGTGGGTCCTCCCAGGTGTACGCTCGACAACCTCCACGGCCCCTGCAGGCAGCCCACACCACGGGGGACTACCCTGCACCCCTGCTCATGTCCCGCAGGCAGCCCATCCACCATGGTCATGCCCCGCAGCCAACACCACATGTCACCTTGCACTACTGATCAACAATGCATGTCTCCCACCACCCCCACCCCCCAGCAGTGCAGGGGCAGCCTCCACCAGGCCCCCACTCATGTCTCCCACCACCTCCACCCCCCAGCAGTGCAGGGGCAGCCTCCACCAGGCCCCCACTCATGTCTCCCACACCCCCACCCCCCAGCCACAAGGGGCAGCCCCCACCAGGCCCCCACTCATGTCTCCCACCACCCCCACCACCCAGCAGTGCAGGGGCAGCCCCCACCAGGCCCCCACTCATGTCTCCCACCACCCCCACCCCCCAGCCACCAGGGGCAGCCTCCACCAGGCCCCCACTCATGTCTCCCACCACCCCCACCCCCCAGCAGTGCAGGGGCAGCCTCCACCAGGCCCCCACTCATGTCTCCCACCACCCCCACCCCCCAGCCACCAGGGGCAGCCCCCACCAGGCCCCCACTCATGTCTCCCACCACCCAGCCACCAGGGGCCCCCTCCACCAGGCCCCCACTCATGTCTCCCACCACCCCCACCCCCCAGCCACCAGGGGCAGCCCCCACCAGGCCCCCACTCATGTCTCCCACCACCCCCACCACCCAGCCACCAGGGGCACCCTCCACCAGGCCCCCACTCATGTCTCCCACCACCCCCACCCCCCAGCAGTGCAGGGGCAGCCTCCACCAGGCCCCCACTCATGTCCCCTTGCACCCCCACCCCCCAGCCACCAGGGGCAGCCTCCACCAGGCCCCCACTCATGTCTCCCACCACCCCCACCCCCCAGCAGTGCAGGGGCAGCCTCCACCAGGCCCCCACTCATGTCTCCCACCACCCCCACCCCCCAGCCACCAGGGGCAGCCCCCACCAGGCCCCCACTCATGTCTCCCACCACCCAGCCACCAGGGGCACCCTCCACCAGGCCCCCACTCATGTCTCCCACCACCCCCACCCCCCAGCAGTGCAGGGGCAGCACCACCAGGCCCCCACTCATGTCTCCCACAACCCCCACCACCCAGCAGTGCAGGGGCAGCCCCCACCAGGCCCCCACTCATGTCTCCCACCACCCCCACGCCCCAGCCACCAGGGGCAGCCTCCACCAGGCCCCCACTCATGTCTCCCACCACCCCCACCCCCCAGCAGTGCAGGGGCAGCCTCCACCAGGCCCCCACTCATGTCTCCCACCACCCCCACCCCCCAGCAGTGCAGGGGCAGCCTCCACCAGGCCCCCACTCATGTCTCCCACCACCCCCACCCCCCAGCCACCAGGGGCACCCTCCACCAGGCCCCCACTCATGTCTCCCACCACCCCCACCCCCCAGCCACCAGGGGCAGCCCCCACCAGGCCCCCACTCATGTCTCCCACCATCCCCACACCCCAGCAGTGCAGGTGCACCCTCCACCAGGCCCCCACTCATGTCTCCCACCACCCCCACCCCCCAGCAGTGCAGGGGCAGCCTCCACCAGGCCCCCACTCATGTCCCCCTGCACCCCCACCCCCCAGCCACCAGGGGCAGCCTCCACCAGGCCCCCACTCATGTCTCCCACCACCCCCACCCCCAGCAGTGCAGGGGCAGCCTCCACCAGGCACCCACTCATGTCTCCCACCACCCCCACCCCCCAGCAGTGCAGGGGCAGCCTCCACCAGGCCCCCACTCATGTCTCCCACCACCCCCACCCCCCAGCCACCAGGGGCAGACCCCACCAGGCCCCCACTCATGTCTCCCACCCCCCAGCCACCAGGGGCATCCTCCACCAGGCCCCCACTCATGTCTCCCACCACCCCCACCCCCCAGCAGTGCAGGGGCAGCCTCCACCAGGCCCCCATTCATGTCCCCATGCACCCCCACCCCCCAGCCACCAGGGGCAGCCTCCACCAGGCCCCCACTCATGTCTCCCATCACCCCCACCCCCCAGCAGTGCAGGGGCAGCCTCCACCAGGCCCCCACTCATGTCTCCCACCACCCAGCCACCAGGGGCACCCTCCACCAGGCCCCCACTCATGTCTCCCACCACCCCCACCCCCCACCATCCAGGGGCACCCTCCACCAGGCCCCCACTCATGTCTCCCACCACCCCCACCCCCCACCATCCAGGGGCACCCTCCACCAGGCCCCCACTCATGTCTCCCACCACCCACACCCCCCAGCCACCAGGGGCACCCTCCACCAGGCCCACACTCATGTCTCCCACCACCCCCACCCCCCAGCCACCAGGGGCAGCCCCCACCAGGCCCCCACTCATGTCTCCCACCACCCCCACCCCCCAGCCACCAGGGGCAGCCCCCACCAGGCCCCCACTCATGTCTCCCACCACCCCCACCCCCCAGCCACCAGGGGCAGCCCCCACCAGGCCCCCACTCATGTCTCCCACCACCCCCACCCCCAGCAGTGCAGGGGCAGCCTCCACCAGGCCCCCACTCATGTCCCCCTGCACCCCCACCCCCCAGCCACCAGGGGCAGCCTCCACCAGGCCCCCACTCATGTCTCCCACCACCCCCACCCCCCAGCCACCAGGGGCAGCCCCCACCAGGCCCCCACTCATGTCTCCCACCACCCAGCCACCAGGGGCACCCTCCACCAGGCCCCCACTCATGTCTCCCACCACCCCCACCCCCCAGCAGTGCAGGGGCACCCTCCACAAGGCCCCCACTCATGTCTCCCAGCCCCCCCAACCCCCAGCCACCAGGGGCAGCCCCCACCAGGCCCCCACTCATGTCTCCCACCACCCCCACCCCCCAGCCACCAGGGGCAGCCCCCACCAGGCCCCCACTCATGTCTCCCACCACCCCCACCACCCAGCCACCAGGGGCACCCTCCACCAGGCCCCCACGCATGTCTCCCACCACCCCCACCCCCCAGCAGTGCAGGGGCAGCCTCCACCAGGCCCCCACTCATGTCCCCCTGCACCCCCACCCCCCAGCCACCAGGGGCAGCCTCCACCAGGCCCCCACTCATGTCTCCCACCACCCCCACCCCCCAGCAGTGCAGGGGCAGCCTCCACCAGGTCCCCACTCATGTCTCCCACCACCCCCACCCCCAGCAGTGCAGGGGCAGCCTCCACCAGGCCCCCACTCATGTCTCCCACCACCCCCACCCCCCGGCAGTGCAGGGGCAGCCTCCACCAGGCCCCCACTCATGTCTCCCACCATCCCCACCCCCAGCCACCAGGGGCAGCCCCCACCAGGCCCCCACTCATGTCTCCCACCACCCAGCCACCAGGGGCACCCTCCACCAGGCCCCCACTCATGTCTCCCACCACCCCCACCCCCCAGCAGTGCAGGGGCAGCACCACCAGGCCCCCACTCATGTCTCCCACCACCCCCACCACCCAGCAGTGCAGGGGCAGCCCCCACCAGGCCCCCACTCATGTCTCCCACCACCCCCACGCCCCAGCCACCAGGGGCAGCCTCCACCAGGCCCCCACTCATGTCTCCCACCACCCCCACCCCCCAGCAGTGCAGGGGCAGCCTCCACCAGGCCCCCACTCATGTCTCCCACCACCCCCACCCCCCAGCCACCAGGGGCAGCCCCCACGAGGCCCCCACTCATGTCTCCCACCACCCAGCTACCAGGGGCACCCTCCACCAGGCCCCCACTCATGTCTCCCACCACCCCCACCCCCCAGCAGTGCAGGGGCAGCACCACCAGGCCCCCACTCATGTCTCCCACCACCCCCACCACCCAGCAGTGCAGGGGCAGCCCCCACCAGGCCCCCACTCATGTCTCCCACCACCCCCACCACCCAGCCACCAGGGGCAGCCTCCACCAGGCCCCCACTCATGTCTCCCACCACCCCCACCCCCCACCATCCAGGGGCACCCTCCACCAGGCCCCCACTCATGTCTCCCACCACCCCCACCCCCCACCATCCAGGGGCACCCTCCACCAGGCCCCCACTCATGTCTCCCACCACCCCCACCCCCCAGCCACCAGGGGCACCCTCCACCAGGCCCCCACTCATGTCTCCCACCACCCCCACCCCCCAGCCACCAGGGGCAGCCCCCACCAGGCCCCCACTCATGTCTCCCACCACCCCCACCCACCAGCAGTGCAGGTGCACCCTCCACCAGGCCCCCACTCATGTCTCCCACCACCCCCACCCCCCAGCAGTGCAGGGGCAGCCTCCACCAGGCCCCCACTCATGTCTCCCACCACCCAGCCACCAGGGGCACCCTCCACCAGGCCCCCACTCATGTCTCCCACCACCCCCACCCCCCACCATCCAGGGGCACCCTCCACCAGGCCCCCACTCATGTCTCCCACCACCCCCACCCCCCACCATCCAGGGGCACCCTCCACCAGGCCCCCACTCATGTCTCCCACCACCCCCACCCCCCACCATCCAGGGGCACCCTCCACCAGGCCCCCACTCATGTCTCCCACCACCCCCACCCCCCAGCCACCAGGGGCACCCTCCACCAGGCCCCCACTCATGTCTCCCACCACCCCCACCCCCCAGCCACCAGGGGCAGCCCCCACCAGGCCCCCACTCATGTCTCCCACCACCCCCACACCCCAGCAGTGCAGGTGCACCCTCCACCAGGCCCCCACTCATGTCTCCCACCACCCCCCACCCCCCAGCAGTGCAGGGGCAGCCTCCACCAGGCCCCCACTCATGTCCCCCTGCACCCCCACCCCCCAGCCACCAGGGGCAGCCTCCACCAGGCCCCCACTCATGTCTCCCACCACCCCCACCCCCAGCAGTGCAGGGGCAGCCTCCACCAGGCCCCCACTCATGTCTCCCACCACCCCCACCCCCCAGCAGTGCAGGGGCAGCCTCCACCAGGCCCCCACTCATGTCTCCCACCACCCCCACCCCCCAGCCACCAGGGGCACCCTCCACCAGACCCCCACTCATGTCTCCCACCTCCCCCACCCCCCAGCCACCAGGGGCAGCCCCCACCAGGCCCCCACTCATGTCTCCCACCACCCCCACACCCCAGCAGTGCAGGTGCACCCTCCACCAGGCCCCCACTCATGTCTCCCACCACCCCCACCCCCCAGCACTGCAGGGGCAGCCTCCACCAGGCCCCCACTCATGTCCCCCTGCACCCCCACCCCCCAGCCACCAGGGGCAGCCTCCACCAGGCCCCCATTAATGTCTCCCACCACCCCCACCCCCAGCAGTGCAGGGGCAGCCTCCACCAGGCCCCCACTCATGTCTCCCACCACCCCCACCCCCCAGCAGTGCAGGGGCAGCCTCCACCAGGCCCCCACTCATGTCTCTCACCACCCCCACCCCCCAGCCACCAGGGGCAGCCCCCACCAGGCCCCCACTCATATCTCCCACCCCCCAGCCACCAGGGGCACCCTCCACCAGGCCCCCACTCATGTCTCCCACCACCCCCACCCCCCAGCAGTGCAGGGGCAGCCTCCACCAGGCCCCCATTCATGTCCCCCTGCACCCCCAACCCCCAGCCACCAGGGGCAGCCTCCACCAGGCCCCCACTCATGTCTCCCATCACCCCCACACCCCAGCAGTGCAGGGGCAGCCTCCACCAGGCCCCCACTCATGTCTCCCACCACCCAGCCACCAGGGGCACCCTCCACCAGGCCCCCACTCATGTCTCCCACCACCCCCACCCCCACCATCCAGGGGCACCCTCCACCAGGCCCCCACTCATGTCTCCCACCACCCCCACCCCCCACCATCCAGGGGCACCCTCCACCAGGCCCCCACTCATGTCTCCCACCACCCACACCCCCCAGCCACCAGGGGCACCCTCCACCAGGCCCCCACTCATGTCTCCCACCACCCCCACCCCCCAGCCATCAGGGGCAGCCCCCACCAGGCCCCCACTCATGTCTCCCACCACCCCCACCCCCCAGCCACCAGGGGCAGCCCCCACCAGGCCCCCACTCATGTCTCCCACCACCCCCACCACCCAGCCACCAGGGGCACCCTCCACCAGGCCCCTACTCATGTCTCCCACCACCCCCACCCCCCAGCAGTGCAGGGGCAGCACCACCAGGCCCCCACTCATGTCCCCCTGCACCCCCACCCCCCTGCATCCAGGGGCACCCTCCACCAGGGCCCCACTCATGTCTCCCACCACCCCCACCCCCCAGCAGTGCAGGGGCAGCCTCCACCAGGCCCCCACTCATGTCTCCCACCACCCCCACCCCCCAGCAGTGAAGGGGCAGCACCACCAGGCCCCCACTCATGTCCCCCTGCACCCCCACCCCCCAGCTTCCAGGGGCACCCTCCACCAGGCCCCCACTCATGTCTCCCACCACCCCCACCCCCCAACAGTGCAGGGGCAGCCTCCACCAGGCCCCCACTCATGTCCCCCTGCACCCCCACCCCCCAGCATCCAGGGGCACCCTCCACCAGGCCCCCACTCATGTCTCCCACCACCCCCACCCCCCGGCAGTACAGGGGCAGCCTCCACCAGGCCCCCACTCATGTCTCCCACCACCCCCACCCCCCAGCCACCAGGGGCAGCCTCCACCAGGCCCCTACTCATGTCTCCCACCACCCCCACCCCCCAGCAGTGCAGGGGCAGCCCCCACCAGGCCCCCACTCATGTCTCCCACCACCCCCCAGCCACCAGGGGCAGCCTCCACCAGGCCCCCACTCATGTCTCCCACCACCCCCCAGCCACCAGGGGCACCCTCGACCAGGTCCTCACAATCCCCAATCATGTGCGTTATGGTCAGCCTCCACAGCAAAAAAGCCCTACCAAGTAACCCATTCACCCACATGGAAATGGAAATTACATGTCACACCCCCAATGTTCATGAAGCTAATGAACCCATGTCCGTCACACACAATGTTTGCAATTGAATGGGAAAACACCCAACATGACATGCATGAAACCAATGAGATGATACCACACAGTGAAGTATGAAAACAAAATTGTATTGAAAAAAAGAAAGAATGCTAAAGAAATGAAACAAACTACAATGGGAAGTAAAAAAAATCAAGCTGCATGTCCGCATAAAAATAAAGAACTGCAAATCATAATCCGAAAAAATGTCGTCCAAAGTCAAATGTAAAAAAACTATCTATCAAATCAAGAACTTTGTAAAAAACTCGAAAGGGTCCATGAGCCCAACTGAACAAAGGAAACCTAAAAATAAACCTAACTAAAAAGCAACTATATACAAAAAGTGGAGCAGTGTCCGTCGACTCCAAATCATAAGAAAAAACAAAGGAAACCTAAAACTAAAGAACTATATACAAAGGCGGCGGGCAAGTCCAGCGGCTCACTCCGTGGTGTTCCGGGCCAGGGCATCATCGAACTCCTGTTCGATGTCCCGGAGGCGGTCCAGTTCCATGGCCCCGAGGGTCCGCAGGGACGACGCCGTGTCCTCCTCCAACCCCCTGCGGATTGCCTCGAGGCACTCGGCCCGCCTCAGGGCCCTCTGCATGGAGTCCTCCGCCCTGACCATTGTGAGCCGCGCCTCTTCTGCCCGCCGCTGGTCCGCACCTGTGGTGTGGCCCAACCGCTGCCACACGGAAGACACTCTCTGTCCTGGGTCCTCCTGCCCTCCGGCCGATGCCTGCCCCTCCGATGTCGAAGGCCCCGAGCCTTCATGGCTCCCACCATGTTGCTGCTGCTGCTCTGCCTCTGCCCGTGCACTGCCTCCTGCTGCCTGCACATCCTCCGCCGGCTGGAGTGCAGTTGTTGATGTGGCCACCCCTGCTGGACGTCCGACTCCCGACTGTGGCAGGGATGCCTCCTCCACCAGCCTGGCCGCACTGTCAGAGGCAGCTCCACAGGGCACCCAGGTGACTGATGGGTGGGAAGATGGCACAGAGGATGACTGGCGCGTAGGGGGTCCAGTTGAGGATGGGGTCGGAGCAAGCCCCATCAGACGGAGGAATCCGGTCTGGGTGACCTGTCCCAGCAGGCTGACGTGGTCAACGAGCCATTCGAGATGACGTGCAGTCTCTCCATGAAAAGACTGCAGGTCACCTCGCATGGCCCGTTGACGCAACGCCACACCAGCCAGGACAGGCTCAACCCGGACCTGGATAGCCACGTCCGCAGGCAGAGGAAGGCCAGTTGACGTCAGCTCATCCCCTGCCTGAAAACGGGTCTGGACGTAGGCATCCCTGCTGGTGCAAGATGATGCAGGGACAGGATCGGGGACAGGATTGCACACAGGCACCTCCGCGGCGGCCTGTGCTGCCTCCTGTCCCTGGTCCTGGACTGCACCACTAGCACCAGTGGGATCCCCACCTCCAGACCCCGTCTCTGGTGCTTGCACGGCCTCCTCCTCCACCAAACCCCCCACCAACCTGGATGACTCCGTGCCATCTTCCCCTGTTGGGCCCTGTGGGGTCCCAGCTGCCCCTTCTGCTGCAGAGGAGTCCAACTCCAACCTCCGCCTCTTGGACCTCCCCCCGGCAGCTGCGGCCTGGGACGCGGCACCAGACTCCTCACTCCCCGACGAGATGACAACAAGGGAGGGGAGCCGGGCCTTGCGTCTCCAGCTGGCGGTGGGATCCCTGCCGCTGTGCTCCACAGCACCTTCTCCGCCCTCTTCATCAGTTGACGCTGCAGACAGGGAGAAACAAAACACAGGCATCAGGGCAGTGTACAATGGACACATACACACATGACAGTTGCACATGAGTGGCATTGGCAAACCTCAGACATGTCATCACTATCCCCAACACACATGTCAATGCAACTCGCACACATGAGCCATACCACAGCCATATGGCAACTGCCACCACCATCCATACACATACAACAGCATGAGCAGCCAAAGGTGACCCAGACATTACATGCAACACAGGAAGTGCACCACACATGTACACACACCACCACACTTGCATGCATGTGTACACCTCTGCCAAGTGTCGCACTGTTCAGACGGGCATCCATGTCACATCTGCCAATCAGGCTTCCACATACCGCAGTCACATGCATCCATGTTGCATCACTGTTGCACCCTTGTCAAATACACACACATGCACATGTACACAGTGTTCATACATGCAGCCGAAAACAACATACATGCGTGACATCACGGACATGTCTACTCAAATACACATTCATCCAAACATGTGTGCACACACAACTGCATTTGGCATGCATGCCTACACACACAAGCACCATCCATGTCTCACACATTACAGCCCTCGCATGTGTCAGCCCCATGGCCCTGGACACCTCCACCCATACTCGACCCCATACAAACAGATGTGCAACCTGCACACTACCGAATAATCACCACACGCACTGCTCACAATCAGGATGCATGTACACTCACCGCTCGACTCCAGACGGGTCTGCTTCTCCAGGACCTGGACGTGGAGCGCTAGGGATATGCGTTCCAGGACCCTCATCTGTTCTTCCGACAAGTGGCCCCGGCGCCCCTTGGCATCCGCTGCCTTCAAGAGGCGCCGGGCCTTGTTCAGGGTCCTGGACCTGAAGTCCTCCCAGCGCTTCCTGACATGTTGGAAGTCACGGACTGCCACCCCCTCCGCGTTGATGGCAGTCACGATGTCAGTCCAGATCCGAGTCCGTCCTTCCTTGTCGGCGCGGGAACTTCCGAAGAGGGCATCATACTGCCCCAGGACTTGCTCCACCAGGACACCAACTTCGGTGGCACTGAAGCTGGTGCCCCTCTGCCTCTCTGGCCGGGGGTTGTCAGTGGTCACAGATGGTGTTTGCCCCGACATGACAACCCCAGAGGCAGGAGTGGGTGGGCAACTGGGTCCTGGGGCTGGGCTGTGGAGCGATGGAATACCAGTCGGGAGTCTTCGGTTCCAGCAGGGGTGGTCACAGCAACAGCACCCCTGGCTGATGTGCAGGCAGCAAATGGCAGTGCACGTGGGCAGCAGGCAGTCAGGCAGCAGCAGATGGCAGGTGGGAGCGTGCTCGGGGCTCTGGGGGGCAGTAGTTCGGCGTTCTGGGCAGGAGCGTGGTCTTCCGTGTGCATACGCGTGGCCAGCTTGATACAAAGTGATTTGGCACGTGAAAAGTCTGCACGTCAGCGTGAAATTCGAGGAAAGGCCCTTAGCGCGTAAGCGCGTCAGCACGCATACGCGATTCTATTGGACCAAAGGCCCTCAGCGCGTAAGCGCGTCTGTGACGTGACCCGCACGGGTGTTTTCCACACAGCACGTGATGACAGAGCACACGTGGAAAGACTGCACGTCAGAGTGTCATCGCGTGTTATTGGACAGCACGTCAGAGTGTCATCGCGTGTAATTGGACAAAAGTGCGCGTACACGCGATTGGCCTATGTACGTGTATATCAGGGGTGCGCGGGCACTTACACACGCAAGTACGTCAGCGCACCTGTATCCCGGGGTGCGCAGGAATTTCCACACGCTATTGGACTGGGTACTGGATTTCAGGGGTGCGCGGGTCACACGCTCGCCTACAACACGCGCAACGCATTAATTTGCGCGCTAACAAAATAACAAGCTCAGACCCAGGATGAACATACCGTTCCTAGCAGCAGTGGGCGTGGGCTACCAAAGGAGGAGGAGGAGGATAGTCAGGGCCAGAATATTCACACCCAGAACCAGCCTTTTCGGGATGCCTGATGACCAGGTGCATGGGAGGTACAGGTTTCCACCACACATTATACTGGACCTGGTGAGTGAGTGGGAGGTTGACCTCACATCACCCACCCTGTGCTCCCAAGCACTCAGCCCCCTGGAGAAGGTCCTCAATGTACTGCACTTCTTGGCCACAGGATCATTTCAGCGGACAAGTGCCATCGTGGGTGGGATATCACAGGCCACCCAGTCACGCTGCCTACACCAGGTCTTGAACATCATCACTGCACGCCCATCAGTCCGCAGGCACATATACCTGCCCAGAACACCTGCAGAAAGGCATGCTGCCGCCCTGGATTTTTACGGTGTGGCACGATTCCCCAAAGTGCTAGGTGCCATTGACTGCACCCATGTGGCTCTACGTCCCCCCAGGGCATCAGAGCACATCTATAGGAACCGCAAGCACTGGCATTCCATCAACGTGCAGGTAGTATGTAATGCCAAGGGAATCATCACCTCAGTATTTGCCAACTATCCCGGGTCAACCCACGACAGCTTCATTTACCGAATGTCCACCCTAAGCCGGGACCTAGAAGCTGGGCGGCATGGCGATACATGGCTGCTTGGTGAGTATGAATGCCACTGCACATGCATGCATGTCAGATACTGAGCAAGGTCACAACCCCACCAATGATACCAATCACCACCTCCACAGGGGACAGTGCCTACCCTCTCAGCCACCACATGATGACGCCAATTCGGAACCCCACCACACCACCCCAGGTAAGATATAACACAGCCCACATTACAACCCGGGGCATAGTGGAGCGCACATTCGGAGTGCTAAAGTCACGCTTTCGCTCCCTTGACCGTTCTGGCGGGCAGCTGTTGTACGCTCCCCCAGTAGTGTGCAGGATCATAGTGGCAGCATGTGTCCTGCACAACGTTGCAACACGCCGGGGCCTGGCCGTGGACATGGTGGTGGCCCCACATCCCCAACCACATGCACAGCCACTGCGCATGGGAGGGGAAAGGGCACGGGGGGAGGCAGCCCGTACACAGCTAGTGGCTAATTACTTCACATGGAAATCACACCCCTGTGGAGTGCACACTGCCCTGGCACATTCCATCTGACAATCAATGATGACTCAACCTGACACTGATCCTGAATGTCTGGAGAATGAACCGTGAAAACCATATCAGCCTGAGATTGTTCACCTGGAAGTGACACAATGTGTGCATCCCTACCCACACAGACACCACCAATGCAGTTTTGTGAAGTAACACATTCAAGCAGCTAAAATGAATACCCACTTGCAAAATGCAACAAGAGGACAGTCCCATGTCAGCCAACCCATCCCCAGCACCGCCACACGACACACCGTGCCATGTCATGCTATTTGCAGGTAAACAAACTAATCCCCACAACATGACACTAGTGTCACAATGTAGAGTGTCCCTAATTGAAACTTGCAACACCTGAAATGCTCACAGTAATGCAGGACCAACAACAAACTTGAGCAGGTACTACCATCAACATGACATCACAAATGTTATATATTAGTAGTCTCACCACCTGGAAATTACTGCACTCCCACCACTACCAACTGTGCAGTGTTGGCGCCATGTAGAGTTGTAGGTGCACTGCTGCCAACATGGACCCCATCTCCAAACTAGAGGGCCTTGTGTAGACATGAGGAAGGGACCTGCAAATTGGGAGGTAGACACAGATGATGAGTTACACATCAATGCAACATGCATTGTACAACACAACAGCAATATGCACTAGGAATGTATACACAGTATTGACTAGACTACCCACACATGTAGTGGGAGTCCAACGTCACCATGTACGTCAATGTCACTTGGGCACACCCTTTGCAAGCCCATGGAAACTGGAAGCAGGAGGGGTGTGTGTGACTCTAACCCAAGCATCTGAACCAAAGACATGACAAGCCTGCATGTGCCCAGCCACAATGCAGCGTATGCCCACAGGAACCACGGAAGCCAACAAATTGTCCCAAAAAAATTGGGAAAAAATAATTAAAAATAAAAATGAAAATAAAAATAAAAATAAAAATAAAAAAAATCAAAAATAGCCATTGATGGGCCCGGGGGGTTTGGGGAGGCCACCCAGGAGGTCCGAGGACAGGATGCACACCAGAACCCACCTGCGTGGATCCTGGGAAAAAAAAACACCTCCATGGGCTCATGGCCCACACGGCTACCCTATTGTGGGAGTATCACTGCTGTCGCTATTATCACCCTGTGCAGCTGCATCCGGAGGTGGTTGCACTATGGGAGGCAGCCCACGCAAGGCCCTAGTCTGCTCCTCCATGGCTGCAAGCATGCGGGTGTGGTAGGTCTGGTTCTGGAGGATGAGTGTGCGGAGGTCCCCATGCAACAACTCACGGGATGCCCGGACCTCCGCCCTCGTTGCCTGCATCTCAGCTGAGAGCGTACGGGTGAGACGCTCCAGCTGCTGTTCTGTCCTTTGGTGTGTTGAAGCCTCAAGCTCAACAAGAGTCGTCCTGAGGTGAAGGAGCTCCTGCCTCAGGGCTTCCCTGTGGCCCTGGGACTCTATGGAGATGGCCTCCTGCAGAGTCGCCAGTGCCGCCCGCCTGTCCCTGTTGGACGCCAACATGTCCTCCCTGTGTGACTGGCAGATGGAGTCGGTTGCCTGCTGTAGTCGCTCCATCAGCCTTTCAGGGGGGACAATGGAAGTGGCCACCCTATCCATGGCCTGAGCCATCATCTCGGATGATGCTGCCTGTTGGGTTGCCATACCGTAAATGGATTGCTCCCATGCGGTATTGCCAGGTGGCGTACGGCCACCACGTCGGCGGGCACCACACCTGTCTGGGGCAAGGCGAACTGCGCCTTGCTGTGCCGGCACTGCCTGAGGCTGCAGGACTGCATTCCCCCTCTGATCTGCTGGCCCAGGAACAGGATCAGATGTCGCGGAGTGTGACCCTGCATCCGTAACCACCAAAGGTGTAGCTGCCAACACTGACATCCCCATTGAGGGTTCTGACCCTGGTGCAGGTGGGTGGGACAGAACAGAATCCCTCCCTGGAACACTCACCTGCGACGGCACGTAGGTCTCATCCGAATCAACACCTGAGTACAGCTCGGGGGAGGTGCAGCCAGAGACACCCCTTGAGAGCACGACCTGCAGCAGTTGTGGGTTCTCACCCACCACCACACCACGTCCCTCACTGGTGGTTGGTCGGCCCTCAGACCCCTCCTGGGTCTGCACCATCTCCACAACCCCAGCAGTATCAGGTGCGTCTTCCCTTGCAAAGACATAAAAACAAAGAAATGGAAACAGGCACTAGCACCATGGCACACAATGAGGGCTGAGAAGCAAGAGAACCAGTACTTGATTGACACATGTCCCACATGACTAAAACCCTCCCATGCATGCACCCTCACTGCATATGAAGGGCAGGCAAATGGCACACACTGATGACACCAAGATGGAAGATGAACACATTTTCTGCATGCTGCCTGGCAGTGGCATCACACATTGGCCTGTGATTGCCAGGTGAAACACACATGCCATCACACAGATGGCATGTACCATTGCTATTGAGTGAAGATGGAGAGGAGGGCAGCACCTATTCATTCAGTCCAGTTCCCGCATGTAATAGCTTTTCTAATTCAAACAGGTCAGATTTTTCACCTGGAGCCGCCAGTCCGAAATGGTCCAATTGCACAGGGACATTTGTGAACAAATGATATCCAGGTAACAAAGCCACTCCACTTTACCATAGCCATGTCAGACATGTGACTAGAGGACTGCGAAATGCCTAGTAAAAGTGGTGGAATGCAAACAATCTGACTGAATGAACTGTGAAAAATAAGCAACAATGTTGTGGCAAGGTGACACTTCAAGGGCAACTGGCGTGCAGTTGGGCTTGATGTCTACTGTTGGCAGAAGGGATACTGCTATGGCCAAATGCAGCTGCGCAGGATGTATTGCATGAAGCACATGACTGACCCATACGACTCAGGCGCACACACTCTCACCTGGCACACAAACAGAAGCCCTCACACACACCATGCACATGGATGACACACACATGCATGTGCACTCACCGGACAATGCCTCGTAATCAGGTAGATCTCCCACGCCTTGGATCTGTTCCTCTGTGACGTAGGTCCCAGCGACTGACTCATGTGCAGTGAGTTCCATGTCTACTACTGGAGACCCACCTCCAGTCACTAGGGTTGCGGCATGACTTGAGGCCAGCTTACTCTTTGCCCTGTGCTTTAGGTCATTCCAGCGCTTATAGCAATCATTGGCTGTGCGCCTCGCGATTCCAAGGACACTTACGATGTCCGCAACGGTCTGCCAGTGTGCCTGGCGTTGTGCAGGTGTGGTCTTGGATCCTGCAACAATGACCATCTCATTGTCATGTGCGGACACATACTCGACAAGTGCATTCAGTTCGTCATCCGTGAAGCTGGGCTTCCTCGACGGGCCGGACTGTGTAGCCGTGTCTGGGGCATCAGCCTGTGCCGGACGAGCACTCTTCCTCTTCCGCTTGGAAGGTGGTGGTGTTCCTGAGTGTCCTGCGCCACTCTGGACACTAGGGGCAGGAGCCCTGGTGGACTCTGTATCAGGAGTGTGGGATTGCACACTCAGCATGGGAGTTGGTGCAGGCATTGGCTCAAGTGTGATGGTGTCAGGGGAAATGTCAGCAGGATGGACTAGGAGCGACACTGTCCTGGCTGGGTGTGTGAGGGCTGGGGTGGATGGAGCCGCAGCTGCCCCTGCAGCCTCTCCGCCCTGCCTACTTGGGGCAGCAGATGACCTTGCTGCCCCAGATGCACGTGGCATGGTGACATCAACGTGCACCAGCGCACGTGTCATAGGCCTGCTGACCTGGAAGTCAGCCATGGAGTCAGTCAGGTCTGGTGCCACAAGGGCTGAGCATGGATGGTGTCAGCCACATCAGCCTCAAAGGGAGGGGGGGGATTATGGGTGCCCTTGACTGGTCCTCCACACATGGGGGGACAGGCTCACCCTGCAAGTAACGACCACGTCCCCTACCGGATCCACCACGGCCACCACTTGTGGCTCTTCCACCTTTGCCACCCTTACGGAATCCTCGCCTCCCAGCCATGGCACTGATGTAAATGTGCGTATGGGAGTGGCTGTAAACTATTGTCCTGGGCAATTGGGGGTCAAAGGGGTTGGGTACCAGATGGTAATTGTACCCTAGTGCTCTTGCAAGGCTGAATGTAACCCCTGGGGAAAGATGACGGGTCACGCTACGCACAGGAGCCCCAAAAAAGGGAGATGCCGTGCACGCAACCCCTCCTAGACCACGTGTGCAGAAAGAAAAACCTGCACTACGCTGTGGCACCCAGTAACACAAGAATGAACGTATGCGTGTCACACGCAGCCTAGAATGACCTCTGAAGGGGTAGGCTACACACGGGGCAAGCACAGATGTTAGATACGTGCGTGACTCACCGTCTGCCAGGTAAAAGAGCGTGAAAAAGGAGCGCGTTTGGTTGGCAACACCCCCGCCAAAAGAAGATTTGTACGCTGTCTGAGGAGACAGGACAACAGTAGAAGGGAACACTGTTTGAGGGAACAGGCCCAGGTAAAACAGTAAAAGAGAAAAAAGAGAAAAAGCTGTCAGAGGTAACAGGGAATACGAACTTGAAACGCTGTGAAGTAAATCGCATGTGAAACGACAAGAAGTACAGAATTCACCCACTCGCTCTCCACGAAAAGCACGTACAAGGAAATGGTGTTCTACACGTACCTTTTATACAGGCCCACACGTCCAGCGTCACTTACACGGCGTGTACGCGCTAGGGCCATTTCCACCAATTACACGCTTTGTCACTTCTGCGTGTAGGGCCATTTCCACCAATTACATGCTTTGTCACTGCCGCGTGTACGCGCTAGGCCCATTCCCACCAATTACACGCGATGACACTCTGACGTGCTGTCCAATAACACGCGATGACACTCTGACGTGCAGTCTTTCCACATGTGCTCTGTCATCACGTGCTGTGTGGGAAACACCCGTGCGGGTCACGTCACAGACGCGCTTACGCGCTGAGGGCCTTTGGTCCAATAGAATCGCGTATGCGTGCTGACGCGCTTACGCGCTAAGGGCCTTTCCTCGAATTTCACGCTGACGTGCAGACTTTTCACGTGCCAAATCACTTCGTATCAAGCTGGCCACGCGTATGCACACGGAAGACCACGCTCCTGCCCAGAAGGCCGAACTACTGCCCCCCAGAGCCCCGAGCACGCTCCCACCTGCCATCTGCTGCTGCCTGACTGCCTGCTGCCCACGTGCACTGCCATTTGCTGCCTGCACATCAGCCAGGGGTGCTGTTGCTGTGACCACCCCTGCTGGAACCGAAGACTCCCGACTGGTATTCCATCGCTCCACAGCCCAGCCCCAGGACCCAGTTGCCCACCCACTCCTGCCTCTGGGGTTGTCATGTCGGGGCAAACACCATCTGTGACCACTGACAACCCCCGGCCAGAGAGGCAGAGGGGCACCAGCTTCAGTGCCACCGAAGTTGGTGTCCTGGTGGAGCAAGTCCTGGGGCAGTATGATGCCCTCTTCGGAAGTTCCCGCGCCGACAAGGAAGGACGGACTCGGATCTGGACTGACATCGTGACTGCCATCAACGCGGAGGGGGTGGCAGTCCGCGACTTCCAACATGTCAGGAAGTGCTGGGAGGACTTCAGGTCCAGGACCCTGAACAAGGCCCGGCGCCTCTTGAAGGCAGCGGATGCCAGGGGGCGCCGGGGCCACTTGTCGGAAGAACAGATGAGGGTCCTGGAACGCATATCCCCAGTGCTCCACGTCCAGGTCCTGGAGAAGCAGACCCGTCTGGAGTCGAGCGGTGAGTGTACATGCATCCTGATTGTGAGCAGTGCGTGTGGTGATTATTCGGTAGTGTGCAGGTTGCACATCTGTTTGTATGGGGTCGAGTATGGGTGGGGGTGTCCAGGGCCGTGGGGCTGACACATGCGAGGGCTGTAATGTGTGAGACATGGATGGTGCTTGTGTGTGTAGGCTTGCATGCCAAATGCAGTTGTGTGTGCACACATGTTTGGATGAATGTGTATTTAAGTAGACATGTCCATGATGTCACGCATGTATGTTGTTTTCGGCTGCATGTATGAGCACTGTGTACATGTGCATGTGTGTGTATTTGACAAGGGTGCAACAGTGATGCAACATGGATGCATGTGACTGCGGTATGTGGAAGCCTGATTGGCAGATGTGACATGGATGCCCGTCTGAACAGTGCGACACTTGGCAGAGGTGTACACATGCATGCAAGTGTGGTGGTGTGTGTACATGTGTGGTGCACTTCCTGTGTTGCATGTGATGTCTGGGTCACCTTTGGCTGCTCATGCTGTTGTATGTGTATGGATGGTGGTGGCAGTTGCCATATGGCTGTGGTATGGCTCATGTGTGCGAGTTGCATTGACATGTGTGTTGGGGATAGTGATGACATGTCTGAGGTTTGCCAATGCCACTCATGTGCAACTTTCATGTGTGTATGTGTCCATTGTACAGTGCCCTGATGCCTGTGTTTTGTTTCTCCCTGTCTGCAGCGTCAACTGATGAAGAGGGTGGAGAAGGTGCTGTGGAGCACAGCGGCGGGGATCCCACCGCCAGCCGGAGACGCAAGGCCCGGCTCCCCTCCCGTGTTGTCATCTCGTCGGGGAGTGAGGAGTCCGGTGCCGCGTCCCAGGCCGCAGCTGCCGGGGGGAGGTCCAAGAGGCGGAGGTTGGAGTTGGACTCCTCGGCAGCAGAAGGGGCAGCTGGGACCCCACAGGGCCCAACAGGGGAAGATGGCACAGAGTCATCCAGGTTGGTGGGGGGTTTGGTGGAGGAGGAGGCCGTGCAAGCACCAGAGATGGGGTCTGGAGGTGGGGATCCCACTCGTGCTAGTGGTGCAGTCCAGGACCAGGGACAGGAGGCAGCACAGGCCGCCGCGGAGGTGCCTGTGTGCAATCCTGTCCCCGATCCTGTCCCTCCATCATCTTGCACCAGCAGGGATGCCTACGTCCAGACCCGTTTTCAGGCAGGGGATGAGCTGACGTCAACTGGCCTTCCTCTGCCTGCGGACGTGGCTATCCAGGTCCGGGTTGAGCCTGTCCTGGCTGGTGTGGCGTTGCGTCAACGGGCCATGCGAGGTGACCTGCAGTCTTTTCATGGAGAGACTGCACGTCATCTCGAATGGCTCGTTGACCACGTCAGCCTGCTGGGACAGGTCACCCAGGCCGGATTCCTCCGTCTGATGGGGCTTGCTCCGACCCCCTCCTCAACTGGACCCCCTACGCGCCAGTCGTCCTCTGTGCCATCTTCCCACCCATCAGTCACCTGGGTGCCCTGTGGAGCTGCCTCTGACAGTGCGGCCAGGCTGGTGGAGGAGGCATCCCTGCCACAGTCGGGAGTCGGACGTCCAGCAGGGGTGGCCACATCAACAACTGCACCCCAGCTGGCGGAGGATGTGCAGGCAGCAGGAGGCAGTGCACGGGCAGAGGCAGAGCAGCAGCAGCAACATGGTGGGAGCCATGAAGGCTCGGGGCCTTCGACATCGGAGGGGCAGGCATCGGCCGGAGGGCAGGAGGACCCAGGACAGAGAGTGTCTTCTGTGTGGCAGCGGTTGGGCCACGCCATAGGTGCGGAGCGGCGGCGGGCGGAAGAGGCGCGGCTCACAATGGTCAGGGCGGAGAACTCCATGCAGAGGGCCCTGAGGCTGGCCGAGTGCCTCGAGGCAAACCGCAGGGGGTTGGAGGAGGACACAGCATCGTCCCTGCGGACCCTCGGGGCCATGGAACTGGACCGCCTCCGGGACATCGAACAGGAGAAACAAAACACAGGCATCAGGGCACTGTACAATGGACACATACACACATGACAGTTGCACATGAGTGGCATTGGCAAACCTCAGACATGTCATCACTATCCCCAACACACATGTCAATGCAACTCGCACACATGAGCCATACCACAGCCATATGGCAACTGCCACCACCATCCATACACATACAACAGTGCCCTGGCCCGGAACACCACGGAGTGAGCCGCTGGACTTGCCCGCCGCCTTTGTATATAGTTCTTTAGTTTTAGGTTTCCTTTGTTTTTTCTTATGATTTGGAGTCGACGGACACTGCTCCACTTTTTGTATATAGTTGCTTTTTAGTTAGGTTTTTTTTTAGGTTTCCTTTGTTCAGTTGGGCTCATGGACCCTTTCGAGTTTTTTACATAGTTCTTGATTTGATAGATAGTTTTTTTACATTTGACTTTGGACGACATTTTTTTGGATTATGATTTGCAGTTCTTTATTTTTATGCGGCCATGCAGCTTGATTTTTTTTTACTTCCCATTGTAGTTTGTTTCATTTCTTTAGCATTCTTTCTTTTTTTCAATACAATTTTGTTTTCATACTTCACTGTGTGGTATCATCTCATTGGTTTCATGCATGTCATGTTGGGTGTTTTCCCATTCAATTGCAAACATTGTGTGTGACGGACATGGGTTCATTAGCTTCATGAACATTGGGGGTGTGACATGTAATTTCCATTTCCATGTGGGTGAATGGGTTACTTGGTAGGGCTTTTTGGCTGTGGAGGCTGACCATAACGCACATGATTGGAGATTGTGAGGACCTGGTCGAGGGTGCCCCTGGTGGCTGGGGGGTGGTGGGAGACATGAGTGGGGGCCTGGTGGGGGCTGCCCCTGGTGGCTGGGGGGTGGGGGTGGTGGGAGACATGAGTGGGGGCCTGGTGGAGGGTGCCCCTGGTGGCTGGGGGGTGGGGGGGTGGGAGACATGAGTGGGGGCCTGGTGGAGGGTGCCTCTGGTGGCTGGGTGGTGGGGGTGGTGGGAGACATGAGTGGGGGCCTGGTGGGGGCTGCCCCTGCACTGCTGGGGGGTGGGGGGGTGGGAGACATGAGTGGGGGCCTGGTGGGGGCTGCCCCTGCACTGCTGGAGGGTGGGGGGGTGGGAGACATGAGTGGGGGCCTGGTGGAGGATGCCCCTGCACTGCTGGGGCGTGGAGGGGGTGGGAGACATGAGTGGGGGCCTGGTGGAGGCTGCCCCTGGTGGCTGGGGGGTGGGGGTGGTGGGAGGCATGAGTGGGGGCCTGGTGGAGGCTGCCCCTGCACTGCTGGGGGGTGGGGGGTCGGAGACATGAGTGGGGGACTGGTGGGGGCTGCCCCTGCACTGCTGGGGGGTGGGGGTGGTGGGAGACATGAGTGGGGGCCTGGTGGAGGCTGCCCCTGCACTGCTGGGGGTGGGGGGGTGGAAGACATGAGTGGGGGCCTGGTGGGGGCTGCCCCTGCACTGCTGGGGGGTGGGGGTGGTGGGAGACATGAGTGGGGGCCTGGTGGAGGGTGCCCCTGGTGGCTGGGGGGTGGGGGTGGTGGGAGACATGAGTGGGGGCCTGGTGGAGGGTGCCCCTGGTGGCTGGGGGGTGGGGGTGGTGGGAGACATGAGTGGGGGCCTGGTGGGGGCTGCCCCTGCACTGCTGGGGGGTGGGGGGGTGGGAGACATGAGTGGGGGCCTGGTGGAGGGTGCCCCTGCACTGCTGGGGGGTGGGGGGGGTGGGAGACATGAGTGGGGGCCTGGTGGAGGCTGCCCCTGGTGGCTGGGGGGTGGGGGTGGTGGGAGACATGAGTGGGGGCCTTTGGAGGCTGCCCCTGCACTGCTGGTGGGTGGGGGTGGTGGGAGACATGAGTGGGGGCCTGGTGGAGGCTGCCCCTGCACTGCTGGGGGGTGGGGGTGGTGGGAGACATGAGTGGGGGCCTGGTGGAGGCTGCCCCTGCACTGCTGGGGGGTGGGGGTGGTGGGAGACATGAGTGGGGGCCTGGTGGAGGGTGCCCCTGGTAGCTTGGGGGTGGGGGTGGTGGGAGACATGAGTGGGGGCCTGGTGGAGGGTGCCCCTGGATGGTGGGGGGTGGGTGTGGTGGGAGACATGAGTGGGGGCCTGGTGGGGTCTGCCCCTGCACTGCTGGGGGGTGGGGGTGGTGGGAGACATGAGTGGGGGCCTGGTGGAGGCTGCCCCTGCACTGCTGGGGGGTGGGGGTGGTGGGAGACATGAGTGGGGGCCTGGTGGGGGCTGGCCATGGTGGCAGGGGGTGGGGGTGGTGGGAGACATGCATTGTTGATCAGTAGTGCAAGGTGACATGTGGGTTGGCTGGGGGGCATGCCCATGGTGGATGGGCTGCCTGCGGGACATGAGCAGGGGTGCAGGGTAGTCCCCCGTGGTGTGGGCTGCCTGTATGGGCCGTGGAGGTTGTGGAGCGTACACCTTGGAGGACCCACACGGCCAATTCACGTGTAGTACTCCCCAGAACCCCTGAAATACACATACCCTGCTGAAATCGCGTGTGGAACTTTCCGCGCACCCCTGAAATACACGTGCCCTGCTGAAATCGCGTGTGGAACTTCCCGCGCACCCCTGAAATACACGTACCCTGCTGAAATCGCGTGTGGAACTTCCCGCGCACCCCTGAAATACACGTACCCTGCTCAAATCGCGTGTGGTACTTCCCGCGCACCCCTGAAATACACGTACCCTGCTGAAATCGCGTGTGGAGCTTCCCGCGCACCCCTGAAAGACACGTACCCTGCTCGCACTGGGCCAATCGCGTGTGGAACTTCCCGCGCACCCCTGAAATCCACGTACCCTGCTGAAATCGCGTGTGGAACTTCCCGTGCACCCCTGGAATTCACATACCCTGCTGAAATCGCATGTGGTACTTCCCGCGCACCCCTGAAATACACGTACCCTGCTGAAATCGCGTGTGGAACTTCCCGCGCACCCCTGAAATGCACGTACCCTGCTCAAATCGCGTGTGGTACTTCCCGCGCACCCCTGAAATACACGTACCCTGCTGAAATCGCGTGTGGAACTTCCCGCGCACCCCTGAAATACACGTACCCTGCTCGCACTGGGCCAATCGCGTGTGGAACTTCCCGCGCACCCCTGAAATCCACGTACCCTGCTGAAATCGCATGTGGAACTTCCCGCGCACCCCTGGAATTCACATACCCTGCTGAAATCGCGTGTGGTACTTCCCGCGCACCCCTGAAATACACGTACCCTGCTGAAATCGCGTGTGGAACTTCCCGCGCACCCATGGAATACACGTACCCTGCTCGCACTGGGCCAATCGCGTGTGGAACTTCCCGCGCACCCCTGAAATACACGTACCCTGCTGAAATCGCTTGTGGAACTTCCCGCGCACCCCTGAAATGCACCTACCCTGCTCAAATCGCGTGTGGTACTTCCCGCGCACCCCTGAAATACACGTACCCTGCTGAAATCGAGTGTGGAACTTCCCGCGCACCCCTGAAAGACACGTACTCTGCTCGCACTGGGCCAATCGCGTGTGGAACTTCCTGCGCAACCCTGAAATCCACGTACCCTGCTGAAATCGCGTGTGGAACTTCCCGCGCACCCCTGGAATTCACATACCCTGCTGAAATCGCGTGTGGTACTTCCCGCGCACCCCTGAAATACACGTACCCTGCTGAAATCGCGTGTGGAACTTCCCGCGCAACCCTGAAATGCATGTACCCTGCTCAAATCGCGTGTGGTACTTCCCGTGCACCCCTGAAATACACGTACCCTGCTGAAATCGCGTGTGGAACTTCCCGCGCACCCCTGAAATACACGTACCCTGCTCGCACTGTGCCAATCACGTGTGGAACTTCCCGCACACCCCTGAAATCCACATACCCTGCTGAAATCGCGTGTGGAACTTCCCGCGCACCCCTGAAATTCACATACCCTGCTGAAATCGCGTGTGGTACTTCCCGCGCACCCCTGAATTACACGTACCCTGCTGAAATCGCGTGTGGAACTTCCCGCGCACCCATGGAATACACGTACCCTGCTCGCACTGGGCCAATCGCGTGTGGAACTTCCCGCGCACCCCTGAAATCCACGTACCCTGCTGAAATCGAGTGTGGAACTTCCCGCGCACCCCTGGAATTCACATACCCTGCTGAAATCGCGTGTGGTACTTCCCGCGCACCCCTGAAATACACGTACCCTGCTGAAATCACGTGTGGAACTTCCCGCGCACCCATGGAATACACGTACACTGCTCGCACTGGGCCAATCGCGTGTGGAACTTCCCGCACACCCATGTAATACATGTACCCTGCCGAAATCGCGTGTGAGACTTCCCGCGCACCCCGGTATACACGCACACGTAATTTTTTGTCAGCGGGTGTCCGTGTTTGTGGGTACCCCTTTGCACGTCATTTGTCCTGGAGGGCTACAGTATAGGACATTCTTCATGGCTGTATATAGGTGCTATTTGTTGGCGCACCTTTTGGCGCACATTTCTTCCAGGCGCAGAGACGCTACCGCCTGCTTTCTTGTGGCGGTCGTGTTTGTGCCTGTGCGCTGGTTTGAGCGTACGCTTTTTTGCCCTATTCTATTCCATGAATACGTGTTGTAGGCGAGCATGTGGGCGTTCAGCGCACTTGTACCCTGTACTTCCCCCGTGACGCCCACGTTTTGGCAAGTTGTTCCCCATTCCGAGTGTTACGCCCCGTGTTCCGCCTACTTTTATTGCGTGCGCCGCGCTATGTGCGATTTTCGCTGTGGCCTGTGCGATTTTCGCTGTGACCTGGCGCACGCTGTTAGATGGCCTGTGCGCCAACGTGCGCCGCGCACTTTTTTTTCGCACATCCGATGGTTTTCTCGCGCACGGCCTTCCATGAATCGATGTGCGCTGCTTTTCGTGCGATTTTCGCACTTGCACTGCGATTTTCGCTATTCCACTGCGATTCGCACGTTTTTGCCCACTTGCGCCGCGCTAATTATTCCATGAATCGGCCTCTAAATGTAACCAATGTATACAATTTGCTAAGAAATTGCAATAGTAGAAATGTATTTTTTTGGCAAAATCGCATTTTAAGTAAGGAAAATGTGGGGGTTTTTGGACTTTGTAAAACTCACCTCATAAATCTGACATCACTCCCTTGGAAATCCAACCATTTGAGAGCAAGGCGGAGACTAGCACCCCTGCCCAATCCAAGTAGTTTAGGGGCTTGCATAGTTAACCCTGTCAAACCTATACTTTGATGATGTCATTATGCACTATAAATAAGGGTACTTGACAAGACTCTAGACACACACTCTTTCTGATTTCCTGCACGGCATCCTGTTCCTGTTTCCTTCATCTTGCCCTGAACCAGATTCCAGATCCAAGTAACAGGCCAAGCATTGCTGACTCTTCCAGCAAGGCTTCAATTCTAAAATCCCAATGCCCAAAGGGAGAAGCAGTGGTAGTTTTGTTGGAAGCCTCCTGACACCAGCCTGGCTTGTGGCTCACCAATTGCTGCCCAATAACTACATGCAGAGGTACCTGTGCCATCCGGTGACCAGAACTATCCTTTGGTATCCAGTCCCTGCCCAGCTGATACTGTCCCACTGATTTTGTCCGGCTGTCCTTTGTTAGACCAGATCTGTGTGGTGACCAGAACGTTGCCTGTCCAAAAATCCTAAACTAAAGTGGACTGTGAGTATCAATTGGAACCCATATAAATCCATAGTATACCTTGCCTTGCCTTGCTTTGTCCTTAGTTTCCCTCTCTAAACCATCCTATTCTGACCCTGATATCCTGTTAAAATTGTCAGCACTATTTGTGAAGCCCTGCCTTTAATTCCTAGTGTTAGCACCAATGTTCTCTTCATTTTTGTTTTGCATAGAACATACGCCATTAGCAATTTTGATTAAATAAATTAATTTTCCCTAAAGGAAACTGGGTACACTACGTGAAGGGTTACAACTGCAGTGTAACTGTAGAGATTCATGTAAAATTTGAAATCCATTTTAAAGCCGCTTTTCTGTTTTTCACTGCCCGATTTTTCCAAAATTGCACCTTATTCTATCTTGCCTATCTCATTCAGTTTAACAGCTAGAGATCTAATTTCACTTATTTAACATACCTATGATATATATATATATATATCTCCCTACAAAAAAGCTGCATTGTGATTTGCAATATTTCACCAGTTTTTCAAAGAAACCATTTTAGTAAATTTACACAGAAAGCGGAAATATTTGTAAAGTTTGGAACCTGTCATTTTGAGTGCAAACTGTTTTAAATCTTCCACTCACTTTTCGCACTGTATGCTCTTGCTAATCCATTGCTTGTGATTGTACCTTTACATTGTATCTGCTTCAAGGTTTTTACACACAATCATTATTTTATCCATCTATTTCCGAGTGTCGTTTTTAGCATTGCCAGGGTTTCAAATCCGTTTTTCACTCTTATTTAGGGAGGGAAGGTCGGATTTGAATTCTGTTTTCAGCTTCTTATTCCAGATTACCTGCTGTTTCTTCATATCCATTCAGAATTGATTATTTGTGGGTTGAGGGAAGATTTCAGGGGGAACTTGAGTGCTATCTTTCTTAAAATCTAAAAGTGCTCTTATTCCCTGGTGTTTTGTAGATGTATCAATGGAAGGTAAAGCTAAGTGCATTGCTTACATTCCTATTGTTATTATCACCCCATTGGTGATTGCTGCCCATATTAAAAAGTGAATGATTTCTTTTAATTTTCAAATAAGTAAATACATATTATATTTTACCAACTAGCCTGGTTCATGGTCCATTGTGACCCAAGGTATTTGATAAGGGGGTGTAATATGAGGGTGTATGTTGTGATTAACTTTGCATTCATCTGGTGCAAGTGACTAGAATCTTGAGATGGAATGCAGGGCTTAGAATGTTTATCTATGAGTGAGTTCCAGGTTTGTTAGTTGCAAGGATGTAAGCCCTGAGAGAGGATGCCGGTGGGTGTCCTATGTCCCCTTTTACTTACCTGACTCTAAGAACTGTAATTGGTGTACCTAAACTTAAGTAAATAAGTTAACAGTTCACTGGAGTGTCAGAGTCATTTGTGGCCAAACCCTGAACACAACACTGGCGACGAGGATGGGATCTGGCTGTGCTGGGGGGACAGCACCAAAGGGAGACACCCACCGCCCCCCCCTCTGAGAAGTGATCCTCTCTCAGGTAAGAGCGTTGGATGGCTGTGAGGCACTGCAAGTGCAGTGAGGGCAATTGAGGTCCAGACAGAGGTGCTACAGAGGCAGAGTGGGCAAGAAAGGCCCAGACAGAGGCGCTACGAAGGCACTGGAATAACAGAGCAGCTATGGATGTAAAGGTGCTGCATGAGGCAGTGGAGAGGTTCTGCCAGGGCAGTGAGGCGCTACAATGGGCAATGAGATGTTGCAGAGGCAGTGAGGCGCTGCATGAAGAGGTGCTGCGAGGGCAGTTAGGCGCTGCAACAGGCAGTGAAGAGGCGCTGCAGAGACAGTGAAGCGCTGCTAGGGGCAGTGAGGTGCTGCGTGAGGCAGTGAAGAGGTGCTGCATGAGGCAGTGAAGAGATTCTGCAAGGGCAGTGAGGCACTGCAAGATGCAGTTAAGAGGTGCTGCAAGAGGCAGTCAAGAGGCGCTGCAAGAGGCAGTGAGTGGTCGCTGCAGAGGCTGTGAAGTGCTGCATGGTGCAGTGAAGAGGTGAGGCGCTGCGAGGGCAGTGAAGTGCTGCACGGGGCAGTGAGGAGGCACTGCATAGGGAGTGAAGAGGCACTTCAGTGACAAGGGTGTGCAGTGGGGACAAGAAGTTCTAGTGTTGAAAGGTACAACGGTCTGCTGTAAAGTGCAGTGGGCTCTGTGAGACTTATGGTTATTAGAAGGAGCTGTGAAGTTCATTGAAGCAGCAAGGTTCATTCATTCATTGGCATGGTGAAGTTCAAGGTGGCAGTCTCTCATAAAGCATTTAAGAGAATTGAGACTGTACAAACATTCAGAAGAGTTGGAAGTTGTTAATGGATCTAGGAGGGGCCTGGGGCCCATGGACTGTGCAAACATCTGTTGCGCCAAGGCTACAAGCTATTGGTCATAGTGAAGGCAGCTGAGATCACTGACAAAGTTATCCGATGTCAGCGCTTACCTTTGACTGGAACCGAAGGTTGCTGCGGTTGGCTTGAGTGGAGTCCTGGAGTTCGGCATGAGTGCTGCAGCGGGAAGCCTGACTCAGTTATGAAGTTTGATGGGGATGGGAGCTCTGTGTTCCTCCGCTACTCTCTATGCAATGGTGAAGTAGGAGAGAATGCAGAGGTGCAGGCGATTAGAGTTGAGACACTAGAGCTGATATATATTAGTTTATTAGAGTGATGTTGTAGGTACATGTCTCTCTCTTTAATTGAGTTATGTAGTTTAACATATTTCTCTCCACAGGCGGACTACTGTCCATTACATGTGTTGCATGTGTAAAAAGGTGCAATGGTTGAGGTGAACCGTTGAGCAGACTACTGTCCATTACATGTGTTGCATGTGTAAAAAGGTGCAATGGTTGAGGTGAACCGTTGAGCGGACTACTGTCCATTACATGTGTTGCATGTGTAAAAAGGTGCAATGGTTGAGGTGAACCGTTGAGCGGACTACTGTCCATTACATGTGTTGCATGTGTGAAAAGGTGCAATGGTTGTGGTGAACCATTGAGCGGACTACTGTCCATTACATGTGTTGCATGTGTAAAAAGGTGCAATGGTTGAGGTGAACCGTTGAGCGGACTACTGTCCATTACATGTGTTGCATGTGTAAAAAGGTGCAATGGTTGTGGTGAAACATTGAGCGGACTACTGTCCATTACACTGTCTGTATAAAAAGGGAAATGTTGTTCCTAGACTTTGGTGCCATTGTTTTGGCATATGTTGGTAGACATGTATGCGGTGATGTGTGAGTGAAATAAGATATTAAGGTTTTGAGTGTTTATTAAATCTTCATTAGAGTTATTAAGTTGATAACAGTGTTCATCATTAGCTGTTCTATGTAGGCATATTAATATGTTCTCTCCACAGGTGGACTTTTAATTTTAATCCACACGTGGACATTGATGTTAATGTTAATAGATTTTGAAGTGGTGACAGGGTCTAAACCTTTTGGAGTTGGTTGTGGTTATATATGAAATGCTTTGAATAATCTTTTGTTTTTCAGGTGGGACTTTACTGGACAAATCTTTTGATGAAATATTGATCTTGCCACCGATACTTTACTGTTCTTGTTGTTGTCCCTATAGGGGAAAGATGTGTTGTGATTAACTTTGCATTCATCTGGTGCAAGTGACTAGAATCTTGAGATGGAATGCAGGGCTTAGAATGTTTATCTATGAGTGAGTTCCAGGTTTGTTAGTTGCAAGGATGTAAGCCCTGAGAGAGGATGCCGGTGGGTGTCCTATGTCCCCTTTTACTTACCTGACTCTAAGAACTGTAATTGGTGTACCTAAACTTAAGTAAATAAGTTAACAGTTCACTGGAGTGTCAGAGTCATTTGTGGCCAAACCCTGAACACAACAGTGTACCATGTGAATATTGACTCTAACATAAAAAAGATAAGCATTTCAGTTGTGCGCTGCATACTAGGCCGAGACTAAGGGGTGTGTCGCCTGATTGAAATCATTAACAGGTCGAAACAGACTTAGAATCCCACCAAATAAAATGAACCAACTAACAAGAAATTTGAAAGAAGTATCCATCCAACTTAACTCTGCTGGAGAAAATGTGAGATTGGACTATTCCTGTCTATTCACCAACTTTAAAATCGAGAAAGAAAAGGTCACGCGGCAGGCGTTTCATCATACCCATGTGTATGATCAAACGGTGGCAGCAAGGAATAAAAGTAGGAAACAGAAAATTAACAAATTAAGAAAAAAACATACCTAACGAAATGGACGAGAAAACTCGTAAACTGAAACAGCAGTATAGAAATTGTCAAAAATGCATAAACATTTTCTACAAAATGATGCAGAACTTATGCTGGACAAAATAAGATCTCACAATAGTGGCGAAATCTGGTCACTAATAAATCGTCTAGACAAACCCCATCACAGTAGCAGCCTGGATGGAATACTTTAACAAATTCTCGGATGATGACTTTTAACGTCCTGTAGTTAATTATTCAAAAGAAGCAAAGTGCAATGGTGTCAACCTTACTACAGAATCAATCCTCGTGGTCATTAACAAACTTAGCAATTCACGAGCCCCAGGGCCCGATGGGTTGACGATTGTGACGCTAAGGCAAACCCCCGTGCATTGGGCTACATTTTTGTCTGTTTTGTTCTTTTACATCGCCGAGGCAAGAATTATTCCCGTGTCATGGAAGACATCGATAATCATCCCCATTTATAAAAAAGGCTAGAGGTTGGATCCAGCAAACTATCGGCCGATAGCGTTGCTTGATGTGGCTGGGAAGACTTTTTCCCACATTACTTTTGAAGACCTTATCCCAGCGGACATCAACATCTTGCCACAGGGATGAGTGGCAATCTGGTTTCATGAACGGGTTAGGGACATCCCTTAACATATTTATAATAAACATCTTAAAGTCATGATCCGAGAGAAGTTGAACTGGGACATACCTGACTTTTGATGATTTAACTCACGCTTTCGACGCCATCAAGCATCCAGCCTTGTGGAAAAAAGATGGAACAATGGGGCTGTGTAAGTAATTTCAATCCGGCACACACCCAAGTCACGCCCAGCGTGTAGTGCGCAATTGAAACCCTTATTTATTTTTCTCTATAAGTTCATTATTCTGAACGATATACCACTCATATCACACCCTTCTCCTGGAACCCCCCCCCCCCCCCCCCGGTCACACTGAACCAGGAATCAGGCTAGTTTGCAAAGGTAAATATTTATGTATGTATGTATAATTCAAATCACAATGTATTTTAATGGGTAAACAACAATCACCAGTGGGGTGACAGAACACTGAATAGTATATTTAATACACTAGGAATCAAGGAATGAGCAGTAAAACAAATGCAGCACAAAAAATAATACTTTTGTGTTGGTTTGGTATAGATGGAACTATGGTTAGGGGTTCCCCCTGCAACACACTTCACCCAGTAGGCAATTAAATGGATGTGAGGAGAGAGCAGGTATTCAGGAATAGCGCAAAGCAAACAGAATATCACTCACACCTTCCCCTTCAAACACAAGAGAAAACTGAATTTACTTTTCAGCTGTCTGTATGGCTTTGAAATTGTCTTTGGAATTGACTGAGCAAAAACAAATGTGGTCAAAAATACTTACATTATTATCAGTTCCTATGGGAGCCGCTTTGAACAGTTGCACACAGTCACGAACAATGATTTAGTCAAAAGAAAACATTTGAAATTTCAAAGTCCAAGTTGGAAGCAGTTTAGAGCTGATCCACACATGTAAAAACCTTTCAGAATTTCAATTTGTGGCAAACCTTTCCTTGCGCGATATTCGCTATAATGGTTTTGGGATCTATGGATAGCTATGGATATTGGATACAAGTAGGAGTTGAGATTAGTATTAAATTGTATTAGGGTCACGTTTCTTCCTATTAATACTTACAAAATAAGTTTTTATTTGGACTGTCAGTTCTAGTCATGATTTGGATCTTGTCTAGGAAGAACAGCACATCAAGCACGGGATTGGATCAGCTAAGCCGGTCCCCGGATTTGCACAGGATCTGTCCTTCTTATTTGTGGATATTTCAATCAGCTGTATCGCGAGTTCCTCAGGCAAGCCTTGTGGTGGCAAGCCAGAGAATTTCAGGATACTAGTTCGAAAGGCCTTCTCACACCACAGCTCTTCACTGGGTTGCAAGAATAAGTTTGACGATTAGGCCTTGCAGAAAGTCAATGGTTCTCTCCTGCTTGCAAGAATCTTGGCATCTGGATCTGGAATGATGTTTTAGAACTGGATGTAGAATGCTGGAACAGGGTGCTTCGCCGAAAACAGGAAAATTAGTGAATCAGTGAGTCCCTATGTGTTGTCAGCTGTCTCTATGTATACTTTTAAATGACATTTTATGGTTTGCTTTACAACTCTAAGAAACCTCCCTTTAGCTACTAGTATCAAAATCGGATTTCATCCTAAATACATATTTTTACATTGGTCACCTTTACACAAATCACACACAAAGATGCCATATTTTATGTAGTAGCTGTTCCTCAAAATCCTGCAACTGTGGGATCTTACTTCACCTTTCTATAGACTTTTGTCCTTTTCGCCATGAACACATTTTCCAGATTTTCTGCAAATTACCACAATTGTGCACATTCAACATGGGGATGTGTGTGTAACTTTTCACAATTCTAATATTAATGCATTTCACAGAAACCACATATATTGCCATTCCTGTCCAAAGCATGTTAAACGGTTTTGCCGCCTCTTGAAACGTGCAGCCAAAATTTGACTAACAGATATGCCCTTGGTAAATTTTTCACCACTTTGAATCACAAGTTATGAGTCTTTATAAATGGTTCTTTGTTCATGCTTAACAGCAAATAGTCCTGCCCCTATGTCTCTCCCTGCAGTCCAGGAACAGGCCCCTCCTTGTTTGTCCCTTCCAGGAGCAGTTTACGGCCGCTTTCATACCTCCATTTCCTGGGCTGAATCTCTGCCATTGTTCCTTTTCTTTCTGTAGGCAAAAGTCTGGGCTAACCCGCAATTAGCCTCTCCCAGTGAGTTTCTGCTCAGAGGATTTTCCCTCCCCCTGGGAGAAACCTGCTTTTCCAGTTCTTGCAGCCCAGCCAGGCTAATGTATTCTTAATTAAAATCCAGCAAAACCAAACTTATTGCATCACATCACATAACTACATTACTTTCTTAGCTTTCAATCTGTGGGATCGAAAACACAACTAATATCGTTATTCCTTTTAGCACAATCCTTTTTTTATGTTTGCTAAGCCGGCAGACTTTTAGTTTAATACTTTGCAGTTTCATCAGGGGCTCCTCTGACATCTGTCATCCACAGGTAGCCCAAGGTACTGCACACAGAGTTTGACAGGGGCTGTCAGTTTACAGACAATCCGATTTTTCTGAAGAAATGTTTTGCTCTCCAAATTTAGGACTTGTATGTTCGCAATGCTGCATAAGATTACATGAATTTTAGCACCGAGCAAGATTTTGGTGGTTGAGAAGTGTTGTAGGTGTTTTGGAGTTTTTAGCACCAAAGCAAATGTCATTTGTAGGCACATTTTTGAGTTGCAATTCCAAAGCACTGCTTCTCCCTCTGCACTCTGTTTGCTGGTCACGGAGCCCACTGGCATGTTTTCTGCAGTGTGTGCTCTATCCCACCACACATGCATCATGGGTGCCACGTTATGCATCCATTCATTTGTATGTTGCAGGACACGGTTTTTGTAGGTTTTTGGCACCCACAAGGGTTTTGCCACCATTGTTACAGTTTCTTGCGCCATAAGTGTTAGAGTGATACCGCATAGCACAGCAAAGTGGGTCAATACATCCCACAGAGCCCTCCCCTCTCGACTTGGTTTTGACCTCCCATCAAGAGGAAGTCAGGAGATTGGGATGTTCTTTTCTGCCTATGTGGAGAAATTCAGTCGCTTCTTCCGTCAGTGCTTGAGGCGACCCGCTCTCCTTGCTGTTTCTGGTTGGGAGTATTGCTGGTTCTGGTTGGGAGTATTGCTAGTTCTGGTTGGGAGTATGGAGCCGCACTCCGGGCTCCTTGGGTCTTTCCTCCAAGTCCCAGAGTGGTCCTCCTTGGTGATTCTTGGGATGATTCTTAGTCCGGATGCTAGAAGATAGAACATAGCATGGTTATGGATATTTTCCCACTACTGTGTCCACACGTCATCTAGGGATATCAGCAGTGGGAAAGACACTTGCATTGGTTACAATTGGCAATATTTCCTATCTATGTTCACTAATGGTTTTAACAGGTGGATTCTGCAGGTGAGTCCTGGGATGGTCACCTCTCCTCCATTTCTGAAATTCCATTAATAACTAGGGTCCAAATTAATCTCAAGTTGGTTGAGGAAGTCACGGATCATATAAAAGGCAGAAGGAACACCTCGCACAACTAGTATCTATTATGATTTTCTCATCCCTAGAAATTTTGATTATACAACTGCTAAACAGAGGATGTTTAGAGCGTGGCGCTTCCAGGTCCTGTACCCAATGCTGCACTGACTCTATGGCGGGTACGTTCTGGTCTTTTGGGAATTCTTTGAATAATGCTTCAGTGATTAAACTTTGTTCGCTATTCAAGTCAACTCCGGCGAGGACAGACTCCTGCCCATCATTTAACTAAATTGGGAGGAAGATCAGTTCACCCTTTTTCAGAATGCCAGCTAAGTTTTGTGCTGGTTAGATATCACTTTTGGCTACAGACTTGGAATTTTCGAATTGTACATTAGTATAAAATTTCAATGTATCTCCCTCCAGGGTGGAATGACTTGAGACTGGAAGGGAGGCTGATTTGCAGAAATGGAGAAGAGTTCACATCACCGTTTGGTGGTGCCACAGTTATGACGGTGACGTTGGGTGTGTCATTGTTTTGAAAGTAGAGTGCTTTCAAATGGGTGCTTCATTTTGTGTCGCCCAATTTTAATTTCCAGCTCTGCAGACCCTTCAACAGTTATTTCCTTCCCGTCAAGGTTCTGGAGCTGTCCAGGAAGAGGGATGAGATGAATTTGGTATTTCTCCTCCCTTCCTGAATTTAGTGGCTCAAAGACTCTCTTAGTCAGTAAAGTTGCTAAGGATCCAGTGTCCTCCAGTGCTGGAATTGCACATTGCCCTTGCACCTGGATGGAGGCGTAGAATCTACCTCCCTTCTCCTCCAAGGTTCAAAGGTAATGGGTGCTCTGGGTAAGCTTGATGGTCAATTTGCTAAGAGTCTAGGGCTCCCCTTGTTCTGTTTCTGGGCTGTCTCCCTTTTCTGGAGGCCATCAACAGAAGGGGTTGGTGAGGTTTGTGGTTCCTCTTGGACTGGTTCTGGGTTGCTACCCCCTTCTAGGAGGCGGTCCCCAGAATGGAGTTGGATAGTTTAGGTATCTGAGTACACAGTTTCATACTCAAAGATTTGATCCAGGGCTTTCCCCCCCTTTTTGGACACAGTCCTCAGAAGGGCTTTGGGGAGCTAGGGACTCTTCTTCCTCTGGTTCTGGGCCACCCTCCCTTTTTGGAGGCAGTCCCCAGAATAGGTTTGGCCATGATCCTGGGTGTGAGCTTGGGGACCTGCAAAGAAAACAGGATAGTTGGATATGGGGGGAGTTTTAGACTCCCCTGATTCTGATTCTGGGCTGCTCCCCCCTTTTTGAAGGCAGTCACCAGAATTGGTTTGAACAAGGTGACTTTCTTGCTGGTCATTCTGGGGTTCAATGTTGGGCAGTTTTAACTTGGTCCCCACATCTACGCAGTCTTGATCAGGATTTCTTGGGGACCCATTTCTCTTGGGAGGAGTTCCCCCATGCCTGAAGGAGAAGATCCTTTTCCCAGAATCCTCTGAGGACCCCTCTCCTTCAAACCTCCTCCACAAAATGGGTCTTTTTAGGTTCTTTATTTCTCCTACCCACCCTCTGTTCATTAGGTTGCAGACTTTCGGGGGCAGGAGATTTTGGTTCCAGTTCTTGGATTTCCAGGGGCTTTTCACAAGTGGGGAAAAGCACACAACCAACCAACATCCCTGCTGCTGCTAAGGGAGCGGAGGTGAAGGTTGCCCCCATCTAAGGCTTTACACCCCCTTCCCCTTGTGCCTCCTCCCTGGGGACCAGTGGGTTGTCGGGGTTCTCTCCCCGTCATTGCTCTGCAGCACCAGACCTTTGATTTGAGGAGTTCTGAGTCGCCATGTTCATCTGAGGGTTCTGTTGAGCCCTCAGCATGCAACCCAGATCCTGTGCCAAGTTCTGTGCCAAGCTCCAGTTGGGACACCCGCTCTGGATGGTTCAGGCTCCTCTGGTCTACCCTTGATTGATAACGGGAGGGTATCTGTCCCTTCTTCCATAATACCCTTGGTTGGGATAGTTTTGATACCCCTCCACCCTTGGCCTCCCCTCTCCCGGATTGGGCTGTCTGGGCTCAGGAAAGTGGAGAAAGAAAGAAGGGTTGTTTTGGGGGTTGGTGTTTGGCGGGTACCGGGGAAAGAAACTCAACCTGGCATTTGGAGGATTACTGCGCTCCTGGGGAAAGTGAGGAAGGACGTTTCCTGGGTTGGCAGCTGTCTGGTTGTATCCCCCCTTTGGGCTGGGGGAGTCACACATAGCCCGGGATGGGTCTATTGCCCTTGTAACGGGGGCTGATGTAGTCAGGGGAGTTAGGGGTCCCATTTGTGGGGTTACCTCCTTGACTCCCTGTTTGGGATTGGCCCGAGGGCCTTCTGAGTCTTTGATTGGTAGGATTTTGTGCAGGAATGTTTTTAGGCCCCCCATCTCCAGATCAAAAATGGGGGCAACCTTCACCTCCGACCCCTTAGCAGCAGCAGGGATGTTGGTTGGTTTTGTGCTTTTATTGGCACTTTTATTTTCTACTGGATTCTGCACTTCGTAGATGCGAGTTGCTTGTTCAATGACCCAGTTTAGTGATCTTTTCTCATGAAAGACCCTCACCAGCTGGGTCATAATGTATCTAGGGAGTGCATGAAAGAAAGTATTGATGAAACCCCTACTGTCTGTGTGCACCCTCCTGGTGGTCTGAGCAAAGGCACGTTTCGGCTCTTGGACAAATTCTTGTGGGGCCTGGTCTTCTCCACATTGCAGATTGTAGGCCATGTTGTGGGCCTCTTGAGGGTTTCTGTGTATTGAGAAATGCTTTAAGATGCCCGCTCTATAGGTCGACCATCTTGAATGGTTCTGATCCTCCAGCCCCGCAAAGAAGCTGGAGTATTCAGGTGAAAATGTCCACTTGACATACTGAATACAGCTTTGGCTGTCCTTCAGGTGGAAAGTCTCCATCATTTGCTCAAACAATTTGATGTGCTCCTAAACTGAATATTTGGCATTTTTATGGTAGGGAGTTATTTCGCTCCTAATAGCCTTGATTTTCTTCAGGGGATCTTTCAGTAGGACCCTAGTCATTTTGTTGGCCTTTTTAGTTCTGATCACCCTTGTCCACTCATCCTCTGACTCAGAGGCACTGCTACCAGAGGTGGCTGTCTGATACTCTAGGCTCTCACTGATTCTGCGGGCTTGGGAATGGCTGGCAGAATGTGGGGGCCTAGTCTCTTGAAAAATGTGGCACTCAGAAGAGTCTTCTGACTCTCCCTTTCTCCCAGGATTGGCTGAGTACCCCCCATTGTCCTAGCTGGGAAGAGGTTTTTAAAATGCTCTTTGTGGGCCTATCCTCATGGAATTACCCACTAAATTTGAATGACTGATCTCTTGGTAGGTGATATTTTTGAGGATCCAGTTCTCTGATTCTCCCCTCACTGGAGTCTCCCTGATCAGAGATGCTGGCCCTAATATTTGGGAACCTCTACATAGATGCCCGCCCATCCATTTCTGGGAGGCGCTGAGCTGTCAGTCCCATATTTCCCATTGTAATCAAGTCTATCATCCCCTCGGCCCTTGGTTCATATGAGCCAGTGCACATGAGGTTGGCAGAGTCCATGGAATTGAAGGGATTGAAGTCCCTGATGCCAGGGGTCCTGAGGTTATGCTCTGGGGTTTCTCTTTCCCATCTTACCTCATCTCTTTCAGCCCCCACTCCCTGATGACATGCCACAACCTGACCCTTTTTTTCCTCTATTAACCCTTTAAGTGCCAAATTGGAGGACAGAAAGGCATATATTTCTGAAAAGTAGAGAAAATTCCAAGTTTAGGAAGGGGTGATTTGCATAGGTCAGGCAACAACTAGGTAGGGGAAACTGCCATCGAATGGGGGAAAAGCGGGAAAATGACTGAAAAAAAAGGTATGTGTTGGACATGGTTGGCTTGGTACGGCAATGGCTTCTATGAATTTTGAGAAAAGCAATGCTCCACTACATTCCCCCGACTCTTGCAGTTAGGAGAGCATACCATTTTTGTAGTGTTTGTACAAAACAAGCAGTACCGCAAGCCAAACACTGAGCCATGGTACACAGGAGTTTTACGCTCACGGCCTGACCAGACGCACTTAGCATGTGTAAATTGGGAAAACCAATGTGGTGAGAAATGGCAGCCATACATTTTTTGAAAGAGCACAGGCAGACCTTTTCAAGGGTAGGTGACTTGTGCAGGTTACAAAAGTGTATGGTGGCTAAAGCAGCGACTAAATGTAGGTCACATTTGGGAAAAGAAAGGGTTGTGAGCCAAAGGGCTCCAGCAAATGGGTCAAAACGTTATGAAAACCTCACAAACACAACACATGGCCTACTGTCCCGCGTTCCCACAGGTGTCCCGATGAAAACGGTACCCCACATGTGTGGGTGCACCTACCTGGCCGGAAAGGGGAAAGCCTAAAACACAAGTAACCCCAAGTCTGTTTTCAGAGGGAAATCTCAGACATTCTGCCGACCGGCACAACGTACAGATATGGGCCTCGGGTGTCCAAGCCACCGAAGAAAACGGGGAACCCCATGCATTTCCGAAAAGAGGACATCCGTGGGAATGCGCAGAGGTATGATTTGCGCACATCGCCCCAGATTTTTTTACCCAGACACCCATGCAAAGTCCGAAATGTGGGGAAAAAATGCTTTTTCCGCACATTTCGCTCGACGCACCCATCGAAACACGCCCCCAACAACACATGGCCTACGTCACGTGTTCCCACAGGTGTCCTGATGAAAACGGTACCTCACATGTGTGGGTGCACCTACCTGGCCGCCAAGGGGAAAGCCTAAAACACAAGTAACCCCAAGTCTGTTTTCACACCGGAAATGTCACACTCTCACATCATACAGATATGGGCCTCGGGTGTCCAAGCCACCAAGGAAAACAGGGAACCCTATGCATTTCCGAAAAGAAGACACCCGTGGGAATCCGCAGTGGTATGATATGCCCAAATCGCCCCAGAATGTATTACCCAGACACCCCCGCAAAGTCCGAAATGTGGGAAAAAATACGCATTTTCCGCACATTTCGCTCGACTCACCCATCAAAACACACCCCCAACAACACATGGCCTACTGTCCCGCGTTCCCACAGGTGTCCTGATGAAAACGGTACCTCACATGTGTGGGTGCACCTACCTGGCCGCCAAGGGGAAAGCCTAAAACACAAGTAACCTCAAGTCTGTTTTCACACCGGAAATGTCACACTCTCACATCATACAGATATGGGCCCCGGGTGTCCAAGCCACCGAGGAAAACAGGGAACCCCATGCATTTCCGAAAAGAGGACACCCGTGGGAATTTGCAAAGGTTTGATATGCCCAAATTGCCCCATATTTTATTACCCAGACACCCCCGCAAAGTCCGAAATGTGGGAAAAAATACACAATTTCCGCACATTTCGCTCGGCTCACCCATCAAAACACGCCCCCAACAACACATGGCCTACCGTCACGCGTTCCCACAGGTGTCCCGATGAAAACGGTACCTCACATGTGTGGGTGCACCTACCTGGCCGCCAAGGGGAAAGCCTAAAACACAAGTAACCCCAAGTCTGTTTTCAGAGGGAAATCTCAGACATTCTGCCAACCGGCACAACGTACAGATATGGGCCTCGGGTGTCCAAGCCACCGAGGAAAACAGGGAACCCCATGAATTTCCAAAAAGAGGACACCCGTGGGAATCCGCAGAGGTTTGATATGCCCAAATTGCCCGAGAATGTACTACCCAGACACCCCTGCAAAGTCTGAAATGTGGGAAAAAATACGCAATTTCCACACATTTCGCTCGGCTCAGCCATCGAAATACGCCCCCAACAACACATGGCCTACCGTCACGCGTTCCCACAGGTGTCCCGATGAAAAAGGTACCTCACATGTGTGGGTGCACCTACCTGGCCGCCAAGGGGAAAGCCTAAAACACAAGTAACCCCAAGTCTGTTTTCAGAGGGAAATCTCAGACATTCTGCCGACCGGCACAACGTACAGATATGGGCCTCGGGTGTCCAAGCCACCGAGGAAAACAGGGAACCTCATGCATTTCCGAAAAGAGGACACCCGTGGGAATCCGCAGAGGTATGATATGCCCAAATCTCCCCAGAATTTATTACCCAGACACCCCTGCAAAGTCCGAAATGTGGGGAAAAAAATGCTTTTTCTGCACATTTCGCTCGACGCACCCATCGAAACACGCCCCAACAACACATGGCCTACCGTCACGCGTTCCCACAGGTGTCACGATGAAAACGGTATCTCACATGTGTGGGTGCACCTACCTGGCCGCCAAGGGGAAAGCCTAAAACACAAGTAATCCCAAGTCAGTTTTCACACCGGAAATGTCACACTCTCACATCATACAGATATGGGCCTCGGGTGTCCAAGCCACCGAGGAAAACAGGGAACCCCATGCATTTCCGAAAAGAGGACACCCGTGGGAATCCGCAGAGGTATGATATGCTCAAATTGACCCAGATTTTATTACCCAGACACCCCCGCAAATTCCGAAATGTGGGAAAGAATACGCAATTTCCGCACAATTTGCTCGGCTCACCCATCGAAACACGCCCCCATCAACACATGGCCTACCGTCACGCGTTCCCACAGGTGTCCCGAAGAAACCGGTACCTCACATGTGTGGGTGCACCTACCTGGCCGCCAAGGGGAAAGCCTAAAACACAAGTAACCCCAAGTCTGTTTTCAGAGGGAAATCTCAGACATTCTGCCAACCGGCACAACGTACAGATACGGGCCTCGGCTGTCCAAGCCACCGGGGAAAACAGGGAACCCCATGCATTTCCAAAAAGAGGACACCCGTGGAAATCCGCAGAGGTATGATATGCCCAAATTGCCCCAGATTTTATTACCCAGACACCCATGCAAAGTCCGAAATGTGGGAAAAAATACCCAATTTCCGCACATTTCGCTCGGCTCACCCATCGAAACACGCCCCCAACAACACATGGCCTACCGTCACGCGTTCCCACAGGTGTCCCAATGAAAACGGTACCTCACATGTGTGGGTGCACCTACCTGGCCGCCAATGGGAAAGCCTAAAACACAAGTAACCCCAAGTCTGTTTTCAGAGGGAAATCTCAGACAATGTACAGATATGGGCCTCGGGTGTCCAAGCCACCAAGGAAAACAGGGAACCCCATGCATTTCCGAAAAGAGGACACCCGTGGGAATCCACAGAGGTGTGATTTGCGCACATTGCCCCAGATTTTTTTACCCAGACACCCCTGCGAAGTCCGAAATGTGGGGAAAAAACGCTTTTTCCGCACATTTTGCTCGATGCACCCATCGAAACACGCCCCCAACAACACATGGCCTACCGTCACGCGTTCCCACAGGTGTCCCGATGAAAACGGTACCTCACATGCGTGGGTGCACCTACCTGGCCGCCAAGGGGAAAGCCTAAAACACAAGTAACCCCAAGTCTGTTTTCAGAGGGAAATCTCAGACATTCTGCCGACCGGCACAATGTACAGATATGGGCCTCGGGTGTCCAAGCCACCGAGGAAAACAGGGAGCCCCATGCATTTCCGAAAAGAGGACACCCGTGGAAATCCGCAGAGGTGTGATTTGCGCACATCGCCCCAGATTTTTTTACCCAGACACCCCTGCAAAGTCCGAAATGTGGGGAAAAAAACGCTTTTTCCGCACATTTCGCTCGACGCACCCATCGAAACACGTCCCCAAAAACACATGGCCTACCGTCCCGCGTTCCCACAGGTGTCCCGATGAAAACGGTACCTCACATGTGTGGGTGCACCTACCTGGCCGCCAAGGGGAAAGCCGAAAACACAAGTAACCCCAAGTCTGTTTTCAGAGGGAAATCTCAGACATTCTGCCGACCGGCACAACGTACAGATATGGGCCTCGGGTGTCCAAGCCACTGAGGAAAACAGGGAACCCCATGCATTTCCGAAAAGAGGACACCCTGGGAATCCGCAGAGGTGTGATTTGCGCACATCGCCCCAGATTTTTTTACCCAGACACCCCTACAAAGTCCGAAATGTGGGGAAAAAAACGCTTTTTCCGCACATTTCGCTCGACGCACCCATCGAAACACACACCCAACAACACATGGCCTACCGTCCCGCGTTCCCACAGGTGTCCTGATGAAAACGGTACCTCACATGCGTGGGTGCACCTACCTGGCCGCCAAGGGGAAAGCCTAAAACACAAGTAACCCCAAGTCTGTTTTCAGAGGGAAATCTCAGACATCCTGCCGACCGGCACAATGTACAGATATGGGCCTCGGGTGTCCAAGCCACCGAGGAAAACAGGGAGCCCCATGCATTTCCGAAAAGAGGACACCCGTGGAAATCCGCAGAGGTGTGATTTGCGCACATCGCCCCAGATTTTTTTACCCAGACACCACTGCAAAGTCCGAAATGTGGGGAAAAAAACGCTTTTTCCGCACATTTCGCTCGACGCACCCATCGAAACACGTCCCCAAAAACACATGGCCTACCGTCCCGCGTTCCCACAGGTGTCCCGATGAAAACGGTACCTCACATGCGTGGGTGCACCTACCTGGCCGCCAAGGGGAAAGCCGAAAACACAAGTAACCCCAAGTCTGTTTTCAGAGTGAAATCTCAGACATTCTGCCGACCGGCACAACGTACAGATATGGGCCTCGGGTGTCCAAGCCACTGAGGAAAACAGGGAACCCCATGCATTTCCGAAAAGAGGACACCCTGGGAATCCGCAGAGGTGTGATTTGCGCACATCGCCCCAGATTTTTTTACCCAGACACCCCTACAAAGTCCGAAATGTGGGGAAAAAAACGCTTTTTCCGCACATTTCGCTCGACGCACCCATCGAAACACGCACCCAACAACACATGGCCTACCGTCCCGCGTTCCCACAGGTGTCCCGATGAAAACGGTACCTCACATGCGTGGGTGCACCTACCTGGCCGCCAAGGGGAAAGCCTAAAACACAAGTAACCCCAAGTCTGTTTTCAAAGGGAAATCTCAGACATTCTGCCGACCGGCACAATGTACAGATATGGGCCTCGGGTGTCCAAGCCACCGAGGAAAACAGGGAGCCCCATGCATTTCCGAAAAGAGGACACCCGTGGGAATCCGCAGAGGTATGATATGCCCAAATCTCCCCAGAATTTATTACCCAGACACCCCTGCAAAGTCCGAAATGTGGGGAAAAAAATGCTTTTTCTGCACATTTCGCTCGACGCACCCATCGAAACACGCCCCAACAACACATGGCCTACCGTCACGCGTTCCCACAGGTGTCACGATGAAAACGGTATCTCACATGTGTGGGTGCACCTACCTGGCCGCCAAGGGGAAAGCCTAAAACACAAGTAATCCCAAGTCAGTTTTCACACCGGAAATGTCACACTCTCACATCATACAGATATGGGCCTCGGGTGTCCAAGCCACCGAGGAAAACAGGGAACCCCATGCATTTCCGAAAAGAGGACACCCGTGGGAATCCGCAGAGGTATGATATGCTCAAATTGACCCAGATTTTATTACCCAGACACCCCCGCAAATTCCGAAATGTGGGAAAGAATACGCAATTTCCGCACAATTTGCTCGGCTCACCCATCGAAACACGCCCCCATCAACACATGGCCTACCGTCACGCGTTCCCACAGGTGTCCCGAAGAAACCGGTACCTCACATGTGTGGGTGCACCTACCTGGCCGCCAAGGGGAAAGCCTAAAACACAAGTAACCCCAAGTCTGTTTTCAGAGGGAAATCTCAGACATTCTGCCAACCGGCACAACGTACAGATACGGGCCTCGGCTGTCCAAGCCACCGGGGAAAACAGGGAACCCCATGCATTTCCAAAAAGAGGACACCCGTGGAAATCCGCAGAGGTATGATATGCCCAAATTGCCCCAGATTTTATTACCCAGACACCCATGCAAAGTCCGAAATGTGGGAAAAAATACCCAATTTCCGCACATTTCGCTCGGCTCACCCATCGAAACACGCCCCCAACAACACATGGCCTACCGTCACGCGTTCCCACAGGTGTCCCAATGAAAACGGTACCTCACATGTGTGGGTGCACCTACCTGGCCGCCAATGGGAAAGCCTAAAACACAAGTAACCCCAAGTCTGTTTTCAGAGGGAAATCTCAGACAATGTACAGATATGGGCCTCGGGTGTCCAAGCCACCAAGGAAAACAGGGAACCCCATGCATTTCCGAAAAGAGGACACCCGTGGGAATCCACAGAGGTGTGATTTGCGCACATTGCCCCAGATTTTTTTACCCAGACACCCCTGCGAAGTCCGAAATGTGGGGAAAAAACGCTTTTTCCGCACATTTCGCTCGACGCACCCATCGAAACACGCCCCCAACAACACATGGCCTACCGTCACGCGTTCCCACAGGTGTCCCGATGAAAACGGTACCTCACATGCGTGGGTGCACCTACCTGGCCGCCAAGGGGAAAGCCTAAAACACAAGTAACCCCAAGTCTGTTTTCAGAGGGAAATCTCAGACATTCTGCCGACCGGCACAATGTACAGATATGGGCCTCGGGTGTCCAAGCCACCGAGGAAAACAGGGAGCCCCATGCATTTCCGAAAAGAGGACACCCGTGGAAATCCGCAGAGGTGTGATTTGCGCACATCGCCCCAGATTTTTTTACCCAGACACCCCTGCAAAGTCCGAAATGTGGGGAAAAAAACGCTTTTTCCGCACATTTCGCTCGACGCACCCATCGAAACACGTCCCCAAAAACACATGGCCTACCGTCCCGCGTTCCCACAGGTGTCCCGATGAAAACGGTACCTCACATGCGTGGGTGCACCTACCTGGCCGCCAAGGGGAAAGCCGAAAACACAAGTAACCCCAAGTCTGTTTTCAGAGGGAAATCTCAGACATTCTGCCGACCGGCACAACGTACAGATATGGGCCTCGGGTGTCCAAGCCACTGAGGAAAACAGGGAACCCCATGCATTTCCGAAAAGAGGACACCCTGGGAATCCGCAGAGGTGTGATTTGCGCACATCGCCCCAGATTTTTTTACCCAGACACCCCTACAAAGTCCGAAATGTGGGGAAAAAAACGCTTTTTCCGCACATTTCGCTCGACGCACCCATCGAAACACACACCCAACAACACATGGCCTACCGTCCCGCGTTCCCACAGGTGTCCTGATGAAAACGGTACCTCACATGCGTGGGTGCACCTACCTGGCCGCCAAGGGGAAAGCCTAAAACACAAGTAACCCCAAGTCTGTTTTCAGAGGGAAATCTCAGACATCCTGCCGACCGGCACAATGTACAGATATGGGCCTCGGGTGTCCAAGCCACCGAGGAAAACAGGGAGCCCCATGCATTTCCGAAAAGAGGACACCCGTGGAAATCCGCAGAGGTGTGATTTGCGCACATCGCCCCAGATTTTTTTACCCAGACACCACTGCAAAGTCCGAAATGTGGGGAAAAAAACGCTTTTTCCGCACATTTCGCTCGACGCACCCATCGAAACACGTCCCCAAAAACACATGGCCTACCGTCCCGCGTTCCCACAGGTGTCCCGATGAAAACGGTACCTCACATGCGTGGGTGCACCTACCTGGCCGCCAAGGGGAAAGCCGAAAACACAAGTAACCCCAAGTCTGTTTTCAGAGTGAAATCTCAGACATTCTGCCGACCGGCACAACGTACAGATATGGGCCTCGGGTGTCCAAGCCACTGAGGAAAACAGGGAACCCCATGCATTTCCGAAAAGAGGACACCCTGGGAATCCGCAGAGGTGTGATTTGCGCACATCGCCCCAGATTTTTTTACCCAGACACCCCTACAAAGTCCGAAATGTGGGGAAAAAAACGCTTTTTCCGCACATTTCGCTCGACGCACCCATCGAAACACGCACCCAACAACACATGGCCTACCGTCCCGCGTTCCCACAGGTGTCCCGATGAAAACGGTACCTCACATGCGTGGGTGCACCTACCTGGCCGCCAAGGGGAAAGCCTAAAACACAAGTAACCCCAAGTCTGTTTTCAAAGGGAAATCTCAGACATTCTGCCGACCGGCACAATGTACAGATATGGGCCTCGGGTGTCCAAGCCACCGAGGAAAACAGGGAGCCCCATGCATTTCCGAAAAGAGGACACCCGTGGAAATCCACAGAGGTGTGATTTGCGCACATCGCCCCAGATTTTTTTACCCAGACACCCCTGCAAAGTCCGAAATGTGGGGAAAAAAATGCTTTTTCCGCACATTTTGCTCGACGCACCCATCGAAACACGTCCCCAAAAACACATGGCCTACCGTCCCGCGTTCCCACAGGTGTCCCGATGAAAACGGTACCTCACATGCGTGGGTGCACCTACCTGGCCGCCAAGGGGAAAGCCGAAAACACAAGTAACCCCAAGTCTGTTTTCAGAGGGAAATCTCAGACATTCTGCCAACCGGCAAAATGTACAGATATGGGCCTGGGGTGTCCAAGCCACTGAGGAAAACAGGGAACCCCATGCATTTCCGAAAAGAGGACACCAGTGGGAATACGCAGAGGTGTGATTTGCGCACATCGCCCCAGTTCTTTTTACCCAGACACCCTTGCAAAGTCCGAAATGTGGGGAAAAAAACGCTTTTTCCGCACATTTCGCTCGACGCACCCATCGAAACACGCACCCAACAACACATGGCCTACCGTCCCGCGTTCCCACAGGTGTCCTGATGAAAACGGTACCTCACATGCGTGGGTGCACCTACCTGGCCGCCAAGGGGAAAGCCTAAAACACAAGTAACCCCAAGTCTGTTTTCAGAGGGAAATCTCAGACATCCTGCCGACCGGCACAATGTACAGATATGGGCCTCGGGTGTCCAAGCCACCGAGGAAAACAGGGAGCCCCATGCATTTCCGAAAAGAGGACACCCGTGGAAATCCGCAGAGGTGTGATTTGCGCACATCGCCCCAGATTTTTTTACCCAGACACCCCTGCAAAGTCCGAAATGTGGGGAAAAAAACGATTTTTCCGCACATTTCGCTCGACGCACCCATCGAAACACGTCCCCAAAAACACATGGCCTACCGTCCCGCGTTCCCACAGGTGTCCCGATGAAAACGGTACCTCACATGCGTGGGTGCACCTACCTGGCCGCCAAGGGGAAAGCCGAAAACACAAGTAACCCCAAGTCTGTTTTCAGAGTGAAATCTCAGACATTCTGCCGACCGGCACAACGTACAGATATGGGCCTCGGGTGTCCAAGCCACTGAGGAAAACAGGGAACCCCATGCATTTCCGAAAAGAGGACACCCTGGGAATCCGCAGAGGTGTGATTTGCGCACATCGCCCCAGATTTTTTTACCCAGACACCCCTACAAAGTCCGAAATGTGGGGAAAAAAACGCTTTTTCCGCACATTTCGCTCGACGCACCCATCGAAACACGCCCCCAACAACACATGGCCTACCGTCCTGCGTTCCCACAGGTGTCCCGATGAAAACGGTACCTCAAATGCGTGGGTGCACCTACCTGACCGCCAAGGGGAAAGCCGAAAACACAAGTAACCCCAAGTCTGTTTTCAGAGGGAAATCTCAGACATTCTGCCGACCGGCACAATGTACAGATATGGGCCTCGGGTGTCCAAGCCACCGAGGAAAACAGGGAGCCCCATGCATTTCCGAAAAGAGGACACCCGTGGAAATCCACAGAGGTGTGATTTGCGCACATCGCCCCAGATTTTTTTACCCAGACACCCCTGCAAAGTCCGAAATGTGGGGAAAAAAACGCTTTTTCCGCACATTTTGCTCGACGCACCCATCGAAACACGTCCCCAAAAACACATGGCCTACCGTCCCGCGTTCCCACAGGTGTCCCGATGAAAACGGTACCTCACATGCGTGGGTGCACCTACCTGGCCGCCAAGGGGAAAGCCGAAAACACAAGTAACCCCAAGTCTGTTTTCAGAGGGAAATCTCAGACATTCTGCCAACCGGCACAATGTACAGATATGGGCCTGGGGTGTCCAAGCCACTGAGGAAAACAGGGAACCCCATGCATTTCCGAAAAGAGGACACCAGTGGGAATACGCAGAGGTGTGATTTGCGCACATCGCCCCAGTTTTTTTTACCCAGACACCCTTGCAAAGTCCGAAATGTGGGGAAAAAAACGCTTTTTCCGCACATTTCGCTCGACGCACCCATCGAAACACGCCCCCAACAACACATGGCCTACCGTCCTGCGTTCCCACAGGTGTCCCGATGAAAACGGTACCTCAAATGCGTGGGTGCACCTACCTGACCGCCAAGGGGAAAGCCGAAAACACAAGTAACCCCAAGTCTGTTTTCAGAGGGAAATCTCAGACATTCTGCCGACCGGCACAACGTACAGATATGGGCCTCGGGTGTCCAAGCCACCGAGGAAAACAGGGAACCCCACGCATTTCCAAAAAGAGGACACCCGTGGGAATCCGCAGAGGTATGATATGCCCAAATTGCCCCAGATTTTATTACCCAGACACCCCTGCAAAGTCCGAAATGTGGGAAAAAATACCCAATTTCCGCACATTTCACTCGGCTCACCCATCGAAACACGCCCCCAACAACACATGGCCTACCGTCACGCGTTCCCACAGGTGTCCCAATGAAAACGGTACCTCACATGTGTGGGTGCACCTACCTGGCCGCCAAGGGGAAAGCCTAAAACACAAGTAACCCCAAGTCTGTTTTCAGAGGGAAATCTCAGACAATGTACAGATATGGGCCTCGGGTGTCCAAGCCACCAAGGAAAACAGGGAACCCCATGCATTTCCGAAAAGAGGACACCCGTGGGAATCCACAGAGGTGTGATTTGCGCACATTGCCCCAGATTTTTTTACCCAGACACCCCTGCAAAGTCCGAAATGTGGGGAAAAAAACGCTTTTTCCGCACATTTCGCTCGACGCACCCATCGAAACACGCCCCCAACAACACATGGCCTACCGTCACGCATTCCCACAGGTGTCCCGATGAAAATGGTACCTCACATGCGTGGGTGCACCTACCTGGCCGCCAAGGGGAAAGCCTAAAACACAAGTAACCCCAAGTCTGTTTTCAGAGGGAAATCTCAGACATTCTGCCGACCGGCACAATGTACAGATATGGGCCTCGGGTGTCCAAGCCACCGAGGAAAACAGGGAGCCCCATGCATTTCCGAAAAGAGGACACCCGTGGAAATCCGCAGAGGTGTGATTTGCGCACATCGCCCCAGATTTTTTTACCCAGACACCCCTGCAAAGTCCGAAATGTGGGGAATAAAATGCTTTTTCCGCACATTTCGCTCGACGCACCCATCGAAACACGTCCCCAAAAACACATGGTCTACCGTCCCGTGTTCCCACAGGTGTCCCGATGAAAACGGTACCTCACATGCGTGGGTGCACCTACCTGGCCGCCAAGGGGAAAGCCGAAAACACCAGTAACCCCAAGTCCGTTTTCAGAGGGAAATCTCAGACATTCTGCCGACCGGCACAATGTACAGATATGGGCCTCGGGTGTCCAAGCCACCGAGGAAAACAGGGAGCCCCATGCATTTCCGAAAAGAGGACACCCGTGGAAATCCGCAGAGGTGTGATTTGCGCACATCGCCCCAGATTTTTTTACCCAGACACCCCTGCAAAGTCCGAAATGTGGGGAAAAAAACGCTTTTTCCGCACATTTCGCTCGACGCACCCATCGAAACACGTCCCCAAAAACACATGGCCTACCGTCCCGTGTTCCCACAGGTGTCCCGATGAAAACGGTACCTCACATGCGTGGGTGCACCTACCTGGCCGCCAAGGGGAAAGCCGAAAACACATGTAACCCCAAGTCTGTTTTCAGAGGGAAATCTCAGACATTCTGCCGACCGGCACAACGTACAGATATGGGCCTCGGGTGTCCAAGCCACTGAGGAAAACAGGGAACCCCATGCATTTCCGAAAAGAGGACACCCTGGGAATCCGCAGAGGTGTGATTTGCGCACATCGCCCCAGATTTTTTTACCCAGACACCCCTACAAAGTCCGAAATGTGGGGAAAAAAACGCTTTTTCCGCACATTTCGCTCGACGCACCCATCGAAACACGCACCCAACAACACATGGCCTACCGTCCCGCGTTCCCACAGGTGTCCCGATGAAAACGGTACCTCACATGCGTGGGTGCACCTACCTGGCCGCCAAGGGGAAAGCCGAAAACACATGTAACCCCAAGTCTGTTTTCAGAGGGAAATCTCAGACATTCTGCCGACCGGCACAACGTACAGATATGGGCCTCGGGTGTCCAAGCCACTGAGGAAAACAGGGAACCCCATGCATTTCCGAAAAGAGGACACCCTGGGAATCCGCAGAGGTGTGATTTGCGCACATCGCCCCAGATTTTTTTACCCAGACACCCCTACAAAGTCCGAAATGTGGGGAAAAAAACGCTTTTTCCGCACATTTCGCTCGACGCACCCATCGAAACACGCATCCAACAACACATGGCCTACCGTCCCGCGTTCCCACAGGTGTCCCGATGAAAACGGTACCTCACATGCGTGGGTGCACCTACCTGGCCGCCAAGGTGAAAGCCTAAACCACAAATAACCCCAAGTCTGTTTTCAGAGGGAAATCTCAGACATTCTGCCGACCGGCACAATGTACAGATATGGGCCTCGGGTGTCCAAGCCACAGAGGAAAACAGGGAACCCCATGCATTTCCCAAAAGAGGACACCCGTGGGAATCCACAGAGGTCTGACTTACCCAAATCGGCCCAGAATGTAATACCCAGAACCACCAGCAAATACCCACATGGGAGAAGGGTGCCCAAGGCCAGGGATATTACTGCCGACTTTGCTGGAGCCCTGGCTGCCCTGCGTTACAGCTTCTCCCCACCAAGGAGTCTCGGCAGTGTGCCAATACCTCCCCGAAGGGAAAAGCTGTAATGCAGCCCAGCCGCAACTCCAGGACAGTTGGAGGTGATCTGCCCAGACGGGCCATTCCCACCCACACCACCAACAATCCAGCCCCAGTCTCACCCACCCCACTGACAGTGGGCCCTAACCATAGAATAATAAAAAACAGTACTCACATAACGTTGCAGCTTCTCGGGTAGAAAAAGCTGTAAACAAAACAAAGAACATGTGTTACCTACGGTCACACCAGCAAAATGAAGCCCTCCCCGGGGGCAGATAGGGAGGGGGGGTTGTCCTGCACTCCTCCCTGGGCTCAGGCGTCCGTTCCTAGGAGCAGATATCTGGTCCCAGGAAGGGCTGCATGACTTGGCACCCACTCCATTGCGGGTGGGGGGCAGGGGGTCAATGCCCCATCCCATTAGAAAATTCCCTGACCCTTTGGGGTGCCCCACTGCCCCACCCTAAAAAGCGTTCCACCATTTTCATTTTTTTCCTTTGGTAACCCAACTCCCCTTGGTGCAGAGGGTCACATCGGTGTGCCAGTCTGGTGCCGGGGTGCCCAAACCTTACTGCCCCACCCACTGTGGGGGCCTGTCCCACCATTTTTGGGGGCCCTCTCCCCCCTCACCCCAAATGGCTGGGGGACACACCTCATGCAGGCCTCCCTGGGCCTCCTCCAAACGGCTGTGTGAGGTACACCCCACCTTCATTTGGGGTGAGGGGGGAGAGGGCCACCCAAAAGGTGGGGCAGGACCCCCAATAGATGGGGCAGTAGGGTTTGGGCACCCTGGGGGCAGATAGCCACACTAATGTGGCCATCTCCACCAAGCAAAGTTGGGTAAACAAAAAACAAAATGCAAATTCACAGGCTGCTTTTTAGGGGGGGCTGAGGGCCACCCTAAATTGGCAGCGCATGATGTACCGCAATGGGGGGTGGCCTCAACCCCCCCCACCCCAAATGGAGGGCCCCACCTCATGCAACCCTCCCTGGGGGCAGATATCTGCTCCTAGGAAGGGGCATCTGACCCCAGGGAGGGATGCATGAGGTGAGGCCCCCCTATCTGCCCCCAGGGAGGGTTGCATGAGGTGGGGCCCTCTATTTGGGGTGAGGGGGTTGAGTGCCACCCCCCGTTGTGGTACATCATGCGCTGCCAATTTAGGGTGGCCCTCAGCCCCCCCTAAAAAGCAGCCTGTGATTTTGTATATTTTTTTTTGTTTACCCAACTTCGCTTGGTGCAGATGGGCCTATTAGTGTGGCTATCTGCCCCCAGGGTGCCCAAACCCTACTGCCCCATCTATTGGGGGTCCTGCCCCACCATTTGGGGTGCCCCCCCACCCCACCCCCAATGGCTGGGGGACACACCTCATGCAGGCCTCCCTGGGCCTCCTCCAAACGGCTGCGTGAGGTACAGCCCACCTCCATTTGGGGTGAGGGGGGAGAGGGCCACCCCAAAAGGTGGGGCAGGACCCCCAATAGATGGGGCAGTAGGGTTTGGGCACCCTGGGGGCAGATAGCCACACTAATGTGGCCATCTGCACCAAGCAAAGTTGGGTAAACAAAAAACAAAATGCAAATTCACAGGCTGCTTTTTAGGGGGCCCTGAGGGCCACCCTAAATTGGCAGCGCATGATGTACCGCAACGGGGGGTGGTCCTCAACGCCCCCCCATCCCAAATGGAGGGCCCCACCTCCTGCAACCCTCCCTGGGGGCAGATAGGGGGGCCTCACCTCATGCATCCCTCCCTTAGGTCAGATGCCCCTTCCTAGGAGCAGATATCTGCCCCCAGGGAGGGTTGCATGAGGTGGGGCCCTCCATTTGGGGTGGGGGGGGGTTGAGGGCCACCCCCCATTGCGGTACATCATTCGCTGCCAATTTAAGGTGCCCCTCAGCCCCCCTAAAAAGCAGCCTATGAATTTGTATTTTGTTTTTGTTTACCCAACTTTGCTTGGTGCAGATGGCCACATTAGTGTGGCTATCTGCCTCCAGGGTGCCCAAACCCTACTGCCCCATCTATTGGGGGTCCTGCCCCACCTTTTGGGTTGCCCCCCCCACCCCACCCCCAATGGCTGGGGGACACACCTCATGCAGGCCTCCCTGGGCCTCCTCCAAACGGCTGCGTGAGGTACACCCCACCTCCATTTGGGGTGAGGGGGGAGAGGGCCACCCCAAAAGGTGGGGCAGGACCCCCAATAGATGGGGCAGTTGGGTTTGGGCACCCTGGGGGCAGATAGCCACACTAATGGGCCCATCTGCACCAAGCAAAGTTGGGTAAACAAAAAAAAATATTCAAAATCACAGGCTGCTTTTTAGGGGGGGCTGAGGGCCACCCTAAATTGGCAGCGCATGATGTACTGCAACGGGGGGTGGCCCTCAACCCCCCCACCCCAAATCGAGGACCCCACCTCATGCAACCCTCTCTGGGGGCAGATAGGGGGGGCCCCACCTCATGCATCCCTCCCTGGGGTCAGATGCCCCTTCCTAGGAGCAGATATCTGCCCCCAGGGAGGGTTGCATGAGGTGGGGCCCTCCATTTGGGGTGGGGGGGTTGAGGGCCACCCCCCGTTGCGGTACATCATGCGCTGCCAATTTAGGGCGGCCCTCAGCCCCCCTAAAAAGCAGCCTGTGATTTTGTATATTTTTGTTTTTGTTTACCCAACTTCGCTTGGTGCAGATAGGCCCATTAGTGTGGCTATCTGCCCCCAGGGTGCCCAAACCCTACTGCCCCATCTATTGGGGGTCCTGCCCCACCTTTTGGGGTGCCCCCCCACCCCACCCCCAATGGCTGGGGGACACACCTCATGCAGGCCTCCCTGGGCCTCCTCCAAACGGCTGCGTGAGGTACACCCCACCTCCATTTGGGGTGAGGGGAGATATGATTGCGTATTTTCTGGAACTGCGCATTGGATATACCTTTTATCTCATTGTTTCTGTATTACGTTTCCTGGTGCTTCCTAGGGGGCGCCAGAAAAAGGTTTCCATCACTGCTGATCCACACACTTATATTAATTAGTGGTATTCACTAGCACACTGCTACCTTACGACCCCCAGGTTTTTCTGCTGCTTGATTTCAGTGATTTGCTGTTTTATTCCCTGCAGCTCTACCTGTTTGTCCTGTTCTGGCCATTCACCCCTGACAAACTATTTGTGCAGTAGGTGTTCCCTAGCAATATTGATTTCCACTGGGGTCGCCATTCTGGAAATATAAATTTCCTTCTGACTTTCTCAGGGTTCTGTTACTTTTGCAAACAGGCCCAATTCCTTTGAGTATTTTTTGAGGGGTGCTTCTACAGTGTAGCACTGTATGGTAACCCAACAATGTGTATGTACCCCGTCGGCTAGCAGGCTGTCTCAGACTGTCATGCGTGGTATGTCAAATTTAGGATCCCGGCACCGAGCCCCCAAGCTGTAAGGGATTTCAAACCGGCACACACCCAATTCACGCCCAGCATGTAGTTCGCAATTGAAACCCTTATTTATTGTTATCTATAAGTTCAATATTCTGAAAAATATACCACTAATATCACACCCTTCTCCTGGAACCCCCCTCCCCCCCGGTCACACTGAACCAGGAATCAAGCTAGTTTGCAAAGGTAAATATCTATGTATGTATTTAGAATTCAAATCACAATATGTTTTAATAGGTAAACAACAATCACCAATGGGGTGACAGAACACTGAATAGTACATTTGATACACTCGGAATCAAGGCATGAGCAGAAAATAAATGCAGCACAGAAAATAATACATTTGTGTTGGTTTGGTATAGATGGTACTATGGTTAGGGTTTCCCCCTTCAACACCCAATAGGGGGGGGTGAGGGGTGGTGCAGGGGGGAAATTAAATGGATGTGAGGAGAGAGCAGGTATTCAGGAATAGCACAAAGCAAACAGAATATCACTTCCACCTTCCTCCTTCAAACACAAGAGAAAACGGAATTGACTTTTCAGCTGTCAGTGTGGCTTTGAAATTGTCTTGGGAATTGACTGAGCAAAAACACCAAATGTGGTCAAAAATACTTACATTATTATCAATACCTATGGGAGCCGCTTTGAACAGTTGCACACAATCACAAAAAAATATTTAGTCAAAAGAAAACATTTGAAATCTCAAAGTCCAAGTTGGAAGCAGTTTAGAGCTAATTCACATGTGTAAAAGCCTTTCAGAATTTCAATTTGCGGCAAACTTTTCCTTGCGTGATATTTGATTTTGATCTTGATTTTGATTCATTTCTTACGCACACCAAGCAAGCAATTGCATTTGGGTGCAGATGTTAACTATATGTTATATATTTAGCTGTGGAGGCTTAGGGTCACCATGGTTACTTAGGTTCATTTGAATAGGAATGTTTTAGTTCTTTTCTGAACGTTGCCAGTGTAGTGCATGAACGGATGCCAAAAGGCAGCTGGTTCCACAGCTTGGGGCCGAACACGGAAAACCTCCTGTCTCCTTTAGAGGTGTATTTTGTCTGAGGGACACATAGCAGGAGTTTGTCTCCTGAACGGAGGTCTGTGGTAGTGTAATACTGGTGGATTCTCGTGTTAAGGTATCTGGGTGCGAGTTTGTGGTTACATTTTAAACCAGAAACGCTACCATGAATTTAATAGGGTCCTCCACCATCAGCCAGTGGAATGCTTTTCGAGATGAAGAAACATGATCTCTTTTGCCCAGGTGGGCAGTTAACCTCACTGCCGCATTGTGGGCTTTTTGTAGTCTTGACATTTGTTTCATAGGAATCCCTGTCATGAGACTATTACAATAGTCAAGATGGGCATTTACCAAGGCTCCCACCACCACTGGCTGATCTTGGGGTGTTAAAAAAAGGTAGTACGTTCCTAAGCAAGCGCAGGGCGTAATATACTGCTTTTATTTTTGCCCCAACTTGTGCATCACTAGTCAAGTTTTCTTGCCAGATGCAACCAAGATTTTTTACTTTCCTAGAATAAGGGATGTTTTCACCTAAGATCTGTGGAGTTAAGAGGGTTCTTTCCTCTCTGATTTTGTTCTCAATTCTGAATAGGATTACCTCTGTTTTGGCTGCGTTGAGCTGTAACTGGTTGCACCCCATCCATTTTTTGACATCCTGCATACAACGGTCTATCCTTTCAAATGCCTCTGGCAGATTATCTGTCTCCACATAAATCTGCGAATCGTCGGCATAAGAATGGAAACGTAGACCGTGTTCCCTCAGGATGTCAAAACAGTGGTCGAATGTATAGGTTGAAGATCAGAGGTGAAAGTGCTGAACCCTGGGGGACTCCACATCTCAGATGTATTAACTCTGAGAGGAAGGCGCCCAGAGCCACCTGTTGAGTTCTGTCTTGTAGGAAGGAATCGAACCAATCCACCATAACTTTAGCTGCTCTGCCTATACTTCCAATCCGTTGGAGTATAATTTTGTGGTTGATTGTGTCGAATGCTGACGACAGATTGAGCATCAGCAGTATTGTGTTGCTTCCTCTGCCCGCACCTTCTAGTAGGTCGTCCTGGACTGCCAGTAGGGCAGTCTCTGTCCCATGATTGGGACGAAATCCTGATTGGTGTTCGTCCAAGATGTCTCTATTATCGACAAACTGCTGGAATTGATTACAAACAATTTTTTCAAGAATTTTAGTGGGCCAGCATAGATTAGCCACAGGACGATAGTTTTTTAGTATCATGGGGTCCAACTTGGGCTTTTTTAATAACGGTTTTACCACCGCTCGCTTAAGTGAGCAAGGGACATAGCCTTCTGATAAGGATTTATTTACAAAAGTTGTTAGGAAAGGGGTGAGGTTGGCTGCTAAGCGAATAGCGGTACATGCTGGTATGGGAAAAGCCAAGTCCTTAGTGGGTTTTAACTTGAGTATTAAAGCTTCTATATCTTCCTTCCCAATAGGTTCGAAGCAAAACTTTGCTATAACGGTGAATCACACTGTTAGAAATGACAGATAGATTTTCTTATGCTATATTAAAGACTACCAAAAAGGAGAATGCCACACAGGAAGGTCATTCACAGCTGCTCATAGCAGTTCATGTGTGATACTCTAGTTTCCGTTTGGTTTGGGAATTGCATTTCTTAATCAATCAATCAGAAGTTAGGATTTAATAACACAGATGAGGAAAGAGTCTGCGAAAAGATAATTCTAGCAATACTATGGTTCTGAATTAAAAATGGGATGGGTTTGATATTGGGATCATACAAGGCAGATATATTAGAGTCAGATTTTCTTCCTATTTGTACTTACAAAATAAGTTATTAATTGGACCGTCAGTTCTGGTCATGGATTGGATCTGGTCTAGGAAGAATAGCACATCAAGCACAGGATTCGATCAGCTAAACTGATCCCCGTATTTGCACAGGATCTGTCCTTCTTTTTTGTGGATATTTCAATCAGCTGGATAGTGAGTTCCTCAGGCAAGCCTTGTGGTGGCAAGCCAGAGAATTTCAGGATACTAGTTCAAAAGGCCTTCTCACACCATGGTGCTTCTTTGGGTTGCAAGAATAAATTGAGGAGTAGGCCTTGCAGAAAGCCAATGGTTCACTACTGCTTGAAAGAGTATTGGCATCTGGATATGGAAGGATGTTTTAGAGCTGGATGTAGAATGCTGTATCAGAGTGCTTCGCCGGAATCAAGAAAAGTAGTGAATCAGTGAGTTCCTATGTGTTGTCAGCTGTCTCTCTTTAGCCTTTAAAATGACATCACAAAACGGGTGTATGGGCTGGCTTAACTAAGCCTGCCCCTGTGAGCTGGGATTAGATCAAAACCTCATCTCAACCTTGCAACTGAGTGATTGGATCAAGGCCGGACAATGTCACATTTTATGGTTTGCTTTACAGTTCTAAGAAACCTCCCTTTAGCTACTAGTACCAACATTGGATTTCATCTTAAATACATATATCTACATTGGTCACCTTTACACAAATCACACACAAAGATGGCATATTTTATGTAGTAGCTGTTCCTCAAAATCATGCAGCTGTGGGATCTTGCTTCACCTTCACCTTTCTACAGATTTTTGTCCTTTTCGCCATTAAGACATTTTCCAAATTGTGCGCCTTCAACATTGGGATGTGTGTGTAACAATTCTAATATTAATACATTTCAAAGAAAACCACATATATTGCCATTCCTGTCCAGAGCATGTTACACGGTTTTGCCGCCTCTTGAAACATGCAGCCAAAATTAGACTAACAGATATGTCCTTGGTATATTTTTCACCACTTCGAATCACAAGTTATGAGTCTTTAAAAATGGTTCTTTGTTCATGCTTAACAGCAAATGGTCCTGCCCCTTTGTCTCTCTATGCAGTCAAGGACCAGGCCCCTCCTTGTTTCTCCCTTCCAAGAGCAGTTTACGACCCCTTTCACATCTCAGTTTCCTGGGCTGAATCTCTGCCATTGTTCCTTCTCTTTCTGTAGGCAAAAGTCTGGGCTAACCCGCAATAAGCATCTCCCAGTGAGTTTCTGCTGAGAGGATTTTCCCTCCCCCTGGGAGAAACCTGCTTTTCCAGTTCTTTCAGCCCAGCCAGGTTAATGTATTCTTAATTAAAATCGAGCAAAACCAAACTTATTTCAACAAATCACATATATACATTACTTTCTTAGCTTACAATCTGTGGGATGAAAAACACAACTAAGATCTGTGTTCCTTTTAGCACAATGCTTTTTATGTTTGCTAAGCTGGCATACTTTTAGTTTAATACTTTGCAGTTTCATCATGGGCTCCTCTGACAGCTGTCATCCATAGGTAGCCCAAGCTACTGCACACAGATTTTGACAGGGGCTGTCAGTTTACAGACAATCCAGTTTTCCTGAAGAAATGTTTTGCTCTCCACATTTAGGACTTGTATGTTCGCAATGCTTCATAAGATTACATGAATGCTAGCGCTGAGCAAGATTTTGGATGTTGAGAAGTGTTGTGTTATAGGTGTTTTGGAGTTTTTAGCACCAAAGCCAATGTCATTTGTAGGCACATTTCTGAGATTCAATTGCAAAACGCTGCTTCTCCCTCTGCACTCTGTTTGCTTGTCATGGAGCCCACTGGCACATTTTCTGCAGTGTGTGTTCTATCCCACCACTCATACATCATGGGTGGCAGGTTATGCATCCATTCTTTTGTGTGTTGCAGGACGCGGTTTTTGTAGGTTTTTGGTGCACACTAGAGTTTTGCTGCCATTGTTGCAGTTTCTTGCATCATAAGTATTAGAGTGATACCGCATAGCACAGCAATGTGAGTCAGTACATCCCACAGCTGCCCAGGAAACATCATGGAGCCAACTGAAGACTTCTATCTGATGCAATGTTAAGGGTAAGGGTTAATACCCTGGGCTCATTGTCAAGACCGATATCTACAACCAAGGGATTGAAACAAGGGTGCCCGTTGGCTCCTGAATTATTCAATCTATTTATATTGGATATTGATCAGGCTTTTCTTAGCATAAGATGTTTTCCACCAAAGCTGGAAATAGAGGAAGTCGTCTGGCTGTTATTTGCTGATGACAGCGTCCTGGCGACCAAACAACAGTTGGTTTCCAGAGGCAATTAGATGCCCTACAAGCATATATTTCATCAAATGGCTTGCTGATAAATCCTGCGAAGTCAAGGATTATGGCCCTAGGAGAACCAACAACTAGGACAAAGAACAGACTAAAAGCATGGTATTTGCAGGGAGAAAAAATAACGGAGGTAAAGTCTATCACCTCTCTGGAGTTTTGCCTAAGCACCAGTGCCTGTGATGCTTCCAGAATGGTTACCCTTAGAAACAAAACAAAGAACCTAGCATCACAAGGTCAAATGCTTCTGAAAAAATTCTGTGGCTTTTCAATGATTCCGGTAGTCATTTTCTATAGGACGAAATGTACACCTATACTAACATATGGTGCTGAGACTTCCATGAACTTTGATCTTGAACATTGGCAAATGATTGAAGGTATATTCTGGTTGAAGGTCCTGGGTCTTCCGAAGAATGTTCCAATGCAGGCTGTACAGATGTAACTTGGCCTAATGTTACTCAAGGCAATTGTGACGTGGAAATCTCTCCAGCTTTTCAGGAAATGCATCGAAGATAGGCCGAGGGACGGCTTTAGGGTACTTCAGAGAGCCATTAAGAAAAAAACAGAGTGATACCTAAGAGAATGGGAAAGCGTGTGCAAAACTGCCCTATTGGATCAGAGAGAAACAGAACTACCACTTGTCTAAAATCCTGATAAAACAAAAAAAAAACTATATATAGACGAGATTAGATTCAGAACCATGACAAAAGACAAGTTCTCAAGCTGTAAGGGAGAACTCTAGACGAGGAAAATACATTGAACTGCTGCCACAGTACCTATAGCTCTTTCCTAATTGGTGCTTTAGGTTCCCATTTTTGAGAATTTGCCTGAATTTGTTCCCAACAAGGGAAATTCTGAGGCCACGAAACCAGGGTGGGGGTTCATTGACCTGTTGTTTATGCAAAGTAGACTCATCGCTAGAATCCCTCAACCATCTAGAAATGTTATGCCCCGCAACAAAAGATCTAGTAGTAGTAACTAAAAAGAACTGATTTTATTTTATTGTGATTTACAGATGCTGGATAAAATGGCTTAAATGTTTTCTTTGTGTAACCATAAAATAGCTAATAATAATAATAATAATAATAATAATAATAATAATAATAATAATAATAATAATAATAATAATACTAATAATAATAATAAAGATTTCAATATCTTTGCAATCCCAGATTAAGTATGATGAACGCAAAAGTTATACAGAGTTTATTAGATTTCACATGTGATTGTAGGAAATAACATGACAACTATTTACAATGTGCACAATATCTGCCTGCATTCCCCAACGATCTGTCTTACCTTTTCTACCCAAGGCCAACATACCCTCAATTGTACCAAAACCAACCGGAGGGTGCACTGCTAGTGATGGGAAAGAGGCCCTTCTATTTGCTGGAGCTACTTGCTCACACTGGTGGGGGTGAAAGAGATAGATGGGTTAGCTCATAGTCAAGGGGGAATGGAAGTCACTTGCTAGTATATGACTACTAGGAAGATAGAGTGTGATCTGACGTTCCCTTGGGGCCACCACCACTGCTGCAAGAGGGTTTTTCTCTATCTCCGTCAAGTGATGTGCACTCCTTGAACACATCTTTGTATCACAGCCCAAGGTTCTTGGGCATGGAGCTGGTTACAGGACAATCTTACTTGGATTTCCCCTATGACTATGTGTTTCAGAGATTGCATATTACACTGACTGCTTACCTCCTGACAATCACTCCCATAAACTGATGTTCTGGCACAGATTGAATATTACAGTGACTGTGATGTCATGTATTCGCATGTCGTTTGAACTAAGCTCCCCCTCTCGAGGAATGCCTGAGCCACACCTCCCCCCTCCTTTTGAGTGGGCAATGCTGCAGTGGCCCCAGTCACCTCCTCTTGAGCCATCGGCTGTGGGACTGTCCTAGTTCCTCTGTCTGGTGCTCTTAGATCTCCTTAAGCCGTTCTAGGGGTAACAATCTTTTTCTTAAGATCTTTTCACCTAGAAACGTATTTGGAAAGACTGCTCCGTGAGCGCAAAGAGAGGTCGTTCTAAATGGAACTGTCATGTCTGTGCCGCACACGAGTGCACGCAGGGGCTGACAGCCACTTCTGGACTAGTAAGCACAGTACGAGGAGAACGGGTGCGTGTGTGTTTGTGTGTGTGTTTTGTGTATGTTTGTGTTTTGGTTTGGAGGGGTGGAGGGTGGGGAAAGGGGCTGGATCTGTGAGATGAGGAATCTGGCGGGAGAGGGTGGGGTTGGGGGTGGTGGGGTGTTGAGGAACACTGGGTGGATCAGGGGGTGATACACCCTGAATATGTAGACAAAAACACATTTTAAAGGTCTCAAGAGAAAAGCCCTTTACAATGCTGGTTTTCCGATCAATATAAAATCGGGCATTGTAAATCAGTCTTTTTCTCTTGAGATCTTTCAAATGGGGTCTTTTCACATAGAACCCCTAAAGCACCAAACCCTCTTTCTTGTTCCTTCATCCCCTTGCACCTCTGTTACTACCTCTACCTCCTGAGTCTTCTGGAGCGTTACTTCCGCTTTGTCAACTCCAAGGTACCTTCTACAGGCACTCTTAAATTGACCCTGCCTTTTCCACAACTTCCCCCCTATTGGTGTCCACCTCCTCTTCGTCCTCATGCCTGTATTCCCCCTCCTCTCTAGATTGGTAGAGACATCCTCGACCTCCATCTCACCCATCTCATGCGTCATATCCCCCTCCTCAATCATGATGTCCCTTCTCGTGCACAGTCTCTTTCTCCTCACTCACCATCTTCTCCTCAACAACTGTCTCTCTACCTCACAGTGTGTCTCAATAGGCTCTATTTCCCCCTGCTGTCTAATTCATTAATATTCTGACACAGAGGTTGAGCAGTAGGTCAGCTCCTCATCTTCTCCCCTGACACTCCCTCCAAATGAAAGGACATGTTGCCTAATGTCCCAATGTGAAAAACACAAATGTTCCTAGGTAGCTTTAACCACCTAAGGTGCCAATGTGGAAATCCCAAAATAAGTGACAAAGACCAACAAAGGGATTCTCATACAACTCATAAAATGGGAAAGGGTTCTTGAAACCCAAAAACAATATGGAAGGTGAATGAGCACAGGAAGACATCTCATGCGCCCCACAAATGTTTCTCTACAAATATAGGTAAGCAAAGTTGTAAGTAAAAATGTGTTGTTTTTTTATTTTGATTGAAGTGAGTAAACTGTAAAAAAAAAACGATTAGAGATAGTCTAAAACACACACACATGCATAAAAAGGAGATAAAACAAGGACCAAGCCACAGAAATAAAAACGGACTGGTCCTTTTAAAGTCCCTCATACCTGTTTTGCAATGTCTCAGGCCTCTTGTTGGCTGGTTGCAGCCCCTCTTGAGTCTCAGGCCTGGCAATTGAATGGCAGGCTTCGAATCCCATCATGAAAACAGTGGATAGGTTCAACCCTGGGTAATCCCATGGGAATACCGTGGTGTGGGTTGCTCCCTCCTAGAAAAACGTACTTTTGACCACCCCTGCTAATGTCACATGGTATGTGATAGTGATAGGAATAGAATGGGCTAGAAGAAGGGTAACATCAATATTGAATATATTTGCTTTTGTTCTGCGATGTATTAATCTCAAGTCTACCTTTTTCCGAGATGGAAGCCCCATTGACTTTCAAATGCTATTTAATCTGTTGTAAACTGAAGTCATTTGGTTTCTATTCCCTAAACGTGTCAATGGCATTGATGATGTCAGTTGGAGAAGTTTTGAGGGTCAGAGACTCTTTTGCAAACCAGAGGTGGGGACAATCAGTTGCTCAGGCAGTGGGGGCTCTCTAACACAGGGGGACAACAGTGGTAGTGGGGAAGGATGCCTCTGCAAGGCGAGGCAGTGACCATGGCAGAACAATGGAGAAATTAAATGAAGCAAGAGAAAGCACTGCAAAGCTTGATTGGGAAATCCTGGGTACATATTTTGGAACTCCTAATTATCCCACGTTTTGTAACACAAGCTCTCATTTGTGTATATGGTGGGGATACACAGAGTATACCAAATTGTACTTCAGGACATCATGTCACAAGCATTGCCATTTACCATACCAACCAAATATTCTTCTTCGCAACACCTGTTCTCTTCCTCTATTAACTGTAGCATTGTGTATGGCTATTTATTTATGTTTGTATTTGTATTCAGTTCAAACATGAACTTTTACAAAATTATTATTAACGTCTACATGTATAACAATATGTTGTCAATTCATCTGCCATACTATTATTACAGAAAAAGAAAAACATAATACATACATGTAACAAAGTACCTCTCAACTTCTGTAATAATACCTATCTATGGTTTTCATGACAATTTATACTTCCTAAAAACTCTTTAACGCTTAGAGAGGCATCAGCTTCACTGATGATCCCCAACAAGGGTGAAACACGTGTATGGGGTTGCTGGTGGTACTCTCGTTCAGGTTGGAATTGCCATTGCATTTCGGTGCTGGACTGCCCCTGGGCAGGACAAAGACTGATATGCAAATGGATATTTCCCATCTGTGAAAGGCACAGTGAGTAAAAGCAGTGGCTGCGAACTCTCAAGTGGTTAATAACCACTGAACAGGTTATCAAGTCTGTTCTTTCGAGAGAGGGGCGCCCGCTACCTTTGCAAAACTAAAAACTCTTTAGACCATAAAAATTGATAAAAGCATTATTTGATGTTTCAAGGCTTATGATTCCTCCAGACTTCCAACACACCGTACACTCTAACAATCAACCTTTAAGACCTCGAGGTACTTTTTTACTCAACACCACACTCTATATAGGGCAATATGAGTTGACACACTTTCAGTATTTGAACAATAAGTCAAAAATGCAGATGTTTTTATTAACTCATAAATATGGGTCAAGTGGCCTAGTGAGGTCATATAGAGAGGGCCAGATTTGGGGCACTCAGTAAGTAAGTGTCTTACCATTTCAATGTTTTAGGGATCTTACATATTCTGCAGTATCTACCTTCCTTAGGGATTTTCCATTGTGCCCCACAAATAGCTCTTACAGGAAGTTGGTTTGTGCGCATTAACAATGTAAACCGTTGTACTTCAGGGTCAGGGCAACTCAACAGATAACTTTGTGGTCTCACATACGTATGAACAACTTGGTTGACTTGAATATAACTATGAAGTTTCTATAAATGTTCATAGTTATTAGTCCAGTCCCATTTTTTCAAATGACGGTAAAGGCACCTTTTAATTTTTGTAAATTCGAACTCTGTCTGAAATTTGGATTTCAATTGAACGTGCCGAACAGAACTTTCACCAATTTCATAAACTCATTATCTACTTCAGGTATATGCTCCAGGCAGTAGTTGGCCCTTTAGATTTGAGGGATAATTCTCCTGTGCGTTTGAGCGCCGGAGATTTTAACAATATCAATCCCAGTTCGAGACGTATATATTCAACTGAGGCGGAAGGAGGAAGCCCCAAGACACAACACCAAAAAATAACCTTCAAGTACATGTAACCATTCTAAATCCTGAACCTCCAATGCTCCCAATCCATATAATACTACACAGCAGAACCAATGTTTATAAAACTCAAGAATGCCTCCACGAGAATGTTGTTGTGCAAACCTACGTACCATGAATCAAATTTGTTTAGCTCTAAGTGATTTGTTTTTATCAGTCTCTACATAACCCTTCGTATTAGACATTTCAATTCCTAGATGTTTATAGAATTAAGTATTTTCAATTCGCCCAATTTCGGTAATCAGGGGAAGCATTTTCACAGATGAGTGGTACAAACATGGTTTTAGTATTTTCCAAATTGATAGTTAACCCATGCTCGTCTACATAACATGCTAGCGCTTTAAACATTGATTTCATTCCTGAGTATAAATGTTCACATGTGACAAAGTCATCTGCATAAAGCATGGCAGGAGCAATACATTGTCCAATCTTCGGAGTACTTTTAGCAAAGAGAGCCATTAAAGCAGGAAGATCTGCAATATAGAGGTTAAAGAGTAGGGCAGCCAAAATGCACCCTTGTTTCACCCCTCTACCAATGCTCAAGGTCCATTGTTACCCAAACAAATCTTTGCTGTAGAACCTGTGTTTAAGGCTACTATAATCTGAAGGAGCCACTTAGCGCAACCAAGAGCCCGCAGTTTTTCACACAATAAATCACGATTGACTTGATCAAATGCTATGTGAAAATCGATAAAAGTAACATTTACAGATGGGCTATTTTTAGCTTTCACGACGACTATCACTGAGTCCAACAAACGGATGTTATAAATAGTACTGCGTCTTGGACGAAAACCTGTCTGCAGATCATGCAGGATTTTGTTCTCAGTGACCCATGCTTGCAGATGTTCGAGGACAAACCCAGCAAACACCTTACTTGTGGTATCTAAAAGGGAAAGTAATCGATAATTCTTGGGGAGCAAACGATCACGCATTTTAAATACAGCTACATAGATGGCTTGTTTCCATGACACAGGGATATGCTGCTCCCGACAGACTTTCGAGAGCAGATCACAAAGGATAGCTGCCCATAATTCACAGTCACTTTTCAGCAAAGCCTCAGATAGACCATTAGGCCCTGGGGATTTGGAGGTTTTTTTTTATTTGGTTACACAAACAATGCATTCAGGCATACCAAAGGTCATAGGCTCCTTTTAATTTTAGATGGGAAGGATGTTTCCTTAACACCACACTTTTTCATTTTTTCCTCAATGAAAGTGAACTATAGACTTTCTGGGATGGGATTGGCGATGGATTTTTCTGTTTGGATCTAGTAAGATTGAGGATACACCACACTTGTACTTTTAAGTGCCCAAATCATTTTTGCCAGATAACAGTTAAGCCCATATGTTTCCTGTTTCTCAACCAGTTTTGATATTGGTTTTTCATTTTCCGGTTTAGATTCTCCCTCATTTTTCAACCTTCTAATATTGCTCCGCAACTTCGGTTTATAACTTTTGAATTTTGATATCGAAAGTACCTGTATGTTTTTTCCCAGCCAATACCATGATGGCCTTCCTACGTTTGCCACTTTCAAATGCAAAACCCTTAAGCCATGCTTCCATCTCATCTCCTGTTTGGATATCAAGAATGGAATCCTTGGTAAGTATTATCTGAGCCATTTTGTTACAGGCTTTTCTAACGTTTCCCTCTCAACACAGTTACCAGCTTCATTTTGGACCAGTCCGCTTGAAGCATATTGCCGCCTTTCCAATAGGTCGAGATAAAGAATCAAACTTAGAGTGGCATGATCACTATACAGATTTTTAATGATAGTTACATTTGTAACCATATTAATCAATTGGGTATTACCACACAGATAATCAATAGTGGCCACTTTGGTCCCACACTGCCACGTAATTTGTCCAGGGAAATCACCACGCATACACCCATTAAGTGTAACACGGTCCCATTTTTTCAGGAATTGAAGCCAATATATACCCTTGAAGTTTATGTTCTTTTGCACCATAGTGTTGTTTGCCCCTATAGTGATGTACGATTCATGAGTAGCATATTCCCCACACCTGGCATTTAAGTCGCCACCTAATAATATCAAATCAGTGTCAGCATTTTTACACCAACTGGATATTATCAAATCAATATACTTAAAAACATCATCGGGCGCTTACAGCTTGGGGGATCATACACGTTTATAATGAGCATACAGTGGTTCTCCCTTTGGTACTCCCTTAAGTGTCAATTTAACCACCAAAGCAATATCAATGCCTCCTGGAAGCAATATGATTGAGGGTTTTACTTCTTGTTTTACCCCGAACATAAGACCCCTAACGGTCGACCCTTTCCACCCATTTTGGCCAAAGTTTGATAGATCACCAAGCCATGTCTCCTGAAGCATGAATAAAGGTACATTGGCTAGAATATCAAATGATAGCCCCTTTTGTATGAAGTACGAATGGCCACGAGTTTTCCAAGAAATTACCTCAAAAGACAGCCATTCCACAAGAAGCTTTCCTGGGAACAGTAATAAAAGGAGAAACCAATTCACGAAAGAAGTGGTCTCACACCAGGTTGAAGCACATCAGAATGGCTTTGATTCTATTGAGAAAGGAAGTGGATGGGGTCAGTGTAGACAGAGGGAACCTTTTAAAGATATAGTTAGGTTCCACCATGTTATTTCTCTCTGTGTCAATTTTTCCTTCCTGTCTGCTCCACTTCCTGTAGCACAAAGTACTTTGGCCGTGATGCCAAGAAGCAATGTGCACTGTTTCCAAGTAAAGGGATTGGACCCAAAAAATATGCTTGCTGTAGTTTCTATCACCTGTGGATGTTTACCTTTTAACAAATAGGTCTCCCACTCCCTCTCAAATGCACTTTGGAACAAACAACTAAGAAGCATTTTCTTCTACCTCTGTTGGGAGGGATGACTTTCAAGAGATCTTGATTAGTGAGGTAAAGACTGAATGTCCGAGGCAGAGGCGTGTTTGGTGCCCTCTCTATCCCCAGGGCACATTGGGGGTATACCTGCTGCTGGAACAAGGCCTGCGCCTCTGCCAGTCACACTGCTGTCCAGGACCTCATGGTTATGAAGGACCCTTGACAGTGTGCACCAGTTTCTCTTGCTGGCAACCCGAGATGAAGAATTGAACTTATCCAGGAGAGACCAGAGTGGGACTCACAATATCCTTAAAGCTTAGACAGCTCAGAGCCCTGTGTTTCTTTGAATAGAACTAGTTGAACTTCTGCTGAACGGGTTCACAGCACCTCAAACCAGCAGACTCCTCTGGAGCTTTTTTTGGCACTCACCAAGCTCTTCTAAATGCACATTCAAACCTGGTCGCTGCCACAATGCACTTGCTGAGAACGTTGTTCCCTTGGCTTGCACTACCAGCTCTTCATTGTATCTGCCATCTTCGAACCATCACTCGCCTCCTCAGCATCTTCGCTGCTGATTGTCATTGCCAGTTGAACAGACACTGGTGGATTCTCAAGCCCCATCCATCAAATGCCATTTTGAACTGCTTGACCCGTACTGCGCATCCAGTCCCAAACGTTTATACAATTGAACTAACCTTGGCAGCCCTCACAACCTACAGCCCTTCAAGTGCTTAATTGAGCTGACCCTGTCGACCAGTGCATCCAGTCACCAGTATTCTCCCAGTCGAACGGACCACTGGGCCAACAATGGTGGCCCTCAATATCTGCTCTTTTTCAAGCATAGCCTTCGAACTGCAAATATCTCCTGTTCGACCACCACTCCCTGCCTAGAAGAATGCGACCATCACAGACCAACAGCATCAAACCGCTCAAACTGCACCAAAAATCCTGGTTTGCTGTAGATTACCTGTCAAGAAGGTGCTATACACCCACAACTGCCCTCTTGGTCAATTTTGGGGCCTTCTGACTGTTTAGGTCATTTGTGCGCCTCTTTCTTTAAGACATATGCTTTTAAAAAAACAGAGTGGTCATTGAAATTGCCTTTCTACCCTGCATTCTTGCCCAGGGAGCTCAATTCTCTCTTTTCTTGGATATTCTCTGTTATTTCCACAGGGGTTGGTTTTGTACAATTTTTCTATTTAGTTTTCTTGTGGAAGGTGTGTTTGATTAAAGTATGTATATTTTTATTGCACCTTGATCGGACATTCCATTTATTTTGGACTGTTATACTTTGTTGTTTGGCTTTGTAGTGATTCACATTCAGACCCCTCTTGAGAGTTTTGCCTCTCTTGCCCCTCGTTGCCACAAAAGGAAAATAAGGTATATCTCTTAACTGTGTCTGTTTTAACTTTATGATTGAGATAACTGGTGGTTTATACAAGTGTGAGGGCTGAGTAGATGGTTTATTCCCCACTCACCCCTATAGTCCTGCAGAGCAGAAATCATTTTGTCACAGTCATTCCTTTACATATTTAACAATAGTTTGTTGTTTGTGTGTGATTCTTATAACGTGCTTAGTGTTTCAAACCTGTGTTGCGCTGCATTGTCTTGCTTCCAAGACAAACACGTTGCCACTGAGCTATCCTTCCGCCGCAATATGTTGAGAAGACGATTGCCTCTAATCTCTGGTACAAGACCTCACATGGATTAGCTGGCCATTTAGTACACAGAGCTGGTTTTGACAGTAATTTAAATTGTATTTGATGAGGTAAATATATGTGACAAATCAACTTCCAGGGCCTCAGTGTTCCAGGGATGAATATCAGTTTCTATACCATCAATCAGCCGCACACCTCTAGTTCACCAGATGTGATCCAAACAGATTGGAAACACAAGCAACTTATACACCTCCTTGTCCAATGTTGATAACAAGGACGAAATGGCAGGCTTATCTCCAAAAGTTTGTGGATCATTGGTAAGTTGCAACACAGCAAACATGCAATTATTACTCAATGATAAAAGGGACTGTCCAGTTAAGATTGTATACATATATCTACTTTATTATTATCACAACAGATAGTTCTAGCAACACTATGAAATACAACTCACCCTGTAAAGGAATGCAGAAGACAGGCAGTTTAAAAGGAGATAAAAGGGATGCACTTTGGATACCGACAGGAAGGTAGTCTGTACAGTTCATAACTACAACAATTTAAGGTTTCTTGGCTTTGTCAGGGATTGGCGTCTGAGTGTGTGTGGCCAGAGTGCACAGGGGGGACTCAAATAATCCAACACCAAACAAGTGCCCAAATCAAAGACATTAAGCCTTATTGAAGCCTTTGCTGCCCTCATTGCAGGCACAGGACCACACTTCCCATCAGCCTCAGGGCCAAGAACTACAATAAACAGGCCATGTTGGGAGTGGCACGTTTGCATGTTGAGCAAAGCACAGGGCTTGTGCTCGAGAATCTGTCCAAGCAAGACACATCCAGAGCCACAGGTACCACGACTCACAGGATCACATTCCTGGCCCCTCACCTAAACAAGATAAGTGCTACCTGAGAGGACAAACACAGGGGAACACACGCAGGGGGTCGAGCCTCACCCAGCCCAGAGAAAGGGTCCTGCTCCCATAAAGCTAAATGCTGAGTGGTAGCAGCAGCATGCACAGGCTCCTGGCATGACCTGTGATTCTGATTCAGCCCCATAAGGCAGTGCAGCATTGACACAGCATACAGGCTGTGGGACATGCAAAATTAGCTGTGCGGCTCCCAAACTACAGTCACATAAACCCAGCCACGTGTGGCTTTGCATAACCAAAGCCACGTGCTGCTAACCAAAGAGAAGCTGCATGATCCGAGTCACATACGGCCTCCCGAAAATAAACGCTGCAGGATCTCTGAAGAATGGGTGCACGGGTCCTCTTCTTATCCTAACAGCCAGGTAAGAGCTGAAACTCCCACTAGCCAATAGCAGGACTAGCCCCACACACACCCCAGCAGTGGTCCAATCTGGACCACTGGCGGGAACATTTATGCATACCACTCAGACACACTGAAACCAGTTTGTGCATTGGAGCCCACATCCTGCCAGCAAACACACACAGCCCTCAAGCAGCCCACCAAAAACTTCTGCTTTCCTGGGCACTGGAAGTCCTTATAAGGATTTTCCTGGTCCTGCAGGCCAGGAAAAAGGCTAGAAAACAAGATGGCAAAAGAAAAGGCCGAAAATATTGTGGGTTTGACCAGTAGCCACAGTTAGTAGCCAAACACGGTAAACACAGCAATGCTAAAATGAAAATCCCCAAAAAGTGGAGAAAAGTCACTGCTGCCACGTGCCTATCCTTTTAGCACACCTAGAGTAACCAAAAAGCCTCTGCTAGTCTAGGGCAAATCAAAAATGTACCCCATTGTACTGCAGTGTAAGCTGCATTGTACAATGATAAAAGTTTACCACAAGTGATACAAAAGTAACCAAAACTAGTAACACAGTAACACGACTAACGGAAAGAAAGTTTACCAGTTCTGACAGCCTGAAGGACATATCCGTTCCCCCATAACATAAGAGCAAAGGCCAGTGCTGTGAAGCTTAAGGCTTCAAAAATATTGTACGGTGAACGGCCTGCCTTCACATATTATTTGAGGAGCTCTGAGCCTTCTGACATTTGAAAATGGCAGGTGAGGTCTGAGGCCCTCAGTTTGCACATCCAGCTACAAAGGATCACACAAAGCTATCAATCTCTGTTCCATCCGTCATGGCCTCATCAATAATGTTATACCACTCCTTCAAGTTCCAATCACCAAGGGACGTAAAACAATGTCCAAGAGAATGGTGTAACCCCAGACAATCCATTTACTCCATGGCAAAATAAATAGGACAGTCCTACTCGAAACAGAATACAGACATGCACGATACATGAGAGCAACTTGTATTGTTTGATAACTATCGTTTGGAGCAGGATGAACATATCATGCTGTATCAAGATCCAACACCAGTTTAGCAGCCATCCCCATACAAAAGGGGCATCAACAATCATATAAAACAGGCACTGGCATTGCTAGTTTGTGCTTTTGTGTAGGCATGAGAAAGGCACTTGCCAGCCACTGCCGTAGTGGTATTAACTGGCGATGGATGGTAGCAGGTGCAATATGGTGCGAGTACCTGGGCTTAGCTGTGCCTGGTAAATGCCCAATACTTATACACTAGCCAAAACTGTTGGCATGGCCAATGCTTGTTCTGTAAAGCGATATCCCGCATTTGTCATTTTCTTATGTTTACAAAAAGCCTCCCCATTGCCAAGCATAAACTGATTAAAACCGAAACAATGAGAAAGAGAGCCTCTGTCCTTTAGTTGGGAACATTCAGGAAACCACTCTTTCCAGTTTTAGCCATGCTTGGAACATTTCTGAAGCAGTGATATCATTCAATTGAATGCCTGCAGAGGAATTTAACGAACATTGCTTGTATATCGACATTGGACTTGGGGGTTCTGTAAATGGCAGCTATATTTTAAAACTTTGTATTTGTATCGGCGTGCTCTACGGGGTTTTCGTAAACGTACATATGTTAAAATAAATGCGTCATTTGATTCCAGTGTTGCAGTTTCCAGTCAGAGCGGGATATCTTAGTGCCCCAGCAGCACACGCCTTCATCCGTTGTTATCTGCATTAACCACATGCCATTTGCTTTTTTAAAACGGGTTTTTGTGTTGTGCTGTGACGGCTGTACCGAATTTGAACCTCCACCCACGTTATCTCAAAGTCGAATGGGAGGAATGGGCACATCTGAATCATTGGCATCTCCCAAACAACTACGATGCACAAAGCTGGTTGGACTTCAGCTATTCAAGAAAGTGGTGATACGCACGTGGACTGAACACCCAGGAAAAGGTACAGGTGTGAAGAGCTTCCCAGCAGAGCTGTCCCCCTTGCTGAAACCTGCGTTTTTAGTTTGTGGGCCACTTCATTAGATCGTTCCAGTAACTTCCCCTGGTCATTAAACCTGTCATGTGCTATTTGTTTTTAAAGGGTTGGTGGGACTAACAAACTGAATTGTAAAATGCAAATGTGTGTTCTGTTTAAATGAAGGCCTGCCGTGTTCTTGCGTGATTTGGCATCACAGATTAATCTCACATCAGATTAATCTCACATGTGAAATCATCCTTGCTAACCCTACCAATTCAGTCGGTAGGATACCGCTTTTAAGCAATCCTACCGCCTACCAGGTTTGAGGCCCAGAGAGCAGAGCACTGCAGCATCTCCAAGGGGCGTGTTAACGGCGCATCTCATCATTTTGATTGATGACAGTGTGAGCCTGGCCCAGCTTGAAACAGACACTCCGACTCTGCCCTGTGCACCCCTGGCCCTGTACGTCAGTCTTGCAGAGTGAGCAGCTCTCTATTCTTCTGAATTCAGCTGGGCTGTAAATACAGATTGCTAGCTGCTCTGCAAACGCTGGTCGTCTCCAATAATCAAAGATAACACATATTTGAGGGTTCGTGTTGTCACTTGACTTCATTTGTCTGGCAAAGTCCCACAAGGCCACTGTAAGGCCATGGTTCACCCGTCCGAAAAGTCAGCCCTCCACAGCCAGACACAGCAGTGAGCTATGTGCCATAAACACTCCGAAAATGGGCGGCTACCTCCACCAGCAAGCCAGCTTAGTCTCCAGCGGCAGCCCCTGCAGCACACTATAAATCATGGACCCATCCTTGCCTAGGCCTGCTCAGAGCTCACTCGCCAGCAGCTAATGCTGTTTTTTGTGTGAGGGACCCACGTCTCTTTTCTTCCTACCACTGCTGTCTCTATGGTGAGGCTGCAGTGTAATGGGTCCCCTTCCCCTTTCATCACAGTGCTTCCCTCGAGCCCCCTTCCCTCATTCAGTTAGCAGGAGAAAAGAACCACCTCTTGCCCACTTTAAGAAGCTCGACCTCTGCTACTGGCAGTTGGTGTGTGCTGCAGTGTCATTCCCAGCACAACCCGCTGGAACATTTTACATGGATGTTGGTTCTTCTCTGATGTCACCAGGGTCGAAGGCTGGAAAGACCCAATTTGTGTCATTTCATTTGAAACTGTGACTGTGCAACATGGGCACCTTTGTGACGTAATGGTGGGGATTTTGTGCAGTAAAACAAACTAATGGCTCTTCTATGTTTTGTAATAGTTAATTGGTGCCTAATTTCATTGCCAAGGCCCCAAAGCATTATGCAGAAGCAAAATTCTGTCATTAACACAGTCTTCAAGTGTACTGCTCGGGTACCTAAGATAAACACATTATTACTTGCATTGTTTTGATATTCAGAGACCATGGATGGCTCTGTTTATTTGTTAAACGGGAATTGTACACTGGTCTGTGTGTATTGAACATTCTTCTGCATTGGCTTGTGCAGTCATGATAGTGTGTTTTCTATCTTCTGCATGTTAATTGCTCTAGTACCGTGAATGAAAAGTTGTGTTCTGCTGCTGGGTGGCGAGCACATGTGAAGGGAAGATCTGCAGTGGCTGACGTGCCATATTCACAAGGTTGAAGCTCGATACACGGGTTTGTGTATGCATAGACTGATGTGACACACCCGCCAATCTTTACCAACAGTTAAATGGATACCTATAGTTAAATGGATTGTTTTATGTTTCTGTGGCCTGTCATTTTGTATATGCCATAATAGTGCATAATAGTTTTTTTTTTTTTTGTGTGAGGGACCGACGCCTGTGTTCCTGCCACTACTGGCTCTATGGAGAGGCCGGGATGTCATGGGTACCTTTCATCATGTGTGCTTCGCTCGAGCCCCCTTCCTCCATTCAGTTAGTAGGGGAGAAGAGCCACCGCTTGTCCACTTTAAGAAGCTTGGATTAAGAAGAGGCTGGCACGGATGGTGATGTGCCAATTACATTAGTCATGGGAGGTGTTGAGAATTCCATGTGTACAGCATATAAGTGTGAATCACACCCACTCAGTGGTGTAAAATGCAGACTCCATGCCCATTCAGTCCTTGACCTCTGCGCTGTGACTTAAAGCAAGTGACAGTATGGTAATCCTCTGATAATGTACAGCAACCAGTATAAGATCTGGTATTGTGACACAAAATTATTAGCAGCCATGTTGATTAGTTACCGAATAGGTACTTTACACGTTCCTAAACTGTGCTGGCAAGAACCATATTCATGATTACTGAGTCAGCAAGGGCCTACTCATTGCTGTGGAGTAATACTCGCTGCAGTCTATACCAAAAAGAGTCTTCAAGGAAGTTTACCAGTGCATATACAAGATAATCCTGATGGAGAATGTCTGATAATATCACTATCCACTAGTCAACTCTGTTTCAGGGGAACTGGATGTGATAAAAGCTATTAAAAAGGTGGAATCATAATCACATGGCAAGCAAGTGCAGCTAATCTACATGCATTCAATATGTATGCGACAAGATTGACATGATTGGTCCTTTGAACCCTGTTTTATCAGCTGAAAATATATGATCCATATGCAGTTAATTGTTTCCGCATGAAACCAATGCCCACATGACGAAGCCAGAGAGAAGATGCTGTCTCACAAGAAAAAAAAAACAGGCAACCAGCAGTTTATTTTCTCTCTATGTACATTACACAGGGAGTGGAACCCAAAGTCAGACTCTTTCTAGTATCTGGGACTGCTGCCCGGGTACAGTACTTCTCTGGCCCATGGGCACACTGGATGGCATCAGGGCCTTTCCACCTTTTCTATTGAAACGGGCCATGCATGAGCTTCGGGGGGCACCCAGAAACTGCCCCATGTTGCCAGTCAGCAATAACACAGCAATATTTTTCTCTTTATAGTTTTGGGACTACTAATGTGCACTTTGCACGCTGGCCTTACAAGGTGCATCTGTGGGAGCCTTTGCGACCATCACTTCCTTTTGGTATACAGAAGTGTTATCACCTCATTGCCTTTTCACACCACTATACTTTTTTCAATATTTTACAATTGATGTGCCAACGGCATGGACAGCATCAGGGTCTTTCTACCTTGTCAGTTGAAAGGGGCCATGCATGGGGGGGGGGCAGCCACTGCCCCATGATGCCAGTCAGCAGTCTTATAACACAACAATATATTTATTTCTATATTACTTCTGTTCTGGGGCTTTAAATGTGTGCTTTGCAGCACTCACCTTACAAGCTGCTTTTGCAGGAGCCCTTGTGGCCATCACTTTCTTTGGGATATACAGAAGTGTTATCATCTCATTGCCTTTTCACACCGGTTCCCTTGCTGACATAGAAGGATGTATAGCTTTTCCGTGGGTATTTTTTGTTTCAGCTCCCTGCTGACTGCCCATAGCAAGATAATCTTTGTCAATTAACGCCCAGCTGTATGTCTTTGTCTCCCTTGTAATGTATGCACCTCACAGATGCCTCTGACTGTTTTCCACTCTAGTGGGGTACCCAACAATTATGTTGAAGTGGATGAGCACACATCTTCAGCTGGGCCTGGGCAAGGGCAGTGAGTCTCTGTGGCAAACTGAAAGTTGCCTGTGTGTTAGGTTTTTGTGAGAAGTTAAAAATCTGGCCAGATTATAGCCTGGTGTTAACTCTGTACAAGAATACAATTTGAACAGATAATATGTGGATATCAAGAGTGCCATTGGTTGAATTTGAATGCTTCAGTGGCACTGAAGCTGTGTGAAAAGTGATACAGAGTTTGTTAGAATACCTAAGGTTGAGGGATAAAGTCAACATATTTTAGATCATGAAGCCAGAGAAATCTGAATAAGCCTTGATCGGCCCTCAAGCGGCACACATAGACCTTTGTCTTTACAAAGACCTGCACTCAATTCACGTTGGCTTATGTGAGAGTACTTGGTATATATAATGTTACAATATCATTACTTCCATGTCCTTCTTCCTCATAACAGTACTTCTTGAAGGAATTCTGCCTGACTTCTAACAGAACCCTGTCACAATTTGTTTACATAATTCCGTCTCCCCCTACATCCTGGGTTGTGAGTGGCTACAGCTATGAAAACAAAGTGTGGGTAAGGCTCCTATTGAAAGGCAGAATACTTTCAATAAGTACTGTGACAAGGAAGAGTTGGACTATGAGTAATGAAGATTAACCATAAGTAATCAGAGCATTGGGGCAACACTTGCAACAAAAGACTGGGGTGCTAGACATTACAAAGGGATTCTGGCCACACCACTGCCAATCTTGCCCTTTGTACTTTGCTAAAAGTGGAATATGCCCCATTTTTACTATACATGGTTTAAAGATGTATTATTTTAACCCATCTTACCCGGGCCTGTCAAAGGCCTTTTTGGGCCAACAGTCAAGACCTTTAACAGGCCCCCTTGCAGTGTTTCTGTACCGTGTGAGGTCTGATTGACTGTCCAAAAAACGGAATGATATGTTATGTTAGACTCTAATGCATCTTTCACAGGGCGGCCCCAGTGCTAAATTGTCAATATGTGATGGCTCTACTTTCCCGCTGTTGTTGCTGCTTAAGCTCACCACATCTTCTTAAGGAACAGTGTGTTCTTTCATGATTTTGCAGTTTCGCTAACTTGTGAGAAGTAAATGTAAAATCTCTTGTCTTGCACTTTATTTTGCATCCTAATAGAAGCTGTGATGATGTTATTGCATATTGTCAGATCCTTTGTCTTCGTACCCAATATTATAAAAGTATTATTGTAACTTTTACATCCCTCAGAACTGGACTCAGGAGCCCTGCATGAAAACAAATTGTGACACAGGGAGATAGTTCAGAAATTATTTTTGACCATGTCAAAGCCAGCTCGGTGGGACAATGTATACAAGACATCATGGGAAGGAAACCACGCCTCATGGAACTTGGGGCTACTTCAGATGTGCACAATAACACACATGACAAAATAGGTAAGGGTACACATTCAGGAAAAACTGCACCTCGTGGAATGGGGGCTACTTCAGATGTGGATGATAACACGCATGACAAAATAGGTAAGGGTGCACATTCTGGGTAAACCGCGCCTCATGGAATGGGGGCTACTTCAGATGTGCACGATAACACGCATGTTCTGGGAAAACCGCCCTTCATGGAACGTGGAGCTATTTCAGGTGTGCATGATAATAATTCATGTGCATGATAACAAGCATGGCAAAGGAGGGTAAGGTGACTGCATCAACCTCTGTGTACGCTTAAACTCAAGTTCCTTTGCAGACATGGGAGAGCAGTGTAAGTCAATGAATAAGTGATATAGATGCACAGCGAATGACATATTAAAAGTAGTGCAGTTATTATGTGAGGTAGGCTTAGTTACAACAATGCAGCAAATGATAAAGCATTTCTTAAGAATGAAATGTTAATGCCACTATCAACTCCAGACAGTGAGTGGAAGTAAAGCATTCTACTGTCAACACTTGTTTAAAATGTTCCCATCATTGGTACCGTCAGCATACCTGTTTAGAGCAGAGGCACATGTCACTTCTCCAAGCAACAAGTTGGTGGTAGATCTCTTTCCTCGGCTAGTGTCTACTTCTGGACCAGCCTCCTTGCCTCCCTTAAACTTGAGGAGTGCGATTTCTGGTTCTGGAAGCACCTCAAAACCTTTCTCTTTGCTTCTGCTTTTTCTCCACCTCCTCTCCTCTGCTGACCTCCTAGCTGTAACTGTAACTTGCACTGGCTCCCTGGACACCCTCTGATCTCGGGACCAGGTCCCTCCCCTGCCAGCGTCTCACATCTGCACTGGCCACCTGGCACCCCCTGTACTTGGGGACTGTTTCTGTGTCCCTACAGTCCCCATCCCAGCCCTTGACACCTGCTGTCTGCACTTACCCATGCACTTTCCAATTGCTGGCCGCTACTTACTTAGTGTTATGATCTTTGCCGTGCACTGCACTGTCCCTGCCCCCGTCCTAAGTCAGGAAGGAAGAAGTTCAAGGGGCACAGCCTGGTCTACAACACAGGGCTCCCTATCACTGATACTACACCAGTGCTTCCTCCAGACAGTGACTTACCAACATTCTCTTTGTTGTTCCCTCTCCAGACCTATGGGCCCCTAATATGGTCTCTGTTTGAGTGTTGGAGATAACCCTACATTCCCCTGCCTCCTTGCCTTTACCCGGAGCCACGCTGCCCTTGCTGCACTTACTCACTTTCCCTCTCCCTCCCTGCTGCACTTTGCATTATTGTACTTGCACGATCTGAAGGACAAAAGGCGTAATAAGATTGTATATCTCGCCTCCCTCTGTCTTCCCTCTCTTGTCGCGCCCATAAACACTTGTGCACACGTGCGTTATAAATTACTCATCATATAAAGGTACCTTTGTTAGATCCTGTTGATGCACCTGCGTTAGTATCTGTGCATGAGAGCATAACGGCTAAGTTGGGTATTGGTTTTCAAAACCCTCGAAAGTAATTAGTAAACTAACTGAGACTTCAATGCTATTGTATGATAAGGAGTGCAGGCAGGCAAAGGAAAGATTAATTGTTGAGGCTGGATCCGCAGCATTGCCAAAGAGTCAAGGATTAAAGTTGGCCGGATATGTATACCGTATGCTCTTGAGGCCAAAAAGGAGGGCATGGCACGAGGACAAGTGGAGTACCATGCTCAATGCAATTGGCACAGAGACTTGAAAGGCTTTTGGGGTGTTATGGGGAAAGGGCATAGAGCTGGATCCAGTACTTTGCAGGGATGTATAGCGGAGCAAACCTTGGTGGATTACTACAGCAGCCTCTATGGTAGTGGTGACACTGTTATTCCCACAGAGTGTATGGATACCAGGCCTGGTGGTGGGAATGAATACACCCTGTTGGTGGTATCATGTCATGACGTGAAATGAGCACTGATGTGCCAAGAGCCGGGAAAGCCCCTGGCCCTCATAGGGTCCCAGTGGATTCTTATTTCTCAGAGCCAGTGATGTGGGTCCCGTATCTAACAAAACTCTTTACCGTATGTCTGAACTGAAACATGGTACCCACGACTTGAACCAGTGCAGAACTGGTGCAGATTCATAAGAAAGGCTTGAGGGATCAGCCCTCGAATTATGGGCCAATCTCGCTGTTAGATGCAGGGGGAAAGACTTTCGCTAGGCCTTATTGTTTCACTTGGAGGCCTGGGCTACAAGCAATTTGATCATTGACCATCATCAAGCAGTGTTTTGGAAAGGGTTGAACACAAAAGATCAAAGCCTCCAGTTGTGATTGATTATTGATAAATATGCAGTCCTCAGAAAGGTCAACGTGAATGCTGTTTTTGTGGATCTGAGAACTGCATTCAACACTATACCGAGGCATCTCCTATGGGCGGTGCTTATGGATTTGGGTGTCTCTCTTGCATTATTGAGTGCAAGACAGAGCTTGTGCATGCATAACACAGCTGTGGTCCGATGGGGAGTTGATGGCAGGACCTCTGTTAGTTTTAATGTTGAAAAGGGGTTCCACCAAGGGTGCATTCTGGCCCTTATTGTTTTGCACATTCATAAATGGTGTTATTAAGGCTGTCCAGACAGATACACCGATGCTGGAAGGTGGAAGGATGCTGGTCCTCCTGTTTGCAGACAATGCAGTGTTGCTGTCTTTGACACCTGCAGGTGCCCAAAAGCAGGTAGACATTTAATGGCCTTCAGTAGGAAGAATGGTTTGTTCCTTAACATTATTAAAGCTAAATCCATGATCTTTGAAACATGTACCCGGAAAAGCCGTGAGGAATTTAGGTTGGTGCTGGATGGTGGCGTAATAGAGCAGGTATCACATTACGACTATCTGGGGGTCAGAGCGATGGCATCTTGTGGTTGGACGAAGCAGATTGAAAAGGCTAGGATCACCTTCGGAAGGTATAACAGAGCCCTAGCACGATATACTGCTGAGCAAGGTACTGGGGAAGTGTGTATTTCGTTGGAAGCCTACAAAGCCCAAGCTAGACAGGCTGCCATGTACAGTGCAGAGATATGGGGGCAGTTGAATACCTACTCAATGTCAGTAGTAGAAAATATATTTCTGAAAAATGTCTTGGTGTTTCCCGCAAGCACACTGACTGAGCCACTGTCATTTAAGACCGGCAAGCAGGGGATAGTATCCATTTGTCAGATCCACCCAATGTTATACTGGGTGCGGTTATGGTCGAATGGAAACCTTGTTAAATATGCTTTAGTGGATGTCTTAGTACAACAAGGAGGTATATCACTGAAGTGGGGTGTGCATGTCAGGACTTGTTTGAGGGAATTGAGTCTTGGTCCGTATTGGAGAAACCCGAATGCAATAACTTCACAATCAAAAGGGTATTGTTAGAGATGCCACTCTTGCTAAAGTACAGCAAGATCTTCTTGAGAAAACTCTTGGCTCAGTCCCTCTGGCACGATGCATTAGCATCAAAACTGAGGCAGGCTATGACAACTACTTGGACTATGTAAACCCAAAATGTGAAAGAGCAATGTACATAAAATTCCGGCAAGGTATTTTACCAACAACTTCGCTGAAACAAAGTAGGAATAGTGCTATTTTACCGATGTGACCTCTTTGTAACAGCGTTATTGAGGATTGAAAACATTTTCTATTGCTGTATTCAGTTACATTGCCTCTGAGGAGGCGCTTTCTTAGACATTTTTTCTGCAATCGTGGTGGTAGAACTATAGAGGAGGCCATGATGATTTGTTTGAATTCAACTGACACTGCTGCAGTTTTTGCCACCTGAAAAGTTTTTAAATGGGCATGGTTTCTACGTTCAAAGATGTTGCTTTAGATCCCTTGATAATTGCACATTTTAATTCTTGTATTATGATGCCAATTTGTATGTGTTGTCAATTGTATCGATGTATGCTTTTATGACATTTCTGTCAAAATAAAATTAGTTGAATTGACTCATCATATCATAACATATCATGTATTAAACAGGGGCAGTAAAACTCTGTGATCATCAAGCATGTGAATATTTGATTCACTTTCTTTTAAATTGGCCTCTACATAGCAAGTGCAGAGCATAGACAAACCAATTTTTGGGGTGCATATGCTGAAATAACACATAGGGCCTCATTACGTGTTTGGCAGTATTCCAGCGGTAAATCTGCTGAAATGCCATCAAACTCAATTACCGTTAACACCACTCGATCTTGTGGCATTACCATGCTAGTGGTAAATTCCCATTTTTGAAGTCTGTAGACTCCATGGGATTTTTGGCATATGTACTGCTAGCTGAATTACTGAGTGGTAAATCCATAATTGTTGGAGGTAAATTGGAGGATTTACCTCCAGCAAGAGCTGGAGGTGAATCTGCCACTTTTCCTTCAAAAATCGGCAGATTTACCACACAGTAATTCTGCCAGTGGTAAATCCTCCAAAAAGCATAATTTTCTGATGCAATAAAAGTGTAGATAACGGAATTACCACCACTTTTTTCCTGCACCGCCAAGCTTGTAATGAGGCTCATTCAATGCTGTGCTTTTTTCAGAGTCTGCTCCATTCGCAACAAATGTCTTACACATTGCAGGGTCACAATGAGAGAAGTCCACCCCAAAGGTTCCCTGCATGATTTACTGAATCGTAAATCCTATAGTGTCTCCATAGCATCAGCATTCAAGTCCCTGTGCAAAGTCTTTTTCAATACTGACTATGCTGACTTTTTTGGGTCTGCTAAAAAGCAGACATAGGGCCTCATTACACCATTGTTTCCAGACTGGCACAGTACAACTCTGCAGGCGGGTGCCGTCCCGCCCGCCAGGGTCAGACCTGTCAAATGGTATGGCACCTGCTCGCAGAGTTCTCACAGAAGCACCAGCACCGTTGCTAACATTGCAGGTGCTCCCGCATCCCCATTCCCATGGAGTCTAATAACAAAATTGCTGGCACCTGAGTTCCTGGCCACCGGACGTGAAATAGCCCGGTGGCACCGGGAGGTCATGCATCGGTAATTCATTACGGGTCTGGTGGCCACCGGCCAGTTTTACCGGCACGGTTACTGCCAAGACGGTAATGAGAGAAATAATCTAGGGGCTTGGTTGAAATGGCAGCTGCATAGCATGTCATTGTTATCTTATAATGATGCCTGAATGTGCTATTGTCCATTTTCGATGATAGTGTTTACTTTGGCTTTTATACACAAAATATGACATATTTACAGAGCAGTCTATGCTGGATTAGACTTGCTCGTAATTTCTATCATATTATGTGTTATTTTTACCCAATTTAACAGTACACTATATAAGCTTGAGATGAGATGAAAGATGAAAGGGCGAGTCGGATCTATCAGGAGTCATACTACTGCTGTGCAGGTAGAACAGATATATGTGTGTCAAGCCCTTAACTTGCCGAGCTATTTTATGACCACCCATGCATGACAGAGTTTGGGATTTGGGGGTAATGTATCCGAGGAGTCCTAGTGGATCTGGTGTCCATCCATATAAGGCGTGGGGAGCTATATAACCTCATATGTTCTAAATCCCCTTAGCTTGTGATTGATGCGCCTTTAGGAAGTACATTTTCCGGTAGAAATTGTCTCACTGCCAGCAGTAATCTCACATGTGCATCTTCAAGTGATTGCCAAGTATATGCACACCTTCTGAACAACTGGGCTGAAAGCAATCCCTACGATAATTACCAGAACCTTTATTTGGGTGTGCAGAGTAGTTTGATACCCACACAATGTTGAACAGTGATTGTCTCTGTTTTCAGGGCAATACATAGTATGCAGATGTATGCAAGAGCACTGATGTGACTCTTTGAGAAACAAAACTGAGACCACAGAATGGATGAGTGCATGAATGGGTGTTTCCTTTTGCTAACATGCCTTTTTACTAAATAGCGATCGACACAATGACAAACAGATTACACCATATAATGGAACCAAATATAATACATTTTCTTGTGAAATATGGGAATCTGTAGAACAGTTAAACATTTTGAGGTTGCTGAATCCTGTGCATATTTGGAATGGAGCCAAATGAGACTACAGCAAAGGAACAAAGGGATGAAGGATACAGTGTTCATCAGAAAAGAGATAGAGGTGGTGGATGAATGTGACCCTGAGGGATAATATCCACCAGAACTGTTCTATTGTGTATGGCATCCATCTTCATGGTGTAATTGTTAGCCCCACATCCGAATTTGAAGTCCTTCAGAATGTGAGCGGGTGGCCTTCAAGGTGTTGTTAGAGAGCACAGAAGGTACAAACGTGAAAAGCACAGTGAAAAGGTATACCCTTATACCTTGGGAAGAGACGAACATGGATTTCAAATCAGGTTACAAAACAAGAACAGACCAAGCAACGGTGAGGAAGTAAATCGGAACTGGCTGGAAGGCTTCCTCTAAGATGACGACCAATGGAAACAAGCAGGTATTGGAGTGTCACAAATCAAGGTTATAGTACATATGGTTGCAGCAGTCATAACTGTTAAAGTTAAGTTATTTTTAGGGCACATCTATTGCCAGGGAAGATTTTAGGGGAGCCACTGAGTTGCCCAAAAGTACAGAGGAGTATGTGACACATCATTATAATGTGTGTTGAGTTATCATTGAGTAATCACTGAATATTCTCGAAGGTACCCAAAAGTCGTCCAAGATACTGGTAATAGATAGTGCAACATTGGGTGACTTTCTTGCCTGGTTTTGTTTTTAAGGAGTCTTGTTTTGAGTGTCAGATCATATGTTGGATTGCGAGGCTTCAGTCATTGACTGCGATTCTTTTGATTGTCTATCCGCCTGTGTCAGGAACGGGGAATGTCGAAATTGGGATGTTAGTCAGGCTTTCTGGGTACAGTCATCATGTAACTTCTCTTGTGTTTCCACTGCTAAGAACATCTCATCATCAGTCTCTTCGATTGTTATGTTTCCTTCTATGTCCTCCTCATATGTCGAGGGTTGTAATAATATACTGTGGATGGGTTCTGGATGGAATAGCTCTTCCTCTCTTTCGGAGTGCATGCTTCTTGCTTCATCTAATTTTTATCGAACTGTTTGCTTTTAGATTGAAAACTACGAGTAGATATCATGTCTGTATCCGATGTCGCTAAGGGAGGTTTTACTTTTCTCACAGAGCTCCATGTACTCAATGTTTTAGTGGAGTTACGGGTAGTTGCCATATTTTTCGTTTTCTTTGTCTGATTGGTTTGTGGCAGTTTTGCAGTTTTGGGTGCAGTCACCTGTGGCTGCAAGTAAAACATTGCATAGTTAGTTGTGTTACCGCTTGGTTGATTGTCATTGATCGCTGAAGTGGGAATCACTGCAGAATCTACATTTTTGTTCCTGGCAGCATCTAAAGTCTGGTGTTCGGACATTGGCCATGTTGCTTGGTGTACTTGCACAGTAGTAGATGTTTGCAAGGTGTTCATGAGTGGAGTTAATAGGGCGTTTTTGAGTCTATCCACAGGCCGGTTGATCAATCTCATACTTGCTGAGCTACCTTGGGTGTCGTTGTGTGGAATAGTCAGTAACAGCTGCATCTCAGCAGGGCACTCAACATCGGGCTCAACTAAAGGAGGGCAATCTTCTGGTTTGCGCTGTAATATCAGATCCCATACTCCTTCCAAGAAGATCCTTTTGTCTGATCTTGCGTCTTGAGCTAATTTAATTAAAGATTTCAGCACAGAACCGTCTAGTCCCTTTTCTCTCATTCTTCTGTCTCTTGCAGCTTCAATGGCCGCATCTATGTGGATTAGTGTAGAGTAAAACAAATAGTCATGGGCGCCCCTCTATGAGAATGAGCACAGCATAAATGGCCTGTTCTATGGGAAGGTACACACCCTAGAGTCCGCAGCCACACATTTAGCTCACTGTACCTTTCACAGATGGGAAATAGCCATTTGCATATCAGCCTTTGTCCCGCCCACATGGGCAGTCCAGCACCGAAATGCTATGGCAATTCCCATCTGAACAAGAGTACCAACAGCATCCCATACATGTGTTTCAGTCTTGTTGGGCATCATCAGTGAGGTGGAGCTGTGCCTTTCTGAGCACAGGGAGCAAGGGGTCCATGTCTAGATGACCCTGGGAAACTTAGGGTGACTAAACCTGAGGCCCGTGAAAAAATCCAAAAATAGTCATAGACACCCCTCTATGAGAACAAACACGGCATACATGTCCTGTTCTATGGGAAGGTACCCACTCTAGAGTCCGCAGCCACACTTTAGCTCACTGTACCGTTCACAGATGGGAAATGTCCGTTTGCATATCAGTCTTTATCCCACCCACATGGGCAGACCAACAGCAAAATGCTATGGCAATTCCTTTCTGAACAAGAGTACCAACAGCAAGCCCATATACGTGTTTTAGCCTTTTTGGGTATTATCAGTGAGGTGGAACTGCGCCAAGGGGTCCACGTCTGGATGCCCCTGGGAAACTTAAGGTGACTAGACCTAAGGCCCTTGAAAAAAAAAAAAAATAGTCATGGGCGCCCCTCTATGAGAATGAACACAGCATAAATGGTCTGTTCTATGGGAAGGTACCCACTCTAGAGTGTTCAGCTACACTTTAGCTCACTGTACCTTTCACAGATGGGAAATATCAATTTGCATATCAGTCTTTGTCCCACCCACATGGTCCAGCACTGACTGCAGTTTAGAGTGTATTAGGGCAATTAACGTTAACTGGTTCTTGTAATTGTCACTCAAGGTCTCATAGAGCTTCAAGTATGGTGCCAATGTAATTGAAACTGCAGAGGTTATACTTGTCTGTAATTGAGCAAACTGGGAACTCGAGATCCATTGTCTCTGTCACTTGAGGTATAAGAAACTTTCTTCGAGTGATGGCTGCTAGTCAGAATTTTTGTGTCACTTTGGGCCAAGGGTGTCCCTCTAGTCACTTCTGGCTCTGATTCTTCATTGGAATCCTCTCTGGTGCTAGATTGTTGTGAGCATGTTGCCCGTACCTTGTGGTGATCACTACTGTGGTGGCCTTCTATGTAGAATCTGGTTGTTGCTAATCCAGTTTTGGTCTTCATCGATGTTGAGGGAGAAGCCACTAATATCGAGAACCTAGATTTTTCCAGGAAAGAATGAGCAGATTCTCTGGTCTACATAGGGTCAGAGGTGGGATACTTTATACTGCGGCAGCCAGCTTCTAAGCTCAATATTAATTTGGCAATGTCTTTTGTTAGACAAGTGGCCAACGTTGCGTTAGTTTAAAAACAGCCGATTCCTGTTGTTTCTTGAGCAGATTTTACATTACACAATGTTGGTGGTCGGTCTTTGTCAACCTCCAGTGTTTTTGGAGGTAAACAAGCATCCTCGATCTGTAAGCCACAATTTGTCTCTACTTCAGAGTAATTTGATTCATCTGTCCTGAATGGTGCTCTCAAGGGACATTCATCTTTGGTAAGAAATGTGCTTTGCAGTATGTTCGCTGTTTCATTATTTTCCACTAATTCACAGTTTTCCGGGTCTAATTATGGTGATTCACTATTGCTCAAAGGTTCAGCATCAGAGAGAGGGCTCCAACTTGAAGTTATTTGATTCTCTTCACTCACCTGTAGGAGTTTTTTTTACTGCATTCACTGATTACCTCAGGTTTAGCTTGCGATGATTGTAAACAATTTGGTGATTTGAAGTGCCAACTCAGAGTTGTCGAGTCTGGAACAGATTTGCTGCACTATTTTGGAAAGGTATTACTTTGGTTAGTATCAGCGATTCTTGTCTTTAGGGTTAAGGTTTGTTGCATATGATTAGCATTTCTGTTTACTTCAAATGGGGCCTTAATTAATGGGTTTGGGTCTGAAGCAGCATTGATCGGAGTGAATACCTTAATTCAAGGTGCTCCATTAATGTCAATGTGTTTTGTATGATGCATGCTCGCTTGTGAGCCTACAGGGAGTAAACAACTGCTTACACTATCTTTACCAGGTGTTCGACAAGTTTTTGTCATTTCTACCATCAATGGTACCAAAGAAGGATGGCATGTTGTACCTGAAAGAGCAGGAGGCAGATCACAAGTATCAGCCAACACAACAATTTCATCATGAAGGTCACCAACAACGCGGGCCGAGGATAGAAGCCCAGATGACTCTGATGTCATGTCGTTAGAGGGGTTAGTCACGGTGGGATTCATTGTTTCTCACTGGTCTCGCTGCAAAAACAGCCAGGCCTGAATCCGAGTCCTCTGTAGACTGCCGGCTGGTGGGGGTGGCTCCTTTAACTAACACCACAGCTAACACTCAGCCAACACTCTGCGACACTCCGCGTTGGGAGAAGAGGAGAGTGTGAGTGAGAAAGCTCCACCTCCACAGGCCACACACTGGAAGCAGACTCAAGGTGAACACAGCAGCTTGGTAGCAGGGTCACAATAGCGCCAACATTCGGCCAACGAAATGTGACACTCTGCGTCGGGAGAGGCGAGTGTGAGTGAGAAAGCTCTGCCTCCGCAGGACAAACACTCGAAACCGCCAACACTCCTTTGACCTTGTCTGGGTTGTTTAGCAGAACTTCTTCATTTAAATCCAGTACTTCAACGCCCTCCCAGCACCGGTTTTTCCAGGGATCCACCATCCCATCCAGTATCTCTTCATTTCCACTCATCACTTTTTAGTATGTCCAAAGGAGGCAGATTATCCACCATTGTACATTTCCTGTACAAACTCATGGACTTCCACCTAACCATAGAGTGGAGGGATTGCAAGCACAGTTAGTACCTGATTAGAGCAACAGGTAAGGATGTTGGACGATCCAACACTCGCCTCCAAAAAAGGCCCTGCAAAATGTCCCAAAAGTTTGCCGAAATGTTTAAGACTGTTTCCGCTCAGTATAACAGGATCGGGGTGACATTTTGTTTATAAAAGGTTATTATTGGGACCAGCGTGAATTTTCCAAATCTTTCCTGCAGCATTTTAGTCTGGATTGCCAGTCTAATGCACTTCAACCTGAGTTTGTCTGTCCATAGCTTTTCATTTACATTGGTGTTCATTAACACTCCCACATAGGTGATTGACTCTAAACATTCAACCTTCGGAGCACCTACACACCAAGTAAATCTAGGTTTACTCTTCCCAAGTGCAGTTGAGAGTACCAAGATTTTGGTTTTGGGTACATTTACTCTCAACTCATTGGACACAAAATAACAGTTCAGCTGAGAGAGCCTCCTTTTCAAGCATATTGCTGTTTGGTCAATGATGACCAAATCATCTGCATACATGACCCATGGGATATTTTGTTTATATAGGTGAGGAGGGAATGCTATAACCCCATCTTAGCTAGTCGACATATCTGAAAGGAACAGGTTGAAGATTGTGGGTGCAGAGGGCATCCCTGCTTTAATGCCCTATATGTGGGAATCGCACTAGAAAGGAGACCATTAGTAGTCATTCTTACTTGAATGGTGTTAGCCGAATCTAGGCTAATAATTGCTTCCAAAAGATCCAAAAGACAAGTCTGTGGCGATAGATTTTTCCATAGTATCTCCCTGTTGATACTATCGAAGGCTTGTGACAGATCTATGAAAGCTAAGTAGACCTTCTGCTTGGTCTTAAGTGCTCTTATTTTAAGGCCATTTAGCAAGAATAGATTTAGACTCGTCCCCACGCCCAGGACAAATCCCACGTGTTGTATGTCACTGTGCCCAGTATCACTCTCAATGAATTTAGATGCTTTAATAAGATGGACGCAAAGATTTTCCCAAGGGTATATAGCAGGGATATGGGTCTATAATTCCTCAGATTGTCCCTTTCGCCTTTCTTTTCTTATATATTGGGACAATTAGGGCTGACTTCAAAGAGGGAGGAATCTTGCTTCAATAAGGTCATGCACAAATCAGCCAATTCCTCTGGATTTTGTTTGAGGACATTGCTGTTAAGGCCATCTGGCCCTGTAGCTCTTGAGGGATTCAATTTATTTATTAGTACAACTATATCCCCTCTGTCAAATTCAATTGACAACGGGATGGAGACTCTTCACAAATTCGTATAGGCTACCTGATCCAAACCATAGAGAAGTGGGTGAAATATCTGAGCCAAACCTTTTCGGGGACTGCAGGTGACATAGAGGCCAATTGGAATGTGGCATTACTATTTAGTAGTTTCCAGAGGTCTCAAGTGTTCTTATTAGCGAGGGCCTTCTTTATGGTTTCAGCGTCCACTTGAAAATGCTGAGCTCTAGTGGCTAGTAGCCAATTTCTCTATCGTTGTTTCCTTTTCTTTTTTAGCATCAATTTGTCCACATTTTGCTGACGATCTATGCATCATAGGTCTGATCTTAATATTCTTTTCATCTCATAATGCAGCCTTTTGAATTCTTGTTTTACCCCTGTGTTTGGCTTCCGCTGGAAGTCCAATAGCACACTAGAGTAATTAACCCCCCTGGTATTGGACTCCAGGATCCTTTTCACTACTTTCACATCCCTAGGGAAGATTCTTACCTGATCCCTCCCCTGATTAATCTGTATTGACTCCTTAGTAGAATCAGTAATAACATATGTCCATCTCAAGAACGTGAGGGTCAGGAGACGATCGTCACTATCAACAGTTGGAATAATTTCCAGTGAGCGAGCTTAGCCATCCCCCCCCTGATTAATCTGTATTGACTCCTTAGTACAGTCAGTAATAACATATGTCCGTCTCAAGAACGTGAGGGACAGGAGACAATGGTCACTATCAACAGTTGGAATAATTTCCAGTTAGCGAGCTTAGCCATTCATACAGATCATTGGCGACAAAAACCTTGTCAAAATGCACAAAGAGCCCACAAAGAGCCCCTAGACCATGTTGCTTTACAAGGGATGTTGCCTCTCATATGTCCATTGAGCATGCTAATGTCCCTCTCTTTTGCCTCTCTTTCGGCTCTGATAGCCATAGGGCTGCTTTTTCACACAGCTTGGTCTTCAACAATTCTATTCCCTTTTCATCTAGGCACTTGATGTTCAAATCTCCACATATCAGTGCATGGGGATCATGCCCTTCTAGTCTTATGTTTTCAATTGCTTTTATTATGGTCTCCACAAACTCTGCACACCTTATTCCTGCCATATTCCAATACAAGTTAAATATAGATAGTATCACTGGCACCTGGCACTCTTCTCATAGCCAAGACAGCATCACAACTTTTTGAGTCCACGATTTACAAGGACCACTCTGCTTCACCAGTGTCATACAGACTGCTAAGGATCTTCCCACCTTTCTTGCCGTCACAGGGGTAAAGCAAATGTCAAATCCCTCGCAGAAAGGCTTGGACAAAATCCATGTTTCCTGCATAAAGCATATATCAAATGGAGATAAATCCAATCCCTCATCCTTAAACAAGTGTGTAAAGCCCCTCCTATTCCATGAGGCCATACGTAGGGGGAGTCTCTGGGGGCAGGCTATTATAGGTCCAACCCTTGTGCCAGTGATGTTGCCAGCCATCCCCAGTCTGCACCTTCCTCTCCTTACCCATCAGACATTAAAATGTAACTTTCATTCTAGCGTCCCACAACTCCCTCATGGGACATTGTCTGATTGATGAGATTATCTTTATCCGATGGTGATTTGGACCGGCCCCGTGGAGGGTCTTGGTTATTTGATTTCTGTATTGGAGTATGTTTACTCCTTTCTTGGGGTTGGTAGTACCTTCCCTGTATTAACTCAAATCCCAAGGGGAGAAGGTCCAGGGCTGCTTCCACTAGACAGTTCTTCACCAATACCAAGTGCAAGTGGAGAATCACACAGTCAAGACAGCATTCTTCCATGAAATCCACTATCCTGATGTCTTCCGGGTCAATAAATATGAACTGAGGCGAGCAGTGGAGAAGTTTTAGAATATTTTTCCTATTCATAATCAGGCCATCTCTTTCCGGGATCAATCGTTTGATTGTGAATTGCAAATAATTGACCTCCCATTGATCATTTAGGTTGTTCATTTCACTCGTGTGTCTAGATTCTCTGTGGGTCACATCTCTATGGAAGGAGTTACAGTGAGAGATTTTATTCCCATTTTGCAGTAGCAGTCGTTTTTGCTCCATAGTACGAAATGGAGGGGTTGGTTTGCATATCCCCATATTTGCATTAACTCATGCGACATACCTACTTCCTTGTACCCTTTTCTTTGTTGAGAGATGGCCTGGCCTTTTTCAGTCCCTCACACATCAAATGTTGCATTGGGTAGGACTCCCCCCTCCACGACCGTCTCATCAGAGTAGGTCAAAAGATTCATCAGCAGAAGTATATCTTCTTCTGGTACTTCTTGGTGTGTCTTAGTTTCTGTATCCATTCCTCTTTGATTATCCCTTACAGGGTGACTTCCCGTCTGGTATTTCACAGGTTTTTGTGGTTTCGGGAGTGAGAGGTTTCTCGAGAAAGCTCTAGAACCGCATGGTTGGCCTTTTTTTTAGGGGGTGTTGATTTTTAGACTTTTTAGTGTTGATGTAGCGTATTTTTTTGTTTCACTTGTTCACCCTGGGATGGTTTTTCAAACACTGCTAATAGTTTTTGCTCTTCAGTGGTCATAGCCTTGGTCTGGTTTCCTCCCTGAACTCTGTGCTTGTGCAGTAGGTTAGCACTTGAGTTGGTTGCACGTCTGTCTATCCCATTGGGTGCTGGGACATTCCTGGTCTTCTTGACTTTGTGTGTAGATCTTCTGGTGTTCTCACTGGTCTGTCTCGATACTATCATGTTACCATGCATCTCCATACCACTTACTACATTAAAGGGTGCTAGAAGGGGCTCGATGTGGTTTGTATTCTTCAAGGGTCGATTCTGTGTGCTAATCCGGTGCCTCAACCATTTCATTTGCTCCAGGATAGATGTCATCAGCGTAGACCTCTTAGCGACCTCCCCTCTCGAAAACAGCCTTGCTTACTGTTATGCAGAATCCTGTGCAGTGCCCTTAAGGACCACTACACACAATTATGACTACAGGTGGCGATACAAGTTTTACCTTTGGTACAAGCCTGTACTACTATATCAGAGTGGTAGCAGTGGTGGAGCAGCCAGTCTTATCTCAAGAGTATATGAGCAGTAGCAGAGATTACACAAAGGGACCACAATTACTGTGACTCAAGCAAACACTGACTCAAGGTTTCAGGTAAAAAATGTAAGTGCATTTATTTTTAAACCATTCGTTATAAACACAACACTTCTATTAAACCTCAATAAAAACCACACGTTAAATATACTACAACTAACCAATTCACTTTGTACAGTAAGTCTCAAGGTAAGTACCCTGTGATGGAATGAACCGGTGTTAGGCACAAAAACACAATACCGCGGATACGATTGCGATCACTTTTTGACAGTTCGGTCTACTAAACAAACGCGTATCCGTGACATGAAATGCTACCGGGGCAAAAACACACTTCGCACCTGGGATAACCAGAGGGAGTTGAAGGCAAAAATCACAGGCAATATTTTGGTTAGGCAGGCAGAATCAAGAAACACTCAGAGATAGGAGTTCAAAAGTCAAAGGGCCGGAGCCAGGGTCGAAAGACACCAGGTCCATTTTCCGAAGATCACACGGTCAAACAGTTCACGATTCAACGGAGCCAAAAGTACTTTGATATTGTCAATGTTCGGAAGCAAAAGCTATAAGAAGGAGGGAAGGCAAGGTCACGCCTTGGAAATGAAGAAAAAGGGATTCACCCAGTTTCCTCAACAGAACACAATACCTTGTTCCAATGGTGCAGCAGGTGCCCTGGCAGTTGTTCTTGTTGGTTTCCCGCATGACCCATGGTTCCTGGAGCTTCGTCGAAAAGGAGGACGTCTGAAGGGGGTCTGCACCACACAGGGATGAGGCAGGCAGCAGCGACACGGAATAAAAGGTGTGCTTCTTAAAAACAGGAGAGGTATCCAGGTGGCTATCCGGACAACTACAGCAGTGTGCAGCGATTTCGACCACGGAAGAGGATCCTCTGGCTGTAGAAGATGAGCTGGTTAGCCCCACCAAGCTCAAGGGAAGAAGACTCCGGACTGGATCTTCTCTGAGTCGTTGAAGGGCAGATAGCTCAGGACTGCAGCAGGGCTTCACCGGGATGGGGTAGTTGCAGCAGCCGTTGTTCTCTGAACTTCTCTTCGGTTCCTTGTAGTTCCAGTGGCGACTCTCTGACTTCAAGCCCAAGAGACCTGCCTTTTATGTGAAAAAACCCCATTCATGCAGCCTGGCTGTCAATCACCCAGCAGGGGGTTGTCCAGCCCGGAAAACTACCCTGGCCAATCATGACAAAGTGTGACTTGGGTTTCCTAGCATACCCTGTGCAGGGGGTGACTACACCCCTCCTTCACATTCAGCCCACCTAGACACCCAGGCGCCCTGAGGAGGGCTTCTAGGCAGAAGCCCTCCAAAAGACAGTGAACAAAGAGGGCAAACCTAGTTTGCTGCACAAAGTAAAACACAGGAAAGACTTTAACAAAAAGAAATGGCGAATAAACCCAACCAGAGCCAAGAGAAAGACGATTTGGTCAAGAGGGTTTATGTTTGCGGCTAATATAATAGCCAAGAACAGTACCACGTTTATCTAAAATACTCGCGGTAGAAAAGTTAAGGTAGATACCACCGCCACCAGCCAAGTGTAAATGTTAAAAGAGCAAAACAATGCTCTAGGAGGTACAGATAAAAAGGGATATGATTTAACCCTTTCCAGTTCTCCATGGAAGATGGGGTGTACCGGATCTGTGGTAGATTGACTAAGTAAAGTTAATGGTAACTTTACCCTTTTCTGGGGGACAGTAGCTGCCTCAGAAATGGAGTCGAGGGAAGTCTCAAAGACAACCCTGTTGCACGGCACTGAAGGTGCTGTGTGACACACACAAAGAAGGGGGCTACTGAAGTGGTGTACTTCAGAGTCCACAATCACAAAAACAGATGGAAACACATAGCAAAACACAGGTAAGAGTGGGGGGAAAGCTCTCACTCTTACCAAGTAGAAGAAAATAAACTCCAGAAGTCCAGCAAAGCTGCTGGGGGACTCACTAGGAGAGGGAAATTAGCCATAAATGAGAATTATCCCTAACACTTACCACTGCGCTATCAACCTGGCCTCTTTGTCGAGCCTAGTTTGTACTGCTCCAACAAATGATTCCAAGAATATTAATTTGTATGAGACATCGCCAATAGAGTGGCTTGATCTTTTATAGTATCTTGCAGGGTCTCATACAATTTCACAAAGGGGTTCACAGCCACTTCCAAAGCAGCCATGACCAGGTTCTGAAGTTGGACCTGGTCCACCCCTCCTGCAGTTAGAGGTAAGTTCATATCTGACGGTCCTCATCCCAATGGAGAATGATTGAAGTGAGAATCACTGGGGGCTCATGATTCTGATAAAGTGACCTGAGGTGATTCTATAGCTGGTCCTTGTAGCTCATGAGAGTTTCCATGTATGCCCTCACATTCAGGTTCGGCAACTGGCAAATCGGGAAGGTAAGGCAGTTTTTCCAATTCTCCATTTGTTTGATGGAATGTGAAGTTGAACCCCCCACTTGGGCTTAGAGTAATGCCCATCATAGAGGGATGACCCAGTTGTTTCCTGAATGGGGCAGGTGCTGAGGTGTGTATACCGGTAAACTCACTGAGTCTTCTCTGATGGGAGCAAATTGAATTAAGTACTTCTGTATCATGCACTAATCTCGTCAGCAGTGCAGTATGCTGTCGCTCTAGTATCGTCCAAGGTGACAAGGGAGGATTTAGCGATACTTCTGTCCGTGTTGCGTCCAATGTAGGTAAAATGGCATAGTCAGGGGAGTCTGGCCTATTGTAAACATCCTCCATATTTGAGTAGTCCTTCTCACAGACTGAATCCATCATTGTAGTTGGACCCCACTTCTCCTTACATTTCTTTGTCCATCCGTTAACTGGAACATGTTCCGGGTGGAGTGGCCCACAAAGGAGCTCTTTAGAAGGAGAGCATTCAATGGTGGATTTCCCCATGGGCATTGTGACATCCCTTTGCTTCATCAGCTCATCAAGGTTGATGTGAGTTGGCGTGTGGACGGCTCTCAGGTGTGTTATTCCCAATCTAAAGGTGCCATCATGAGAGGCACCACAGGCGGTACTGCACCATCCTGTACTGTGCTTTCACCTCCTTCAGTGTGGTCTACAATCTCTTTTGGATTCTTCAGTGAACGTGAGAGAGGTTGGGCAGTCGTCCCCAAGCACGAGGCCTCCAGACTAGGACTCAGGTTATGAGAGGTCACTTCCTCTCAATGCTTTGCCTGGCGCTTAGTGCAGGGAGCCATTGGCGCTGTGCTGGTAGTTTCTTTTAAATAGTCTAGAGGTATATCAGTAAGACAGATGGGGTAACGCGTCAATGCAAAGAGCAGTGCACCCTTGTAGCAAGGAGTGTATAAGGATGTTGAAGAGTGTGACACCCTTCCACCACAGAAGGAGCAAGTGCAGGATAATGTTGGAGGTGCAGACAAACAACTGCTACCTTATGGAGTACAGCACAGGCACAGTCTGGAAGCCAAGTCACATCGATTCTGATGGGGTCCCACGCTGCCGCTTTATTTAGTCATTGGTTCTCTTCCACACTTCCACTGCTTTAGTTGTTACTTGAGTGGGATGACTTCAGCTGAAGTCTTGCAGCGAAGTCGTCTGAAATTATCACAAGGGCAATGATCTGAAGAAACTGCGGTAAGCCCTCAGCCCCTGCAGACTGCTACTCTCGCTACTCTGCTACTATAGCACTTTTATTGCTGGTTGCAGGAATGCTAGACTGCCAAATTATGTTAGGCAATGAAGATGTCAAGTGATTATAGTTTGGATATGACACAGGCTAGTCACATGATAGCCAGGCATGATAACAGGGAACATAATCTGGCCCAGTTCATGTTTTGGCACGCACTTCAGCTTAATGAGGGATACACGTCTGATACCTCTGTTAAATTCACCTTCATCCGAATCTGAAATGATACAATCTATTATTAACTATCTACTGGTGGATTGCTATGTACAGTGACTTCACAATCTGATAGTGATCATGGTCTCATTACTTCTGATTCGGCCACAGTATCCCTCCTGCTGCATATAGAGGAGGTTTCGGGCATGATGCTGATGCCAATTCAGCTCCAGCATTTTAGTTGAATGCTAGCAGGTCCATGCAGCTTTACAAAACTCTGGGGTAATATACTTTTACAACCAACATGTAGGTAAGAGTGGTACAAGAAAGGACCACTGCCTCAATTTGAAGTACTGAAAAAGTTGTGATTTAATATTGCCCCAGCACAAGTGAGTTAGGACACTTAAGGCAACTGCTGAATGGTTTGATCATGAGTGTTAAGCTGCAAGAAGACATCTGTTTGTGGCTTTGAAGAGCAAGACTATGCACTGTATTATATTGTATTGTATTAGTCATTATATAGCGCCCTTTCCCCATTTGTATGGCCTCAATGTGCTTTGTGGTTGGTACACCCTCTGTGACTGTAGTGCATATGTGGGAGATTCTAAGAGTTAATTTAAAGATTTGTGTGTGCGTTTGGCCTGGTTAGGACTTACGTTGGCTGCTAGGCTCCATTAAGCAGCGCAGAGGTCAGGCACATCGGAAGGTGCTGTTGGTGGTTTAGGATAGAGTGCTAATGCCGGAGATTCAATGTGTGCCAGCTAGACTGACATTGTTTGTAGATTGACACTGTATTCTAATGGCAGAGGTGTTGAGGTTCATCAAGGTTTCAGTGTGGATGGCTATACAAGCTGCTAGACCGGAATCACATAGCTATAGCTGCATTCTAGAGTTCATGGATGGGTGGTCGTGCCTGCGGCCCGTGTCCACAGATTTGGTTCAAGGTATACATACTGTAAACTTGGATGGAGTTAATCTTCAATGTTGTTTTTCTGGGTCTAAAGCTATTGGCTGGTTTTACCAGTTCTGGTCTCCCTAGATTGAATGTCTAAGCAGTGGGAGAGGGACCCGAGGGACGGAAAGGTGATCTATGATCATCTGTGGGTGAGGGGATGAGGGGGATGGTGGAATTTGTCATAGTGTGCAGCTGCAAATGCTGCTGGCATCCGTTGAGGTTTGGGTGGATAGGTGCGCTGTTTGGATTGGGCCAGTGTTGTTGTGCACAAATCGACAGCATAGAGTCCGAGCGTGGTTCAATAGGAGGAAGGGAAATGCTAGAAATTGAGGGCCTTTCTGAATGCCAAGTGATTGTGAATTTTGTAGATGTGCAGGGGCTCAGGGTTCCAGATGATCAGCTCTTGGACAGAGAAGGGGGACCCGCCCAGTCTGGTGGAGTATTAATGTGGGATAACTAGGAGAGATGCTGTGCCAGATCTGAATGTCCTTGAGGGGTGGTAGGGAGTGACTTTGTCTTGTAAGAATTCTGGGACGGTGTTTTGGATGGCAAAGTCAGTGATGCACATGGCTTTAAAGGTAGTGTGTCAACCAATATGGAGTCAATGGAGGACTCTTAACGTAGGGGTGATATGTTCTCTGGGAGGGAGGCTAATGAGCAGGTGGGGCGCAGCCTTTTGGATTCTTTGCAGTTTCCTTAGCTGAAACGCTGGTGCGCCCTGGAAAAGGCATTTGCATAGTCTAAGCGGGAGAGGATGATGGAGATGATGGCAGAGAAATGGTGAGGATAGGTGAGCAGGGTCTTTTTTTTTCAACTAAAACAAGAGTTCAATTTCCCTTTCAAAACATGACACATGAATTCAAATGCAGACTTATGGAGCGGCTGGTTAATGTCATTAAACAGAAAAACATCATTTTTTTGTAATTTTATTCTTTATTGTTGTGGTTGAATGTCTCAACCTTTCAATATTTGATCATCAACATAAAATATATTACAAAATGAGCAACAAACAGAAATAACAATGACATGAAAAGGAAAAAGCACTAAGGTATAACGCGAAATTAGATTAAAACAAATATGTACGATTTGACAATTCATGACTGTGATTTAAAATTTGAATACATTGAAAAATTAAAAGTAAATAAATGACATTCATATTCACCTAAACAGTTTTTAGTTGTGATTTAAAACTTAGGAATAGGCTAATAAAAAGTTTATTTAAAACCTGTCGTAGGTCAAATTGGCAATTACTCATGTTTGAAAGTATTCACTTTTTACAAAAGAGAAAATAAAAATGTGATGAATCATCGAAGATCCAGAGAGTGAATACATTTTGAAATAGCAATTTGTACCATTGTGAGTTTTGTGTGGAATCATTTTCGCCACAAGCCCTCTTGTGTCAAATTTCTATACTCTTTAAAGTAAAGTCTAAGATGTGTATTCCGTTGATTTGTCAGATTAGGACATTCCGTTAGCAAGTGCTGTAACGTTTCAAATTGATTTTGATCGCAACAGAATCTACAGACATGTCGTTTTTGGGGATTTGATGACATCTCGCTGGAATTTGCCTGGTCTTGCAAAGATTGAGGTGGTAGCATAAACAGATGATTCTATGGCTGTGAGAGGGACATTTTAGTAAATATGCTTCCGTTGTCCAAAATATCTTTTCCATGAATGGATTCTCTTGGAATGTTTTTTACTTTTTGCACTTTTCAATGGTGCATATCCAATCATGTAGCCATCATTTATGTTTGCCTCTGGTTGGATTGGACACCAGCAATTCCTCTGAGAAGTTAGGAGTGGCCAGCAATGAAGCGTCATGTTCTCTCCAGCGAAGACATGATCCGTATTAAGCATGTATGCTGACAATTTACCCAAAAGCGTGTTTGATTTATCTACCAATAGACATTTCCTGTATACCGGGCATACTTTCCAGTTATACATGGCGAACAAGGAAGGAAGTCCCAGTTCAAATCTCAGAATACAAATCGGAAGGCTTTTGGGTAACACTAATACACCTTTCCAGTAAAAGCCTTCAAGGTTTTATCCAAAAAGATTTGGGCCTGCTGGGTTTGGTTTATGCTCCATATAAAACCATTGCAGAGACTTTTTGCATGTGAAAGGTTATAATGGGTGAATGTGACAATTTGCCATATTTAGCCATGATTATTCATGCTTTAGAGGTAAAAGTTTTGATCTTTTGTTGCATTTCAAGTAAATAGGGCAAATCTGATGGGTGGTTGTTAATACTAATACTCAGGTATTTGTAATCTTCTACAACTTCAAGCTTCTCGCAATTCAACAACCATTTTGATGAGCTTGTCTTATTTTTCCGTCCCGGTTTACAATATTGGATTTTTGTTTTAGCTACATTAATCTGTAGGAGATTTTGATTTGCATATTCCCCTAAGGCAGATAATAGTTTTTGTAAACCTCTAGGAGTTTTAGATAATAAGACGATGTGCTGTTCCTAAACGTGGAGGGTCAGAGATTATGGAGGCAAAAGTATTATTCTTGTCAGCAATGCAGAAGTTAAAGAGTGTCAATGCTAGTATGCAACGCGATTTTAGGCCTTGGTGTGTAATTATAGGAGATGATAGTTTCTCATCTAATGTAAGCCTGACTTGAACATTTGTCTGCGAATAAAGTTGAGATATGAGAGCCAGTAAAGAAGATGGACAGGCTGCATCCTTCATTTTTGTCAACATCATTTTTTCTGGATATCGAATCAAAAGCTTCTTTAAAATCTACATATGCCACATATACCGGTTGTTTACTTTATTCAATTTACGTTTTTTTTAGCAGTTATGACAGTCAGATTAATAGCTGTCCCAAGACCGGGCATGAACCCATGTTTGTTGAGGATCATATAAGTTGTTCTCAATGATCCATTTGTTGAGGTCCCTTAGGATGAGCCTTGTAAAAAGTTTGCAGGCACATCCAATAGGGCAATTAGACTATAATTAGGAGGGCATTTTTGATTGCCTTTTTTAAAAATGTACACTATTGTGGATTTACACCAAGATGGAGGAATAATTTCAGATTTTGTGATTTCCACAAAGATTTTGTGTAAAATATTTGCCCAAAGTTCGGGATTGGTTTTTAGTACAATGTTGGTTAGGCCGTCTGGCCCCGGGGCTCTTGAAGTGCTTAGTCTTGATATATAAAAGATTAAATCCTCCAAATCAAAATCTAGTGATAGTCTGACATCAGATAAGGGAGTACTTGGAGCATTGAGATCTTGATCGCAGCAAGCATAAAGATCTGAGAAATGTTTTACCCGCTCTTGTTCGGAGACAGCATTTATTTGCAAAAATGCTTGTGAGTTATAAGTTTAAGTAGTTACCTTAAGCATCTCTTCTCCTTCTTGCTGGTACATGTGAGCCTTCCTAAAGTTTACCCAATTTGTGTATTTTGTTTTTAAAATCGTGTTGTAGTATTTCGTTCACTTCCTGAAAGCTTTTTTATTAGTCTAATAGATTTACAAAAGCAGAGCTTTTTCCTGACAAACTATTGGATCAAATGAGTTCTGTGTCTAAAGATCGGTGTGTCTATTTTGTGCAAACTCTGCTGAAAGAGTTGAAGTGCAGCAACATAAAGCCCATCTTTGTGATCTGCAAATGATGACTTGAATGATGTAAAACACAAGCAATCGCGGTTTGTTCAGTAGATCAGGAGACCAACGTAAACGATTACGGCCACCTGAGACTATTAGGTTGGTGTTAAGTTTACAGTTTGTGAAAGGAAGGGAAGAAACCACCCACTGCCATACTAGCGTTAGTTGATCCTGATCACTGAGGTTTTGCCTTTTAACAACGAAATTGTCTATTCCAGCAAACATAGATCGATCAGTATAGATATACTGCCTGATTCATGGAATTATTTGCGTGAAAAACGCAGATTTGCGCGCCTTTCTGCCCGAAAATCCCCATACTTCAAACAGGGATTTTCGGGCAGAAAGGCGTGCAAATCTGCGTTTTTCACGCAACTAATTCCATGAATCAGGCAGATAATCTGTTATGTCATGTTGATTCAGCCTGGGCCACGTCGGGTTAGGGGGTATGTCACCCTCAACTGTTCTATTGAGCATCAGAAATTGTCTATTCTCCATCTAAGATGTCCATCGGCGCGATAGGGCAATGTCATCTTTGAAATCCCGAGTCAAGCAATGTATGTTTAAGTTGCGTACTATAAAGGTTGCTGTTACAAATGGTTGCACAGCAATTAAGTCAAGTAAGGACTCGATGTCATTGTAAAAAATTATCAGCGCTGATACTGCAATGGTTCCGGTATATATTTAGCATGGCAACTACTTTGGGACCAATGAAGATTTTTACCAGCTGCATATATTTGTTCGGTTCAGCCATCTCTCTAATGTGCAGCAAATTGAACGTTTGACAGGTATAAGAAGCCCAGCCATCGGTCTGCCCTTATATTGCTGACTGGCAGGTATCGCTAGGATGGAATAATTATCCCATACAGGGATCTTAACCAGCCAAGTTTCCTGAAGTGCAATTATGTTGTAAGCCTGTAGGGTATGAATGTTTGAATTCAATGGGCCTCATTACGACCCAGGCGCTAATGGGTTAACGGCGACGTAAAAGGCTGCGGTGCCGTTAACCTATTAGTGCCTAATTACGAGGTCCCTTTGCGGGACCTGACCTTAACGGCTGGTTTTACCAGCCGTTAAAGTAGGGACCCGCAAAGGGACCTTGGTGCTAAGTATGGTGCCGCAATTTGCGGCACCGTACTTAGTGCGTTCCCATTGAGCCCTATGGGGCAAAAATGGGAATGGGGAAGGGCCATGGCGGCATGAGGAATTACTGCCCCGCCAACCTTGGAATGGGGTGGTAATTCCCCATTCCGCCATGGCGGACACCGACATGGACCATGGTGCTAATAGCACCTTGGTCCTCCGCCTGGGTCGTAATGAGGCCCAATAAGTGGCTGTGACCTCTTGTGTTGCAACTGATTAATTTGAAGCATTGTAAAGATGTGGCCTTCAATTGCTAGGGGTCAGTTTGAAGACACTTCCGATCATGATGAAAGGCAGACGAGAGCTGGGTTTGAGTTCTCCCGTATGAGGGTTTTTGCATACATGTTATTTTAAAGTTTGAAAAGTCAACAGCGTTATCTATAGGTGGTCTAGTATCATTACGCTTCTTAGATTGAGGGTCTTTCAATTCAACAGGCTCATAAGAGATGGTGAATGCAAGATCAAAGAGGGGCCGTCTGGCTTGCCATATTGCATGAAGGACTATCCCTGATTTAATCCACAATCTGGCAGGAGTGAGATTAGGATCATACATTAATTCTACCTAGTCTATATCAGAGGAATTGAGATCCTCTAAGCTGTTGACGTCACTGAAGATGTTCAGAATGCATGCACTGTTAAGATCAAAAGTGGGGAACGGGTTGTGTCTGCATTTTATAAGTAAGGTGTGAAAGAATGAGTTAGGTTTATGTTCACCATTTGCTTTCACAGAGCTAGTTGTTAAGTTTGTTATCAGGTTAGTTGCCTGTTGGCTTGTCCGGGATTCCTGTGCAGTATAAACGCGGGTGGGGGGATTGCCATGGATTGATGCATGCTGTTTGTTTTTTCTGACAGACAGGGATTGCATTCTGAAAGTATTGGTGAACAGATTTATTTACTCAATTTCAGCTCTCCTCTGGTCGAAGGTACAGAAATCATGATCAGAAGGTTCCGGTTTAGAGGACTTAACTTGCTCGTCATTAAGTTTGTTGCGGGGGCCTACAGTGAGGTCCAGATGGTTTTCTTTCTGAATTTCTATCTCATTTAACAAGTCATCCAGGGGTTCGTGGATGCTTGAACTGTCACTCTCTCAAATACTTTTCTTGATTCCATTATGTCGAGCAATGTCTGTATATTTATTTATAATCAATGCATTAGCATTTGTGAGGTGACTTTTTGGTTTTGATATACTTTTTAGGAATCGTTTGGACACACCTTGGTTGTGAAATGGGGCCAATTTGATAGTCTTGCTCTTTTTTATTTGGTCTTGTTGAGGTTGCTTAGATCAAAGGTTTTTAATAGGTTTAGAAAAAATAGTAAAGTCTCCTTTCTTCTTGACTGCTTTGTGTCTGTGTTGTTGTGTTGTCTGTGTTGCTTTATAGAGTCACCTGCAGTCTGTTCCTGCAGTACTTGGGAGAGATAATTGGGACACCTTCTTATTCTGACTCAATACATTGGACAATACGTTGGATTTGAACGTGGGGAAGATGTTTTTGAAGTCTCAATGTTGGTTCACTAGTTAGATAAGCAGACCACAGAATCATTGTGCATGGGGCATGCAGGACATTCTTTAGGCTCAGTTACTCGGGCTAGAACTAAGTCCTTAGCATTTTTAGAGCATGAAGATTGCATATTTTGGGCTTGTGCTAATTTTTCCAGCAGTACCGTTTGTGTATTAATTGTCATGTCCATTGATTCATAGAGTTTAATGAGGGACGATAATGCTAAATTCATAGCTGTTAAGGTAGATTGCAATAAGGGATCAGAGCAAGAAAGAGAAGGAGGGGGGTAGCAGAATGAGAATTCTGAAAATCAAGCAGTTTCATCGAGGGGCGACGAGAAAATGAGATGGACAAGGCTGATGAATTATGCGTCGCTAATCCAAACATGATGGGGGATTGGGACAAAAGAGAGTGGTGTTTTTCAATAAACCGGATTAGTACTCAGAGACGTATTGGGTGTTTTGCAGGCAATGGTGTTAGCCGCCAGGAGGACAACTTCACTGCTACAACCTGCTTTGTTCCGATCACATATTTTGACCGGTGAGTTAATTTCTATCAAATGACTTGTGAAAGCAGAAGCAGAGGGATCAACATGAATATGTACCACCCCTGAGGTTCTGCGGACTTGATTAGGGTCATCAGTACTCGGAGTCAGGTTCACTAAATTATCAGCCGGTTGTGAAAGTGTTGGATTCAATGGCATAGCTGTATCACTAAGGCTTTGAACATACGGAGAACAGGTGGCCATGTGCTTCCATTAGTCAACTGGTGAGAAGGAGTCGTTTGGGAGTGAGATTCACATGTCGCCTTTTTGAAAGGTGGTATGCTCGTGGCACCAGGCAATCGTGACTTAGACATATCAGATGAGTAAAATGAATGCATGTCAGAGGTTATTGATAGGGCTCGCGCACACGTGAGCAGAGTATTTGATTTGCCATGAACATTGGCAAAATCAGCTTTTAGCGGAGCTTGTTTCAAGCACTTCACTGATTTTAGGGAATCAAAGTTGGAAGGCAAGTCAGACTTTAATTTATTATCTTGTATTATGTTGTTCCACTGTACAGCGCCTTGGTGTAAAACGCTCTATAAATGAATAAATCAATCAATCAATCAAGTATAGAGAGTTCGTCGAAAGCTCAATGGCATGTAGTTAAACAAGCAACCAAAATAAAAGTTAAATGAAAACAGACAAACGGCCTCATTACGACCCCGGCGCTAAACCATGGTGCTATTAGCACCATGGTCCATGCCGGGGTCCGCCATGGTAAATGATGGAATTACCGCCCCATTCCAAGGTTGGTGGGGCGGTAATTCCCCATTCACCATGTGCCCTTCCCCATTCCCATTTTTACCCCATAGGGCTCAATGGGAATGGGGAAGGCGCTAAGTACGGTGCCGCAAATTGCGGCACCGTACTTAGCACCAAGGTCCCTTTGCGGCACCCTACTTTAACGGCTGGAAAAAACAGCCGTTAAGGTCAGGTCCCGCAAAGGGACCTCGTAATCAGGCGTTAAGGGTTTAACGGCGCCGACACCTTTTATGGCGCCGTTAAACCCTTAACGCCAGGGTGGTAATGAGGCCCAAAGTGTAAATATTGCGATGATAAGCAGTTGCTGATGCACTCACTTGTTGTTGTGAAAGCAAGTGGGTCAAAGCCACAGCAAGATCACAGTTTCACTGGGTGCAGCAATGTAAATAAGACACGCAAGTCTACAATTAAAGAGGGCTAGGCACTCAACCACCCAGACCAAACAGCCAAAACAGCCCTTTCCAGTCCTTCGCAAAGCACGTGCGCTAATGCATGCACCCTGGAAATGTAGGGCTTGTGGGAAGGTGGGACGAGGCAGTCCTTGTTGTATCTAAAAATGCAATATACAGACAATATACATTAAATAGTGAAGTGTTCTGGATCATAAGCTTGTGAGCTTCCTTATAAGTGTTTTGAAGTCCACCGAAAACGTTGCATATCAATTGAAATCCTTTGGAAAATCGTAGTGCAGAGTAGTAGGGAGTCCAGCCAAAACAGCCCTTTCCATCCATTCGTAATGCGCACACACACCCTGGTAATGTAGGGCTTGTGGGAAGGTGGGAGGAGCCAGTCCTTGTTGTATCTAAAATACAATATACAGACTATATACATTAAATAAATAGTGAGTTCACGTGTTTCGACCACATGGGTCTTTAACAAGGCAAGTAGTATGATCTGTGTGTCCCAACTGGGGTAATGTGGAGAAGAGCGGTCAGTCAATGGATGACAGCTGGGCTGGATGACAGCTGGGCTCAACAATATGCCCTGGTTCGCATAGATCTCGCCTGATGCCGTCCTCAGTCCGTTGTCCCTTTCCAGTCCTTCGCAATGCGGGCATCTATCTGCTTTCAAGGGTGACATGCAGCTTCTTTTCCGCAGGGGACTGTGAGACTACTCCAAACGTATGGGTTTATAATTTCCAAAATGCGTTGTGTGATCCCTGCACTTTCAATTCTGAAGTTATGGGTAGTCAGCAGTGCTGTGCGGTTACCTGTCATTGGAATACATTATATGCTAGGAGAAATAGGTAATAGCAGGGAGCACAACGAGAGGACAGATTGGCTTGGATCTGAACTTCTTTTCTTGCACCCAGAATAGTGAGCCAGACTTTTGGTTCTGTTAGGTGAAGAAATAACCACTAAGAACATGTGTCCCACTTCTTGGCACCACAGTTTGCTAGTAAGGATGTTTAAAAAAAACATATTATTACAATCTGATATTCCCCCTTTGATATGTGATTGGGTACATTTTCAGGAAATGGCATAACTGCAGGTCAGGATAATGGACTGAAATAAATAGTGTACACCCAGCAAATTCCGGGGATTTCACAATGGCTTTACCCCAATAGAACACTGCATAACCCTCATTTCTGTGAAATACACCGGCATAATTGGTGGGAACTCTGCATGGCCTTGTAGATGTAGCAATGACCTTGGAATGAGGCATGAGGAGAGAGCTATGTACTTAACTTGAAAAAGTGGGCATACCCCAGTAGGGACACCACAGCTAATGCAGACATTAGATGCACGAACCATATGCACTGTTCGAAGTAGCAGGGGTTATAATAACCCATTTTTGACCAGGAAATGTGCTAAGAAGTAGTGCCCGCTGACCTTTGTTGCTAATTTTGGTTTTTGCTTACTTTGACGCCAAAGAGTCTGCATACAAGACTACATGTTTTGGAGGGTGTTTTCTAAGGTAACTGAATGTTATGATTATATACCATTTTTCCACTCTAAATAGAGACATCTAAATAAGATATCTGTACTAAAATCCAGCTACATGAAGCATTATTTAAGCTTTTGTAACGAAGATGCATTCATCCTACCTTATTTCACAATGACATAAATATAAACTTTGAGAGATGTACCTGCTCTACCACAAGAGGGTCACAGGGCATTGCCACCCAGTTTCTGCTTGGCAAATGTATTAGGTTTGTTGATTTTGCTATCTCCCTCTGATCATGCATATAATTTTCAAATATCTAATACAATCGTTCCTACTCTTAGTTTGGCTGATTTTGCCACATTTTACAAAATACCATTCCATATCAGTACTAAAGAAAACTTTGCCGTGGTGCAAGAATGCATTGAATGTATAGTCTTTTACACATGGACAAATTATTCTCCAATGACAATACTGTGCAAAACTGTGGTTGCACCGGTGCCCATTTTGTATAACCTGGCCCTTGGCATGCTGTCTCCACAATCAAATCTCCAAGACAGGCTAATAAATGAGTGGCTTGAAACAATGTTGTACCATAACACAGAGTCACAAACATTCTGAAGAATTTTCACAATAATGACCGCCTTTAGTCTGACGCAATATACACTATCGGCCATATTACAGAAACTTCACATCGGTGGAAGTGCAATTAGTATTATAGCAAAAATTAACCTTGGACAAAAATACATTCCTCAATGCATTTTTTGCACTTCACACTAGTCCCATGACCAGGGGAGCACATTGCCCAGCTGTAACAATGCATTGATGTATGTATGTGTGCATGTACATGTGCTATTTACACTTGCACCGGTGCAAATATTTCCTATTAACACCCATAATGTCCAGAAGTCTATTTGGAACATTATATTCTATGTAGACAAATTCTATGAGGCCGCAATGTTTTCCACCACACATGTCTTCGTTGGAAGATCCATTGTTGAAAAGTGAAAGCATGTCACATCACTCATTCAAATCGTGTTCTCTTTTTTTAACAGATCCTGCAGACATCATTCAACGTCTCAGTCATGAATGCTCTCATTAAAGCATTTATTCTGTTTGCGATCATTATGTCTTCTTCATTTATTTACTGGAGAAGCAAAAACGAACTCTTTGCAGATGGCTTTCTGAAATCATGCATCCAGAAGAAAGTAGGCGATGCTGGGGCGCAACTGGACTCTACTCACAAAAAACAGCAATATTCTATTCATGGTCCTGGCATCTTCTTCATAGAGACATCAGACAGAATGGTACTTCCCTCATTGGTGACATGTTCTATTGAGTCGGCTGCCCGGACATATCCAGATAGACCAGTATATTTCCTCATGAAAGGCCTGAGGGAAGACACCACCATTTCTCTGACATCAAGCTATCGGGCAGTTTCCCTACTAGCCTCATTGAAGAATGTACACATCCTTCCACTGAGGTTTGAGGATCTTTTCCAAGACACTCCACTCCAGTCTTGGCACCAGAAGGTATGTTCAATATCCTTTCATTGCGATGTTCCACTCTAATGAAAGTTGGTGGTTGAGGTTTTGTTCGCTCTTTCAGTCACTGTGTGTGCATTCAATTAATTTATGTTATGTTATGTTAAAGGTTCTTGTACCACACACTGTTGCCACCTGTGTGGTTTCTTGGTGCTCTGGCGGATCTGCAAAGCAAAGGGGAGGGGGTGGGACAAGTTAGTAGGACTGAGCGGCTGAAAAGAGCAGGAGAGCAGTGATGTGCTGTTGGCAGCTTCAGTTCGGTTTACACCGTTCGCTGAGCTTAGGTGGGTTTTTCGGGTTGGTAGTCACCATGTGATTTTAGGTGAGGTTATGTGTGGTTTGTTTCGTTGCTTGTGTATGGGCGTCCTTTTTAGTTTGGACTATTAGGTGGTGCTTATGTTCCTTTTAATCCAAACCTATTGCATGGCAGATGAGGAGGGGCACAATGCTTGTAGGTGTTGTTTGGTTATTTTCCCACCCATTGACTGCCCACGGCCATGCTTATCCCTATGGCCCTTACCACCCAGTTCCTGCACCTCTTGTCCAAATCACCTACTCAAGTGCATGCCAGTGATTTTTAAAAGCAGTCTTCTGAGAGCCAATGACTTAATTTGAGCTGTAAACCAGCTACTGGTGTAATCCAAATATATTAAGCAGTTCTGTCTTCAGCCAATCGATTTATGAGCACAATGCGTGTCCTTCACTGAAGTCCTGTTAAAAACAAGCATTGGTAAAGCCACTAGTTTTGGGTGGTGCATAGTAATGGGCATTTTCCAGACACTGCTATTAGATGCCCATGTACTCATACCACTTTTCAGCAGCTACGATCAATGGGCCATTAATACCACTACGGCAGTAACTGGAAAGTGTCTTTCCATGCCTATGCAAAAGCCCAAACTGTTGGCATTGCCGATGTCTGTTCCTGGTTTGTTTTTCAGTCATTGTTCTCTCTCAGCGTGTTGTGTCTCATCCCAGCATCTATGTTTCATATATGTTAAATGAAAAGCCTAATTTCCCTTCTCCTTTAGCAAAGGTGTGTACAAAACCATTGTCTCAACTATAGAGTTGTGGGCCAAGTTTCTCACTACGAAACAAGCCTCTGTGTATATCATTTGTCTATCATATATTTTATTATTTAATATTTAATGGTGAACTAGATCGAGGAAAAGTTGAACTCCCTACATTGTGTATGTTTTGCAGTTCTTCATAAATTGTTTGTGAATCTGTCTAGAAAAGTTTGAGATTTACTCACTGTGGAAACCCTGCGTGGAAGGGCAGGGAGACCTCCCCACAGAACATTGTAATATGCTTGTAGCCATTTCACAGCATGGAAAGTTCCTTCAGAGCAGTGTGGCACAATTTAAATAGAAAAACGCTTTATCTACGTTTTTTTTTGCCCGAACACAAGCTGAGCCTTTGTTCGTTTACTTTATTTTCCAAAGAGTCATTTTCTGTTGGATAAGTATTCTTAGAGCACTAACCCACCATGAAGAATAACGATCCTGACAACATTTGGTTTAATTCAGACACTACTTGTTGATTTTGGCCAAACCTTTAAACAATTTCTAGTGGCCCAAGGATCACTGGACACGGTCAGCTTTGAATAGGGGACTTTATTTGCAGAGATACCAAACAGAGTATTCACAGTACAAAGCACAAGTCCATAGACAACGAGGAAGTTGCTCTCACTGCTCTGGGATTAGGTCTGCTGGTGTGGATTCTCACACCAAAGTCTCATGGGGCAACCAAAAGCCTTAGCGGATGGGCTGTGAAATTATGCTGGATTTCCAGATTCAATGTTTACCAGCTTCTAGCTGGTTGATAGAGGCAGCAAGCCTCACTGCAGTAGGAGCGCCGGGGCACAACCTTCGCGCTCCAGTCCTCTCCAGCCCTCACTTGCTTCCTCCTTACAGCTTGCTTCCCGCGTGTCATCTCGGAAGACTACGGGGCGGAGATCTAGTGTGATGAGTTCCTCACATAGCTCCTTTTGTTTGAGCAGCTTGGTTCTAACTCCATCACAAAGTCATTGTACTTGGTTAGCCTTTTCTTTTTTTGTTGGGTTCAAGGGTCTCTGGCTGCTGCTCTGGGCTCAGAGGCGTGAGCATCCTGTGCTTCTCTTGACTCTTGCGATGCTAGCTTCTTTTCTCGGGGTGCTCACTTGCTTCAGGAGTGGACCTCCTCATGACACTCTCTTGCTGGACCTCCCGCCACGTGTTCTCTGTTCCTATAGCCTCCGGATTGTCGTACAGATCCAATTGTGCATTGTTATCTATTAGTCCTGTGGATTATCTGCTTTCGGGCACATTCCTTTTGTACATAGCCACTCTCTCTAGATTCCACCTTTTGCCATCACTCGGTAAAATGTGGTTTTGTGGCTTTCTGCACGACTTCTATGGGCTGACTATACTTTGACCCGGTAGTAATGTCTTTATGGGACATTCATATTTTCACCAAATCCCCTTTATTGACATCTGTGCGCTGGACCGCTCTGCACACATCACTTTGTGCCTTCATTACGTCTTTACTTTTCTGTATTCTCCACACCATTTCTCTCATGTCCACGGCATCATCCTGTCTGACTTTGTGTAGACATGGGGGTACTAGTGTGGATGCAGTCCTTTTCCCCTCTCGCCATTTGGAAAGGTGACACCCCTGTGACCACGTTGTTGGTAAGCCAATGAGGGGCCACAGTTTCTTAAAATGTCTTGTATGGTTTCATTCAAGCTGCACTGGAGAGTTGTAAGGCCCCTTTGACAAAAAGTTTGGCTCTTTCTACCAAACCATTGGCCTACGGGTGGTAGAGGCTTGCTCTCCACTGCCGAATGTTGTGTTTCCTGAGGAAGCTTTCCATCTCTCTGGAGACTAAATGGACATTGTTGCCTGTCATGATTTCTTTTGGAAGCCCTTCTCTTTGGAACTGCAAATTTAGCACTTCAATGAATGTGCCAGATGTGATGTTCGAACAAACTCTACCTCCACCCATTTAGACAGGTAGTCCACTAAAACTACTCCGTACCTATGCTCCAGTGACATGACATCCCGGAGGCCGATGAAGTCTAACCCGATTTTGTGCCACACTCCTTTGGGAATTTCTGTGGGGATCATGGGTGCCGCCTTACTTTAAGTCTCTAGTCACTGTTGGCACATACATGACACCTCTCAATCATGGTTCTGACGTCCTGGTCTATGTCTGTCCACCAGTACATATACCACAGTCTTCGCCTTGTCATGTTGCTGACTAAGTGTCGGCATGGCTCTGCACAATATGAATTTCCGCATTCCCTGGGGGTGGGGGATTACCTGATCTCCCCTCATGATGAGTCTGTGCATCTCCACTATCTCTTCATTGACTTTACAGTTTGGGTGTAGTCCTTCTGGAATTAACCTTTCACTGGGCCACCTATTCCTAGCCCAGTCTGCCACTTTCCTGAGGGCTTCATCTTGCTGAAGTTCCTCCTTCCAATGGGACTCGCTAATTTCCATGAACTTGTGACTCCTTAAATCCCTGATGGGCGCTATGATGCAATCATCCTTGAGGAAGGGTGTGCCTGGGGACCTGCGGTCTAGTAGCCTGGACATGCAGTCTGCCTGTGCGTTCTTCCACCCTGCAATGTGCATGAGCTCAGTAGTGCACTCCTGTAATTTTGTAGCTATCCTGGCTAGTCTGGGTGTTGCCATTTTTGTCCTTCCAGGGCTCAGCATATGGACTAATGGCTTGTGGTCGGTGACCAGCCGAAACTTGGTAACCCACACATATGTCCTGAAGTACTCCACAGCCCAAGTGCATGAAAGCATTTCCTTCTTGACTGTTGAGTCATTTCTTTTTGGTATGTGAGCCACATTGGATTGAAGGGTTTGAGACATGGTGCAGGCACTATCCTCAATTTGACCTCGTTGAATGCTGCCACCTGCTGCTCGCACCATCCATACTGTTACGCTCACCTGATATCTCCTGGGGCGTCTGGAAGGCTCTGAGATCTGCAACCCTGGATGTGTAGTTGCCCAGTGCTGAATAATGAATCTGCAATTACAGAAGGGAGGATTGTGATAACTGTCTCTAATGAGTGAATCTCCCACCTCCCTCTGACCGATTCCCTTCCCACTGGATTCTTTTCTCACCTTAGTTATTTGTAGGGTGAGCTATCCGTCCTGGGTTTTCTTTTGCAGGGGCGCTTGACGTTTGTTGGCGAGCTGCACAAGTTGCTTCACTGGTGAAGTACGCCTTACTAGGGCCCAGGCCAGCTGTGACCCCGAATCTGCTGGTAGGCAGGTAGGTTTGTTAATTGTAAGTCTTTGTTCTGTTTATGGTGGGAATTCGTTAATGTCTTTATCTCCTTCTTTTCAGGCGTGAAGGTCTTGATGCTGGCATGCCGGATGGAGAGGCATATTTCTAGGTAAGAGAAAGCGCGAAGCGCAGCGCCTTTATTGTCTTTTAAAGCTAGCCTGTGTTTTCTTCTTCTTCTCCACACAGGCCGCTGTGGTGCTGCGAGTGGATGAGAGAGCGATGAAAAACAGGCCCCCTGCATCCGTTAAGGTAAGTACAGCTCTGTGCTGTTGTTTAATATTCAAAGCAAACCTGAATATGTCTCTTTTCCTTTGCAGATGTTGCTGTGGTGCTCCGGATTGAAGCGTGGCGTAGCGCGATGGAATTCAGGTAAGACTGATGGAATTCGATGTTTTGGAATTGGCATTGTAATATTGTTTTTCCCTTTCTCGTTATTGCAGGTCGCAATGTCCGAACAGAAGCTGTGGTAGCGGTTCGCCGGAAGTCCTTAAGCTAGTACTCACAGGTGAGTGATGTTTCTTCTTCTCTCGGTTTCCACACATTGCAGCCCAGTTGAGATGCTGAGTGCTGGATGGTGTTTTCTCAGGTAAGACAGAATAATCTTGTTCTTGTTCTTGCAGGATTACAGGAAAATGCTGAAGACCAGGAGCTGGACATGGTGAGCGTCACGCTGCTGGTTGCAGAATTACACGAAGAGTGTTCTGCAGTCAGGGTGTGCTATGTAGCCCAGGTAAAGTAGTACCAGGGAAAGTAGTTCCAGGCCTGCCACATCCAAAACACTAGACCGCATGGCTTGGTTCTTAGAACTAAACTGTGTGAGTGCTTCCATGTTGGATTTAAAGGCCCATGTACATAAATGGGACCTAGTTTGCACAGCCCCTCCTTCCTACATAGCCTGGTGCCAAAGGCGCCAGGACTGGCTCCAGGAGCCCTTTTGCAGTGGTTTTAAGGCCCTCAGGGTTCTGGTGGGAGCCTGCTTGTGGCACAACTTGTGCCCCCTCACAGTGGTCATGACAGCACTCCCCCCCAAGGCCCTTCTCATGGTATCCTTCCTGTCCGGTCCCGGTTTGGTGGGGTTGTCCAAGTGAAACCTCTTAATCAGTCGTGGTGCGTGAATATGTTCACTTGGTTCCCAAGTTCTGTCTTGAGGCCCGTACCCTTTCCAGTCCACTAAAGAGTATAGAAAAGATTGTAGTTCAGGAGGATATCTTGCGCTCACACCATACACTTGATCTAAGTTTTAAATTTTTACAAGTCCAACATCATTACTCACAAAGTCACTCCAAGTGTTTCTTCAATATGAATGTTTTTAATTCTTCTAGAGAAAAACACAGCCGACACGTGTTTCGACCACCGGTCGTTTTCAAGGCTGTGCAAAATTACACATTCATTCAATATATACATTTTTCAAAAACCATACCATATTGTATCACATGTCAGGTCAGGATGATGGAAAATTCACGACATAATCAAGAATTTCAATCGGTGTTTAAAGAAAAAAACATAAATTTAAGACCACAAATTAGTGTCTCAATCAAAATATCTCCGTTTGATCAACAAAAATAGACAGTTATTATCTGTATTCCACAATTAGATCCACTAATGTATTCATTATCAAATTAAATTAAACCGAGTCACCATAAAAACAATTAGGCTGCAATATATAAACTTCATGCATGGTTAGTTACTCCAAAATAAGAAACTTGTACCCAAACACCCTGTGAAGCCATTCCAACATGACCAAAATGTGAGTTGCCAAAATAAAGGTATAAGTGTGTCTTAAATCTTATTAGTGCTTTGTTAAACAGTGTTACTATAATCGGTGCTTACCCCATGTACACTCCCTATATCTCTTAAATTTGAGATCTCAATGTCAAATGATCACACTTGATCTTATGTTGAAAATTCAGAGTTCCAATCCTATATAGAGAAAACCTTGAATTATTATACTTTAGTATGTAGAACTGAAATGCCATAAACTATATTCATAAATGATTGGAAATGCTCACCCACCTGTACGGATGAGTCTATTGAGTCAAATGAGTATTGGAAATTCCCGTAGTCTTATAATTGTGAGTTCTAGGCTCCAAAATTCAAAAATCACCTACAAAAAACACAATAGGCTCAACTTAGTACAAGTATCTATGAGTCCCATCTCTTGTACTTCGTTCACTTGCTCTGGTAATCTCAGTAATAGGCTCCAATCTGTACCATTATATCAAAAACATCACCTCCCTCAAACTATCTTTTTCCTTTATCAGTCAAAAAATATATATGTAATGAGTTCATCTTGATCCTAGTATCAAAAAAACATCACCTTCTTTAAACCACTTGTTGACACTATCACAATCTATCACTTTCCCCACAACAGTTAAATTGTGACAAAATAAACAGCAACCCTTCCATTGAACCACCGCCATTCTGGGGGCCAATGGGGGTGCCATCATTTCCTTGCATCTGCTTGAGGTATCCTCTTCTGCCGTCACTATCTTGATGGCTTTATCAGGGACCAGCTCCTTCTCCTGATTGAATTTGTCCTGGACCATCCTGTTTTTGGTGTTTACCAACAACCTGTCACATATGACTTGCTGTGCATTGTCCCCAAACCCGCATAAGGCCGCTAATTCTCCCATGCATGTGATGTAGTCATTAACTGGTTCACTGCTATCATAATTCCTTGTGTTAAACCTGTGTAGCACCAAACTTTCCTTGTTGGAGAAGCATCTCATGATGCGGCGAACTGCCTCTTTGTACACATGATCCCCATCACCAACGACAGGCTCTGATTTGGGGACTGCGAAAATGTGTTGACCTTCAACACCCAAGGCATTGAGCAGCATGGCCTTCTTCCTTGCAGCTGCATAGACCGTGCCTCGCAGGGCCTCCAGGTAGGTTGTGAACAATGGTGCCCATTGTGGCCATGGGATAGCGGGTCTGCCTAGGGACTGGAGGAAAGCACAGGGTGGCGTAGCACCTTGCATGGTGTCCACATGGGGGGTCCTAGCTCCACATCACCAATTTATGTAGTGGCCCAAGAATCACTGGACATGGAAAGTTTTGAATGGTGGGCTTTATTTACAGGCATAACAAACAGAGTATTCAGAGCACGAAGCACAAGTCCACAGACAACCAAGGCAGTTGCTCTCACTGCTCTGGGATTATGTCTGCCAGTGTAGATTCTCACACCAAAGTCTCATGGGGTAACCAACAGCCTTGGGAATGGGCTGTGGAATTATGCTGGATTTGTGGAGTGAATGTTTACCAGCTGCTAGCTGGTGGATAGAGGCAGCAGGCCTCTCTGCAGGAGGAGCACCAGGCACAACCTTCGCTTTGCACATCACTCCAGCTCTCACTTGCTTCCTCCTTCCAGCGCACTTCCTGTGTGTCATCTCGCAAGACCCCGGGCTGGCATTAGATTGTGAGGGTGATTGTTTTCTCAGGGTAGTATTTATTGAAAGATTTTGTATTAAAGTGTTTCAAAGCATGATGTGGGAGATATGTCAGGTTGTACACAAATGTCATGATGCCTACCCCCGGGGACCAGACCAAGTGCAGCAACCCCGGAAGCAGGCATCAAGTTATTCCAAGCAAGCCCAACAACCCCTGCTAGGGGCTATTTGGGTGCAGTCCTGGCGTCTATGGCGCCAGGCTCATATGGAGAGCCAGTCTTGGCGCCATAGGTGCCAGGCTCATAAATTAAAACTTACCTGATGCAGACCATGCTGCAAACATACCTGATGCAGACCATGCTGCAAGAGCTCCAAGCGAAAAGAGGCTTGGAAGGGACTACTTTACCTAGGGATTATGTTTAACTCGAGTGGGGCTGGGGAGGAATACTTACCTGGGACTACTTTGGAGGCTATTTAAACCACGCCCGAAGAGCAGCACACGCTTCGCGTTATTCTGCATCCAGCAGCGTAATGCTCATCGTGCCTGCAAGTCTGCATCCAGTCTTCTGCCACGCCCACCTGGAGTCTGGAGCTCCTAGAAAAAGGGAGAAAGAAGGAGAAAAGGTTAGAACACGAGCAATACCTTTGATCCTTACCTAAATTCCCGATCCATCGCGCCTTCGAGCTGGAAGAAAGAAGTTATTTTATGCGCATCGCATCGCCTCGCCTGCTGCAGCGCCGCGCTGAACTCACCGGCCTTCGCAGCATCTTCACATTCCACCGCATCCTTCTGCATGTTCCCACCGCACTCCGGCACCTAAGGGGAAGACAAGAACAGCAAGGTGAGCCAAGGGAATACATAGAGGCAATATTAGTTACCCCCCATAGACTTACCTGATTTTACCACTGGGGGCACAATTCCATTTCACGGGTCGGCACAGCTTCCACTGCATCCTCACCGAACCCCGGCCCCTAAGGGGAAACAAAAGGACAGCAAGGTGAAACAAAGGGACAAACAAGGGGAAACCTCCTCACCACAATAGACTTACCTGATTTTACCGCCGGAGGCATTATTCCCCGAGACTTCATACTTTCTCTCAGCGCCTGAATAAGGGAGAAAGCAAAAGGTTAAATATTGACATTATTTTATCGAACTGTTTTGGATAATACAAATCCTTACCTGAATATTACCGGTTGCCACGAGGAACTCTTCGCTAGGGTCAAGCTGCAACCTGCAAGGAATCGGACAAGAGTGAAATCGGACAAGAGTGAAAGTCAGACATTTGAACTCTTATGAACTACATACTTACGGCGTCTTGCCGGGAAATCTCAGAGTCAATATAGTTCTGGAACTCACAATTCCTTCGAGCCAGTGAAGCAACTGGTTATCTACATGCCCCTGCGCTCAATGCAGGATGGAGCTCATCTTTCCAAACCATCAGGTGAGACTATAAGAGGGGACATCAAAGGTGATCAGTGGGGAGAACAGCGGGAGTGGGGGGGGGTTAACGCTCAACTCCACGGGTGGTTAATTCCCTTTCTCCATTTGCAGAAGATTATTCCTACAGGCCAAGCAAACGAAGCTAGGTGGGCCAGTCCAGTCCGTCATCTCTGCACTACACGTCACTTTGGTGGAGACCGCAACTGTCCAGTTCAGATCGACGCCCCTGTGGGAGCCAGGTGAGCGTAACAACAAATTAGGTTTACACATTCTTGTTATGTAGTCAACCAATCTAAGACAGAATTAATCTTGGTTGTATTAAATATAAATGTTATGTGCTCATTGGCGCCAGATTGGAAGATTTATTTATTGTTTGCATGTTATTTGCTTAGACAGAAAGCAAATTCTGTTTCAAAGCACTCACAGGCGAACAGAGAGGGAACATAGGAATGAAGCACATTACAATACTCTAAAAATATTAAATACATTGGAGGGAAAAAGCACAAACCTACCATGCCTTTTGAGCATTCAGAAGATGCAAGTGCAGCAAGGAAGAGGGCTGTGGGTGCAGATGCTAGGGTGTCTGTGCTCGTGGGTTAGTCAAAGATGAAGTTCAAGGTATGGTAAGTGCTACACGGCCTTGAGCCACGATGGGTGCACATGCGCACCTCCAGGGCTGAGGGGGTGCCTTGGCAAGTGTGGAAGGTAAACAGAAGCTGGAGCGGTTAGGTGGGGGAGGTCAAGGGACCCAAGGATGCATAAGGGCCCAGGACACCAATCAGATAGATTAGCAGAGGAGAGAAGAAGGGAAGGAGGAGGTAAAGAGTAAAGTCTTGAGGAGCTTCCGGCATTTTAAAAAGTCCGGCTCAAGACGCAGAGGGAGGGGGAGGCTGTTCAATAGGAGGGAGGCAGCTGAGGAAAGCAATCGACCACTTGCCCTCTGCTTAGCGAAACGCTTAACACACAAAGAGTTGGTGTCATAGGAATGTAGAGGTCTAGAGGGACAGTATTTAGTAAGAGAGTGTTGGTCCCCGGCCTCAGACAGCCTTGTGGATGATGCAGAGGGATTTGAATTTAATCCATGCAGCAACCGGGAGCTAGTGAAGACTTTTTAGGGCAGGCTAGATGCGGTCAGTGTGCTTAAGGCCAAGGAAAAGTCTTGCTGCCCTACTCTCGATTAGCTGGAGGGGTTGCACAGTGGAAGAAGGTAGATTTGGGAGGAGGCTATTGCATAGTCAACTCTAAAGAGAACCCAGGCTCTGGTAACATTGAGCTTCTGGGAGAGAGTGAGAAAAGGGAGAATTCCTTTGAGAAGGAAGAGCTGAAAGTGGGACTTCTTGGAAATGTCTTGAGTGTGAGGGAGGAAGGAGAAAAGTTGAAGATTATGCCAATGTTTCTGGGTTCCGGAGAAGGAGCAGGAGGAGAGCCCATGGAGGAAGACCAGAGTGAAGGGAAGAAGGAGGGAGGGAGCAGAGGTCAAAATGGGAAGGATCTCAGTTTTACTGGCATTGAGGCAGAGATCGTTGGAGGAGTACCTGGACTGGATGACAGATAGGCAGTCAGGGATTATGGAATGTGCAATAGGATCAGCAGGAGGTTTGAAAAAGAGTTGTGTGTCATCTGTATAACACTGGAAGTTGGTGTAGAAGGAGGAGATGAGGAGTGACAGTGGCGCAAGGTAGATTTTAAAGAGCCAAGGGGAGAGGATAGAACTCTGTGAAATGCCACAGCTAGAGAAGGAAGTAGGAGAGGAGAAGGCGCCCAGGATGACTTGGGAAGAGCGGTCAGTTAGGAAAGAAGTCAGCTAGTCCATTGCCTGTTCCGAGATACCAAGGGTATCATGGAGTCTTTTTTATGAGGAGTTCTTCACAGGTGTACACAAGAGCAATTCCTCTGCCTCTGGATGCTCGGTATCCAGATTGATGGTTGTGGGGACCACCAACAAGTTCAGTGTGTGATCTGAGTTGGGGCAAGGCCAGCTTCTCCAGCATTTTCCCCAGGAAGGGGGTGATGGAAATAGGGTGGTCGTTAGCTGGACAGGTAGGGTCTGCTCACAATTCTTTCAGGAGAGAGTGCACAAGGGAGTGCTTGAGGGAGGAGAGGAAAGATCCAGTGGCAAAAGAGTATTTGCAGAAATCTGCGAGTGAAGGGGCAAGAGAGCCAATGTTGTCCTTGACGGTTCAGGATGATCAAGGGGAAACCTGTTTGGAAGAGACCTTCATGGAGCAGAAAACTCTGGTAAGTTCTTCAAGTGTGACAGGGTAGAAGGAGGAAAGGGAGGATGGATGAGGGTGAGGGGAAATGGGAGGCAAGGGGGTGAGGGATGGGTTGGGCGGGTGAGTACAATGGTGTTCAGGATATTCTTTGTTTTGGTGGCAAAGTGTGTGGCCAGTGTGTTGCAGAGGGCCTGGGAAGGAATAGGGGAGGAGCAGACTGTGGATGGGTTGACTGGTTCCCTGAAGATTTTGAAAAGTTCAGCCGTGTTTGATGCACCAGAACTCTGTGCCTGAATGTGGGCCTTTTTCTTGGCACGGATGGAGAGTCTGTATTGCCTTTGGAGCAGGCGGCAGGCCAGTTTGTCAGAGTGTAAGCCTGAGGTTTGCCACTTCCATTCCACCTATCTCTGCACTTTCATTTCAGGGCTGCAGGTTCAGAGTCATAGCAGGTGTTATGCTTAGAGCAGGTTTCAGGTGGATCTTCATGACTGGGGCAAAAATTTCAAGAGTATTGGTGATGGCTAAGTGAAAGAATCTGGGGTAGGTGGGCAAAGGGGAGTAAAGGTGGAATGAGAAGGCTGCAGCAGACATTCGTTTCATCGGGCATATGTGCATGAACGAGGTTGACAGGGCTTTTGGGGTGCGGTCAGAGGGCCAAAGGGACCCAGATGGGAGGTGAGGAGAGAATGGTCTGACCAATAGAGAGCGGTAACCAGAGGGGTTGGGGAGTTGTATGAGGGCATCCAAAGTGTGTCCAGCAGAGTAGGTTGGATCAGAAGTGAGAATGGAGAGGGATAGAAAGGTGCACAGGTCAATGAAAAGAGTAGATGCTGTGACACAGGAGTTCAATTGGATGTTGAAATCACCCAGAGGAGGAGATTGGAGGTGGTTGAATGTACGGAAGAAAAGAAATCAGCCCATTCAGAGAGGAACAAAGGGGTAGCGCCTGCAGGCTTGTAAATGGTGGCAATGGTCAGGTTGGAGGAGGGTGAGATGACCAATTTACATACAAGGCTCTCAACTGAGAAGTAGAGCTGGGTGGGTAAATTGGAAGAAGGGACACAATCAGGGAAGATTAAGGCAACCCCACTGCCAGTACAGTGAGATTGAGGCTTGGAAATTATCTTGAAGCTGTCAGGGAGAAGGGAGTCAAAAACAGTGACTGATTTTGCATTGAACAATATCTCGGTAAGAGTGAGAATGCCGAGGTCATTGTCTTCATCAAGGAGGCAGATGTCAGCAGAGGGTTTGTTGGCTGAACGGGCATTAAGAGTCGCCAGGTGGAGGAGGTATTTGCATTTGAAGGTTTTCTGAGGTGGAGTACAGGGGCGTGGTACTCCAGTCAGAGGAGGAGGGGCAGAGAGAGTGGTTGGGGGAAAGGCAGGAGAAGGAAGTTAATGAGAGACGTCAGGATCCAGTCAAAGAGAAGGAGGTTGGGTTGAGGACCCTGAACCAGGATATTGCCTTTGTGGTAGACATTAGCGATGCGGTGTGAAGATGAGAAGCCAACCAAGAGGACTTCTCACTTGTTGCCACCGCTAGTGGGAGAGGATGTGAAAGGGGACAGAGTAGAGATGAGATGAAGAGTGCATAGATCTGGAGAGGGGACATAGGAAAAGGATATTGAAGACTTCTCTGGAAGATGCGCTGACAGCTGACAGGTATGGGTGGAGGAGTTAGAATGAGGAGCCAGTGGAAAGTTCACGTGTGGAGCAGAGAGGAGCCTGAAGGTGTATTAGTCCAACATCATGTGGAAGCAGGTTGTTCACAGAAGGCTGAATTGATGAATGTAGAGGGGGAGGAGTTGGGGGCCATCCCATGCCCTTCCTGGCCCAGACACGTGCAAACAGAGTCTTTGATGTTGGCCTTAGATGTGGACCTATGCTGGGGGGGCGGGTAAAGCCTACAGGTGCCCTGATTGGCCAGAAGAAGGCTGCCCAGCCAAATTAGGATGCAGGAGGCAGCTCACTGGGCTTCAGGGGGTGCCTGGCTGATGTGGGAAGCAGGCGGCAGCCATGTCGGAAGGGCCTCGAGGTGCCCATGATCTCAATGTACCAAATTATGATCTCTAACCTTCCAGAGCAGTGCTGCATAACACGAACCAACATGACACACTGCAGTGTGTCCAGGTAGTCTGCCAATGATTACAATCGCCCAATCTGATTTTGCTAAAAGAAAAATTATTTTGATTTTTCCAAAAAAAGTTTGCTTTATTATTAGCGTACCGCTTCATGGTAATGACTGAGATTAGCTTGTCATTGTGTAAACAAAGCCTCGTAGGTGTTGTGGCTGCCTCGCAGCATCATACAAGGGGAGAAAGCAGGCCGTGTATGTTCCTCTGTGTCAGTGGTGTGAAACACCCATACCATGATATTCCAAAAATGTACTGATTATCCACATATGAGAAACACTACTTTATTTTTTCGGGTCCAATGTATGGTCTTATTTTAGGGAATCTCCACATACATTCTATCATTTCAAATCTGTCACTTTCTGCAGTGATCATACTCACTTCATTGTGTTTCTAACTGCAGGGTTTCTAAAAATATTTTAGGAATTTAGTATTGAGACTACCCGGCCAGTAATAAACTGCACAGAAAGATCACAAACAGTAACCACCATGTAAAAAGTGTTTTTCACACACCTTTTATTTAACAGAACAATGTTTAATGGCAATTCATAACACATGCAGTGTTCGAAGTGTACAAAAAGAAGTAGTGGAACTATGTTCCCTACTGGCCTGCACCAATCCCAACAAACCTCATAGACACACACCCTCCCTCGCACAATACAAACCCTAAAACACATCATCCTGTTGTTTAGGAGAACGCTCAGTGCAGTGCACTGAAAGTGAAAGTTTCAACTTCTTCCCACACTTTTATTTTAAAACGAAACCATTCTGGAACGTTTTCTTTTTAAAATAAAAGTATATGAACGGTAAAACTTAATTAAAAGAAGTAGAGGAGCACCGCTCCTGACCGCTTCCGCTCACTTCCACCACTGAACACATGCAAAGAAAACACAGTTTGGTTATAATCTAAATGAAGCTTGCTCTAATCTTCCTGCATTCTTCTTCACATTTTTATCCCAGGTTCATTCATTTTGTGCTTTTTCATGACAAGCTCCAATTTAGAGAGGTCGTCAAGGACACTTGGGCATCTTTACGAGGTTGGAGGTAGCCTTGCCGGTTTTACCAGCAAGGCTACCTCCAAACTGGCATCCGGGTCCAGCACCTGTAAATGGGCAATTACCGGGCTATTCCGGCCCAGCCGGACCCAGTAAATGCCCTTTTGCGGGTGCCAGGCCCGGTACATTCCCATTCCCATTTGAGCCCAATAGGGCACTATGAGAATGGGGAGGGTGGTAGCACCGGTACTGTTAATAACAGTACCGGTGCAACCATCATGTTCTGCTCGTGGGTGCCAGTACAGCCGCCAGGTCACACTTGGTGGCTGCAAGGGCACCAGTGAGCAGAACTCCTAGTATGGCGGTACGGTAGCAACGGTGCTGGTAGCGATACCATTGCCATTGTTGCCTTACCGCCTTACTTGTAATGAGGCTCAAGGCCTTTTTATGACTCTGCTGGTCTGGTAAAAAAGTGCCAGTATTTACAGATACTGGCACATTACCGGACAGGCAGAGTACAAGTATGCCGATGGCCATAACCTGATTTACCTCCAGCCAAGAGCTGGGGGTAACTTTGGCCCCTACCAACTTAAAACAGCCAGTATTTCTGGTGCCAACAACACTGGCCAATACCCCCATGAAGTCCTATGGGGCTCCATGGAATGGGAATTTTCTGGAAGTTCTGCCGTCTGTAATATCTCGGTATTGACGGGATATCAGATGGCAGAAACGGTAGGTGCAGTTACAGGTATCCAGGTGGATTTTCTTCCAGAATGCCAGCAGACTTATAATGAGACCCTACAGTCCCTTCAGCTGTCCGACATAGACTCAGTGGGAGGTTTTGCAGCCGAACATATTCCAGTGAAGAGTGTGTGTGTGTGTGTGTGGTGTGCATGTGTGCACATGTGTGTGTATATGTGTGTATGTAAATGTGTGTCTGGGGATGTGCATGTATGTATCTGAAAATGTGAATGTATGTCTGTGTGGGTGATGAGTGTACCCATGTATGGTCATGACATGTCCGATTTCGATTTCAAGTGGCAGCATAGGTAAAGTTGAGATCTTGCTAATATGATGGAAATGACATTGATCTAGAATGAATGCTCATCTTCAGTGTTTGCATATGAACAATTCTGTAATCATTGAATGTGGCAGCCACAACTAACCGGGTGGCAGGCTTGCAACAGTTACTTGAAATCATATTGAAGAAAACTCACCTGAAGACAATGAAAGGAACCCTGCTATATGATTTGCAAGACCCTCCACGTCCTGACTATGGCAAACCTTTCCCATTACTTTGGGGAAGTTGACTTCCGCCTACCAAGACTGATGCACATTTCCCGTACCCCAGCGGGACACACAAGGAAGAAGATTTTTCAGTCATGTTCTCTATACAATACCAGACCAGATTGATGAAATAAACACGCTGCTGATAGTGGGGACCAATGAGAACAGAGACCTCTCACAGCTGGCAGAGAATGTGATCTGTAACGCCAAAACCCATATAACACTACTTACTGGTAATACTGCTCTCTGCTGCCCATATTCATCCATAGACATCTTCAGTACCTGTCCTCGCCTTTGTGGTTGATCCACCTGCATCTTATCCAGTATTGCTGTATTCAGTTCGGTTCCTTATGTGTACTATAAGATCTGCATTGGACCCCACGCTTGTTATTATACCTATGTGACCTCTCTGCAGTTCGTTGAAGGGCACTATTGGTAGCACAGCAGACAGCATGGAGCAGCAGTGACCAGTAGAACACCGTCATGATCAGCCTTTGACGTTAACAGAGCTAAGCAGCTAATATCATTGACATGCAGCCAAAGAACCCCAAGTATGATGTTCTGACGTGATCCAAAACCACTTTACAATCCACATACCAATGCACCTTTCAACCTTAACTTCAACCCAGTGTTCATGCGTGGGCTGTAATGAATTGTACTGTGTAGAAACTGATCAACATAACCAGGGCTATACACCCCACGACTGATTTCAACTTATTTGCTTAAGACCTGAAAACCAAGCTAGACTAGAATCATTTAAAATATTGAAATGTATGATAAATAGATCTTTCACAAAATGGCACCTGCGATTTTGGTGAGTTTTTGGCATTTAATTGTGCTAGAGGGGGGAAGCCGAAGTTAGTGGGAACAGTGAGAAAGGTACGATGTCAAACCTGAATTCCTTATGAATGTTGATTGGAGGAGCTCACTATCTGTCAGCTAATGAGATTATATTTCAGTTTGGTAAAGTCATTCTAGATTTCTGCTGCATAAGTAAGCCACAGCCTTTGTTATGCTCTATTGTGTCCTAATGAGAGTGACATACTTGCCAACATTCTGTGCCCAAAAAAGATGTAGGATTTTACAAGTTTCAAAAATAATTTGCATAACAATGACATCCCAGGAAAATACAAAACATACATTGTTGGCACCATTGAAGCATTCAAAAATACACAACCCATCAAACAGCACAACATGGAAATATGTTCAAATGTTTAACATGTATAATTCGGAATGGTAAGTTAAGACCAAATCCAATCACACAGAAGGTAACCACACAGAGCTGGTAAGCAACATTTGCCACTGCTCTGTAGCAGCAGCCTGGGTAAGAGATATTTATTCCTGCAGTGCAAGTTGAACACTGAATGCCATGGAGACTGATACCCCCCTCAGTCTGATAGGCAGATGCTGTGTGATGGTGTTACGCTCTGCCGCTTGCCTTCACTGGTGATTCACCTAAGGGTTGTACCGGCAAGAGTGCAGGACAGAGTCATGCAGCTGTCAGGTCAGTGGATTGGTCTGAGCCCAATCAAAGTAATCACCTGCCAGCCCACTGTACAGACAAATTAATGTGTTGCATGCTTTGTCCTGCAGCCTGCCAGAGAGTGCCTACTGCCTAAATCTGCAGGGTTGGCAAGTATGGAGTGACAGGATGCTGTTGTGTGTCTGTTTTATGCTTGGTGTGTTTCGACAAGGGTTACAATAGTTGGTTATAAGGTTCACTGTTCGAGGTCATATATCTAGGTCGTGAGTTCCTTGTGCTGCTAATGAACTCAATGGTCCTGAGCCTTCTCCTAAATCTTTGTCATTATGAATGCATGTTCTGAAAATTCGTTGTGTATATCATGATGTTGAAGCAATTACTTGCATTAACCTTGTGTAGGCTGCACATGAGGCTTCCAAGATGATGAGCAATCTAAAATGAATGGGCACGAAAATAGTGTGGAAGAGGCACTTCATTCTTATTCTAGGCGATTTAAGAAGAGGATCCCAGGTGTTTGACAAAAGGAAGTGCAACATTCCCTGAAGTTCACCTTCAACCATTTATGGACATTGGTGAGCACACGAGAGCCCATAGGTCTGCCTCAAGCCTAAAGCTGACTCTAACCCTAAATGTTAGGTGCTTTTTAAACACGTCTACACAGATTCGTGTAGGAAGACGTTACCTAGGGACTATACTGTCTCCTGTTGTTAACAACCCTACCGAAGAGAGAAGAGGTATTAAAAGCGTATCTCTGTCTGGCCAGCCCATTTAGTCAAAAATAAAATATGTTCTCCCATATCTTATCTGCCTCGCTCCACTCTTGTGAGATTGGCCTAGGTTGCAAGACTACAACTACCAAAAGGTGAGGAAGAGGCAGCCTGCACGGTCCTATTTGCCTATATCAGGAGCACCACTCAGCTTATAACGTGCAGTCTGGGTTAAAATCCAGTTAGATAATACATTACAAATTCTACCAAAGGAAAACTTATTTACAACTCCAGATGAGTGAATGCAAGCAAACAAAATATCACATATTACAAGAGCCAACATCCCCACATTTCAATTAGGACCAATACAAACAATGCCATCACATAATGTGATTGGTGTTTGCCCATTTAAAACATTTTATTGTTGCATGAAGCTATTTTGTCATTTTGATGGAACCAAATTTGTTAAGATGCAAAAAGAAAATATTAGCTGAGAACCTAATTGATCAGTGTTGTTTTTCCTGGGAGAATTGCATGTAAATATTCACATGTTATTAGTTCCTTGTTGATTTTCTTAAAGTGTATTTTCATCATAATGATCAGGATTAGATTTCTTAAAGTCCAAGGTAACTTCTGTCCTTTATAGTATTTAGCTATATCACAGATGTTGATCCATCAAAGCATTTTGTTTTTCTCATTGTTAATCTTTAACCACCAATCATGTGTGAATGACTACATTTCTATATTGCCCACATATGAGGTAAATAGAATTGCACTGGCAGTGAATAGTACCAGACATAATGGTCAAATATTTCTGCCAAATCAAGCCATTTTCCCTCTCCTTGTTGCATTAATTAATGATAAACCACAAACCATTAACACATTGCTGGGTATGGGATTTCGTGCACGGACGACCATGACGTCTGTTCCTGCATACAATGTTAACCAATGTAGCACATGTTTTAAGGAACTTTATAAGATCAGTGGCAGCCTTCTTAATAGTCAACCCACCCCTTAACACATTTTCTTGAAGTGAATCGTGTTAACAAAGAGCCTTGTCTATGATCATATGAAGCACATGGCAACTTGGCAAGGTGTTCATCTGTATTGAAGACATCCTTTCCTTTGCCCATACTTATAGCAATTGCAGAGCTTTGCATTTGAGGAAGAGACAGAGATCATTGACATTCTGATATGGGGCGCATGTCAGATGTGTCTAGCTGACAAACTGATCCAAGGAATGTGATAACATGTAACAGAAATCCCTCAGTGGTGAATGAGAAAGGATCTTTGGCAAGACTCTTAATATGTATGAATATTTTGGGCACTATTGACATTTTAGAACTATTTGCCTTCTTCGCTCCTGAAAAGGAGATAGGACACTGCACGAAAATTATTTGTTAATAACATTAGTTGCTCTTGACATGTTAAACAAGTAAATATATATATTGGTTCACAATCCAACACAACACTTAGATTCGTGGGAGATAGTAGTTCAATTTTAATTTGATGTGATGCAGGTCTAACTTTTTTTTACGCTGGGAATCCTGCCAAAATGAAATGTTTATGGTGCATCTGGCATAATATGAGACTGCCATAAACATAAGATGTAAGATTAATCAACCTATTTGCGCTGAATGTTGCGATCCGATTGGATGAAGAAATGGCTCTAAAGAGTTTGAAATGACAGTGCCCCTGCTACATACAGAATACTAAATGACGAAGATCTCTAACTATCAAGGATGAATTTAGCTCTGGGTGTTGAAGAGCTCTTGTGCAACTTATAATGCTCTTGGGTGGATCCAGTTTCCTATGAAACATCAAACATCGGTGAGTCATCCGAGTTGACTCAATGTAAAGTTTCCTCATAAACCAATTAAATTAGGTTTGCAAGGTTATTTAGGTGGTTGCATCATTTTCTTCTACCATGGCAAAATTAGTTTGCAGAGTCATGCCTCTCATAGGCATAACAACTGCTGGTCTAGTGTGTCCCTGTGAAGAGCTGGAAACATGTTTTATTTTCTGCATTGAAAGGAACAATGGGTCCAATCAAAAATCTCTCTTAGGGGCCTTTTCTATTACTAGAGTATCTCCATGAGCCCTAATTTGTCGCTGATGTTCACATTTTGTCCCACTAGAATGAAGTCTGGAAACATCTTTGCTCTGCTGGGGATGTGACACTGCGACCTTTGTCACTTAAATCGTACTAATCACAGGAAGATGAGTTTACTATAATTAATGACTACTTACTGAAACATTATATGCAGTTATGAAGCTGTCTACCGAATATAGTTGCTAAAAAAAAAGCAAGCGAGGCTTCTGAAATGGTCTTTTAAAGGTTGTTCTTGTTCATTAGTTACATGCTGCAGCAACACACTAGGCCTTATATTAATATCCTAAGAAGTGAACTCATACCATATTTGATTTTCACATGTATAGACACAGTGTAGAATAATCCTAGGATTATCTTCAGATTTATATTCAGTTTTATTAATAACTCCTTTTGTGGCTAACATCTGCCTTAGAATAGAAGAGGGTTAAGATGAAGCAAAGAAACAAATATTTCCCCTCCTAAAGTTTTTCAGACTTGCTTGAGGGGATTCTACAATATTTAAACCGTTTAATGTCCTTCAGAAGTGAAAGCACACTGATTGGTAATATACCTGTAGTAGGCTTTTAATTAGTTCCAAACAAAGAGAAAGGAAAACTATTCCCTGCACCTTACATCTGAATACCTTTGGAATTTCCACTCTAACCTACTGAATATTCAGCATCATCAAGTATTATATTTGATTCAACTGGCAGTCATTACAAGAAAAATAAACACAAGTTATGAAACAACTCATAATATTTATTTATTTGTTTTTTTTGGAGAATGATTGCACATAACCCCATCTCAGGGAAGCAATGGTGCACTGCCATGTGGTAAGGGTTTCAGAAATGCATTACATGGTTTCAGGGGAGACAATCTCCATACAATAGTATATATTATGGGCTTATAAGGGTATTGGAGAATAGTTAAAATGTACAGTAGGTAGGAAACATGTAACAGTGATGAAAGGTATTCATCACATGTGATACTTGGCGGGTGAGATTTCCGATATCTCTTACGGGTTTACTGAAGGTGCTTCTGAATTGCATTTGTGTGTGGAGAAGACTGATTCTGATGGGAATGAGGTTCCACAATAAGGAGATGTAGTCAGAGAATGATTGTTTCCTGTCTGTTCCTTTTTTCATTTCTGCTACTCTAGTCTGGCCAGGTTCTGACAAACTGAGATATGATGATTGCCACAAAAGGTAACTTTGTCTAACAGGTACTGCATGAGGGTGTGTGCAAGATGACAGCTTACTATATGAGGCACCTTACTTTGAAAGTGTAGCCAGTGAAGATCTACAAATGTTAGAGATATTTGCTTATATTTGCGTAGTGGTGTGGGGGCACTTCTCAGGCGTGGTTAGGCTGGTAAGCACTGTGTTTCTCCATATAGCTGGTATATGACCAAGGCATACACAGTGGATCTGAACCTGGTGTCTGGTAGCGTCTGGTAGTAAGGGCTTGACTTTCTGCTGGAGGGATAGTTAGTATTATGCTCTTTGAGTTTTCTTCAAAATATATGTTATGAAGGAGTGGTAGCTGTATGTGGGGAATCCAAGAGACTTGGGGCAGGGTGTCAGCCATTGGATGAACTCCTAAATGTTTGTGGTGGACAGTCAAGACTGAATGTGCTTTGGTCGATGTTTTTGATAAGAAACATGAATTCCATCTTGATGAGGTTTTGATTGTGGCAACTGCGGGACACTCATGTCTGCAACCGTGAGATGCGGGCCTTGAGTTGGTAGATGTCTTAGATGGATGATATGTTCAGGTAGATTTGGTTTGTCAGCGTATTACTGGCTGCATGTGGTGTACCTGGCAAATAGGGTTAACGTTAACAGGGGCAGACCCTGGTGGTTGAAAAGTATGAGTGAGAGGTTGGATCTTTGTGGGACAAGCTTGCACAGATTAACAAGGGGGGTCCTGGAAGCCTTTCTGCCAGACATTAGTCCTGGTTATGAGAGATTTACCCAGAGTCTTTAGCTCACTATATTTCACAGAGAAGAAATATCCCAAACATATCAGTCTTTGTCCTGCCCTGGGGCAGTCCAGCACCGAAATGCAAGGCAATTCTCCTCTGAACAAGAGTACCAACAACAACCCCAGACACGTGTTTCAGTCACTATGTATTACAAGTTCTGTAACCACTTGTACGTTTGCTTTTGAAGGAACAGGAATGAGCAACCTTCTTCTCAAATCACCAAATAAGCACATGATATGCTACACATTTGTATTGAAAAACGCACATGATGCTGATCTTTAGTTCAATGAATTAAACTCAAAATACAAATACAGTTTTGATCCAAATATACATTTTAGCATAGTAGAAAGGGAATACATTTTGAGACTCTTAATAACTGCACATACATTGTTAAAAGAATAGACCTGACCAAAAGCTGTAGAAATTAGTGTTCCCCATTCAGATAGTGTTTTGCAAAACAAGTGTCTAAAGGATATTACATCTTCTGTTTGCATTGTTACTCCTTGTATGGTGTTTGACAATGAAGCTCTGACTTACATGGAAGTCCACACAAATAGCAGCGGATGCCCAACCAATGAGATTGAAAAATCTACATCATGAGTAATAGGGGCTGTTAATGCATGTTAATGCATGTGCATTGGGAATGCTCTTCCTATGAGGAATGGTTATATTGCAACCAGAAAAGGAGTCTGCCAAAGGTTTGTGTTATCACATTGGTCAACAGGCACAGAAAAAAACAACCTTTCTGAAACATTGCCACCACCATCCACCAACAGGCCAGAGAGCTTTGCTTGCCAGAAAGATGAAGAAACTGCAGAAACAAACAACAAAGACATTGGGCTGAGAGACATAAAGAAATGTGTACTTTCACTGGGAGGTTGTGTTTGTTAGAGAGATGTGTCACATATGCTGAGGTGGAGGCAATCGAGAACAGGGCAGAACAATGAAGGGCCTTGGGTGCTCAGAAACACAAAACACATAGGCAAACATCACATTTGCCGTCTACCACCACTTTTCTGTGCATTCAGAAAGAAAGATAGTCATCCAAGATATCCCAAACTTACTGCATGCACCTCAAACACATTCTGGTGCTAGTGTATGCTACAATTGTTTAGGTGCTGCTCAGATAGACTGAATAATCAGGTTGACACTGTGCCAGCTTTAGTGGATAAGTCAATCACTCAATGGCTCAAAGATATTATTGTAAATATGGAGTCCACATTGTACGTGCCACAAATCAGCTTCATTCATGACACCGATATGTACATTTCAATCTACCTCTCACCCATCTGGTACATTGACATGTCCAAGTGTGGAAGGTCCAGGGCATCCAGCACAAATGTGATAGTTTAGAGAACAGAGAGGTTGCCCAGACCACCCTACTGATATTAATAATTGATTTAAGGGAAAGCACAGTTCATGAGGAAGTGTTGTGTGCACATGTAAGGGCTTTTCATTGTACACGTAGGTGAGATGGTACCTCTTACAGCAACAACAAGGGCAACAGCCCGTGCCTAATTAAGATTTGTACTATTCCATGCAGTTGGATGAGGGAAAGAAAGGTGTTGACATGAGATTTTGCAGAAAAGTGTGCAGTGACTGTGCATGATGTCTTGTTATCTCATTTCCTCGGCTATGGTTGTTCCCATGTTCGCAAATAACCTGGACAATGTTGTTTTGGTGGTTTTCAGTGAACAGCTGTGCCACTTTTCTAACATAGTTACTGCAGTGGCACATATGGCATTTCTAATCCATACTTGTCAAGTATGGAGAGTGAGGACTATATGGCCCTGTGTTGCAGAATGAATCACACTTGCACCAAGACTGTAGTGTTCAAATAAAGGACCTAGCATACACATATGTGCCGACGTGTGAAATGATGTTGTTGAAATATTTAGAATAAACATTGCTCTCACATCAGTGCTGCTGGTGTGCATTTGGGCTTGGTTCTGTGTCTTATTTCCCCTTGTTGTGGGGCTGTTGTATGGAGTGAAAAGCCTAATGTTTGCTTGCAGTCCAATTTCACCTGTGGTGGGGGGATGAAGATTGGTTACTTCACAGTACAGCCAGTGTCAGTGGTTAGGTATGCAACTTTGATTCAAGGCAGTGATTGGATTGAGTGGTAGATATTGTCTGACACAGTTCTTGTATAAACCTTGCACCTTGATAGCCTTCTTGGTCTCCCATATGCCAACATCATGCCATAATCCAGGTAATCATTTGGAGAGTAAGGCATGCCCCAGAGGTTTGCATCCCATGACTGCTGCATGTTGAGACTGGTGTACGCGCTCCATTTTTAGAAGACAAAGGCTGCAGTGAGTAGTGTTTAGATACCCAGGTATGTGCACCAAATGGCACAGATGACGATGGGGAACTTGGCAATGTCATAGAGGCCTACCTGGTGACTCTGATATCATCTGGAGAAATAGGAAAGGTAACATTGTGTAACATGTGGCTGAAGTGCCTCTTTGACTTGTCATATTGCGTTGCCGAAAGAGGGCTGGAATATGCCCATGGCATCGCTAGCATTTCATTGCACGGGACAACTGCATAATAGCAAAGTACAGTGAGAAATGTGAGGCCTTTAAATATTTCAAGTGGACTTTCCTTTTTGGGTTTGAGGGCATCCTCAATTAAATGCAGGATGTTTTGTACAAAGATTTAATTGAGGTGGCAGCTCTGTGTGACTTGATGATCAGAGAAATGTGCTAGTGTTTTATGCTTGTGAAATGTACTGCACTTTTGTGCACTTCTTCTCTGCATACAATGTCCACATAAGCTTCTTCCAGCTCCCCCATCAGATCCACGAGATAAGACTGTACTTAGAGGTTGCATAGGGGTGTTAGCTCACCAGTGATTTGTGACAGTTTGAAATAGATGGCATTACTTCTATTTGTATGGATGTGGATTGCTAGTGTGTGCCTCCGTTGATTGATGCAGGTATTCTCATGATGTGCATCAAGTCAGTGGATTAACTGATGCTACCAGGGAACTTATGTTCATTCTTTTCCATGTTTACATTGCAGGATTCAGACATTGCCAATGTTACTCTTTCATGGAAATATGTAGTTTTCATTTCACTCCAAGAATCTGTCCCATCTTGGTCATCAATGCACTAGTAAAATTACTTCCACAGTCTGTTGTTATTTTTTTTGGTAAACCAAATCTAGAAAATATGTGATTCACTAGTAAGGTGTGTGCTGTTTGTGCACTGTGGTCATGTGCTGGTATACACCTCAATCATTTTGACATCAAAAAGGTAACTGTTAACAAGTACTTGTTTCCCTGTGCTGATCTTTGGACTGGGCCAATGAAATCTATCTGCAAATCTGACCACGGTAGTGTTAGGCATCTTTTCATTAATGGCACTCTATATGGCTCATTAAAAGTATAGCTGTCCAGAAATAAGGATGCCGGTAGCAACGCACCAGCACCCATTCTGGACCACTAGACTATGAGAATGCCTGCAGGGGCTGGTGTTCCTGACAGGTCTGACCTGCTGGCAACAGCGGCCCCTGCCAGCATGGTTTCCACAGAAGCACCAGCACTGTTAGCAATGGTGCTGGTGCTTCTGTGTCCCTATTCCCATGGAGTCGGATGGGACTCCACAGGAATAGGGACTTAGAGTGCCCACCGCCTGACATCCTGGGCCACCAGGACTTGTAAAATCCCGGTGGAATCGGGATATTAAGCAGTGGAAACAGTGTTATGAGGTTGCGGCAACCCGCCGGTAGCACCAGTGGGTTCGCAACAACCTCGTAATGAGGCCGTATGTGTTGGAGAGACCGGCTGAAATTACACATACACCAGACATCCCTGAGTATATAACTCTACATTTTGGGACATATGTGGCCAATCGACAAACTCCTTTAATATTTTCAAGGTTTTCTGTGAACCCCTGAGTCCTCCTTTTATATCATCATGGGCATGATTCTAAAAATGATCCATTCCAATGGATTTGATTTTTTCTGCAGATCTGCACCAACATGGGCCTTAAAATATATATTGTCCACTTACCTGAATTTTCCCTCTTTCAACAGCCAGCAGTGTGAACATCATCTTTTGTAATCTGACCGTAAGAACTATTAGCCACACCAAGATGGATACTATGGATAACGCTATGATAGGCAAACCCTTTTCTGTCCAAGCTCCCCATGTGTAAGCATCTCCCTCTGTCAGACCCATGTCACTTATAGTGATGTTGTTTTGGTGTATATTCATTTTAATCGTGTGTGCCTTTTTATGTCTCAACAAGTACTAGATATTAGGATCTATGGGAAACCTATCTTTCTGGAAAAATTGTATATTTTCTATCTTACCTTCTCACAGGTCCCCATCCATGTGAAATAATGTTAATCCCCTCACTATCACCACTGTATATTTAGGAAGAGACATATAAAATACATTGGGCCTCATTACAAGTCTGGCGGTAACCTGCCGGTTTTTCGGCTCGTTACCGCCAGACTCGTATTACCATTCCGCCTCCGTGATTCACAGAATTACTGGGGCATTACAATCTTGGTGACCCGGGAATTCCGGAGGTGGAATTCGGTGGAAACACTGGCACCATCTCGTGATGGTGCCAGTTTTCCACGTCTGCCTGCAGGTGGGGGGTGTTAAACCCACCAGGTCAGACCTGGCGGGAATGACACCTCCGCCTGCAGGACTCGAGATCACCCGGTATGGAAACAATGGTGGTGGTGGATTTACCGCCACCGTTATTTCCAAACCGGGTGACTCGTAATGAGGCCCATTGTATTGTAATGACTTGACATGAAATAAACCATGATTGAGGTGGGTGATCGTAAAATTGCATGTGCAAGCAGTGACTGAGCTTAATTAGTTTGGCATATGCCAACTCATCATGTTTTGGGTAATTTATAGACACACCACACCCTTCAGCAACACCATGATCCACCTGCAGCCCTCAAATTGCACTTGTTGCATCAGGTACAGACAGAGTCCCAGGACATATGTAGTTATGCTGCTTGAATGTTACACAGGTATCCAATATTTATTTTTTTTTAGATACAAATTGGCCTCCCAAGTTTGAAAATCCACTGTTTCAGAAGTCACCATTTTTATGTATTTGTACCCCTGCCCTGCCAGAAACCCACATTGTGCACCAATTTAGTCTGATAAATTAACTCTGGAATGATGTATAGAATACTCAACAGAAAGCCTATCTCTATTATTTCTGAATTTCTAAACACGGGAATCACCCTCCAAATTTCTCTTGGATTATTTCCACCTCTTTCTGTGTGATCTGCACCATCATTTGACGGATGATATCAGATGACAGAAAATACAAAAGAATTTGACCCTGTATTAGCTGAAATACCCTATGTTGAACTTCCCATAGGAACTGTGTCAACAGCCATTTTCTACTGGATTCACAGTATTACCCAAATTGACCTTTTGCAATTGACCTTTTGTCCCAATTGACCTAATCATAGTGGTCCTAATTGACCTTCAGCACAATTGACCTTTATATTATTTTAGTTATTTTATATATGTATTGTGCTGCTTTTGAATTATAAATAATATAAAAGGATTGAGTGGGGGGATTGCAAGGGGTTTTGGATTGGTTGTAGGGTTGCGGGAGGTTCCCCCCACATATATATCCTAATTGACCTTATAGATTAGGTCAATTCTCCTGAGGTCAATTGTGAAAAGGTCAATTAGTATACATCCAGATTTGCCTCATTCAAAATATCTTTTAGCAGTTTGTCATGTTTCACAACAACATTGATGCAGTGTTCCAGTACCATTGATTGTTTATTAGGAATCAGGAGGCCCGTGCCTCCTTGCCTTAGTTGTAGCTGTCGGGTGCTTTGTCGGTCATCCTTGGGTGAACAGGGGAAAACAGGGAGGCAGAGCTGCCCTTAAAGGATCTGCAGTTTGCCTCTGGCCCTTAGCCAGTTGGCAACCCTAGCAGGGCTATCTATAGAAGAGGGAGAGTCATGGTCATGTGCAGAAGTACAGATTCATGCAGGGGACACTGTGGGCAGGTTAAGAGGAGGGGAAGAAGGGAGGGAAAGGGCTGCACAGGGTCACAAAGCAGCAAGGGTGAAAGAAAAGTAGCGGGCAGTGGGGCAGGTGATTAATGTTTACAGTGCAGGTGGGTGAATCCTGGGGGCCCAGAGCTAAAGAAGGCCCAGGTCAGCAGCACACAGGAAGTCTCTCAGATACCAATGACATTTTAAACCTGATCTTGTAACTACTACTCTCTGGAAAAAAAAAATGTCTATGAACAATTTTTTCTAGTTCTTCCCAGTTGGGGGGAGGTACATGGAATGATTGCCCCTTTTGCCTCCTTCAAGAGCAGTCATGAAACCATTAGCTGAAAGAATAGTAATCTGGACAACCATGCACAGAAATTAAACCTTTTTGTGGACGATGTTCTCCTTATCCTTACTCGAACAGAGGGTTCTATGGGAAGGGTCATGGCATTTCTCAGGGAGAGAGCGGTGCCCTGGAGAGTATAAGCCCCATTTAAGTGGGCCAAGAAGTCCTTAAAGTACCTGGAGGTCTGGCTACCTTCTAACCCATGCTGTCATATGTCACCTCTCACAGCAATATTCTCCATTAACAAGTTTGCCTCAGACACCCATGATGGGGTTTATTATGGATGGTTGAAGAGTGAATGTCATAGGATTGGTGACATCAAAACTCCTCCAGATATGATTTTGAAGTGGTAGTATTTTACTTTCTATTTTTTATGCGGACTGTAAAATGATTTTCAGGGAGTCAAAACGTCCTATTCCCAATGGGATAATTACATTAGTGTTTCAAATGTTTTAACTCTAAAACAGGTTTGCACCTACAAAATGCAATCTCATGTGCATTACAAGATGCGTCATTGCCTCTTAACATAAGGCAGCCATATTAGAACTTCTTCCTGTGGTATTATGTGTATTACTGACCCAAACACATCATGGATCTGTGCGGATCAAAGCAGAGGGAGATGCTCCTATGTGTCAGTTTCCTGTTTTTTGTTCATCCACTGCCATATCCAAGATCATCATTGTACACCCTCTAACACATCTGGGTCCAAGGTACTGGCCGCCCTTCAGACATTTCCCACTAAAAGAGTTTGTCTGCAGCAAGGTATATCTTTATTACAGTTTTATTCTTGTTGATTTCTTAAGTTTTATAGTCAGTAGAGTTTGTCGCAAAGGGGTATTCTTAGTTAGGGTTGTTAAGGAGTCATTTCTTTTAACACTTTCCTGAAGGAGAGCTGGTCCTCTCTCATGTGTATATCCTTTTAGATTGAGTTTGTGAGCTTCACTGCTATGCAGGGGAATGCTGATCCTCTAAATGTATGTTTTGAGTATTGTTTCGGTTCAAGACGAATGTTGGTGTTGGATCTTGGTGTTCATGCTGGTTTGTAGATGGTGAATTGTTCCTGTATGAATACTGCTTCTTGGTCGTGTATCACTATGTGTGTTATGCATATTGTTTTGAAGAAGATTTACCTTTTTACTGGAAGCCAATGCAGTGTTCTTTGTGCCATTGTGATGTGGTCACTTCTGGTGAGTTTAAGGAGTAGTCTTGCCACTGCATTATTTATCCATTGAAACTTTACCAGCAGGTTATCTGGCATTCCCAGGTAGATGTTGATGGTGTAGTCTACTCTTGACATGATGGGAGAGATGAGGGCAAGCATTCTATGTGTGAAGGACAGGAATGAGTATTTTCTTGGTTTTATAGTCATAATATCGAAAAAATAATGTCGAATTACAAAAATGTCGAAAAAAAAATGTCGAATTCAAAAATGTCGAAAACATACATATAATAGAAAAAGTCATTAATTCAAAAATAAAATATCGAAAAAAAAAAATAAAAACCAATGTTAAAATAACTATGTAAAATGTCACACATACTAATGTTTTTTATTGGGGGGGTCCCCCCCAAACCCCCCATCCCAAACCCCTACCCCAACCCTCCACTCCTCCCCATCCCCCCCAACACCCCCCATGGATATACCTTTAATTTTTTTTTAAAAGTATTTAATAAAACATGAATTAAATAATTAATTATTAAAAAACCCCATCCCAAACCCCTACCCCAACCCCCCCCTCCTGCCCATCCCCCCCACCCACCATGGATATACCTTTAACCATTTAAAAAAATTATGTTTTATAAACTATTATTAATTAATTATTTATTTAAACATTAATTCGAAAAAAAATCGAAAAAAATTCAACATTTTTGTAATTCGACATTTTTATTTTCAAATAAATATTTTCGACATTTTGACTTTCGACATTATTGTATTCGACATTATGACTGGACACCATTTTCTTGATTGTGTCTAGGTATAAGAAGCATTTTTTTTTTAACTATCACATTTACTTGTGTTTCTAGCATTAGTTCTTTGCCCATTAGGATTCCAAGGTTTTTGACCACATTGGATGGTTCTGGCCATTTCCCAGCTCCGACGGCCATTGAAAGTTCTGATGTTTGCCATGTTATTGGGTGTAATTAAAATTTCAGTTTTGTTGGGGTTGCGCTTGTGACTGTTGCTCCTCATCCATTGAGACAATCGGTTAGTGTTGTATTTTCATTTTTACTGGCATCAATTTTATAGATAATTCGTGTGTCATCTGCGTAGTTGTAGCAGGTGAAGCCATGTCTTTTGGTGAGGTTGATTAAGGGTGTCATGTAGATATTAAAGAGTAACAGCAACAGTGAAGATCCCTGTGGGACACAACATGTCATTTTTTGTGGTATTGATTTGAAAAACGCTAGCCAAGTTGTTTTGGTTCTTTCTGTCAGTAATGATTTTAGCCAGAAGAAAGATGTGTTGCTGATCCCGATACCTTCTAGTCTTTTGATGAGGGTGTCGTGGTTGACCGGGTCGAAGGCTGCTGAGAGATGAAGTAGTATTAGATCTAAGCTTGTGTTGGAGTCTGCGTTGATCTTCAAGTCCTCCCAGATGAACAGTAGTGCAGTTTTCATTCCTCTCATGAGTTTGAAGCCTACTTGAACCTGATCCAGAAAATTGTTGTTTCTACCTGTTCCAGGATTTGTTCATAGACATAGCTTTCTAGTAGCTTTGCCGGGTGTGGGATATTTGAAATTTGTCAATAGTTGGTAAGGTCTTGCACATCTCCGGTGGTGTCTTTGTGGAGCTGTAAGGATAATTCCCTTACATGCTCCAAATCTAGCCCAAAAGCCTGTTTCCTGCTTTCATTCATCTCGTGCCACCATTGGAACACACAAGGTGTTCCAGTTCGAAGATGGCCACGAGCACCCTCTCTGCCTGCATCACAGCCACCTGATCCGAGCTATGTGATTTCATTGGCCCAGCTTCTGCTCTTGAGGGCAAATCACGCGCCAGCAGGCGAACGCCGGCTCCTCTCCCTAAGGAGCCTCTCCACAAGGAGCTCTTCCTGTCTGGAGCCTGTCCGGAGCATTCCGAAGCCCAGGCTATGGACTTTGCCCTCCTGCCAGTAAGACTCCTTGGACACTATAATCTGCTTGTGTCCTGTGAGCTCCCCTCTACCCTGACAGATCCCTCATGGAGTGGCCCTATCAGTTATCAGTCTATCCTGGTTTAAGAGACTTACATTTGCTCCATTGCAATTACGTTGTAAAGAGTATCTACCAGTAGCGTCGCCTTTCGCATTGCCTCCCAAATGACATTGCACGATGATATCTGCCTCCGTGGCCCTTATTGCCTTTTCGCACATTCTGTGTTGAACCCTGCGCTCACGTTTAGCCCAGTACATCTATACTATTATACTGTGTTTGATGTTTGCAACTTCTGATCCACACCCTTATAAGCTTTCCTATTACACTTTGTCTTACCTACAAGCTACCCAGTATATTCGTGCATCCTCCATGCCGGCCTTGGTTGTTGGCAACAGACAATGTACGCCTAGCTACAATTATCACTGTCGTATGCCTGCCACAGTTTCCACTCCATTGGCATCTCTGCACCAACCTGACCTTTTGCTAGCCGTGGTGAGGCACTATTGCCATATCCATGCCTGTGTCATATCATTATATCGACATGAGTCCGCCTTATGCTAGTCACTATGCCTTATTAATAATGTTGACCACCTCTTGCCAGTCACTATGACCTCGAACTGTGCCTGATGCACGCCACTTAATTTGTGTGCTCTTTATATGTAGCATTACACTTAGTGCATTGAGGCGTTCTAGTTAATGTGAGACCCAAAGTGCCTGTGAACTGCATTGTTCCCTTTGGTCGCCTAATGACCGCATTTGAAATGTCTCATGCCATATGGTCTCTCCCTTACCACATATATGCTGTTCCTTCTGGCCACTTCCCTCCCTCACTTGAAGTGTGTTGTACCCTATGGTCGCGTCCTAACCACTTTTGAATTACGTTGTACCCTATGGTGACTCCATGACCGCATGTGCAGCGTGTTGCACCTTATGCCTAGACTTCTCTGCCTTACTGCTAAATTGAATCTAGGTGTCCCTATTTATGCATTTGCTTTGAGTACCTTCCTACCTATCATTGCGAAATTGAATCTAGAGGACCACTACTATGCATTTGATTTGAGTGTCTTTCTGCCTTTCATTTGGAAATAATTAAATCTAGGTGTCCCTATTTATGCATTTGATTGCTGTGCCTTTCTGCCTTCCACTACTAAATCGAATCTAGGTGTCCCTATTTATGTATTTGATTGCTGGGCCTTTCTGCCTTCCACTGCTAAACTGAATCCAGGTGACCCCTATTTATACACGTGATTGCAGTGCCCTCCGGGCCTTCTCCTTCCTACACAGGTAACTAGGACGACCATCATGTACATCAGTGCTCTCCTTCCACTCTATTACACTCTAGCTCTTCGACTTGCCCAAGTCACGCAGCTACATAAGGTAACCACCCTACCTCTCCATCCTAAACCTGATCATCCTCCTCTCAGTCCTGCTTCCTCACGACTTATGGTGCCACCCATAATGAGCCCAGCAGCCTCTGCAGGTGGACAGATCAACCAATACCTTAATGACCCTGCACTATGGCTAGAACACTTCGCCAAGAAACCTACACCTAACCAACCTTGCCCCCTCCTTCTCAGAAACAAGAGATTAGGCACCAGATTCCGCCTATGTCACTCCCGTAACAACGCCTCGAAGCAAACCTTACTACCTCCACTTGGTTCACCGCCAATCATTACCTCTTGCAAATCCACATCTACAGAGGTTATACTGCCCATGTTCAAGGGTGCCCTTATTAACGCCAGATCCCTCACCACACCTGCACTAGACATAGCTGACCTCATCACTACGTCTGACCTTGACTTCCTAGCGATATACAAAACCTGGCTTCATGCTGCTTCTGGCCCCTTACTAGCGCTCGCCCTACCGCCTGACTACCGGTGTAACCATCCCATGTCCCACTATAGAGGTGGGGGTGTAGCCTTCATCCACAAAAATTTGCTTGACCTGAGAGTGATAGCTAATGCCACACTGGCTTCAGCTGAGCTGCTGTCAGTCAAATTAGCTCTCATCCCCAATCAAACGGCCACCTTGCACCTCATTTACAGGCCTCCGGGTCCGGCACCGTCCTTTGCCAGTGAAATTTCCACCCTCCTTCTGGATAATACTAAAAACAAATCACCAACCATCATCCTAGGCGACCTTAACTTAGTTCTTGGAGACTCTAAGGATCCTGTGGCATCTGACTTGGAGAACATGCTAACTGATCTCGGCCTCACCTTGTACATCCAAGAACCTACCCATATCAAAGGTAGAACACTAGATTGGTTAGCTGGCTCAAATTGCAACATTAAGGTTCTTAGCAACACCCCCTGTCTATGGTCTGACCATCATGTCATAACCTTTAACATCGAAGCAACCCCACGTATCCTGACTCCAACAGCCCCAGCACTCCCGACCAGAAGCAAAAAAGGTATAACGAAGGAGAAACTCCTCCCACTGCTACTCCCAACTCTTGATGCAGCCCTCAACACTTGCCCTGACCCTACGTCCTTAGCAGACATGTACAACCAAACTATGCTTACGGCTATTGACTCTATAGCACCTATCAAACTAAGGAAAGCCAAATTACAAGCTCATCTTAACTCATGGTTCACCCCACAGTTAAGAATTCTCCGCAAAGTGAAACGTTGTGCCGAAAATCGATGGAAAAGCCATCCCTCTGACGAGCACAAAGATGGTTTCCTTCTTGCCTCACTCTCCTATAAAGATGCCATCATCACTGCAAAAAGGAATCCTTCAACAACCGCATTATGCAAGCCGACTCGAACACCAAGTAACTCTTTAAAATCCTAAAAGAGCTTGAAACTCCAGTCGCCCCCCATGACACCTTCTTGAAAGATAGTCAATGGTGTACTAACATCCAAGCAGCCTTACTAAATAAAATCTCCACACTACAAGCGAAAATTAAAGATAAGCAGGACAACTTGAAGCGCGATAACCGCGCTCTCTCCCCTGCCAAGGCCCCCACTCCAGACACCGCTAACATCACACCATTTACATTCTCACCGCTCACCGTCGTTGAGGTAGAAAACATAATTCTCAGAATCAAACCCTTCAACTGCCAAGGTGATCCATGCCCAGCCCCCATTATCAAGGACTCGGCGCATGAGCTGGCCCCATTCATCACTGCCTTCATTAACTCGTCTTTCAAAACTGGTATTGTCCCGGATAACCTGAAGGACTCTTGAGTGATCCCTCTGCTCAAAAAACCGTCCCTCGACCCAAGCATTCCTACTTATTTCCGACCTATCACAACAGTACCATTTCTGCTTAAGATCTTAGATCGTGCTGCATACCTTCAGATTCAAAACTATTTGGAATCCAATAACTTGCTAGGTCTACGACAATCTGGATTACGCCCCAGACACGGGACGGAGGCTGCGTTAATAGACCTCAAAACCCAAATCGAAGTCCTAAAGGATCAGGGCAAGCTAGCAATGCTACTACTCCTCGACCTTTCGGCCGCTTTTGATTTGGTCAATCACCAAATCCTTTGCAAGCACCTCCACTCCGCTGCCAACTTCTCACCCTCTGCTGCAGCATGGATCAAATCCTTCTTGAGCAACAGATCCATGAGAGTCTTTGCCCCATCCGCAGCTGCCGACCCTTCCCCAATTCATTGTGGCGTACCTCAGGGTTCTTGTGTGTCACCTACACTCTATAACATTTTCACAAAACCACTCTTTGATGTGCTTGACTATCTGGGTGTCTCCTACACTAATTATGTGGATGACACCCAGATACTCATCCCCATCACTAGTGATTATCTAGCTGACACCAAGGCCCTCAACGATGTCTACTTGGTTATCCAAGCTTGGATGGCCCAACACCAGTTGTGCCTAAATGATGATAAGACAGAGCTTCTCATCTTCGGCACTGCACAACGCCTGAGCAGACTTGAACCAGCATATCAATCATTCTCTATAGACGGCAATAGCATTCGAGTCTCTAAAGACACTAAAACATTAGGGTTCTACCTTGACGCTACTTTATCATTAACCAGTCAAACGAATGCTGTCAGATCTGCGTCGGCACACACATGCAAACTCATTGCAGCCTGCAGACCTTTCCTTACTACATCCAACAGTGTCACACTAGCGAGAACCCTCATCATGACCAAAATCGACTACTGCAGTGCCCTCTACCTAGGCACTAGTCAAGTGAACCTAAATAAACTCAAACCACCCAAAACAATGCCATCTGTGCCGCCTTAAACATCCCTCGCAACCACCATATCTCAGAAACTAGATCTATGTTAAAGTGGTTACCTGTCAAGCAAAGAATCTCACTCAAAGCACTCGCCATCACGCACAAATGCCTGGCCAACAAGGCCCCCATCTATCTCAGCAGCCGACTGTCGAGACACTCGGCCTCCCGTCCGCTAAGAGCTACCCAATCCCACTGTCTAGCCATCCCTAGATTTAAACTGCAAAAAGCAGGGGGCTCAAGCTTCCCGGTCCTAGCGTCCAAGCTCTGGAATTCACTCCCTGCCACAATCAGAGCTGAAGAGTCTTTTCACACTTTCAAAGCCAATACTAGATCTTGGCTCTTCGACCAGCCTTAAGTCCTGCACAGCTCCTCTGTCATATTTACTCTGACCTGCTGACTGTTTTACTTGTACTGAATGTCCTGCACATATCATTTATTGTCACTCCTTTTGCAATTTAATGCATTGCAAGTGCCTGTATGTATGCATTTCTGTAACATCTCAAATTGCGCCCTGATGCCTCCGGGCCTGCTGGTTTGCGCGTTATAAATAAAATAAATACAAATTTAAGGAGTGTTTTGATGTAAGCCGATTTTAAGCCTCCTGACATTGTTCCTGTTTCTAGTGGGAGGTTGAAGAGATTGAGATAGTGTTCTGCTGATGTTTTCCGGGAGAGGATGGTTTTATAGATTTCCGGTGGGCAGGGATTTGCTGGGGAGCTGGGTTTGTTGCTTTTGCTTATGAAGCTGTTGAATGGATCTGTTGAGATTGGGGGTAGGCCATTTAGTCTGGTCGTTGGCACTGGTGTTGGCTGGCTGGGTTGATAATTGGCAGTATTTGGCCTGCTTAGTACAATTTGGTGAATGTTGGTGATTTTATTCTTGAAATTATTTGCTAGGCTGTAAAGACTACATATAGAAACTAAGGCACAATAACCATATACTCTAATGACACCTCAGATGCGAGTTTCATGTTCCAAACAAGTCTGGTTTGTTTCATAGTTTTCTCAGTCTGCCGACTGGGTCTCAACGCCTCACCACGTGTGTTCGCAAACACCATGAGATGCGAGAGTGAACAGCGCTCAAGCAGCAATATATATGCATTAGACATATCCTTTGTTAAGGCAATTCGAACCACCCACACAGATGTCACACAGGTTAGGTTTCAGTTATTGACAATTATGACAATTATGACACGTTATGACAAGTCTTCATTCAGTCTAAACATAGTTATTCTAGCAAAGGCAGACAACTTTCTGTTTTGGGCAACATGGAGCTATGGCTCTGCAAGGATATTGTGTTCTTAGCAGAGAAACATTCCTTACTATGTTATCTGTGTGTTTCGTCTAATGAGTTAAGGGTCAGATAGTTCTGAAGCAGAAAATACCACTGTCCGTGAAGGAGCACCGTTAGGAGAATATAATTCATGTTTAACTGCCTTTTACAACAGAGCTTGCAAGACAAGCAGTCACCTGGACTACTGACTAGATGCTGCTTCTGCTCGACTTCAAGGACTTAGTGAGAGAGAAAAACAATGTATTTCTGTACAGTTTGACATTCTTGTCTTGTTAGTATTTCAGCATTCGGGCAGTGGCCTCGCACTGTGTGTGATTCTAAAGCATAGAATATATTTGCAAAGCATTTGACAGAAAATAAAAAAGCAAATGGCCAACATTTCACAAAATGGACGCCCTTTGGTTACATTGACGATTCTCAGATTATGATATTTGTCTCATGATGCGATTAGCTTCTGGCCAACATATTATACGTATCATTCGACTATGGGATTACTTTTCTGGTCTAACAAACCCTTCTTTTGGCCTTAAGCTAATAGCATCATCCATACATTGCATCTTCATCAGACCACTTGTCCAATTCCAAACTACCCATGTCTCTATAATCGTCATCAGAAATATTAATTGCCATACATTCTTTAATAATTTCATTTTCATGTTGTGCACCTTCAATTATCATGCGAGGAGTTGTACACACTCATTTGTAATTTGGGAGCAAAGGACTGGTAGGCATTGTATGCAACAGCAGCAGAATGTGAGGATTCCAAATATCATAACCAAGATTGCAATTAGTTTCCATCCGCATGATCTTAGCAGTTCCCAAAACCATGAACTTATATTTAGATTCCAACCACGTATGGGAACATGAATTTCAGAACTTAGAACATGCAATTTCTTAATTGCTTCAAATATCATGGGGGAGGAGTCACTTACGAATACACACCATGCTGACCCCACCAATTTGCATACTCCTCCACGATCAGACAAAATTATATCAAGCACCATTCTATTTTGAAGTGCAATTAATCTGATTGCTTTTTCTTCCAATGTCATATTATAGAGTATATTTGTTGTCCCATTTATTGTTTTTTCTAACACCCTGGACAGTTTTCTTATGTTCCATGAGTTTATTGCTTGTCCCCAAAATGGTATAAATTATTCTGCTATATCCCCAGCAATCTGTCGTGCGGTATCATCTCGTTGTGGCCGATATCTAGATAATTTTGCTATTTCAGAAATTTTGGAAAGAAATACACCAGGTAAAAGTATTCCTAAATAACAGGTCCCTTCCCAAGTTCTAGGTAACCATGGATAGGCCTGATCTCCACATATAAAATAGACAGAACCTCCTATATATAATGGTTTTTCTTCTTGTTCAAGTACAGCAATATTCATTCATCTACTAAATGTTCCCACTTAGTAGGAACCCTTTTTCCGTGAGCAAAAATGGGACAGAACATGGACTATGATTAATAGTATAGGATGGAGCTACTACTGGACTTGTTGTTATCGGTTGTTACCGGATTTATTTTGCTTCTGCTTGTAAATACGGAACAACCCAACGGTTCCAATACCAATCTTTCAAATTAATTTATGTTTTTTCCTTCAAAGTGACCAGTGACACTATCATTCCATTTTCCAAAAAAATAGCGCTCTTAATGAGGCATAACAGACGGTATTAAGTGGCAAAGGATTTACATACCAATCCATTCCTCTTTCCCCGTGCTGGGGTAAATGGGAACAAACTCAACAATTGGACCTATTCAAGATAGCATTGGTCATATTCATAATCAGCAATAATGTATTATTATCATATCCTTTTCTATGTTTCACTTCTTGTGAAGGAAGAGTATAAGAGAGCACATGTATTGGGCTGCTCATGGTAGGAGCATTGGTAGCAGACAAGAGAGAGTTTAAGGGATGCACAGTTTCTAGATACCAAGATATTGGGATCAGTGTAATCAAAATGCAAAGCGGTATCATAATCATCAGCATATTATTCTTTCCAAACCAAGTCTTTCTTGGAGTAGGCTTAATATCAATCTCTCTATCATCAACAGGATTGGTGCAGGAGGGATCAGGAGCGAATATAGGCATTGTCTGTAATATTTATCTCAGAAAAAGTTTTTCAGTGTCCATCGGGAAAGTTCTCCACAGCAACACATGTTGGCAGCAACGGTACAGCCAATCCAGGTTGGCATCTATATAGATGACAGCAAGCTGATGTTAAACTGCACAGAGCTCCAAAAAGGCAAGAGCAAGTATCAATTTTATAGTATTGGTACCATTTGCCCCCGCTTGTCCGTGCCAGGTTGCAACGCCCTTCACTTTCAATGGTAGCTCCGGGAAACCACGTGCCAGAGCTCTCAACTGATACAGCTCATATGCTCCTTTTCCCTAGACCTCCATCCGTGAGCAAGGAACAAAGGCGAAATAAAAGCTGATCACTTCCGATTTTGTGAACGTAGATTGTACCTTACAGCTCCAGGTACAGTATGATCGATTAACAATGCACTCTCATTTCCAGATGCAGGATCAGTGCCAACTTTTGATGCAATGATTGATGATGAGGCAGCAGTCAGACAAAGTTGAGGCAACTTTGGCCTTTTGATCTTCGTTTGAAAACGCCCCAGGCCCTTTCTCGGGTTTGGGAAGTACTTCTGACAGGGAACTGGCGATGATATCTTTGTGATCAAGTACAGCTGTCTTTCTTTTGACTTCAGGATCATCAATCTCTTTCTCATGTGGCAAAGGAAACGGAACTCATGTATGTTGCGTGGATCCAGTGCTTGCGGCCATTCACTCGGACTGCAGTCTGTGTGGCCAGTAGCACCTGCAAGGGTCCCCTCCAGCACGGTGCAAGTGAAAACTTTCTTTCAAAAATGTTCACCAAGGTCCAATCACCTGGCTGCAGACAATGTCCTGGCCAGGTATATCTGACAGGAAGAGCCTCCTGCACCTGCTGATGAATCAAGCGCAAGTTTTGAGTCAACTGTTGGCAGTAATCAATAAGTAATGGGTACTCAATATCCCTCAACTGTTTCAGTTGGTGCATGTTCCAGACATTCGCTGGACTCCCCATCACAATCTCATAGGGGGAGAGACCAGTCCTCGCCTGTACAGTTGTTTGCATGCAAAGTAAAGCTAAGGTTAGTGCATCGGGCCATTTCAAATTGCTCACTGTGCAAAATTTGTTCAGCTTGTTTTTCAAAATACCGTTTTGGCATTCTACCAAACCGGCACTCATCGGGTGACTGGCCGAATGGAATCGTTTATCAATTGGAGGCCTGTGCAAATTTGCAATATCACGGCCGCAATTAACTGCTGCCCATTGTCTGACCATATGGCAAGGGGTAGCCCAAATCATGGGAAAATATTCTATTAGCATGGCTTTAGCTGTGGACATAGTTGTACAATCTTTCAGGGGATAGGCCTCTACCCATTTGCTGAATGTGCAGACCACCACAAGGACGTACTTATAGTTTTGGCACCTCTCCATTTCTATGAAATCAAAATGGATGACTTCAAATGGCATAGACGGTGGGCCAAAACTTCCTACTGGTGTCACTGTTCCCTTTCCAATGTTATGTTGTAAACAAGTCATGCAATTCTGAACCAATCTTTCAGCAGTTTTTCTAATGTGTGAATTCTGCCATACAGAATCCAGGTGCTGAATCATTTTCCTAACACCTATGTGTGTCAGACTGTGAGCCATAGTGACCATTACCATCACATAGGCATTTGGCAACATCCATCGGTTATTTTGTTTGTCCTCCCAACAACCCTCAGAATCTAATTCTGCTGGACCCTAAAACCAATTTTTTTATTTCATCTAAAGTAGCTTCTGCTTGGATCTCCTTAAATGTTGCAATTCCATTTTCTATCATGCAGGGTACATCTTCTATTTTTTTACATACATTTTTGTGTGTAAATCAGTGGCAGTTTGTTTCGCAATTTTGTCTGCAAATGCGTTTCCCTTTCCTACATTACATGTTACTTTTTTATGTGCTTCATAATTCATTATCGCTAATCGCTTGGGAAGCGCGAGTACTGACAACAGTCTCACTATCAAAGTGGCATGTTGAATTTTAGTCCCATGTGATGTCAGGAAACCCCTTTCAGCCCAAAATTGTGTGCCACCCCAAAGACATACTGACTGTCAGTATATATGTTTACATTGAGGTTTGCAGAAATTTCACATGCTCTTGTTAACACTATTATTTCTGCAGCTTTTGGTGAGTTATATAGGATTCACTTGCTTTCTATAAAAGTTTTCAGTGTAGTGATGGCATAAGCAGCAGTTGCTGTACCATCTGGTAATTTAAAACAAGAACCGTCACAAAACAGTTCTCCATCTGGCTCTTTCTGTGGGGTGTCAGTTAGGTTAATTCTTCCTTTTGTCTCTTGGTCAGTAACCATTAAGCAATCATGGGGGAATTGTTTTTCACCTGCTTTTTCATTGGGAGGAGGCATTAACTCAGCCGGATTTAAAGCGCAACATCTCTTAATTTGGTTATGTGCTGCAAATAGGACAATTTCATACCTTGTTAATCTTGTTGATGTGAGATGTTGCATCTGTGTTCTATTTAAAAGAACGTCCACTGAATGAGGTACCATTACGGTTAAAGCGTGACCTAAAACCATTCCCTCGGTTTGTTTTACTGACGCAGCGGCAGCAGCAACTGCTCCCAAACAACGCAGCAAAGCACATGCAACAGGATCCAACGTGGAAGAGAAGTAGCCCCATGGTCAGTTTCTCGCCCTAGTTCCTGAGACAAAACAGTCAAAGCACATCCATTGTTTTCATGCACAAATAACTTAAAACCCTTGTCATAATTTGGCTTGCCCAAAACTAGAGCTGAGCACAATGCAACATTGACCAGGTCAAATGGTTATTGACATTCCATGTTCCATGGCAAAGATAAGATAACATCCTTCATTGTCAATGATGCTATTGGTTTCACAATCATTGAAAAGTTAGCGATCCACTGCCTACAATATTAAGCCATGCCAATTAAAGCCCTGACTTCTTTCTGCGTATTTGGAATAGGCATATCAGAGATGCTTTCTATTCTTTCTGGTGTCTATCTTCTTCCCTCCTTTGAAAGGACGTAGCCCAAATAGGCCACTTCCTTTTAGCAATACTGGAATTTCTTTAGCAAAGCTGTGTGTCCATGTGCCGTTAAACGTGTCAATAATGCAACAGTGCATTCTTTACAAATATATTCTGTGTCTGCTGCTATTAGCAAGTCATTTATGCACTGTAGTAATACGCAACCATTTGGTAGTTCAAGCATATCTAGTTCTTCCTTCAATGCTCTACTGTAAATACTTGGACTCTCAGTGTAACCCTGTGGAATATATGTGAATGAAAATGAACGTCCTAATAGTGTAAAAGCAAAACAAATATCTACCATCTGGATACACTGGGATACTAAAGAATGCATTTTTCAAATCAATTACACTAAAATATGATGCAGAGGCTGGAATCATAGTCAAAATTGTAGTTACATCCGGGACTAATGGAAATTGCGGAACAACCACTTCATTCACTCTGCGTAAATCAATTATAAAACGGTATAAAATGTATATCATTACCTCCTTTCTTGTAAACCGGAAGAATCAGACTATTGCAAATACTACCAGACGTTTCTTAAATTACGTTTCTTTTGATTAAATCTGATACAATGCACTTCAATGCTTTCTCTTCCTCAGCCAAAATGTTATATTGCGGAATATGTGGCAATGTAATTCCTTCTTTCAAAACAATTTTTACTGGTTATACTTTGAAACAACTAATGTGAGTCCAGAAATTATCTTCCCATAACTTAGGCAATGTATTCGGTTGGCCAAAACCCAACCGCCTTATATGTTCAGTATTATTAGTAAAGACTCATGAGCATGACCAGAGAGTGTCCATTTTGATGGAATAGAATCCGCCATTTTGACTAATTTTCGCTTCTTGCTTTCTGTCCAAACAGCTTTGCTGTAAGCATATTCTATTCTGTTATTCCGTTGTTGCTCATGCATAGAACAAGGCCACAAGATACATGTTGAAACACAATGCAGGCAACCCAGACAGCAATGCCCGATCTCCTCCCTCACAAGTCCTTGGAAGTAAGCAACAAGGCATTTAATCACTACGCAGGTGCCAGCTAGTCTCGCTGATGCGGTAGGAATGGTAGAAACAAACAATTAATGGCTTGAATTATGCTCTCTTTTACGGCCCCCTTCTCTGAGCCCTGTAGAGCGAGTTGACCCCTAGCACATGAATAGAAACTGGAAGATAGTGAGGCCTGGAATGTGTCTCTAACCCTGCATGCAGCTTGCTTGTAAGAACAGGCGCAGTGTGTTCCCTAAAACATAAAATCATGTCTGCAAGTCTGCAAATTGCAAACTGTTGCTAAATGAATGTCTGAAGGTGTCATATTCGTCACAATTGTCAATCATCAAATCCATTTCAAAAGGAGTACATTATGGGCGATATTAAAAATGTCATTACTGATAATAAAATGTTTGTTTTGTATATATGTGACTGTTGTAAAATACTCGCTCTCTTGCGTCCCTCGGGGTCTCGAGACACACGTTGCGGGATGTGAGACCCAGTTGGACAACTGAGACTATTTGCTTTGCAATAAACCCTAGATTTTGGGAATTGAACCTCGTGTCTGGCGTATCAGTTTGTGTGGGGTGCTTGTGCCTTGTTCCCATACGAGAGGGTCCCCTAGGGGCGCCATCCCTAACATCATTGCCGTTCACTGCCCATATACAAGCCGGTTCTTTACTCAATTCAGTCGGTAGTACATAGATACAAATTGTGAAACAGGAGTCTTTTGTGGTGAAATTGTCAAATACACTCCATCAGGAGAACAATAAATGACTGCATTCAATTTTTCAACAAATTCAATCCCAACAAATTTCCCCCGCAATTTCTCCTCAAAAGAAATGGGCAAGACTCTGTAAATGGACCTAGTGTTATAGGTACTGGTTGTTAAACTGGACTAATTACTGGTGTACCTGAGAACCCTAGTGAGACATTTCTATGCCCTGACAGTGGTATTTCTGGAACCCGCTGATGGTCAATTGAACATTTTTGTGCACCTGTGTCCACTAAAAAAATGTGCTCCCTATTCACAACCTTCATTTCTACGTAGGTCAATGGGAACAGATACTGGTTCCAACACCTGTCTCGGGCTGTCCTAGTAGAACAGTACATCGTCAGATGTAAAGTCGCCAGAGTAATATGCATTGGACTGATTGTCAAAAACATTCCCACCATTCATATTGTTTTGTTGTTGATTCTGATTACCCTGATTTTCCTGAAATTGTGGTGCCTTTTGGTTTCTATTCTGTCCTAGTATTCCCAGACAACCTCTATTCTGTCTTCTTGGAAAAGTCCCATTTCTATTCTGTATATGTGGGCACTGTGCTCGCCAATGGCCTTCTTGTCTACAATTGGCATATTGATTAATCCCTATTGGACCCCCTTGCATATTGGACGTTAATGCAAATTGGACTCTGGACGGTGCGTTCCCACCACCTCTATTATTGTTCGCTACTTGCTGTAACAATACTCTAGTTTTCAAATTCCCTTTATCCCTTAGTTCCTTATCTTTTCCTGAATTTACTCTGTTCTCTTAATATTGGGCCATGTGTAATACTTCACTTTGCGTTTTTGCTTGCCATGCACTTTCAGATTTCATTATTAAACTTTTAATTTTCGGTAACAACCCTCGCACACACTTGTCAATTGGTACTTAGATCTTGACCACTAAAATCTGCAAATACTTCTTCAAACCGATTAAAATAATCTGTTCCTCCTTCCTCTATGCCCTGTAAACAAGCAGTCAATTTATCTCAAACTATTCTTTTTTCAGGCACTAAAGTTTTCAATTTCTCTACTAGCCAACATTACTTGCGGTGGCTTCTCTCCAGCCTTTCTCTCACTATCAATTTAAATCAAATTCTCCCATGTATCGCCTAACATCGGCGCATCATTTATATTTTTAACCTGTTTCCATATGACTACAGGAAGAATCACGGGAAACAGTAAATCAATGTCACTCAATGTAAAAACAAATGAAAAAGGGCCATGTATAACCTGTGCCATATAATGAGCTTCTATCGTTCGTGCTGGAGTTGCTCCAATATCCAGAAAGTGCTTTCTGACAAAATCACGCTTTACAAAAAACTGAGACCAAAAAACGAGATTTGCCACCAATACTAATATACCCCATCTCGCAACCCAAGCACACCTGCCCGATAAACCTGACCTATTCAAGTTCTTCCTCCTCACCACCAAGCATGTTGAGAACATAATCACTACACTGGTAACATCTAGATGCTTGGGCCATGCCTGCCCAGCAACCATTATTAAAGAGACAGCAAAGGAACTCGCACCATTTATCACTACTTTAATTAATGCATCCTTTGCAACTAGTACAGTGCCAGCTGATCTGAAGGATGCATGGGTCCTGCCACTTTTAAAGAAACCAAAGAAACCTTTGCATGACCCTAACATCCTGACGAATTATAGACCAATCACCACTTTATCCTTCCTCCTAAAAATTCTGGATAGGGATGATTACCTCCAGATTCAGCATCACCTGGAAAGCAAAAAATTACAAAGGGCTCAGTCAATCAGGGTAACGACCCAGACATGGCACAGAGACAGCCCTGCTAGACCTAGTAATACAAATGGAGATCATAAAAGACAAAGGGCCTCATTACGACTCAGGCGGTAAGGGGTTTACGGCGGCGTAAACAGCGCCGACCCTTACCGCCTGATTCCGAGGTCCCTTAGCCCATGGCGCTAAGGGACCTTGATGTTAATTAAGCCACCGTAATTTACGGTGGCGTAATTAACGCCTTCCCCACTCCCATTATGCCCTATGGGGCAAAAATAGGAATGGGGAAGGGTAAATGGGGATTGGGGACTTACCGCCCCGCCGACCTCGGAATGGGGCGGTAAGTCCGCCAACCACCATGGCCTAAACGTAGTTTACGCCATGGTGGTAAAGGTACGACCCAGGCGGTAACTTACCGCCTGGGTCGTAATGAGGCCAAAAGGCAATTTAGCACTACTCTTGATACTAGATCTATCAGTGGCCATCAACTGGGTGGACCACAAAGTCCTATGCAACCATGTATCATCCGCAGCCTACTTCTCCGACAAATCCACTAGCTGGATTGAGTCTTTCTTAAACAATAGAACTACTAGAGTATTTGCACCTTCTGCCTCATTTACACCAGTCCCTGTCACCGGCACAGTCTCCCAGGGATTGTGTGTTTCCCCCATGCTTTATAAAATGTTCACTATGCCCCTCTTTGACAACCGAGATGACTTGGGTGTCTCCTACACAAACTATGCAGACTCAGCCAAATCCGTATCCCGATTATTGGCGACTATAACATAGACTCTAAATGCCTAAATGACATCTACCTTATTATCCAAGCTTAGATGGCTAAACATGGACTATGTCTCAACCACAATAAGACAGAGCTACTCCTTGTAGGTACCCAAGCAAGACTCAACAGACTGGACATAAAATTCAACATAAAATTCAACGTATTCAATATTAACGGCAACAATATTACGGTTTTTAGGGAGAATTATCCAGAATGGCTAATTCCCCTTACCTACTATGCTGGATTTCTAGGATTTATTTTTTTCACCTGCTAAAAGTGTGAGCCTTTTTTCCCACTCTTACATGTGTTTTGCTGTGTGTATTTAACATTTTCCTGTGTTAATAGACTGTGGAGCTGTCTGGACTACTGTCTCCCAGAGCATGTAAAGTTGACATTGACTTTATCAGTCTATTTTAAAACTCACAGACCCAGTACAAACTTACATAGAGTTCTGGAAAGGGTTCATACTTATCCCTTTTTGTCTGTTTCTCTTGGAACATTGTTTTGTTCCCTTTTCATTAAGACTTGGCTGGTGGCAGTGGTAACTACCCTATTGTTCCTAAGGCAGTTATCTTAAATAGCCCTGGTATTGTTTTAGGTTATCTTGGTAGCCTCGAACTTAAACCCGCTGGACCATATACGTTTATATACGGTTCCGGCTGGGTTCATAAGCCATTTCTTTTTGTAAAAGTCTTCCTCGTGTTTTACTCTGCGCGCGTAGGCACCTGTATGTCTGAGGGGGACAGGATGTGAAGGAGGGGTTTAGGACTCCCTGCACAGGGTCTCCTTGGAGACCCATATTGCACTCTGATGTGATTGGCTGTGGTGACTGTCATGGAGGGACAGCCACCCTGCTGTGTGATTGACAGCCAGGCTGTGTGAATGGGGGAAAACTGCATAAAAAGCAGTTCTCTGGGTTTGTAAAGGCAGAGTCGCCACTGCATCTTGAGAACGGAAGAGAAGCTGACAGAAAAGGACCTCTACCACGACTGAACCTCGCGGTGAAGCCCTGCTGTGGGTCCGAATCTTCAAACTTCGACGACAGGGAAGATCTGCAAGGAATCTTCTCCCCTTGAGCTGGTGGGAACAACCAGTTCACCAAACTGCTCACCAGGCCTCCCTTCTCTGGTCGAATTTGCTGTACAGAGCTACAGTGAACTGGATAGCCAGGAGGATCGGACCCTGCTATGTTTTAAGGAGCGCACCTTTTATTTGTCGCCTTGCTCTGCTGCTGGTTTCTTCTCTGGGCAGTGCAGAACCCTCCAGTCTTCCTCCTTCTTGTCAGTCCGACAGCTGCTTCAGGAACCGTGAGCCTGCAGGATCTGCCAGGAATGTCTGCCTCAGCTACAGCATTCTTCTGCTTTAAAGGTTCTGTGCTAACCCAGTTGTTCGTTTCGTCCAGCCACGGTGAAAGTGTGTGAAATCTTTCGCCAATCCAAGGGCTTTTCCTTCTCCATTCTTTAAAGTAACTTTTCGTCCAAGCTACTTCATTCTGAACTCTTGGCAAAGACTTAAATGTGAACTACTCTGAACTGTGTGATCCTCTGCAAAGACTTTGGTCCAGGCCCTTTTAATTTGATTTCCACACTGTAGTTCCTTACTTGTTGGTGCTGCTCAATTTCTGTCTCACTTTGTCTTTCCTTCCCTTTTAAATTGCTGGAGTGCCATTTTGCTCACACTTCATTTTGAGCCTAACTTGTCCAGAATCCATTGGGTGCGGTATAGTGTATGAGTAACGTTGCTAGGGAGAACTATCATGGATGGCAAATTTCCCTCACCTAGGGAGTCCATCAGCAGCTTTGCTGGATTTCTGGGGTTTATTTTTCCACCTGGTAATAGTGTGAGCCTTTTTTTCCCACCCTTACATGTGTTTTGCCATTTGTATTTCTACTGTTACTGTGATCTTGGGCTCTGAAGCACACCACTCCATGAGCCCCACTTTTTGTGTGTGTTACACAGCACCTTCAGTGCAGAAACACAGGGATGTCTTTTAGACTTCCCACTGACTCCATTTTTCTGGGGCTGACTACTGTCCCCCAGAAACATGTAAAGTTGCCATTAACTTTATACAGTCACTTTCAAACTACAGACCCAGTACACCCGAGGATTGGAAAGGGTTAATTCCTACCCCTTTTTGTCTGTGCCGCTCTGAGCTTTGTTTTGGTCTTTTAACATTTAGACTTGACTGGTGGCAGTGGTATCGACCCTAACTTTTCTACCGCGATTATACTATATAAATGTGGTACTGTTCCAGGCTATTGTATTAGCCTCGAATATGAACCCGCTTGCCCAAATACTTATTATTTCAGCTCTAGTCTAGTCGGGTTTAGTAGCCATTTCTTTTTGATAAAGTCCTTCTTGTGTTTTACTTTGTGCGGCAAACCCGGTTTGCCTTCTTTGTTCACAAGGCATAAATTAGTTTTGTAAAATTGATTAGCTGAAATTGCTATATAAACATAAATTGATTAGTAATACAATCTAAATGATTAGCAATTTGTATATCCTTATTTTCAATGGGATGAGCAGTTAACTACAACACTGCATCAATAAAGAATCAACGGTGTCTGTGCCATTTTCATTTTATTATCAAGTTAGACTATTTTACCAGTATTTGGCATACAAGTGAGCAACCACAAACTACTGGTTCATTGAAAACTGGATAACATATTTTTTAAAAGGCCTGTATGGCTACATGTGTTTTGAGATGTGATTGGTGTATATCAGTTCTTTTTGAGCAAGCAATGCCTTAACTCATCACCACCACCAAGACGTCTAGGTGTTTTAATACTTTTTAGTGGAAGTTTAGTGTTTCAGATCCTCTTTGGTGACAGACACTGGCTGTATTTCTTGGTCTTCTTTATAACGTATGCATCCCATGGGTGTCTCAGAGTATTTTACTCCGCTCCAGGCAAAGGGGGACTCCAAAAATGATGTTGAAATGTGCCCCCATGAGCCGTGATCAATGCCAGAGATGTGTGTCACCTCGTGGGGGGCCTATTTCAACATGTTTGGTAACCCCCCTCCTTGCATAGAGCAGATAAAAACAGCTTGAGGAACAGTTGCATACATTATGATGGAGACAATGGGCTTAATAGCCACAGATTATCACAAGACGGTCAGCCAGCTGGAAGCTGAAACACTAATTGTTCACGAAAAGCTATACATTTTTTGTCAGCAAAGGGCTAATGTAGAGCAACCTGGTAAAAAAGCAAAGAGGTCATAAGAACACTTTGGTGTACTGCATAGACCCGGGGAAGTGATGTCTTGAAAGGTTCCAGCAAATGTAGCTTGTAACGTGTGCACTGCAAAGTACTCATCTAAAGTCGTGAATGAAAGCAGTTGTCGTGTCACAAGACTCCTGACTGGCAAAGTGGGGGTAGTTGCTACGGGGGGAGCCTTTAGGCTCGGACACCGTTCAAATGAAAAGCCTGAACGCCAGCCCTGCAGCAGTCTTGAGTTTCAACCACATTTAGGCCTCATGCCTGCAGGCTGTTATTAGTGTGGGGCTGACTGTTAGCAAATGGCTGGGAATAATATTTCTCCCGCTGATGATTGGGTGGGAGAAAGATTCTTTCCAGACACTTGACAGCACACAGCCCCACACTGATAACAGAACCTGTAGGCATAAGGCCTTCTAAATGTTCTTTGAAAGGCGTGACACCACCTAATCACTGCAGTCCCATGCTCCAAAAAATATTTAGAAGGCCTTATCCCTGCAGGCTGTGGGGGCTTGCTGGCAGGCAGTGATTGTTCCTCTGATGCAGTAAATACATCACTTGAAGTGTTCCCACTTCCTCAGCATAGGATCCCATGCTGGGGAAAGGAATGAGGCAGTGGAAACACTCCAGTCAAAAAAACAATCACTACCGTTGCACACTTCAAAGACATTAAGAAGGCCTTATGCCCAGCCCTGGCCATTGGGCTGGATTTTCCCAGATCTGGGATCCAACAAAAAATTGCTCGGATCCAATTTGCACCCTTCAAGTATTTTAGTGTTTACAATCTCCTTTTGTTGCCGTCATCAGGACCAGAGTCAAGAAACGTACCCACAAGACCACTGGAACATCTTACAAAACACTTCTGAATATGCTTGTTAAGATTGTACTCTGTAGAAAACATTTCAGTACAAATGTGCAGGTTTAAAAGGTGTGCACCTTTTATACTTTGTTTGCAACATTATAGAAAATGCTCATCCTTCCTTGGGTTATTTACAGTTGTTTATTTATAAATAAACCTTCTGAAATGGAAATATTTATTTATGGGCAGGGCTGAGAAACTGCTCACAAGTCCCTCTGCCCTAAATCCGCCCCCACCCCCGCAGTTAATAATTTTCATTTTTAGCACTGCTTAAGCCTGCAGGCTGCTTTATCATGGGGGCTGCATGAGCCTTGTATTGATAACATAGCAGGATGAGGCTTTTTTAATGTTCTTTGAAGTGCAGAACCACAGAAGATCATTGCAGTAATGCACTTCATAGACATTAACAGGGCTGGGCGAAGGTAAGCCAGGGCCCATTTCAAACGTCTGCTTGGGGGCCCCCTTGCCAAGACCTGAGTTCAGGACCGAATGAAGATATTTATTGGCCCATTTCAACAGGGGTGTGTCCCTCCTTGCTTAGAGCGTAGAAAAATAGTATACACCCTTCAGGTGATTATGACATTATTACTGAGACCAAGAAACAGATATCACAAAACGACCAACCAGCTAGTAGCACAAACCCTATACATCCACTCAAAAGCTATTACTGGTTCCTTGTCAGCCGGGAAGACTCATAGAAACCAGAGTAAAAGGGCAAAGTGATACTCACACTTCTGTATACCCCTACGGAGGAGATAGCATTAAGGGCTCCAGCAAATGCAGCTTGTAAAAGATGCTCTGCAAAGCGCACTTTTTCAGTTGAAAAGGTGGAAAGGCCCAGACACCATCCCGAGCCAGTAAGGCCTTTCGCCTACAGGCTGTTTAAATGTTCTTTGAAGCTTGAATCACTGCTGTCCTACACTTCATAGACATTAAGGAGGCATTTTGCCCTTAGGCTGTTTTATCAGTGCGAGGGCAGTGTGCTTCCCGCGCTGGCAAAACCGCATAATGAGGCATTTTAAATGTTCTTTGAAATGCAGGGCAGCAGCAAATCACTGCTGCCCTGCACTTCAAAGACATAAGGGAGGCATTTTGCCTGGAGGCTGTTTTATCAGTGCAAGGGCAGTGTGCTTTCCACACTGGTAAAACAGCCTAATGAGGCTTTTTAAGCACAGCACTGCAGCAAATCGCTGCTGTCTCGAGCTTCAAAGAACATTTAGAAAGCCTTAGCTGTGTTATCGGTGCGGGAAGCACACAGTTTCTGCACTGATGGCAAGCCTGCAGCCATAAGGCACAGCAAATGTAGTTAACCTTACCTTCAGCAACGGGCTGAAGTTAGCTTTCGGCATTCATGTAAAAGACTGGGCAGCCGAGCTGCCCATGACTCCCTCTGCTCGTGCCACGCTTCTGCGCATGTGCTTGGCTGACATAGTGCCTAGGCTGGGCACATGCATTGATACAATGTTTGCGCCCAGCCCGGGATCCTCTACTTCTGCCTCACCTGCAAGCTGTGCAGCTCAAGCCCAGGCAGGCCAGACAAACTACATTAATCCTCTTCTAAAAATCATCTCGCAGTTAGTGCGACATGATTCTTTAAATAAAAAGCAAATAAGCAGTATTTTATGCATTGATTCACAGCCTTTTGGCGGTCTTCTACGAAGAAGCCTTCCATTTGCGCCTTGGTGCCTAGGTGGGCTGAATGTGAGGCAGGGGTGTAGTCACCCCCTGCACAGGCTCTCCTTGCAAGGCGTGACACCACCTAATCACTGCAGTCCCATGCAAGTCACACTTTGTATTGATTGGCTGAGGTGGTTGTCTGGGCCGGACAACCCCCTGCTGAGTGATTGACAGCCAGGCTGTGTGAATGGGGGATTTTGGCATAAAAGTCAGGACTCTTGGGCTGGAAGTCAGAGTCACCACTGGAATTCCAAGAACCGAAGAGAAGAGGACGGCAGCTGCAACTCCTGAGTCACAGTGAAGCCCTGCTGCAGTCCTGAGCTATCTACCCTTCAATAACAGAGAAGATCCAGTCCGTAGTCTTCTTCCCTTGAGCCTGGTGGGATCAGCCAGCTCACCCTCCATAGCCAGAGGATCCTCTTCTTGGTCGAAACCACTGCACACAGCTGTAGTGGTCCGGATAGCCATCTGAAGAGCCTCTCCTGTTTTAAAGGAGCGCACCTTTTATTCACCATTGCTTCGCTGCTGCTGGCCTCATCCCTGGGTAGTGCAGATCGCTCCAGACATCCTCCTTTTTGTCCCATGACTGAAGCTCCAGGAACTGTGAGTCTGCAGGAACTACCAGGAACAACTGCCGTGGCACCAGCTTGATTCAACTAATAAGGTACTGTGTCCGACTTCGAGGAATTGGGGTGAACCCTTCTTCCTCACCAAAGGCTTGTCCTTTTCTTCCTTCCCTCTTATAACTTTTGCTTCCCTTTGTGACAATATCTAAGTACTCCTGGCAACCTCGAATCGTGAACTGCTCTAACCGTTTGATCCTCGGCAACAGGAACCCTGTTCCACTTGACACTGGCACAGGCCTATTGACTTTTATTCACTTGTTAGAAAGTGTCCTCTTATTCTATATGCCTTGACAAAAGTATTGCCTATGATTTTTATCCCCAATTATCTTGTGTTAATTCATGTGCTAAGTGTGTTTGACTTCGGTTACATTTCTGTCGCGGGTACTCTTATCTTTCGCAAGACCGAACTGTCATTACTGTCAAAAAGTGATTGCGTATGTACTCCCGGTAACGTCTTTGTTTCCCAACAACGGTCTGTCAAATCCTAAGGTACTTACCTTGAATTGTTCTGCACAAGGGGAATTGGTTGTGTGTAGTATATTTGAAGTGTGGTTTTATTTTACTAGAAGTGAAGTGTTTTGTGAACAGATGGTTTAAAAATAAATGTACTTATATTTTTTAACCAGAAACCTTGAGTCAGTGTTTGCTTGAGTCACAGTAATTGTAGTCCTTTGTGTAATCTCTACTAATGCTCATTTGCTCTTGAGATAAGTTTGGCTGCTCAGCCATTTCTACCACTCTTTCTGTGTTGAACAGGCTTGTACCAAAGGTGAACTTGTATTGCCACTTGTGGTCTTAATTGTGTGCAGTGGTCCCAAAGGGCACTGCATACGATTCTGCCTAACACTGGTGGCAGCGGTGGGATAATGATGTTTCTGATTCTGAGAGTGTTGGACTAGAGGGAGTAGATGAGTCTATATCAGAAGGCTCTACCACACCTCTACCTGCCCAGAAACCACAACCTCTCTCCACAGGGACCCCAACAGGTCTTACACTCACTCCTGGATGTTTTGCCCTTGAGAAAATGAGACTTAAATTGGAAGTGAAACGTATTGAGGCACAAACTGCCATGAAACATCAAGAGTTAAGGCTCAGGGAAATGGAGATGGCTCATGCTTTAGAGATGAAGAAATTGTCTTTGGAAAATGCTTCTCTCCCAGAATCTTCTAGGTCTTCCAGCTGTAAGAGCCCTGTATGCCAAAGGAAATGATTGGTATGTATGAGACTAAACTTGATGTTTTTGATTGGTTAGCAATGTTTGAGTATAATCATGGGATTCAGGGTATCACAGGGAATCAGTTGATTTCTTGGCTTTTCTCTAGGCTCCCAACTGTTGCAAGTTATGCTGTAATGGAGATGGGGGAAGGAATATAAGCAGGATTATGAGTGTGTGAAGCTAGCTTTGATAGCTAGATTTGGGAAGACCCCTTCCCAGTACCTTAAGAGGTTTAGGACCCTCAAAAAGCATGATGGTACCCCTTGGGCTACCTGGGTGAGTGAAAGTTTGAACATTTGGAGGAAAAACGCTTGCTATTTTAATAACGGCAATCTCTGCAGAAATACCTGTGTCTACTGCAGCACTGCGAGCCTGCCAACTCTTGCTGCCGTGCATATCGCTTCCTGGAGGAGGCGGTCTTGAGCTCGTCACGTGACCGATCACGTGGTTTTAGACATCTACTTCAAGGCAAGCAAGCCGCCTGAGCGGCGTGTCTGAACATTTGGAGGAAAAACGCTTGCTATTTTAATAACGGCAATCTCTGCAGAAATACCTGTGTCAGCTGCAGCAAAGCAAGCCTGCTAGCTCTTGCTGACGTGGATATCGGTTCCTGGAGGAGGCGGTCTTGAGCTCATCACGTGACCAATCACGTGGTTTTAGACATCTACTTCAAGGCAAGCAAGCCGCCTGAGCGGCATGTTTGAACATTTGGAGGAAAAACGCTTGCTATTTTAATAACGGCAATCTCTGCAGAAATACCTGTGTCAGCTGCAGTACTGCGAGCCTGCTAGCTCTTGCTGCCGTGCATATCGCTTCCTGGAGGAGGCAGTGTTGAGCTCGTTACGTGACCAATCAAGTGGTTTTAGATATCTACTTCAAGGCAAGCAAGCCACCCTTGCGGCGGTAAACCCGGTGAAGACAAGTCCGCAGGCTGTTGTGCGGCTGTTAGGTGCTGGTGGCTCATTCGGACGGGAGACTGCGGAGGTATTTCCTCTTTGATCCCTTCCGGACATCTATCATTTATTAAGAGCCTTGAGTGATTGTTTTGTGCAGGACATTTAAACAGCACTTTGCTTCCTGTAAATTACTATGGTAGCTCGCAAATATACATTGAAAACCGGCATGCCTGAAAACATGGTGGACCAGGCGAGCATGGTAGCCAGTTCATCTTTAAAACAGTCAACTTTACATTTTGCAAGCTCCACTGGTCTTAAGCATCAACATTCAAAATCTCTCTCATCTGGGGTCGTTTGTCAATGCATGCATGAAACCCTTCCAAGTGAGACAATGATTGTTGCACCCCAATGTTATGTGTGCGCCCGTGCCTCGGGCCGCACCTCACTCATGCTTGCATACACGCAGGCACACAAGAAGACACGGGACGCGCTGTGTGCCCTTCCGCGTCCCGGCCACAACTGTCTGCATGGGCGTGATTTATTCAAACACGCATGCGCGCAGCCCAAATGAGGCTCGCGCATGCGTCATTCGTGACTGGCATGTCACATCCCTATTTTTCTTTAACGAAAAACACAACATAACATGCTACAACAACAGTGCAAATTGCGAACACAAAACGATTAACCCAACCAGTTAGAAGTCTGCTGTGACCTCGGCTCAGTCTCCCGAGGCCAGGACGTAGTCCTTGAGGTGAGAAGGCGGTCTGCGGTCTCTTCGCACTGGATACCTCGAGGTACTTGGTATAGTTCCTCTGGGACTGTCTCCAGATGGGACGGCAACCCTCGGAGCGTCCTCGGCTGGACCCTCTGGGACCGCTTTTGGGTAGGGGCTCTCCCCCGGATCAAGAGTCTCTGATGAAGTATCCACTTTTTTGAAAAAAGATCTGTTGCGGGTGACAGTGCCACGTTCACAGGCCGCCGTCACCATGGTCCCTTTCACGTGCGTGACCGTCCATGGGTGAGACTCATATGGCAAAGACAGTTTGCCCTCTGGGTGACGGTTCTGGACTAACACTGAATCACCTACACACACTTCTTTGTCTTGTAGACCTCTTCTCTCACTCTCTCTCTGATTACGTACGGCTCGCTCCTCTCTTACTTTCTCTTTGTCGATGATCCCTGGTCCTTGGCCCTCCATTTCCGGTATCATTCCACGGGGACAGCGTCCAAACAGCCCTCCAGTGGGAGCAACCCCTGTTGACTGGTGGGGGGTGTTCCGGTACTCTCTTAGGAATTCCACGAGCTTCGTCGGGATGTCCTCACCCCCATTAGCAGATATCCTTAGCACTTTGTTCAACATACGCATTAGCCTTTCGGCTTCCCCATTAGCGCGAGGCCACAGAGGTGATACTCTACGGTGATGGATGCCCCTTTCCTTGAGGTATTGGGCGAACTGACTGCCGGTAAATGGAGGTCCATTGTCAGAGCATAGTATTTCCGGGAACCCGTGTGTCGCAAACATTTTGTCTAGGGCTCTCGTGGTATACTCCGTTGCTGTGGATTCCACCACCTCCACCTCAGGATACCTTGACCATTGGTCTACCGCCACTAAGAAATACATGCCCCGACCTGTCGATCCAAAATCCATATGGACAGTTCCCCAGGGCTTTTCGCTCCGTTCCATGGAGCTGATCGGTGGATCCTTGTCCCCTGGAGTTGCTGCTTGACATGGCAAACACCTTCTCACAAAACGCTTGACCATCCCTTCCAGATCAGGGAACCATACCTTTGGTCTTAACAACTCCTTGATGTCCAATGTGCGCTAACTCCAGGACACGATTCCTTAGTGCCTGTGGGATCATGATTTGCCTCCCTCTCAGCAGTAATCCGTCATCAGAAATGGGCAGCTCATCCCTTACCCTCCAGAGTGCCTGAAGATCCGTTTGGGCATCTGCCTGCCGCCTGGAGTTATTCCGCAGTACCTCTCTCCAGTCGCCACTTCTCACTGCCGCCTTGATGATGTGGAACACCTCATCCTTGGACAATTCAGTCGCTATGGCGAGTCTCAACAGTGCCACCGGTAACGCACCCTGCGCCACGTGACAGAGTAGCCCTTGACAGTCAGACACCTCCTCGTTCTTTTCCACACTCCCAGTGCTGGGGTGTCGTGATAGACAGTCCGCCGGGTTATTGGTTCCCGGTCTGTACACGAGTCGAACCCCGTATTCCATCAGGGACAACATCCATCGCTCAATTCTGGCCGGCGGCTTCGATGACACGCCCACCAGGATGGGCAGCAAAGGCTTATGGTCGGTCACGACCACAACAGGCTTACCACGGGTGTAGAGGCGAAAATGGTGACAGCCCCATAGAATGGCCAGAGCCGTCCTTTCAATTTGCGAGTATCGCTTCTCCGTGTCCGAAAGCGCCTTGCTCGCATAAGCGATGGGTCGCATGTCCCCTCTCTTGTCTGGCTGCAGCAGCGCCGCCCCAACGCCCACGGGACTGGCATCAACAAAGATCTCAGATTCCACCGAAGGGTTAAAGTACGTCATGGTGTCCCCATCGGATAGGGCATTCTTGAGGACCTGAAATGCCTCCTGTTCTTTCCTTTACCACCTCCATATGGCGTCATTTCTGGTCAACGCCCTGAGGGGTTCCAACAAGGAGGCCAAACCCTTCATGAAGCGCCCACAGTAATTCACCATCCCCTCCGTGGGGGATTGGGGTGCTGCAGCCTCTCGAATGTCCTTGATCTTAGCCGGATCGGGCGACACACCGCTGGCGTGAAAGATGAAACCAAAAAACCTGATCGTATCTTTGAAAAACTCACATTTTTCACAGTGTAGTGTAAGTCCCAAATCGTCCAACCTCTTCAGTGTGCACTCCAGTCTCTTCATGTGCTCTGTCTCAGATTCGGCAAACGCTAAAATGTCATCACTCATATTCAAAACCTTCTTTGAGATCTGCCAGCGCCCCCCTGATGGTGTTCTGGAAGGCTTCGGCAGCAGATGAAAACCCTGAAGCTAAGGCGCTTGAACTGATAGAGGCCCTCTTGCGTCGTAAAGGTCGTGATAAATATTGAGTCTGGGTGGAGCTCAAGCTGATGATAGCCTGCCGTAGATCGAACTTCGAGAAAACTCTTGCGCCCTGCAATTCTCCTATGATATCATCAAGAGTGGGCGTAATGTGTCTCTCCCTCTTAATGGCGGCATTGGGGAGGCGCATATCTACGCAGATGTGCACCGCTCTGGGCTGTTTTGGCTTGGGGCGACCACAATGGGTGAAACTCAGGGCATCTGGCCTTCCACCCTTTCAATAATGTCCATCTGAACCAGTGAGCGGAGCTCCTCCTCCACCTTCTTTCGGAGGTGAAACGGGATCCGTCGATGCTTGAGATCCGTAGGCTTGATGGTGTCGTCAATGTGCAGACGCACCGGGGGGGACTTCAACTTTCCCACTCCTTTGTCCAGCAGATGGTCGATGTCCACTTGGTACACCTCCCACGCAAAATGCACTAGGTCCAGGGCCTCTGATGCTGCACAGCTGAGCAGAGAGTGAGGGCTCACGTCCGTGATGAAAAATCAGGCTTTTATGGTCTTGCCGCCCTTGGACACAGGCGCAACAAAAACGCCCTTGATGGGGAGTGGTGTATCTCTGCCAAACGTGAACATTTTCGCCGTCGAAGCATCCAGCGCCGGTGGTCCTGGGATTGACTGGTAATGATCGGAGGCAAGCACGCACACTGAAGCCCCCGTGTCTATCAGCACTTGTGTCGGCACCCCGTGAATATCCATGACACATTTGGGCTGTCTCTTTTTCCTCGCCCCTGTGGCTATGCTTGAAATGAAGAACACTTCATCTTCTTCATCTTCCTCGGCCATATTAAGCCTCTGCATCTCCTGTTCTAATATCGCAATGCTCCTCTGCCCCCTTGAACCACCACCATGTGCCCTGGCCGGGCCCCTCTGTACAGACACTGGAGCGGGAGCGCGACACATCCGGGCATAGTGTCCGGGTCCGTTGCATCTGCCACAGGATCTTCATTTGGCGGGATACTCTTCAGAGTGCGGCAAGTCATATCCACAGTATTGGAAAATAGATGCCGCCCCTTGCAGCGGACCAGCTTCCTAGCGTTCCTGGCCCCACTTGGCTTTCAACGTCAACTGTTTTCCAACTGCAAACGCTTCTTCTGACTTTCCCGGACACACCGCCACGTCCATTTTAGCACCCCTCGATTCTGCCAGTTCATAGGTCCTTCCACTGTCCAAGATCTGTTGCAGAGTCCAACCAGGCTCCCTCAACACTTGCCTACGTAGCTTCTTTCCGGTATGAGCAGCGCAAAAGCACCTTTTCAGGCCGGTACTGCCTCATACCATGTGTGAAAACACATCCGCTCTGCTCGCGCCGGGTTCGTTATACACAATGGTGTAACGTTACGAAGATTGACACGCAGCGTTGTGTCAATAAATGCTCCACTTGCATCCTGCCTCGTTGCTAGATGTTATGTGTGCGCCCGTGCCTCGGGCCGCACCTCACTCACGCTTGCATACACGCAGGCACACAAGAAGACATAGGACGCGCTGTGTTCCCTTCCGCGTCCCGGCGGCAACTGTCCGCACGGGCATGATTTATTCAAACACGCATCCGCGCAGCCCAAATGAGGCTCGCGCACGCGTCATTCGTGCTGGCACGTCACACCCAAGTGGTACCAATGGTTCCCCCGATCATGACCATCTGCAGGGCACAAGACTCACCACTTGTAGTGACCAATACTATTTCAGAAGTGCCTGATTCTAATATTCTAGTTCAATAAGAAGCTCCTCGCTTCCCCCCAGGTGTGGAGATAAGCTGTATTAATCCCGAAAGTTGCGCAAGTAAACATTCCACTGCAGAAGTCACTGACACAACTTTAGAATCTGCCTGCCTTGCAGGCGAATTACATGCTGATGTTCACCTGAAATCATCTAGCCTTGATTCGGTCAACCCAGCTATTGACATAAATACTAGTAGCAATTCACAGGGCACGCCAATTACAGCACTCCCTATAAAATCTGAGCTGTGCTCAGTGGCCGCCCAAGTGCAGCTACGCCAAGCTTATGGGCAGCTCTGCCTCACGGGTGACGTCGATGACGATGCCATAGAGTTCATGAATTTGTCTAATAACTCTTCTTGCCCTGCATCTGACATACTATATATATGTTCAAATACAGGGGACCTAATACAGCTACAAGAAGATCTTTCACATAATACTACCATTATACCTGCTAAAAATTCCCTTCCTTCCCAATCCACTTCCACTAATTCTCCAGCCTCAGTTATCTTGAACAAATCTCACATAGATATTGTAAACGAATCACTAACCTTTATAGCGCCTACTCCTCGTCGGACAAGATTTCGCAAAGTCGATAAGACCTCAGAATTCTTTATAGAACGAGCACAGGACAAGCGCTTTTCATTCCCGGAGGCCCCAGCACTGAATAACACCTTGAGTGCAATGAACACTGCCTTATTAACTATTGCAAAATTGTATGAGGTCCTAGATAATAAGGTCATTCGCCAATTAATACTCATAGAGCAATACTTTAACAAGGATCTTCTAGATGAAAACAAAAAATCCATATCTAAGGCCTCAATAAATCCCATTACTCTAATGACTACAGATTTTGCAACTCAGACCCAGGTTACTAGGTGCCCCCAACCTGCACAAATACTAGTGGCTGAAAAAGATATGCCCATTGTCTTGGCAGGTGTTACTAATGCCTGTCTTTCTCTACCTCCCCAGATTAATATTGATGATACCATACAATCACCAAGTAAAATTGTCTCAACTTTGCCTCATATAGACTCTGCCAATATTTTTGAACTTTTCACCCCAGCTGTCACCAATTCCTCATCCAAATCTTCTACCTCTCGCCGTTTGAGAAAAGATTGGAAAAGAATGAAAAAAGCTGTGCAAAAAACAAAATCTTGTACAAAAGTAAGTGAGAACTCCTGAAAATGTATTAAAATCCCATCGCGACTAGAAAAATCTGTATTATCATCTACTCCTGAAGTTTTAACTAAGGTGGTTCCAGCAATAATACCACATCAACCACTTGACGATCTTATAGCCCTGGCAAAGCAGGCTATCACTACTTCTGTCACGCCTCCATCCATGTTTCAAAATAAACCTGGACCTGGCTCGCTTATGCCACCTGACACAAGAGTTCCACCAGGCACCATTCCATCTATGCCAGTAGTCACTACACTCAATCCCAGTGTACATGTTGAATCAGTCATTGCCCAGTTAAGAGAAGAAATTAGAGCTTTGATCAATGCCTATACTGTGCATTCTAACTTGACTTCACAATTGGCTCTTCCATCATGTGCAGATCAAACACAAGGCATGAAGAATCCAACTATATGGTCACCCATGAGTCACAGTGAACAACTCCCGATCTTAAAGCTTGCTACTGCACACTTATCCAATGGCTCACAGGCAGAATATGTGCAGCCTAATTCATCTGAGTCTGTAAAATCTGTACAGATGCAAGTAACCTCTCTATCAAATCCTATACCAATTAAGGATTCACATATAGAATCAGTTTCTCAATTGCCAAGTTTAAAACAAGATCTAGGAGAATATATTAAATCCTCCATTGAGTCTTGTTTTGTGGAATTGAAGTCCACTAGTCAGGACTGTAAACTAGCTTCTGCAGCTCTCACCTCGAAAACAAATACGCTGCAACAAACTATCAAAACACCAAACGAGCAGCTGCCTCACGCTCTGATCAAACCCATGCCTTGTGATACAAGTATGCAAAAGTCAATTGTGTGTCCTCAAAATTTGTATTCCAATGTCAAACTCCAATTATACTAACTGAATATGAAATGTCGTGCAGCACCTTTTTCAATGTTTGTACTTAATAGATCAATTATACTGAACATTTGTGCTGATATTGCGATTCTTAAAGACTTATCCACCACCGATATTGAATACATAGATTTTGTTAATCAAGATGACCTGTCGGAAGTTAAGATATATGTACGCTCAGGCCTAGTGTTTAACATGTTGTGGCAGGCACAAATGTCATTATTTGACCTAGGATTTATTCTGTCTCAAGATATTAAACCAGTCAGTGACAAAATGGAGAAACTCCAAGTCCCGACGTACCAATCAAAACAACATGCCACATCTCAAAGTCTAAACTCTCATCAAGCTTCCGTAGTCATGGGACCCCAAGAGTATGTGAAGCAATCTTAACTAACTCTCAATCAAGATGTTGTTTCCTTGCTGTGCTGGAATACCAGAGGTCACACACACTTTATAAATTCAACCGTAAGTGACTTGCCTCGATTTGATATTATAGCCTTGCAAGAAACATGGCTCATGACTGTCCCGATTTGTGCTTCGCATACAATTGTTTCCTCATTTGCGGTTAAAAAATCCATGGGACGCCCCTCTGGTGGCTTGTTGCTAGCAGTCAAGCATAATAGTGGTTTTAAAGTGATCCAGTATCCCTCCTCATCCCCATATTTCCAAGTAGTTAAATTAACTCGGGGCATGGCGAGCTTAGCCATTATTAATATATATTGGAGTAGGCAGAACATAACGGATGAGATGTTCTTCATGCACTTGACCCTACACTTGTACAAAATAATCGCTGACACTAGTATCGTGTGCTCTATTGTTCTTGGTGACTTAAACTTACATATTTTACCAACGACCAATAGCAGGTCTGGGCTCGATGAGCAAACCTGGTGCACTATTATGAAAGAAAGGGGGTATGTAATGGTAAACAACACTGTGGATGGTGATGTCCCTGCCTGTGTAACTTGGTCTTCCGGCTCTCGGCAGGCAATTTTAGACTATATCTATATAAACAAGAAATGCCTACCCCAGGTACGGACTATGAATGTGATTCCTTTATTAGTGAGCGATCACAATAAACTCGTCATGCACTTTAATTTTTCAGTGGGGCATCATTTATTAGATCGAAACAGCTATCCATACTCTTTTAAAGTGAATAACAGCGGCACCCATTTGTGTTGGAATCCAACGACATTGAATCAGCTTAAAGAGGCTTTGATCGACTCCCATAGACCTCTATCTTCCAAAGATTCGCAGTGCTATGTCACTATGATGCAAAGTTTCAGGCAAGTAAAAATGCCTGACTCTAGCATCAGACATAAGCTTACACACAGTTATGATGCTGAAATACAGCAAAGAAAAGCACAGCTAAGGCAAGCCATACGTAACCTAAGGGATAACCCAGCCATTAGCAGACCAGCTTCTAAGAGATTTCTGAAAGCCAGATATAGACAATGGCTGAAAGGTCATAAGTGCTTGTGATATCAAGAAGATGGAGAGAATATGTTGAGGCGAATGCTCACTAAATCCACCAGTGGCATATGGAATTGCCTAAATACAGCCACCCATAGACTACAGTCTGCCGTGCTTACTTCCGCACTCCCAACTGAAAAATGGTCTGAACACTTCAACATCATATATCGTTCTCCATTCCCAGATCTCCTATTGGAATTTCAGAATATTTACTCACCTCATGCCTTCAGAATGGACCAGGTAGACATTTTAAGTTGCATCAAAAATCTCAGCCAATCCAGAGCAGTTGGCCCTGATGGCCTCCATAATGGCATGCTTAAAGATCACCCTCTCCAATGGGCTTCTATTCTTCATGAAATTTTTCAACACATTTTTCATGTCAGGGAAATCCCCAAATCATGGAAGCGCTCTATCATTCTGCCAATTTTTAAAAAGGGTGATAGGGCCGATCCTACAGCTTATCGTCCTATCGCCCTTCTCGATTGCCCAGGCAAAATTCAATCTCTGGCTTGATTCAAGTGATTCTCGCAATCCATTTCAAACAGGATTTCTACCTGATTTAGGCACCGCCATTAATGTCATCACACTAAATTCCGTTATCCATCAGGCGCATCAACAATGTCAAGTGTTATACATGGTATTCATTGACTTCTGCATGGCGTTTGATGCAATTCCACGGGAGCTAATATATAAAAAACGTATGGATAGAGGCTTCACTAAATAGTGAAGGCTTATTGTCGGAACCAATAGAGACTACACAAGGCCTCAAACAGGGCTGAATTTTGGCATCAGTGATATTCAATTTTTTAATTTCTGATATAAGACAAGTTTTTGCTTCACTTGTCACAGACTCCCCGAAACTTAACGACATCCAAATCATGCATTTGTTGTATGGCGATGATATGGTTTTACTATCGAAGACTGCGAATGGCCTCTGTGTCCTATTGAAAGCTTTGGATCGCTATACTGTGGAAAATCGTATAACTGTTAATATAGCGAAAACCAAGGTTATCCAATTTGGCACAAGAAAACAAAGATGTGTCAATCATCTATGGCCCTTACAATGCACAATACTGGAAACCGTACCAACCTATATATATCTAGGCACCTTTGTTACAAACAACATGAATCTTAACGCTCATGATCATCATGTAAAACAAAAGATTATGACAGCTGTCTCACAGGCACGGCTGATTAAAGCCAAATATTGCAAGTTCTCCTTGGTTCCGACAATTGTTTATTAGAAGCAAAAGTTTGTTCCAGTAATAACTTATGGAGTGGAGGCTTCTTTGAAAAAAACCTATAATTACTGGACTGCCTTAGAGGGATGCAATTGGAAAAAAGTCTTGCCTATACCACTTTCCTATCGTATGTGTATTGTGAGACACGAGTTGGGCCTAGTGTCTTTATATGCCATTTGTAAATGGAAAATGTGCTCACTTTATAGGAAATGTGTCATGGCAGATAATAAATCAGGTCTAATTAAACTGATTGCAAAATATCTCTTACAGTCAATGGATGTGTTACCCTATGGTTGGAGGCAAAAAGCGCAGGAGATCATTAGCGAGACCGAGCTTACAATAACATTGTTGATAGAGAACCCGAACCGAGCAAAAATACGATTATGGGAGTACGATTGGATACAGACGCGACGCACGTGCACCCACTATCAGGTTTTTGCAGATACTCCATTCAATCTGAAACGCTATGGTGCAGTCGAAAGTTACTTAGCCTTGTTTCCTAGTCCTCGACTGCGTAATGATTTCCTTCGCTATCAATTGAACCTTTGGCCCACAAATGAGCTACTTTGCAAGCGCAAATTAATACCTGAGAATGAGCACCTCTGTTATTTTTGTAAGGTCTCCCCAGAAACTTTGAAACATCTGTGCACAGTCTGCCCTGCATTACTTATAAAAAGAATCAAGTATATGAAACCCTTGTTGATAGATCACATAATACTTACCAGTGACAGATTGTGGGAACTGCTATTTCATACTAATAATCAGCCATTGAGATATGCAATATTGAATTTCTTGCACAGTTTAAAATTGACAAGCAAAAGATCGACTCAGAGCAAATTATGATTGTATGCATTTCTTTCTTGTGATATCTTATTGCTTGTCATTTTTACTGCTTAAAGAAAAGTTGTTGTTGCTTAACACTGCTACATTGATTGATTAAGTGGAGATGTTATGTTTACTTTATAGTTTTTTTTAATTTTTTAATTTTTTTTATTTTTTCTTTTTCTTTTGCTTGTTATCTTTTTTGAGATTCGTTGTATTGTCTTAATGAATTTTAATAATATTATGTAATTTAATTTGTTGAAAAATCAAGTTTACTTGATTAAAACAACTTTCTAATAAAAAAAAAGAAAGTTTGAAAAACCTAGAGGGATGGATTAAGAGTTACAGAGTGAACACTTATGAAGGAATGAAAACTCTTGTTACGTTGGAGTCAATTTATGATGCCTGCTCTCCTGAGCTCAGACAGCACTTGGCTTATTCAAAGGAAATAGATTCCAAGAAGCTAGCTAAGGCTGCTGACTTGTGGGTTGCCAACAGGGCCACTCACAAGGATTCTGGGGTAACTCAGAAAAAGGATGAGGGAAAACAGCCTAAAAGGGACTCCAAAGAGAATTCCAATAATTCCAATTCCAAAGACCGGGCCAAAGAGCACCATAAGGGTAAGCCACATGGGAAACCAAATCAGGCTAGTGTACCTTGTGGTCCCAGAACAGAAGGAGGTCAGACCAAGCCACCATTAAAGAAAGCATTTGGAACATGCTATGTTTGTAAGGCTACTGGCCATGTGAAGGGGATCCCAGATGTAAGGGTAAACCTTCAGGGGTCCACACTGTCTCCCTAGTCTTCGCTCCAGAGGAGGAAGTACCAATGACAAGTGGAAACTTTCTATTACTGGCTGATGATCTTTCCAGTGTTTCTTTAGTGTCCCTGGGGTTGTGGGAACAACACAATTTAGATGTATATAATTCTATCCCAGATAATACTAAAGAGTATTATAAGGACAGTGTCCAGGTGAATGGTCAGGAGACTCCTGCCATTAGGGACACTGGGGCCAGCATAACTGTGGTGAATGAATCTTTTTTCAAGGCAGAGGAGGTTGCTAGGGCACCCAAATGCCTCGCCAAGTTAGTTGGAGGGCCTGCGCAGATGCTTCCCCAATTACCAGCTCTCATCCAGTACAATGAAATGACTGTCAGGATACCTGTGAGTGTACAATCTGAAGTACCAGGAAGGGTGCTGTTTGGAAATGACCTGAAAACTCTTGGAGTTGTGTCACATACCCCCAGACCTCCTAGTAAAAGGTTACAGGAACTAACCAGACCTGCAAGGGAGAACACCTTGAGAGGTTCTCCTAAGGAGATGATGGAAGAAGAAATCACTTCTACTCCACTGGAGCTACTAACTGCTATAGCTGAACAACCAGAAGCAAAGGGGAAACCCAAGACTTCGAGAAGGAAACCAGCAGCAAGCACTCCAGTACTTCCAACAAGGACTTCTCCTAGATTGTCCAAAGTTACACCTGTAAGTCCACCTCCAGCTGAGAGGGAGATCCAACCCTGTGTGGTTGAACTAGACTCTGAAGAAGAGCTAGTTGGAGGCCAAGAACTTATTGGAGATCTGGACCCTGCTGCAGTCTTTACTGGCAGAAGGTGGACCCAGCATGTCAGCTTTTTCATAAGGGACACAGAGAATGTCCAACTCTGGAAGCTCTCCACCACCAGGCAGCTTCTCAGGCTGATGGGCAAGAGCCTGGGAAGTATAGGTTGCACTGGGAAGATGGCCTCTTCTACAGTGAACAGACTGAGTCTGCACCTGGAGACTACAAACGACTTGTAGTCCCTCAAGAAAACAGACTCCAGTTCTTGCAGTTAGCCCATGAGATTCCTTTGGCTGGTCACTTGAGTTTCAAGAAGACCAAGGAAAGGCTCTCTCTCTAATTTTATTGGCCAAAGATTGGGGCTGAGGTAGATAAGTTCTGCAAGAGCTGTCACACCTGCCAAACTTCTGCTAAGAGTGGTTCTAAGAATGTGGCACCTTTAGTGCCTCTCCCAGTGGTGGGAGTCTCATTTGACAGGGTAGGGATTGACATTGTTGGTCCCCTTTATCCCCCAACCTCCTCAGGCAACAGGTTTATCCTTGGTGTAGTAGACCATGCTACTAGGTACCCTGAGGCAATACCTATGAGGACTGTTACAGCTCAGGTTGTGGCTAAGGCCCTCCTTGGTATTTTTACCAGGGTTGGGTTTCCTAAGGAGGTAATCTCTGACAGGGGGTCAAATATTATGTCCCACTACATGAAAGCCATGTGGAAAAACTATGGAGTTACCTACAAGTTCTCTACCTCCTACCACCCACCGACAAATTGGTTGGTTGAAAGGTTTAATAGAACAATTAAGAGCATGATAGGTGCTTTACAGGAACCCCTTAAGAGAAAGTGGGATCTTCTACTGCCATGCCTTCTCTTTGCTTATAGAGAAGTCCCTCAGGAGGGAGTAGGTTATAGTCCCTTTGACCTTCTCTATGGCCATCCAGTCAGAGGTCCATTGGCCCTGATTAAAGAGGGGTTGGAGAGTGCTCCTACCCCCAAGCCAGTCAGAGTGACTGACTACGTGATAGGACTCCGGAGGTGAATGTCACAGATGATGGCTCAAGCTAGTGATAACTTGAAGGCTGGTCAAGCTTTGGTCAAGCATTGGCATGATCAAAAGGCTAACATAGTTGAGTTCACTCAAGACCAGCTAGTTCTTGTTATGATTCCAACAAGGCAGAGTGCCTTGCAAGACAAATGGATGGGACCCTTCGAGGTTGTGCGAAAACTTGGAGAGGTGAACTATCTGGTGGACTTGGGAAATCCCAACGAGGCTCCCAGAGTCTTCCACACCAACAGACTAAAAGTGTATGTCTCCAGACCTGAAGTAGCAGCTTTGCTTCTAGCTTCAGCAGAAGAGGAAGAAGAGAGTGAACCTCTCCCTGATCTCCTAAGAGGCTTACCTTTGGATGAAAAGATTGAAGGAGTTAATCGCTCTTCAAATCTGACACCTGAGCAACAAGAGGAGTGCAAATCTATGTTAAATCAGTTTGCCTCCCTGTTCTCACTTTCACCAGGCTTGACCCCTTGGGGCCAGCATGATATACTCACTGGTGAGTGTCTGCCAGTAAAAAGCAGAGGATACAGAATGTCAGAGAATGTAAGCACCCGCATCAAAGGAGAGGTCAGCAAGATGCTTGACCTCGGGGTAATAGAGCCCTCTACTAGTCAATGGTCTAGCCAGTTGTGTTGGTACCAAAGGCAGGATCTAAAGAATTGATATTCTGTGTGGACTATAGAGCTCTTAATGCAGTCACCAAGACTGATGCCCATCCTTTGCCAAGGACAGATGAGTTGGTGGATAGACTTGGTTCAGCCAAGTACCTCAGCACATTTGATCTGATGTCAGGCTATTGGCAAATAGCCCGGACAGACCATGCCAAAGAGAAAACTGCATTTTCTACCCTAGTTGGTTTATACTAATTTCCGGTTATGCCTTTTGGACTGAAAAATGCACCTGCTACATTCCAAAGGATGGTAAATCAGGTTCTGACTGGGATGGAGGACTTCTGCATGGCATACTTGGATGACATTGCAGTGTTCAGCCAAACCTGGGAAGAATATGTTGACCACCTAGGACATGTTTTGCAGGCTCTAGAGCAGGCCAATCTGACCATAAAGACAAGTAAATGCCAGATTGGACAGAGTAAAGTGGTCCACCTTGGACATGAGGTAGGAGGTGGAGAAATAAGGCCTTTGCCCAGCAAGATTGAGGCTGTGCAAAATTGGACAACACCTACTACTCAAACCCAGGTGAGAGCCTTCCTAGGCCTCACTGGGTACTACAGGAATTTCATAGAGAACTATGGGAACATAGCTTCTCCACTGAATGTGATCTCCTCTCCTAAGTTCCCTAAAAAGGTCAGATGGAATGAGGAGTGCAATCAGGCTTTTGAAAACCTGAAGAAAGCCCTTTGTCAAGCTCCAGTGCTAAGAGCTCCTGACTACCACCAAACTCTCATTGCACAGACAGATGCTTCTAATGCAGGTATAGGTGCAGTCCTTAGTCAACTGGATTGGAAAGGTAGGGAACACCCCACTTGCTTCATCAGTAGAAAACTGAAGGATCCTGAGACAAGGTGGGCAACTATTGAAAGAGAGTGTTTGCCATTGTGTGGGCTCTGTATAGGTGTAGGCCTACTTGCATGGTTCTACTTTTGTTATTCAGACTGACCACCAACCCTTGAGTTGGTTAATGCAAATGAAAGGGGAAAACCCAAAACTATTGAGATGGTCAATCTGACTCCAGGGGTTTGATTTCACCATTGAGCACAGGTCAGGGTGTCACCACCAAAATGCTGATGGTCTCTCTAGGATGTTTATAACTGACTAGAGGTACGAGATTCATCCAGGAGTGGATTAAATCCTCCTGTCCCTTAGTCTGGGGGGAGGGAGGGCGAGTGTTAGGGAGAATTCTCTTATAAGGTTAATTTCCCAAAACTAGTGAGTCCCCCAGCACCTTTGCTGGATTTTTGGGGTTTGTTTTTTTCTCCTGCTAAGAGTGAGACTCTTTTCCTCCCACTCTTAAGCATTATTTGAGCTATGTCTTTGACTTTGTATGTGCTTATGGGCTATGGGGTCTTTTACTCCATAGGGTATCATCTGTTTTTCATGTGTGTTATACAGCACCCTCAGTGCAGTAACACAGGGGTGTCATAGTGACCCCCAAACATAGACTCCATACCCTGGGACTGACTACTGTCTCCCAGAGCATGTAAAGTCATCATGACTTTACTAGTCCCAAATTGTGAACAGAACCAGTACAAACCATCATATTGTGGAAGTACTGGAAGGGGTTCATTATATTACCACTGGGTTTGTTTTTAAGGGGGCACTGTCCAGTCCCCCCTTGTCGAGTTTCTGGCTGCTGGCAGTGGTTACCACGCGAAATATCCCACCGGAATATTTCCTATGGGATTTTCCCATTGATTTTAAAGGCACCACTTGTTGGTGCAATGTTAAAGATACCGCCGGTTTATTTATTTAATAATAAATCAACGGTTGGGTCTTTTTGCAAGAACTCTTTCCTAAAATGGCGTTCGTCTCTGTAATTCTGACCAAGGTCGAGCCCTTTGTTCCACTTTTTGGCAGGCTTCTCCACAGAAGCCCTCCAAATGGTGCCACTCTGTCTGGGTTCCACAGCATGTATGGGGAGGGGAATTGGCACCCTGGACTGTGTTGCCTTAGCAACTCAAGTCGCACTCTATTCTGATTGGCCCAGTTGTGAGCCACCCGGCTCACCACTTGGCATGTTTGAGTGACAGCTAGGCTGTTGAATGGGGGTTTTTCTGCATAAAAGCATGGCTTTTGGGACTGGAACTTCAGAAGTCGCCACAGGACCTAAGAATCCGAAGAGGGAAGAAGGTGAGCCATCTGCAACGATGACACCACCGGTGGAGCCCTGCTGCAACAAACTCACCACTTTTCCAACGACAAGAGAAGATCTTCTGCTGGACGAGTCTTCTTCCTCTGAGCTGGTGGGACCAACTAGTTCACGCTTTCACCTTCCAAAGACGTCTCTTGGTCGAATCACCCGTGCCAAGCACCCTGGCAGCCAGATAGCCAAGCTTCACCACTTTGACCGCAAATAAAAGGAATCACCTTTTACCGACGAACTCTGCAGCTGGTTTCATCCCTGGGCAGTGCATCGACTCCATGTTTCCTCTTCGACGGAATCCTCTCTTCCCCTGCTCGAAACAATGATCTGCAACCACTGCCAGGAACAACTGCTACCGCTGGAGCTTCCTCTCTCTTTAAGGTACTGTGTCCTGCCTGGCCTCCCTTCCTTCGGTTTGCCTAAGGTGACCCTTAAATCCTTGTCTTTCCAACTGGGTTGGCCCCAGACCTTCTAACTTTATCTTCCTGAATCGCCCCAACCTCTTTTGAACATTCTGCAAAGACTTTTAGTGCATTTTCAACCGTGTGATCCTGGGCACATTTCGCTTTGCTCCGTTTAAAGTGGGCCTGGCCTATGAACTTTGGCTCTACAGGGTATACTGCCTTTATTCCCTTGCTGAGAACTCCTAAAAGTGTTGGGACCTGTTTTATTTATATACGCTGCCTTTTTCTCTCCCTTTAACCTAACTATTGGAGTGCCATCTAGGTTACGGGCTCACGTCTGTTTTAACAAATAGCGGTGTTTTAACTCTGACTTGTCTAATAGTTATCAAGGGAGGTGTTTATACTTTATCTGACTGTGCTTGAACTTGCTTTTGATTTAGAGTGCTAGTGTGTTTTTTTACATTTTTTATTTGTATTTAATCAATTAAAGATTTTTACAAAATAGATTTTTTGCGTTTGCTTGCGAATAGTTCTAATGAGGCTACTTGGGATACCGCTCTCAATTTCATTCTTGAGAAGGTCAAGGTCAAATACCAGTTTGTTCATTGTCGTCCTCAGACTGATCAGTTGCCCTTTGGCAGTTGAGATTTCCCAGAGTTGCTTTTTTTAAGGCAATGTCCAAAAGTTTGGCTGCGGCCCTTGACCATCTGGCAGAATCTCCAGAAATAAGCCGACACCAGCCAGTCTCTTCGCTTATTGTCGAAGGGTAAGATATTACCGGTGCCAGGTAAGCCTCTCTTTCTGAAGACAGTGCAGGACAAGACGTCAAGAGATGTCTAATTTCAAGTTGATCGTCGTTTTCACATAGAGGACATGAGGCTGTTATAGATTTTGATCTGATGGCCAAAATTTCTCTTGTATGTAGGTTGTTTAGCCGAGCTCGCATGAACGTTTTTCTCAAAGCTTTTTCAGGGAATTCATCACAGTATTTTAATGGCACTTGCGGTTTATTGTGTCCCGGTGGAAGATCTTTGAGTAGTTTATGTGACAGAATGTTTTCATTTGTCCGTATCCAGTCTTGCTGCACTATTTCTTCTGTTACTCTCCCGGGATTTGAGATTAAGAGTTCTTCCGTGCAGGCTATCTCTTCCAATTTGTCTTTCCGTTTCTTCACCCAAGCAGTTAGTGGTTTGCACCCTCCTTTTTGGATTTCTTGAGCTACCACCTGGAAGATGGGGAGGGCGTCTGGGGAGACAATTTTTCTAAATAGCTGGAGAGCACCTTGCTCCACTGATGCAGCAAGGGACATGAGACCAAGGTCACGACGGATCACCTTCATAGGTGCTGATTTAGGGAGGGTCAGTACCGTCTTCCACACAAAATCTTTGAGCTTTTGCCATAGATCTTCTGGAAGGCTTAGGTTTGCACACATTCCATACGCTAGAGCAGGGACTATTTTCGACTTATAGAAATTTAGAGCTGGTATCCATGAGAACTTTCCAAATTTTCTATAAACGGCTTTCAATTGAGCTGTTAGGTGTTTTGTTTTGTCTCACAGAGCCTCCGGAGTGGTGTTTTCTTTCAGAGAATTGTCTATCCACACCCCAAGATATTTGTACTCGTTGACCTCTTCTATTTTCTTGTTCTCCAGAAACCAGGCTGAAGTAGTTTTGCGGTCAGCTGTTGACTTGGTGAAGAGCAGGATTTTTGTTTTCTGAGTATTGATTTCTAGGTTGTTTTCTTTCATGTAGGCAGAGAGATTTGCTAATTGCTGCTGTAGACCTATTTTTGTCTGGTCCATAAGGACCAGGTCGTCCGCGTACCATAGCCCAGGCACTTTTGACAGACCCACCTTGGGTGGAAATTAACAAATTTTCTCCTCGGTGTACTGGAAACCGCCTATGAAGGCAATAAGCAGTGCTGGTGCCAGTGGGCAACCTTGCTTTACCCCACTATTGGTCAAGATTTTACTAGACAGGTGACCTTGCTGGTTCAAACGAACACGCATAGAGGTTTGAGTGTGTAAAGCCATGATTGGATCCAGGATTGAGGTTGGGCAGTTCCAGATTTTCAGTTTTTCCCAGAGTTTCTCGCGATCCACCATATCAAATGCCTTTGATAGGTCGACCAGGGCCAAATGAACTTTAGGGGCACCTGCTTTCACCCTTGCTTTGATGATGTTTAATATCAGGATGTTAATCATGGTCCCTGTGCCCTTCTGGAAGCCCATCTGAAAAATGTCAGATGCCTGCAAAGCTTCAGCCCACTTCTGAAAATGCGTTAGTAGTAAAGACGCAAATATTTTTCCCAAAATGTCCAACAATGCAATGGGTCTGTAATTTGCTGGATTTTCCCTAGACCCCTTTTTGAAAATTGGGACCAGTATCGCCTCTGTCCAGGTTGCCGGAATCAGTTTGGTTTTGTGGCAATGTATGAAAATTTCCTTTATGAATGCGGCCCAGTCATCTGGGTGTTTTTTGATGTCAATGTTGGAGAGACCGTCGGGGGCCGGGGTTCTTGAGGTTTTCAGTTGTTTTATTACTCTCAGAATATCTTCCACGTCAGCCAGTTGGACCCAATAATTTTCAGTGTAGTCAATTTTCCCCGCCATGGACGCTGCAGGGGCTTCAAAAAGGGTGCTGAAATACGACATCCAGTTTTGTTCCGATACTGCATTTGCCATCGGTGGAGCATTTTGCCCGTTGATGGTTTTTAACACATTCCAAAAGTCTCTTGTGTTTTTTGAAGCAAGGGACTTCTGCATGATCTCGCATCATTTTGATAAAGACTTGCCGCGTGATGTTTTATCCACGATTTATAGTGGGTTAAGAACTTTCGGAATTCAGCCCATGCCACTGCTGTTTGATGCCTTAATGCAAAGTTTTTCAGGTTCCTTACTTCCCATCTCTTTGTTACCACCAGCCAGTCATCAGTATGTTTGTGCGTGGGTTTCTTGCCCTTCTTTCCTGAAAAGGCCACCCTATGGGGCAGGAGTAGAGGAGTATAGTCTAGTCTTTTCGCTGTAGGCAGGTTGTTCTAAACTGAGGGTCTGTGCTCAGGCTATCCTTTATGGCCTTGATGTTCTCAGCCGTAAGGCGCAATCTGGACTGTTGCATGTTCGGCCCTACTTCTAAAGCATATGTAAGCTTTTCTGGTATGTGTGCTCCCCACGCTAGTTTTAGCAAATTATGATCGCTTTCCAAAGTTTTCACAACTTTGAAGGATGAAACAAGGGGGATCAGACCTTCAGTTACAAAGATGTAGTCCAGGGTAGCAAAGGATTTGTCTCTTTCACATGTTGGAATCTGGGGTTCGTGGTTTTTTAACGTAGCTGCGTTGAAAAGATTTCTTGATTTCATCAGTTTACACCACCCAAACCCCTTTTTTCAGCCAAAGACTGGATTGTAATTGGTTTTTCAGATGTTGTCGAAGTTTTGCATTTGGCATTTAAATCACCGCAAACTATGAGGTTATCAATTTCGAAGTCTGCGGTGATGGTGTCAATAGCGTCCTCCACTGCATTGCAGAATTCTTTTGAAGTTGTTCTTTCCGGGTTCCATTATAAGTTTATTATTGCAAGGTCTGAGGTGATCCATGCAGCCTGTTCACGGTCATATCGCTGCCACGATGTCAGGGTGCTGAGCATACCGTAGGCTTCGATGATTTTTGGTTTTGGCGTGACACCTGAGCCAATGCGAATTGCCGTAAGAAGACCCGCAGAAGGCCTTCCCATTAATGATTTACAGGCTGGAGAGATTTCTATTGTGAATCCATCAAGTGTCGGGGGGTCTGACAGCCATGTTTCCTGTAAACACAGGATGTCGAAGCTTCCTAAGTGTATGTCGCTCCGGCTAGTCAGATGGTTGAAGCCTCTAGTGTTCGATGATGCCATAATCAGGTCTTTATTGGCCGATTTCGTGGGCCAGTTTCACTGTAGACGCCAGGAGCTCTAGAGGACTTCCTGTTCGCTGCTATTTCTTGTTGGATCGGCTGAAAGTGTCTGCCAGCCACTTCCACGATCCATCTGAGATTTTTCGCTTCTGCTGATATATTTGACTTTTCGTGGCGTCATCCCATTTGTCTGCAGAGTTGATTCTATGTCTAGGGGTGTGTGCATGTTTTTATAATTGAATCTGTGATGTGGAGTCCGTCCGGTGTTTTCCCATTTTGGTGAGGATTCTGGCTTTTTGTCTTTTTCTCTCCGATTGACGTGATCATGGTCATTGCTCGGGAGCTGGTGTTTAGTGGTTGTGTTCCTCGCTGAGTCTTGCCTGCGTTTTTGGTTATAGAGTGCTTCAGTTTCTGAGATGTAATGAACCCTTGTCGGGGAAGCCCTCTTCCGAATTTCTTTTTCGGGCAGCTTTCGAGCCTGTTTAGGTACTAGGGTCAGATTAAATCCTAGTTTATGTAGATCTTTGTAGACCTCTGCAGAGATTTCTTCAAGGACTTAGTTTCTTACATGGATGAAAGCTTTCGCTCTGTGGTCCCGATGATATGGTTCGACTAATTTGATATCATTAGTCGTCAGATGGTTTAAATTCTTGACTTTTTCTACAGTTTTGAGGACCATTTTTCTATTTAGGACCATGTAACCTTCTTTTGTTCGATTTTATAAACTGTAGTTCCTTCAAGTTTTGTGTGACGTTCCTTGGTTCCTTTTGGCGCCCATGAGTTTTCTGCGAGCTTCCTGGTCATTACGGGATGCTCACGTTGTTCATTTTGTATTTCTGGGGACATCGCACTGTTTTGTCTTTGCTCTCTAGTGCTCATTTTATGACTATCTTTAGGTTCTGTTTGATTCTTGACAACCTCCTCTCTCCGACGTTTTTTGTCGAGGAGCTTCTTTGGCGTCCTCTATTTCCTCAGATTCGTTTGTTAAGATGGTTTTTGCTGCATCTTCTAAATATGCTTTGGATTCCGGTTGGTGTGAAATCGTTATAATTTGAGAGTCTTCTGCATTGTCGTGATGTTGGGACAGATTCATTAGATCACTATTATCTTGAAAATCCTCGATCGTTTTGGGCGATTTAGGCAGAAGATAATGGTCTAGATTAGTAGATGACGTAGGTTGAGAGTGATCAGTCGTCTTTATTTTTGGCTCTTCATGTTTTTTTCTTTTTGAGCCAAGACCCACAACCAACATTGGCCGGGATGCCTTTTCTTCAATTTTTTTTGGTTCCAGTCTAGATGTATTTTTGCTTTTTGTAGTTTGCGTTAATTGAGTTTTTTGCAAGTCCCGCTGAGTTTGCTCATTTTTTTTCCTTGATTCAGATGTGGCAGATAGATTCCCTGAAGATTTCCTTCCGAAAAAAGGTGCTAAGTCCTTATGGATTAGCCCTTCGGCTGTGTGCAAGGCAGTATGGATAGTAGATAACGGCTGTTGAGCGTGATTCCGCTTTCCATAGGTTGGAATTCTAATTTGGCAATTTGTTCCTCCATAGCTGTTTATGATGACGTACTTTTCTTATCTAAAGCTGTTATGAAACCTTCTATGAAGGTTAGTTTTTCTATCATTGCCGCTGACATGGAGGTATTATCTCTAAGAGTTTCGTTGATAGACTCATAGAGCTTGGCAAAGGGGTTTAGTGAGATTGTGAAAGATGACATTATTTGCAGCAGATCTATTTTTTTGCATGGGGAGTCTTTCTGTGTCAGAGCTGATATTTCACTAAGTCTTCGACTGGTGACCGGTGTGTGAAAGCCCTTGTCACCAGTGTAGGGAGAGCGTCTGTCCGGACTTCTTCTGTCTGTGGACAGTAGTGGATCCTGAATATGCCTATCTTCCTCTGCTGTTCGTCCTTTATGGTATCTTGAGGGTTCTGGTATATGGGCTTTAGTCCAGGAATGTCTTTCTTCGATTATTGCCGTTGCCCTTTTTGAAGAGCACCGGACATCCAGAGGCGTACTTGGCAAAAGAGGACTGGCTACTTTCTGAGCCCCACGAGTCACTGTTGTTTCATTTGTCTTGGGCCCCGACGAACTATCACCGCTACTACGGGGGCTTGGGGTAATTGGCTACTGTGGCGGCAGCCCTGTGCCACCGTCCTGGGATGTAATACTTGTTGTTTTTTCTGTAGTTATTTCCTTTTGGGCTAAGGCTTGGGGTTTTGGGTCTTGCCTTTGTAGACTTTGGACGGTCTTTCTAGCTTTGCTTACAGGTAAGGGGTCTTGGGCCGCCTCCAGGATCTCTGCGTCAGAAAGTTCTGAATCTTGATCTAACTTCCTTTTATGTTGGTTTAGAAAATATTCCTTAAGAGAGGTTGATATTAAGGGGGTTGGAAGACTCTTTGTACTTCCTTGGTTTTTGGGTCCCAATTTCCTTTGTTTTTTCGTATATATTTTATTTGGAGTCAATTTTATTTTTGTTGGACCTTTTGTGCTTGGGTCCGTTGTTTCAGGGCCAGTGGGCTCATTTCCTGTTTGTTTGTAGTTTCCTTGGCCTTTTGAGGCAAGTGTTGGCAAGGTTGCACTTTTGTCTTTAGGAGTGGTCGTGTTCGTGACAACTTTTGGGTTTTGGATCTGATTCCCCTGCCGTGGAGATGTTAAAAGTTTGGCCTGTGCTTTTTCTGTCGGACAGGCTTCCGATGTTTCCTCATCTGAAGTCCTGAGGTCGTAAGTTATTAGTTGATCATCTTGGTCCGAGGTGAAAGAGACAGTTGAAGTGAGCCTTAAAGGCTGGTTTGAAAAGGAGGATAGTGTTTGGTTTCCACTGGGAAGGTTGATATTTCTGGGAATCAATGCCGTCGTTTGGGCCTTGCTTTGTGGAAGAGCCTGGCTCTCAGTGTCTCCAATTTTGTTTTTCACCTCATTTTCGGCCGACGGAGGGTTTTGCGATGGATGTGACCCAGCGTTTTCCAAGACAGGTGATGTGGTTTCTCCGACCCCCACCGTTGGGGTTCCTGTCGAGGCCGTCCTCTGACAGCCTCAGACAAGAGACCACTCGTCGATACGGTAGAACGGGACGGTTCCATAGGTCAGTTTGTTCAGTCGATGGCACTTCTTCCAAAGTCGTTATTTGGTTATTTCTTATGCTCTTTCCTGTCTCAGCCGCCTGGCAGGACCCCACTGGAGGGGGAATATCGCCCTGGTCCAGTGGATCCAGTCCGTACTCTGCAACTTGCCCCATCGGTGCTTCGGTCCCTGCTTTGGCACAGAGTGCTGTGGGTGATCGGAGGCATTTAGCTGGAGTTTTTTGAGCCTCTAAGATCATCGACAAATCAGCGACAATCAGGCTCGGAATCGAGCCATCTGGATGGATGATCTGGGGTGTAGGTGACGCAAGAGATTCGCACCCAAGTTTGTTTAGAAGGGTGTCGCTACGAAGCCACCGCTTCTCGTGGGTTGGCTCGGTCTGAGGTGGCGGTGCCATGTTAACCGTGATAGGTCCGAAGATATTGAAAAGGCTGAATCCGAGGTTGTAGGATATGTGTGAGGAGGCCAAAAGGGGGCGGGGGGAGGTTCACTTACCACCTCTCCAAACTCCGGACACCAGGCACACACCGCAATGTTTTTGTAGTAAATGGATTACCGGAGTACCTCTTGGGGCGCCCCAGTGCGCCAAACAGTTGCTCAACAGTCACTGGGATTTACTCCTAACAGGCTTAACGCCGCGAGGGTGGATGGCTCGTCGTGAAAAGGATGTTTGGAGTCACGTGATTCATCACGTGAGCTGCACGAGCCATGCCTCCTCCAGGAAACACTCAGGGACCACGGCACCTGCAAGAGCCCCTTCACGGCTCAGAGTAAATGCATATTGAATGCAGATAGCAACTTTTGTTTCTGAAGTAGCGTGCAGTTCAGGTAAGGCTGCAGCGTTCGCCCCTCGGGCGGATGGTTCATCGTGAAAAGGATGTTTGGAGTCACGTGATTCATCACGTGAGCTGCACGAGCCACGCCTCCTCCAGGAAGCGCTCAGGCACCACGGCACCAGTAAGAGCCCCTTCACGGCTCAGAGTAAATGCAGATAGAATGCAGATAGCAGCGTTCGTTTCTGAAGTAGCGTACAGTTCAGGTAAGGCTGCAGCGTTCGTGTGTGTTTTTAAAGTGTGTGTTAAATAAATAATTATATACTTTTAATACAAAGCTCTGGTCATTGTTTGCTTGTTCCACTGTGTTTTTAGCCCTATTGTGTATACTCTATACAATGCCTTACTCTTCTTGAGAGAAGTCTGACTGCTCAGCCACAGCTACCAGGTAAATCTGGGTGGTACAGACTGCTACCAATTGGGTTTACTGTTTACTCCTGTAGTCTTAATCTTTTTGCAGTGGTCCCCAAGGGAACTGCACAGGATTCTGCCTAACAGTTCCCCAGTTACCAGCTCTCATCCAGTGTAATGACATGACTGTCAGAATACCTATTAGTGTGCAAAGTGACGTACCTGGGAGGGTTCTGTTGGGTAATGACCTGAAAACTCTTGGAGTTGTGTCTAGTACTCCCAGATCCCCCAGCAAAAGGAAGCAGGAGCTCACAAGGTCTGCAAGGGAGAGAACCTTGAGAGGCTCTCCTGGGGACTTGATAGAAGACGCTGTCACCCCATGTCCACAGGGCTTACTTACTGCCGTTGCAAGACAAAACGAGACAAAGGGGAAACCCAAGTCTACCAGCAAGAAAACAGAAAGCACCCCTGTGCCTACAAGGACATCACCAAGATAGTCCAAAGTCACACCTGTGACTCCTCCACAAGCTGAGGCTGAGTGTGAGGTTCAACCCTGTGTGGTTCCACCAGATACTGAGGACTCAGATCTGGAAGAAGATCTTACTCTGGTTGGAGATCTTGACCCTGTTAAACATGCTGAGCTGCAGTCTTTACTGGCAGAAGGTGTACCCAACAGGGCAGACTTCAGCAGAGGACAAAGTGAGTGTCGCACTCCTAAAGGTCTTCGCCTACAGACAGCTTCTCAGCTTGATGGGGAAGAGCCTGGGAATGATAGGTTGCACTGGGAAGATGGCCTCTTCTACAGTGAACCAACTGAGTCAACCCCTGGAGACTGCAAAAGACGTGTAGTACCTCTAGTGAACCAACTCCATTTCCTAAAGTTAGTCCACGAGATATCTTTGGCTGGTCACTTAAGTTTTAAGAAGACCAAGGAAAGGCTCTCCTTATACCTCTCCTGTCCTAAAATGGGTTCAGAAGTTGACAAATTCTGTAGGAGCTGTCACACTTGCCAAACCTCTGGCAGAAGTGGAGCCAAGAATGTTACACCCATGGTGCCTCTCCCAGTGGTGGGAGTTCCTTTTGAGAGGGTGTGCATCAACACTGTTGGTCTCCTTGACCCTCCCATATCTTCAGGGAACAGGTTTATCCTGGTTGTAGTAGACCATGCTACAAGATAACCAGAAGCAATACTGATGAGGACTGTTACGGCTCATTCTGTGGTTAAGGCTCTACTTGGTATTTTTACCAGAGTAGGGTTTCCTAAGTAAGTGATATCCGACAGGGGATCCAATTGTATGTCCAACTACATGCAATAACACAAAGAAGGGGGGACTGTTACATGGAAAGATAGGTCACTAGCTCATATCATTCAAATCAAGTGTCCTAGTGCAACCCGATTGAATTGAATTCATATCCCCGTATATGAAGAACAACACAATGTCAACCATAGAGATGTAGAAATTATATCATATCTTATTTTCAACACAATACAATAAAAAAAAAACATACAATGTGATAGTCAAGCAAAACAAATATGTGCAATAAATATAAGCCTGAACTCACGGGGGCAATTAAGCATATACAAAAACATGTACGTACAAATATATACATTGAACAGATAAAGTGAGTCAAGAAAATAATAAAGTCATTCATAAGAGAGAAGAGCAAGAAAAACATAATCATACATTTTACTTGAAAAAGATAAGCATCATCAGCTACAGTTGGCTGTTATTTTTTACACATAGGGTAAAGCTTATGTCTACAGAGTCTGTTAAATTCCTAATTGAACAGAAGGTTTCTTAAACCCAAACGTCATTGTAAATTGAATGGAAAAAGGTTTAAGATAGAGAGAAAAATAAATAGTCCTCTTTGATATTCCAGAGTCAAGATAATTCTTGAACTGAAATCGGGTCTGCCAACGCAGGAGGGGGTCAAAAAAGGGAAAATCCTTCAGTTGTTTGGACCCGTTATCGCTGGTGACCCAAAATGTATGTTAAGGTCTAATACTAGGATCTTCAGTCCCCTCTCATAACCATAGGTTTCGGTGGTATGAACATATGAGTTCAAGTACTTAGTCAGGAAGAGCCTCCTTCATCAGGGCAGTGGTACATGCCATGCCATGTGGAAAAACTGTGGTGTCACTTACAAGTTCTCTACAGCCTACCATCCACAGACAAATGGACTGGTAGAGAGGTTTACTCAAACTATGAAGAGCATGATAGGTGCTTTAGAGGAACCCCTTAAAAGAAACTGGGACCTTCTACTGCCATGCCTTCTCTTTGCTTATAGGGACGTCCCTCAGGAGGGAGTTGGTTACAGTCCCTTTAAACTTCTCTATGGCCATCCAGTCAGAGGTCCATTGGCCCTGATTAAAGAGGGGTTGGAGAGTGCTCCTTCCCCCAAGCCAGTCAGAGTGACTGTCTATGTGATAGGTCTCTGGAGGAGAATGTCACACATGATGGTAGATGCTAGTGACAACTTAAAAGCAGGTCAGGCTCTGGTCAAACATTGGCATGACCAGAAGGCCAGCATGGTTGAGTTTACTCAGGACCAGCTTGTATTAGTTATGGTGGCAACTAGGAAGAGGCCCTTGCAGGACAAATTGATAGAACCCTTCAAGGTTGTGGGCAAACCTGGAGATGTGAACTATTTGGTGGACTTAGGCAGACCTACGGAGGCTCCCAGAGTATTTCACACCAACCATTTAAAGACATATGTCTCGAGACCAGAAGTAGGAGCTTTGCTTCTAGCTTTAGCTCAAGAGGAGGAGGAGAGTGAACCTCATTTGCCCTCCTCAGAAGCCAACCTTTGGATGAGAACATAGAAGGAGTCAGTCTCTCTTCTCAACTGACATCTGAATAACAAGAGGACTGCAAAGTTATATTAAATCAGTCCCTGTTTTCACTTTCACCAGGCTTGACCCTTGAGGACAGCATGATATTCTCACCGGTGATAGTTTACCTGTGAAAAGCAGAGGTTACAGAATGTCAGAACATGTGAGATCCCACATCAAAGGAGAGGTCAACAAGATGCTTGATCTCGGGGATATAGAGCCCTCTACAAGTCCATGGTCTAGTCCAGTTGTTCTAGTTCTAAAGGCAGGATCCAAGGAGTTGAGATTGTGTGGACTATAGAGCTCTAAATGCAGTCACAAATACTGATGCCCATCCTTTGCCCAGGACAGATGAACTGGTGGATAGACTTGGTTCAGCCAAGTACCTCAGAACATTTGATCTGACGTCCGTCTATTGGCAAATAGCCCTGACAGACCAGGCCAAGGAGAAAACTGCATTCTCAACCTCAGCAGGCCTCTACCAGTTTAAGGTTATGCCCTTTGGACTAAATAATGCACCTGATATACTCCAAAAGATGGTCAATCAAGTTCTGGAGGGGATGGAGGACTTCTGCATGGCATACTTTGATGACATTACAATGTTGAGCCCTACATGGAAAGAACATGTTGATCACTTAGGATATGTTTTACAGGCTCTTGAGCAGGCCCATCTGACCATAAAGGCAAGCAAATGTCAAATTGATCAGAGCAAAGTGGTCTACCTTGGTCATGAGGTAGGGGGAGGTAAAATAAGGCAATTGCCTAGCAAAGTAAAAGCTGTACAAAACTGGGCCCCCCCTACTACTCAAACCCAAGTGAGAGCCTTCCTAGGTCTCACTTGGTACTACAGGAATTTCATAGAGAACTACGGGACAATAGCTTCTCCCTTGAATGTGATCTCCTCTCCAACATTCCGTAAAAAGGTTAGATGGAATGAAGAGTGCACTCAAGCCTTTGAAAGGCAGAAGAAAGCCCTTTGTCAAGCTCCAGTCCTAGGAGCTCCTGATTATCATCAACCCTTAATTGTGCAGACAGATGCATCCAATACAGGTATAGGTGCAGTCCTTAGTCAAATGGATGAGAAAGGCAGGGAACTCCCCATTTGCTTCATCAGCAGGAAACTGAAGGAACCAGAAACAAGGTGGGCAGCCATAGAGCGTGAATTTATTGCCATTGTGTGGTCCTTAAAGCAGTTTAAACCATACTTGTATGAATCTACTTGTCATGATGCATACCCCCGGGCATCCAGACCACGTCCAGCAGCCCTGGGAGCAGGCATCAAGTCGCCTTGAGGAAACCCAGCAACCCCTGCTAGGGGCTGTCTCGGTTCAGTCCTGGCGCCTATGGCACCAGGCTCATATGGGACATCAGTCCTGGCACCATAGGCGCCAGGCTCATAGGTGCACACTTACCTGATGCAGACCATGCTGCAAGAAGATCCAAGCCCATGTGAGGCCTGGAAGGGACTACATTACCTTAGAGACTATTTTGATACTCAGATGTGGTTGGGGAGGAATACCTACCTGGGACTACTTTGGAGGCTATTTAAACCACGCCCGAAGAGCAGCACACGCTTCACGTTATTCTGCATCCAGCAGCGTAATGCTCACCGTGCCAGCAGCAGCATCCAGCCTTTTGCCACGCCCGCCTCGAACCTAGAGCACCTAGAAAGAAGGAAAGAAGCAAAGATTAGAACAAGAGTATTACCTGATTTCTTACCTGATTCTGGATTCATCGCATCTTCAAACCAGAGGAAAGACTTTGTTTTAAACGCGTCGCATCGCCAGCAGCAGCGCCGCGCCATACTCACCGTTCCATGCAGCATCTCTTTGATCCGGCACTGTCTCCATCTTTACATCGCCGAATCCCGGCACCTAAGGGGGACAAGAAACAACAAGGTGAGCAGAGAGAACAGACAGAGACAATCTCTTTGGCTGTCATATGCTTACCTGATTTTACCGCCGGAGGTATAATCCATCAGCACGCCACATCTTCTAATGCTGCACCTGTAAGATAAGGAGAAAGCAGCAAGTTTAACCCTTGGCATTGTTTACCGGACAGTTTTGGGTAATTCAGACTTTTTCCGGAGCGCTTTCAGCTGTCAATCTTCTTATTGAGTCAAAGCTGCAAGATAAAAGAGGAATTGGACAGGAGTGAATTCCAGACATTTTGAACTCTTACGATCTATATATTTACGGCTCTTCGCCAGGACCTTTTGGTGTCAGGATTCGTCTACAACTCTTCCAATATCTTCAGGCCAGTGAAGTAACTGGTCATCAACGCTCCCGTGCGTGCTTCGCAGGATGGAGGGCTCATCCTTCAAGAATATAAGGTGAGATTGCTGAGGGCGCTTCAGAGGTGATTAGTGGGAAGGACAGTGGGGGTGCTATCACTTGAATCAACAAGTGGCTAAATCTATCTCTCCATTTGTAGGAGAATATTTCTACGGGCAAAGCAGACAAGAATAGGAGGGCAGATCCAGTCAGTCATCGCTGCACTACACATCACGTGGGTGGAGGCCGCAGCAGTCCAGGTCCGACCGACGCCCCTGTGGGAGCCAGGTGAGCATAACACTACTTTTGTGATTTAAACTGACCACCAAACCTGGAGATGGTAAATGCAAATGAAAGTGGAGAACCCAAAACTTCTAAAATGGTCAATCTGTCTGCAAGGGTTTGATTTCACCATTGAACACAGAGCAGGATGTCACCACCAAAATGATGATGGTCTCTTTAGGATGTTTTTAACCGACAAGAGGAAGAGATTCATCCAGGAATGGATAAAGTCCTCCTGTCCCTTAGTCTGGGGAGTGTGGGGGGGAGTGTTAGGGAACAATCTCCAGAATGGCTAATTTCCCTTACCTACTGAGTCCCTCAGCAGCTTTGTGGGTTTTTAGGATTGATTTTTTTTACCTGGTAAGAGTGTGAGCCATTTTTCCCACTCTTACATGTGTTATGCTTTGTGTGTATAACATTTTCTTGTGTTCATAGACTGTGGCACCTCACCTACTCCATAGGCATCATCTTTTTACTGTGTGTTACACAGCACCTTCAGTGTAGTGACAAGGGCCATCGTTTAGACTTCCCAACACAGACTCCATTTTCTGGTAATGACTACTGTCTTCCAGAGCATGTAAAGTTGCCATGGCTTTATTAGTCTCTTTTAAAACTCACAGACCCAGTACAAACTATTTTAAATAGAGTTCTGGAAAGGGTTAATACTTATCCCTTTTTGTCTGTTTCTCTTGGAACATTGTTTTGTTCCCATTTCATTAAGACTTGGCTGGTGGCAGTGGTAACTATGCTATTTTTTCTACCGCAGTTATCTTAAATAGCCCTGGTATTGTTTTAGACTATCTTGGTAGCCTCAAACTTAAACCCGCTGGACCATATACGTTTTTATATGTTTCTGGCTCAGTTTATTCACCATTTCTTTTTGTAAAATTCTTTCTCGTGTTTTACTCTGCGCGTCAAACCAGGTTTGGTTCCTTTCTTCACCGTCCTTTTGCTGGCTTCTGCTCAGAATCCATCCTTAGGCGCCTGTATGTCTGAGGGGGACAGGATGTGAGGGAGGGGTTTAGGACTCCCTGCACAGGATCTCCTTGGAGACCCATGTCACACTCTGATATGATTGGCTGTGGTGACTGTCCCGGCGGGACAGCCACCCTGCTGTGTGATTGACAGGCAGGCTGTGTGAATGGGGGAAAACTGCATAAAAAGCAGGTCTCTGTGTCTGGAAATGCCACTGGATCGAGGAAACTGAAGAGAAGCTGACAGAAGAGGACCTCTACCATTACTGAACCTCCCAGTGAAGCCCAGCTGCGGGTCCAAATCTTCAAACTTCGATGACAGGGAAGATCTGCAAGGAATCTTCTCCACTTGAGCTGGTGGGAACAACCAGTTCACCAAACTGCTCACCAGGTCTCCCTTCTGTGGTCAAATTTGCTGTACAGAGTTACAGTGAACCGGATAGCCAGGAGGATCAGACCCTGCTTGCATGTTAAGGAGCGCACCTTTTATTCGTCGCCTTGCTCTGCTGATAGTTTCTTCCCTGGGCAGTGCAGGTCCCTGCAGTCTTCCTCCTCCTTGTCAGTCTGACAGTCGCTTCAGGAACCGTGAGCTTGCAGGACCTGCCAGGAACGTCTTCCTCAGCTACAGCATTCTTCTGCTTTAAAGGTACTGTGCTTACCCGGTTGTTTGTTTCGTCCAGCCACGGTGAAAGTGTGTGAAATCTTTCGCCAATTAGATGGCTTGTTCTTCTACATTCTTTAAAGTAACTTTTCATCTGACCAACTTCTTTCTGAACTCTTGGGAAAGACTTAACCGCGAACTACTCTGAACTGTGTGATCCTCTGCAAATACTTTGGTCCATTGACTTTGGGCCAGGCCCCTTCAATTTGATTTCCTCACTGTAGTTCCTTTTTCTAGATTGCCCTGCTTACTTACTTGTTGGTGCTACTCAATTTCTGTCTAACTTTGTCTTTCCCTCCCTTTTAAAATTGCTGGAATGCCATTTTGCTCATACTACATTTTGAGCCTAACTTGTCCAGAATCTATTGGGTGCGGTGTAGTGTATGAGTAATGTGAATTTTCAACTTCTTGATAGTGAAATGTTTAATAACTGTGTAAATAAATGTATATTCTTTTACTCAGAAACCTTGAGTCAGTGTTTGTTTGAATCATAGTATTTGCTGTCCTTTGTGTAACTATTTTTACTGCTCACTTTATTCTTGAGACAAGACTGACTGCTCAGCCAACGCTACCACTTTATTGTGTAGTACAGGCTTGTACCAAAGGTGAATCTGTACTGTCACTTGTAGTCTTAATTGTGTGTGGTGTTCCCAAAGGGTACTGCATTTAATTCTGCCTAACAACGTTGTCCAAAGATGTAAAAACCTTAGGCATCTGCATTGACTCCTCCATCTCCCTGTCAAGACAAAGTAACATGACCGCCTCTCCTACTGCATACAGGTGTAAGCTAATTAATGCCTGCAGAGCATTTCTGTCCACAAATAACTGCATAATTCTAGCAAGGGCTATAGTCCTTTCCAAGATAGACTACTGCAGTGCCCTCTACCTAGGCTCTAACGAACATAACCTAAAAAAGCTACACATTTTCCAGAATAATGCTCTCCGATCAGGGACCAACCACCCCAGATCACACCACATTTCAGAGATGAGACGTAGTGTACACTGGCTCTCAGTCAATCACAGACTCAGACTCAAAACACTCTCACTTACCTTCAAATGCCTAAAAAACACAGCACCCAAGTACTTGTGTGACAAATTCACACATAAAAACATGGATCGTCCTGTTAGATCCTCACAATCTATTGCATCATCATTACGAGGTTCAAACTCCAAAAAGCAGGAGGCAGAAGTTTCCCGGTCCTAGCGCCCAAAATGTGGAACTCCCTACCTGCTACTCTCAGAGCTGACCTTTCCTTCCGCAAATTCAGAAACAATGTAAAACTTGGCTCACACCTAAAATGTGTACTAAACATACAACCACTTACTGCTGCAATTACCCTGTGTTACAATCATGAACATCCCGCCTAACCTGTAAATCTTTCTGCATTGTGCTGCACAGGTTGCCTAACTTGTAATTTATCCACCAATATCTGGCACGTCCACATCATATGTATCCTTATCATGTGACCACCTACACAATAAATTATTCATGCTATGTATACTGTAAGAAATGCACCCTGATGCCTAAGGGCTTGGTGCGCTATATATATAAATACAAATACAAAAAATACAAATGTCCTATATCATTACCCATATGGTCAGCAGAGTGTCAGTGATCATTCAAGTACAACTCCCTACGAATGACCTAATTGTGCAGTAAGCAGTAAAACACTTTCCTCTGATTGGCCAATTCTACTCAGATAGCTTGTTGCAACAATTATTTTCCTTATTGGCCAAAATAACTTCATATACCTTGTGATGTGCATGCCCACCCTAGGGACCTAATCATGGAGCATGTGAGCACAGTGAAGTCAATTCCTTGTGATAACACAAATTAATGTGGAACTACTTTCTCATGAGACCAGTCGACTTGGCAACCCCGAACGGCCTCTTTGACCTTCCATCTGTGCACTTGGTATCATCTCTGGTGACTCCCGTCTTGAAACATGTTGCATTCTTGTTACATTGCTTTTCCTAGCTCTCTTGGGAACCAGGTGGCTTTATAAAAGACGTGGTTGAGGCCCTGCTCTTGGAAACAAATTTCTTGAATGTGTCTGCAGTAGTTCAAATTGGCCTGACATTCCTCAGTGATGGCTGTATAACCTATTTTGATGCTTTAGCAATGCCCGTTCACCAGGCCTTGTACTCAGTCAAATGTGTCCTTCACACCTATAATACTAATCTGTGGTTTGGAACAACATTGTTAAAGTGCATTTCACTCCCAACACCTGTGACCTGCTAGGCCTCACAACAACAGCCGACTTCTTGGCATTCTACATGCTCGCTGGGGGAGAAGCGGGAATAAAGTCTAAATAAGTAACCAAGCCAGAAGCTCCAAAATTTGACCTAATGCTGAAACTAACAGAAGCTACAACTTTCAAAGCTGGAAAACAAAGGGAGGGCTCCAACCACATATCAATTTATTGACACTACAATCCTATATGTGTGTCTGCTACGTTATGTCAGTTAAATTACGTATACATACTTCAAAAGTAAGCTACGTATCCCATAGTGGAATAGTTTCTTTCTGGTCTTTGTGGTGAATGACCTTGCGCGTCTCTCCAATCAGCAGGGAGTGGGGGCATTGGGGGCATTGATTCTGTTAGATCTATTGGCAGCATTCGATACTGTCAACCACCCCATCCTGCTTGGTCGCCTGGCCGGGGCATGGATATCTGGAAAAGTTTTATCCTGGTTTTCTTGGTGACCGCACACAAACTCTCTCACTCCCACCTTTACAATCAGGCTCTTTTTCCTTGATTTAACCCCAGGGCTCTGCTTTGTCCCCTATGCTATTTAATGTTTGCATTCGGCAATTGGTTAAGCTCATCCAATCCAACAGTCTCCAGTGCTACTCCTATGCCGATGATACCCAGATTATTCTGCGGCTTGACCTTTCCCATCCTGATCCGGCATCTTGGCTGCAGAGTTGCCTGGAGGATGTGGGAAGATGGATGTGCCGCAATTGGATTAAGTTGAATGGGGCCAAGACCGAGATCCTGGTGATTGGCTTCTCCACTTTGTCTTCCCTCTGGACTTGCCATTTTTGTCCCTCCTCCCTTGACTCCCATCCAGGTTCCTGTTGTGAAGTACTTGGGCGTAAAAATGTCCTCCTCACTCTCTCTGGAAGCCCAGGTTGCCTCTGTTTACCAGTCTGTACAATATGAGCAAAGAGTCCTGCATAGGCTGTTGGGGTTTCTTCCCTTGCAGTTCCATACACCGGTGGTGGCTGCACTGGTGCTGAGCGTATTGGACTATTGCAATTCGCTATATTTAGCTCAGCCACTGTATTTGATCTTCCGCCTGCAAGCACTGCAAAATGCGGCAGCTTGATCGGTGGTAGGGCCCCACTATTGTATGCCCATCTTCCCTGCCTTACAGCATCTTCACTGGTTCCCTGTGGCCCTAGGGTGCAATTTAAGTCAATGTGCATCATTCATCGAGCCTTCGATGGCCGGGTTGCAAAGCACCTGCATTGTAAGTTTCGCTCTTATGTCCCCAATTGGCCACATTGCTTCCTCGAGTCGTACTGATATTCATTCCATGTGTGCGCCTTTTTCGAGTTGGGGGTGGCGTGCCATCTCTGTCGCTGCAGCAAGGTGTCAGAATTCTCTTCGATTTCGCCATTGACCCTCACCAGACTATTTAGCTTTTCATTGGTTGTTAAAAACGTTTCTTTTTGTCTAGAGGTTTGATGAAGGGTTGAGCTGGTGAGTGTGCCCTGCATAGGGCCAAGATGCCTTCGGGGGGATGTGCGCTTTACAAATTCAAATAACATAACATAACATTTGCCGTACTTTAGGTTTGGACTATGCATCTTTTTTTTTTTATTTATTGTGATATAACAACATTTGGGTTTTTTTACACATTCCAATTCAATAAAAAAAAAAAGAATATATATGTACATACAATATTACATTACAAACTGTATCACATTAAATATTCTTTCATGTATAATTTAAAACCAAGTTCGTCACAGTCTTATAAATTTGACATAATTAAGATGAGAATCATCACATAAGTATCTAAAACATTCTCTATACAACAGTTTTACTCCTTAATTCAACAATTAATTAGCAATGTCCGGACAATATAAAACCTGTAAGATACAAAACCCTTAAAATGTTTAAAGTTAGTTTAGTTTCATGGACCGCAATCATTCTTTCCCAAAATGCGTCAGAGGGGAGATGATCTAATAACCCAACTAATTCCCTAAATATTCCACCCTGATTTCCCAAGTACCTTTACAGAATCTTAAAAGATGCTCTAAGGTTTGCTTACTCAGGTCTAAGCATTCCGTGCATAAACTCCGGGTCCCTTCGGTGATTCCCCATTTAGTTAATACCGAGCCGGTTTTAATCAAATTCAGCCGTACCCTCAAAAAGTTTTGCCTTCCTTTTAAATCTGAAACTTCATCAGATACCTTGGCACGATACCCTGTTTTTTTCCATACTTGAAAAACCCTTCTGGTATGGAGGATGCTCTCACCATATCCCCTGTAGAAATCCAATTTCTCTCAGAGAGGGATTTCTTAACTTTCAACGGGTTTGAACTCAGCGTTAATTTATCTAATTCACAATAAGTCAGCAAGTTTTCTGCCGTCTTTCTGAGTTCTCTCAGGGTCATTGAGGAATCAAGATTCATATTCTCTAAGAGATTTTCAAATAATTTATTGGTCATCGGCTCAATAATAGATCTGTACAGGGAGAGTAATTTCCAATCGACTGCATACTTTAAGGATTTTAATCCTAACTCATATCTAAGAGTTGCCATATGCAGCCCTTTAGGCAAGCCTAGTACCTGCTTCCAGATATAACCTTCTATTTTTTTCCAGTTTATTGACCACAAAAAAGGTTTAGCCTCGATTCCGTACAATAGTACAGGAATCGCTTTTGCAACATAGAAGTTTGTCACTGGCATGATGGAAAATGTCCCATAAAGGCTAGCAATCTTTTTCATTCGGGCTACTAATTGTGTCCCTTTGGCCAAGATTTCCCCATACTGTGTCTCAACTGTAGGGGTCACATGCACAATAACACCCAGGTATATTACTTCTTTTGTCACCAGTATCGAGTTACTGCCAATTGACCACTGATATTTAATTTCTTTGAGACCTTTTCGCTCAAAGATTACAACCTTTGATTTATCAGGATTTACCACCAGGTCGTTTAATTTCATGTACGAATTGAGGGCACTCAATAGTCTTTGCAGGCCAACAGGAGTCCTATCTAAAAGGACTATGTTGTCCGCATACATAAGCCATCTTACGGCCAAGGTCCCCACCTTTGGACTTATTAGTGATGAGGATTCTAAAGCGGCTCCAAAATCTCCCAGGTAAAACTTAAAGAGAAATGGGGCCACCATACAACCTTGTCTTACCCCCCTATCTATACTTATATATTCTGACAAATGTCCAGCAGTATCTAGTCTTACCCTGGCTGTGTTCCCTTCATGTAATTTTACTAGTATGTTAATTAGGGTTTTCGGTGCCCCTTTCTGTTCCAATTTACTCCAAAGTTTGTCTCGATTTACCATATCGAAAGCACTTGACAGATCGACAAATGCTCCATAAAGTCTTCCTTTATTATTTTTATCTTTTGGGTTTGTTAATGAGGCAAGTATTATCCCATTCAGAGAGGTTGAATGACCTCTTCTGAATCCAGTCTGCTGTTTGGGGATTATATTGTTTTTCCCGCCCATAGTTCAAGTTCTCTTAATATCAAACTAGTGAATAACTTACTCTCCACACCGAGCAACGTAATTGGTCCATAACTATTAGGGTTTTTACGATCCCCCTTTTTAAAAATTGGGATTATAATCGCGGTCTTCCAAGAGGATGGAATCGTTCTATTTACAATCACTCTCCTATACAGAGTGTACAGAATTTCAGTCCACAATGACCCGTTTCCTTTAAAGACTTGGTAAATTAGACCATTTGGGCCCACAGATCTTGACGCCGAGGATTTTATGATCAAATTCAAGATATCCACTTTGTCGAATTTTAAACCCCAATTTCCATTGTCTCCTTTGTATTTTTGTCTTCCCGCTGGCTCCTGATATTTTACGCCAAAGTAAGTCAGCCAGCTTACTTCTGATACATTGTTCGTTTGGACAATTGCTTGATGTATTAGGGGAGCATTTACTAATGACCAAAAGTTTTGTGAGGAATTATTTTGCAGTGCACGCAACATCTCTTCCCCGTCCTTCTGCCACAGCTCTTCTCTATGATTTCTGGACCAACTCTTTAAATTATTCTTAATTCTTTTTGATTCTATCTCAAGTTCTAATGGGCTTTTAGCCCATTTCTTAACGAGTCTTAACTGTCTTTGTATCTCACGTTATTTTGCCCAAACTGCTTCGTCAAAAGAATGTTTATGCACTCGCTGTTGGCCCCTCTGGAGACTCAATGGAGGATCAATTGACCACAGGAATTCATGCAACCGTGTTGGAGCACAATGCTGGTGCAGGATATTTAAGTCACCCCGCTTAAATAGTCCATCTAATGCTTTATTTAACCGCTCCCCTTCTCTCTTGTATTTTACCAACCGATTTTTCTGGACATTAACTACTACTTGCTGATCCCAAGTCTCAATTATGTCCTCCCTATACCAGTTTAAATGAGCAACTAGTCGTTTGTGGTCACTTGTTCCACTGTCTACCACTGTGAAGTATGTACAGTTATCGAAACACTCTGTTGACAAAAGCATATAGTCTAGTGTTGACGTTGATGGACTCCTCTCCCACGTTGTGGCCGATGGGACATCACCTTCTATAGATCCATTTAAGAGTTTCAGATCAGATCCCAGTCGTCAAAAAAATTCAACCACTTTCTGCCATTGCTTGTTACTTCTTTTATTTTCCCTGAGTGGCATTTAGAACTAATACATTGCGAGTTTAAATCCCATGCAACCATTATATGTGCCCCAGGGTAAGTTACATGAATATCACTAAGGGCGCCCGCAATTGATTCTAAAAATTCAGATAGATTTTCCCTAACGGGGTTCCAGTACAAATTCACAATTATTATCTCTTTGGCTGGTGCACCTTTAAGGGGACTGACCGCTCTCACCACGAGGATTCCTTCCTGTTTACAGGATAAGGATACTATTTCTTTGAATAAGATCTTTCTACAGGCGATCAGCAAGCCTCCCGTCGGTCTGCCCTTGGCCTTCTGGATAGCTGGTTGTGCTATCAATTTAAAGCCTTCGAGCTCCGGGGTGTTTGCTAACCATGTTTCCTGTAGTAGGATCAAGTCATTCCCCCCAAACACCAACGCTCTCATTTTGCTATTTATGAATGAACTGGACCCCCGGGAATTCCAACTAGTAATCCTCAATTTTGCACTATTAAAGCTTGGTAGCATTGACCAAGATGATACTTGTGTCCCTTCCTTGTTATTTTCATTTTTTTGCCACTGGGTCTCATGCGATGAAATATCATTCCCCTGGGATGACTCATGTTCCTCTATTTCAACTGCTTTTTCAACGTAGGATGGCATTTGCTCATACACTTCTAAACCCAACTCCCGCAATCTATCTTGTAAGTGTAGAAAAGCTTTTACCCCCAACTTAGTAACAAATCCTACTTCAACTAAACTAATACAGTCCGGTTTAGGGAAACGGACATATTCAATGTCCTTTGTTGAAAATAAATATAGTTCAGGAAGTTTCTTAACCAATGATAAGACTATGCATCATTTTAGCCACACTTTCCTTTGCTACCCAAGCTTTCCTAAATATAAAAACAACATATGCTAGGTTCTCTTAAATACAAACCAAACGCAACACAAAACACTAGTGCTAGCTTAAAAGCCCTTAACATTTATTGGGCCTAAACTCTGAATATAATGAAAACTATGTTGCTACTCCTCATAAAATGCCCCTAAACTATGTCACAGCTATACAACTAACACGTGTTCAGAAATACTAAACAAAAAAGACACTAAAATGACCAGCACATTATGCAAATACAATTGAGGCACCTTGAACCTCGACCCTCGTTTTGGACAGTGCACCAGCATCCCCACACTAGATATACACTACATTTACAATGAACTTGTCATATATATTAATATAAAACATGGTATAACTCTGCACTTTACAAAAGTACCACATCTCAACATTTCCAATTCACAGGTCCTTGAAATAAACATAGGGTGGTTTATCTGGTATCAGGTGCCACAACCCATTGTTCTCTATTGAATCATACTCACTTTCTGTGCTGTAATAATAGTATTGTTACAAATTCCAAGAACACAGAAATAGCTTAAACTCTGCTTTTCTCCCACCCGCATGCATGGTAATTATAGGCCCTTATGGGTGTGATATGATGTTATAGAATAGCATGACAATGATGAAGAAGACCAAGGGGAAGGGGTCAGAGGGAGCCCAGATTTCTCTGACAGAGCAGAACAATCAAGTTATGGGTCTGAGATGGTAAGGACATTACATTATAGTGACATTGTAATTTCGGCTATGGATGGATGTATTGATGTGTCTGTCACACACTACTCAGTATACGTTGCTTGTTCTATAGACTCATTTTTATTCTCCTGATGGAACCCATTGATTGACCTAATTCGTACTATTTACATTTAATATACACATTGAACAAAATACTACCAAACAGAGCTCTGTTCACTTCCAAAAGAAGCAGGCAAATAAATACACTGATGATTCTTCAAATTCCAAACACTACAGTTCTAGACCAAATCCCTTGTTTATACAGAAGCTCTAACAATGGTGTCAGAATGATTTAAACTATCAATGTTAACTGCTCTAAGTAAACTTTCAACTCCTGTGCAGACTAAGCTGTAATGATTTATTCTACCTCCAGAACATAATCACGTTGAATCCCCTTGCCCTGCAATGCGGCATGATTTGGTGTTTTTAGGTTCAATCTGGCCCTCCTAACGCCGCTACCAATGGTGACCTTGGCGGCTCCCTTGTATTGCAATGCAGTAGCATTGGCCCTGATGGAGCCATTTGTAAATGTGGAAACATTAATCTGCACAAACAGCACTTTATGTGGATTCTATGACATGGAGAAGAAAGCAATGAAAAAAATGAAACACTGGATATCAGTGCGATAGTGGAACAAAGCCTTCGATAAGCCCACAGTAAACATGACGTCACATACATTCCTGTGCAATTTGTACAGGGTCATACATCAATCAGAGTTGAACAATTATGAATAAAGTTTTTGTTTTTGGGACAGTCATCCATGGTTTCTAAGGAGCCTAAGGAATGGATTTAACGCCAGATATGTGTCATGGTTGCAAAGTGCTTGACTTGCAATGTAAATATAACCCTAACGTTCAAATTAATTTATAGTGAAGACTTTTGAGTGGTTAACACTATACCCTATGGGATTATGTTTGAGCATGTGTTTTGCAATTTGTGTGGTTGCCTGCTTCAAATGACATTTAACTTAGATGGTGGTAGTGGTATAGTTCGGGTTTAGGGGGTAGGTGTTGTGTGTATGTGTGTGTGTGTGTGTGAGGGAGAGAGAGAGAGAGACAGAGAGAGAGACAGAGAGAGTGAGAGAGAAGAAACAGAGAGAGAGAGAGAGAGAGAGAGAGAGAGAGAGAGAGAGAGAGAGAGAGAGAGAGAGAGAGAGAGACGATTCAGTGCTGAATGTCAAATTAGAAAAGTGTTGTTCCATGTGGGAACAACGCTTTTAATGTTCCTCTTTTGCACAAGATTCCGGAAAGTAACCCTCCACTGGAGTCTGTGTCGATTTACAGTGTGAAAAACTCACTACCGCCTTTAGATCGGCACCCTGGCAGCAGGGATATTATCCTCGCATTGTGTTTGTTTTGCAGTAATTATAAAGGCGAAATAGACCGACAACAAAAGAGGTGTCATTGAAATAACTGGGACCAGGGCTCACTCATATTGATCGCTATGCCTCGACACCCCATGAAAGAGAAACCAAGTTCTATGTGTTAGAATAAGCAGCTGGTGAATAAGAAGCTACCCTTTTAACATCCGAAAGACTAGAGGAAATATTTCTCTAGACCACGTGTGAACAGTCCTCTACACTATGGTACAATACAATATATTCACAGGGTCACCTGTTTCCCTTGTGCCATTCGTGTCTATTCACTTGTATATGTTTATTTTACATAGAATCATCACATACTCTTTGTTATATATCAAAAATATATTTTTATTAATTTCTCTCTAAAACATAGAATCTTAAAAAACAGTGTATACACTCTTATTCTATCTGAACTGTGTATACATCAATCTAAAACAGACAATACATTTTCACATCATAACACTATATTATAACAATATTCTGTGATCACTTCATTTCTCAATATTTATGATTTTCTTATTCAATGAATTCACATCATGGATCAATAATTAGAAACCCTCTCCAAATGAGACGGTCCACCTTAGTCCATACCACTTTAACCTATCAGTGCTCACTCCACTCATTCAAATCATTCACACTGCATTCAACCATGCTATCAACATGTTTCTTTCTTTAGCATTGATAATAATTTCATCGGAAATTCATCAGGGGTAAAAGAACCACATTCAATTGTAATATACAGTAGTCTGTTTTCTTCTTGGGACCAATGGGGGATCCACACTTAGTCCCTTCCTTTGTTCCTCTCATCAAGTGAGTATACCGAATGGATGTCTATGGGAAACAAGTAGAGGACAATCGACTATTAATGTTCGATACATCCACGTTGTATATTTTATTACATACAACTAGCTGTGTCTAATATCACATCAGGAGGAAGTTATTAACTTTAGTACTCCTCCTCTATATCTATCAGTGACGTACCCACCTTTGGTACACAGAACAGGTTTCACATGATTCAGTCTCATTAAAATTCCTTTCTCTTTTTGACAGTTATTCAACTTCGTTTTCTCTAATCAATCCTCCTCCTAGTTACTACGAGGTGAACACCTTGAGGCTATACAATTCCAGTACTTGGCCTAGCATGATCTCATTGTATCTTGGTAACTTAATACACTCATTTTTCCCGTGGCTCAGTTTCAAAGAAGAGTCATTCTTCCTCATCACCCCACAAGAGTTCTTACCCAGGTAACCAATATTCCATTAATTGGTTTCAGCTTTGCTACTTTTGAAAATCTTAGTTCTCACAAGTTCTCCTCTTCTTCTAGTTACTGCACTTTTTCAACCTGCTTGGCGCTAAAGAGGACAAATATCAAAATACTTGGACTCAGAATCTAGGAATAGTTACATCCCTATACATTCAATGCAATCTTTCTGTTCTCCATAATCGCAGAGATAGCAGACTGGTCTTATGGAACACCTTTATCGAGTCAAAAAACTTGGTTATGTTAAATGGTTCATGCTCGGCCGATAGTCCACCACATTATACGTGGAAAAGAGGCCACTCCGGTGCAATTATTGACTATATTTATGTTAATCGTGAACTATTCTTTGATATTAAGTTGTTTTGTGTGATCTCTACTGAGGACAGTGATCACAACATATTGAATGCGAAATGGCACTGTACGGCTCCACAGGGAAAAGAGGAGATATACAATACATACCATCCTCTACTAGTGAATAGAGGTATGAATAGACTTCACTGGACTGAATCGAATCTAACAAAATTTGCCAAAGTCTTCGAACAATCAATTGTGTATGAAAAGACACTAGGAACCAACAAGTCACTAGAGTATAGTGACTTATTGCATACATTTGCTACAACAAATAAGGTGAAGACAAAGTACTTCCCTTTGCATTCTTTTAACAAGGAAGTACAGCAACAAAAGTCCTGGTTTAGAAGAGAAAAAAGGGTAGTTTTAGCTTTGCCCTCCCAAATTAAATGGCAAGCCCTTAAATCATTGAAAACAAAACATAAAAATTGGATGAAGGCCCATCGAGCTACTCTTTATCAAATTGACGGAGAATGCATGCTCCAAAAGATGGGTTCAAAAAACTCTGCGCAAATATGGGCTCTAATTAATAAGACTAACCCTAATACGCAGATTTCACTACAAATCAATGATGTGGCAGAGGCCCAATGGGTTGAACATTATGCAAATTTGTATGCCTGTCCTGAGACTACAAATTCACTACTTAGTCAGTGTGATCCAGGAGCTTTTACCTTGCAATTCTCAGTAGTAGACATCTTATTTTACATTACCAAATCTAGTAGTTCACGTGCTCCTGGTCCAGATGGGATATCTAATTATATGATGAAACATGATCCGAACCTATGGGCAAGGATTTTGTATCAACTTTACACTACAATCATACGCACTCAACAATTGCCTAAATCATGGTCTCTCTCAATTATTGTCCCGGTGTTCAAGAAGGGTAATAGACAAGATCCGTCAAATTATAGACCGATTGCCCTTCTTGATACACCGGGCAAGATCTTCGCCCGGTTGATTCTTAGGGACTTGCGAGCATGGATTGAAACTGCTGGTAAAGCTGATGTATTTCAAACCGGATTTGTTGCGGGAAAAGGCACGGCAATAAACATTACAGCAATCAATGCGATTAAAGCTAAATGTGAATATCTCAACCAGCCCTTGTTTTTAGCTTTCGTAGATTTTAAAGAGGCTTTTGATTCAATCGATAGACACCTACTAATTAACAAATTGATCAAAATGGGCTGCCCTAGTTCAGTGGTTAAATTGATTGCGCTTCTTCATACAAATACCGCAATTCAGATAAGAACCACTTTAGCTGGGCATCTAACTACTAAAATTGCGACAGCAAGAGGTCTGAAACAGGGCTGTATTCTGGCAGCTACTATTTTTAACCTATTTATATTGGACATGGGTAAGAATTTTATTGATATCAACTCAGATGCCCCAAAACTTGGGCCTCATCAAATTGCATGGCTATTATATGCGGATGATCTCATTTTAATCTCTAAAACGCCGGCTGGTCTACAGCGGCTACTACAAGGGCTTTCATTGTATGTTCAAAGAAATCATATGGCTATTAACTTAAGCAAAACACAGATCATGCAATGTTATAATAATAAAAAAAAATGTCGCCCCCTAAAATCGTCCGTCTGGACTTTTCAGGAAGAGCTTATCTCTATCACCCCGCAATACAAATACTTAGGAGTGATTATTAATAATCTGAAGTGTGACACCCCCTATGTGCAGGATATAAAACAAAAATTGCAAACATTAACAAGTCAAGCTAAAGTCCTTTTGCAAAAATTTGGTAAATTTACATGTTCACAGATATTGTTATATTATACGCAAAAAGTTTTACCAATAATAACATACGGCTCAGAATGTAAATTACCAAGAGACCGTATGTTTTGGGATCGACTGGAGGCAAAATTCTGGCGGTCAGTGCTTAAGTTACCGAATTCAACACCAGGGCCTTTGATACGATATGAGTTGGGTGCTCTTTCAATGTCTGTATTTTATGCATGGAAACTGTGTTCGCTAATGAGGAAATTTCTGCTGTGCACTAATTGTTCGGATTTGTCTTATATATTGGCCACATATATGTTGAAATCCACACACTTTTTTCCCAATAAGTGGAGAAATTTTGTTACCAATCTGTTAGTAGAGGCCGATATAACCATTGAACTGCTCCTAACTAATCCCAATCGTGCCCAGAGAAAACTATATCAGCATGACTGGATCTGTACTTTAGAGCTTTGCTCGCAGTACAAAGATTATTGCAACCTGCCTTTTGGTACGAAAAGAATGAGAGTTGCAGCCTCCTATTTACTTAAATTTCCCTCGCACCATTTTAGAAACAACTATCTTCGATTTAGATTTAATTTGTGGCCCACTAGAGAAATTTTAGCTCGAAGAGGTCAAATAACAAAACAAGAAAATAAATGTCGGTTTTGTCAATTACCAGAGAGCGAGGAAACCTTAAAACATTTGATAGTAGGTTGCCCCTTACTAAAGGATTTACGTTGTAAATATTTTAAAAAACTGTACGAAAACTATAACTGTCTAACTAAAGATGTACTGTGGTCTAGAATATTCTCCTCACCTCTCCAAGCTGTTCGTATAGCCACAGTCCAATTCCTGCTAGCCCTAAATCTTGAGATGAGCCCCTAAATAGATGACATGTGTTTTGCAACAAATACCTCCTTGCTGGTGGATTACTAGTGGTTCCAATGATGTGGAATTTGAATCTATTTGGATTGTTTTTAGATGAAAACTCAGATGATGTATATATATGAATTGCAATTTTATTATTTTTTTTGCTGTTAATGAGAAACAATTGAAGGTTGAAGTAGTGAGGTTGTAGGGTTTTGTTGAATGCTGATTTTGAGCTTGATTCTATCTTGTTTTAATTTGTGATCAATTACGTTATATATTAAATTGAAAGGTTGATTATCAACCAACCAATAAAAAAAAAAAAAAAATAAAAAAAAATGCAATCTTTCACTTTCACTCGCCTTCTAGTTATTACCAGTCACCCTATGGACAAATTTAGCCTTACCATCTTTGGAAACATTCCAAGAGCTGATGTTGTTCTCTACGTATCACTGGGTTGTGGGTTGTCGTTCCTCCTTTAAGTTGGCGGCTACATATGTCCCAATTGTAGCTAACCCAACTACAATAACTGAGCACTGCAGTTTTAGAAAAAGCACAAAAAAGAATAAATGTCAGATCGATCACAGTGTGCTTTTAACTATCTAGGCAATTTGGGTCGTGGTGTTACATTCTATAATAATCTTCACCACTGTTTCTTTTGTCTTATTTAGGCACTTCCTAGACTGGGTGTTGTTCCCTACGTCTGGCTGGGCTGGGAAGAGAATCTCCTCCTCTCGGTCAGTGAGCACATGTCTCACACTTGTTGCTGACCCAACTGCAATAGTTGATTCTTTGTAATACAGGGAAACACACAAATGGGACAGCATCAGGACAAAGATGTCCTTTATAATCTCAAACACATTTAGGGGAGTACTACTTCTTTTCTCAGAATACCTTTATAAAGTGTTTGACTTGCAATGTAAATATAACCCTGAAAGTTCAAGTTAATTTATAGTGAAGACTTTTGAGTGGTTAATACCATAGCCTTATGGGATTACGTTTGAGCATGTGTTTTGCAATTCATGTGGTTGCCTGCTTCAAATTACATTTACCTTAGATGGTGGTAGTGGCGTAGTTCAGGGTTGGGGGATAGGAGTGTGTGGTGCGTGTGTGTCTGTATGTGTGTTTGCGTGTGTGTATGTGTGTGTTTGTGTGTGTACGTGTGAAGGAATGACAGAGGGAGAGAGAGAAAGAGAGAGAGAGAGAGAGACAGAGAGAGAGACCGACAGAGACACAATTATGTGCTGATTGTAAAATTTGAAAAGCAGCGTTCCATGTGGGAACACCACTTTTAATGTTCCTCTTTTGCACAAGATTCCGGCAAGTAACCCTCCACTGGAGTCTGTCGCGACTTACGCTGTGAACTCACAGCTCAGAAGCCATATCCATGCCTCGACACCCCATGAAAGAGAAACCAAGTTCTATGTGATAAGCATCTGGTGAATAAGAAGCTACTTCACTTTTTGAAGAAAATACTGTTGACTAAAACACTAACCTCCTTGATTGTTCAAGATATAATAACAATAATGACAGTGACCTCATATTACACATCACACATATAGCCCCTGTTTCTCAGTCCTAGTTCCACAAGTGATGACAGTTCAAGGGTGTTTATTGAACAATTAATGTAGGGTGGAAAAACGCCTAACCCAAACCTAAATCTAAGATTGGAGCCTCGACCATCAAATGAAAAATAAGGCACTCGTCGTGGTGTTGTGTCAAATAAAAGTGCTGATACTAAGAAAAACCTATGGCCAAGGCCTTACAACTAATTATAGAAAGAGTGAGGGATAGGGTTTCAATAAAGAAAAAGTGTTATCAAATCATAAGTGAGGTTGTGATTGCCAGGGGTCTCCCTTCCCCACATTTTTAGCATGGAACAAGGTGGGACCGAGGAGCACAACACACGCTCACACTTTCTCAGTCCGAGCTGACAGTTCCTTTCCCTGTATCAGGTTCTTTGATGGTAATGTCTCTTTGCACTAAAATGTCTCTTGCCTTCGAGGGCATGATGTATTCCACAACAAACAAACAAACAGAAAGTTATTTTCTACATTTCACGTTGGGTGATAGCTTCACCCCTGGGTCCCCCTCTTCCAGGCCTTGACCCCTCAAGTATCATGTTCAACCAATCAATTGAACAGGTCCTTTCTCAATGGACTTTGGATGATAGCTTTTCACCGCTGGATCTCCCTCGACCGGTTTCCGACCCACTTGACAAGGGGGACAATTCACTTCCCCTGGTCTTCAATACTTTACTTTTACTTTTACTTTTATTAATTTGTACGACGCAAACCAATTCGGCCCAGAGGCATATGGTGCAGGAGGTGATACCTAAGGGTGAAAGAATAAATGCACAAACAGTGGATATCAAAAATATCTGTACATCCTACCATACAAAGAAGGCACGGTTTGCATAACCCTATGGGGTTCTCCGGTTTATTCCTTAAACTAGGTCCGGGACTAGAGCAAGTTTCATACTGATCTCTAGCACCATTACATAAAGAGGTAAGACTTCAGATTTTTCTTAAATTTGTCCAGTGACTTTTCCATTCTAAGCATGGAGTTCCATATTCTGGGTGCTGCAGTATAGAACACTCGCTTATCAGTAAGAGCTAATTTGGTACCACCAGTAAATTGGAATTGTCTGATCCCAGGGTTTTCACCATTGGCTTCTTGATGATCCTTTATACTAAATATTGGTGGTTCGAGCCTTCTGTGCATTTGTGGACTATGGTAACCATACTAAAGTGAATCCTGGCTTAAAACACATGATCTTATTTCTTGAGTCTGACAATTGCCCCAACAGCACCATTCTGGATCAATGGAAGTCTAGCGGCTTCACCTTTGATATGATATGATATGGCATTTATAACGCGCCTATACACAAGTGTTTCAAGGCGCGACGAGGCAAGGGGGGGACAAGGGAGGACAGACAACGATCCTACTAGGCCAGGTGTCATTCTGATTGAGCAAGTGCATGGGGAGGGGGGACCGGAAAAGTGCACGAGGGAAGGGAGAGGGGAAAGTGCAGTACATGGGAAAGTGGAATAAACAAAATTTAAAAAAGACAAATAAACAGCCAGTTAGTGGCAAGTGCAAGGAAGCGCAGACATAAGTGCTGGTCGGGGGACTGAAGGGATACAGAAAAACAGTCCCCACGTGCAGGGGTTGCCAGGGAGGCAGTGCAGGTGGGCAATTGACGGGGCCAGGGCCAGAGATCAGAAGAGGGTGGCCAGGTAACCAGTGCAATTTCAGTCAGGAATTCAGAAAGGGAGGGGAGGATAGAAAACAGAATCAAAGAGGAAGGTTTTGAGGTGTTTCCTGAACCGGAGATGGTTCTCCTCAAGTTTCAGGGAGGCAGGCAGGCTGCTCCATAGAGAGGCCCCTGCCGAGGAGAGTGATCTGCCACCAACTCGTTGCTTGGAGAAGCGACTGACCCTGAGGGAGTTGGAGGCAGATGAGCGAAGAGCTCGAGAAGTAAGATATTTAGGAAGAGAGAGTTGAAGGTTTTGCGGCCCCAGACCGCAGAAGGCCTTGTGTGAAATGCAGAAGTTTTTGAACTTAATCCTCACAGCCACTGGGAGCCAGTGCAGAGATTTCAGTCCTGGAGAGATACGATCCCTGGGCTTAAGGCCAAGGACAAGTCTCGCAGTCCTGTTCTGGATAAGTTGCAGAGGGCGGAGAGTGGAGGCAGGAAGATTTAGATAGAGGCTGTTACAGTAGTCCAGCTTAAAGAGGACCAGGGCTCTGGAGACAGTGAGCTTCTGGGGGAGGAGAGGAAAGGAAGAATACCTCTTAGGAGGTGCAGCTGGTAGTGTGACTTCTTAGAGACGTCAGAGATGTGAGGGGAGAAGGAGAGTGCAGAGTCGAAGATGAACCCGAGGTTTTTACTCGGGAGTCTGATCGGAGTCTTTGTTTACTCTCATCAGAATGCTACTGCCGTAGTCAATATTAGAACCTATTGTCAGTCTCTGGCGATAATCTCAGTACTCTTGGTTGAGAGATAAGGGCGTATATGAGACAAGAGTTTTATATACTACGATGAAGATTATTCACATGCATTCTCATGTTAATGTTTTGATCTAAATAGATAGTTTTAATTTTCTTTTTAGAGGGAATTTTACTATCTGCTATGCAGAACTCCAGGCATTTGTTACCCAGTTTGTCAATTCTGGCACTAGTCCCAATAACCATAAGTTCTGTTTTGTCATTATTGAGAGCAAGACCATTGTCTCTGTTGTGGCGACATGCACTTCTCTCCAATCAGGGGGGGATGGGGGTGTTGATGGGGGCAGCATTCAATATTCAATATTGTTGACCACCCCATCCTGCTTGATCACCTAGCTGGAAAACGTTTTATCCTGGTTTTCTGCTTTTCTTGGTGACCGCACACAAACTCTATCTCTCCCACCTTTCCGATCGGGCTCTGTTTCCTTGATTTGTGGAGTCCCCCAAGAATCTGCTTTGTCCCCTACGCGATTTAATGTTTACATTCGGCAATTGGTTAAGCTCATCCAATCCCACAGTCTCCAGTGCTACTCCTATGCCGATGATACCCAGATTATTCTGTGGCTTAACCTTTCCCATCCTGATCTGGCGTCTCGGCTGCAGAGTTGCCTGGAGGATGTGGGAAGATGGATGTGCCGCAATTGCCTTAAGTTGAATGGTGATCAAGACCAAGATCCTGGTGGTGGGCCCCTCCACTATGTCTTCCCTCTGGACTTGGTCTTTTTGGCCCTCTTCCCTTGTCTCTTTTCCCATCTTGGTTCCCGTTGTGAAGGACTTGCGGGTACAAATGTCGTCCTCGCTCTATGTGAAGGCCTAGGTGGCCTCTGTTTGTCAGTCTGTACCTCATAAGTGTAAGGAAGGAAGGGTCTTTCACAAACCCACTCCCCTATATTCCAGTCCAACTTTACACACTATGCTCACACCGAGGCTGACCATGTGCCGCTGGTCAGGGTGCTGGACCGCCCCGGAGCGACCCATGCATGTGCAACTCCTATAGGTTGGCCAAACCATGACTCCATTTTGTATTAAGCCTAGACGGACCCATAGAAACTCCAAGCTGCAGACTGGCACCTCTCCTCACCAGCGTCCATGCACGGCAAGCAAGCCAACCCCCCTCGATCTCCCATCTGGTGTCTCTGCGACTGTCCTGTTCTCACAGAAGACTGGGCACGAAAAGCTGCAAACTAAACACTGTATCTCTCCCCTTCCCCCTCACAACACTGCCCTGGGAATTACTGGGCCAGGGCGAGGTCTGGAAAAAAACATCCATCTCCACAAACCTGAATCTGTACACGTAGACCCTACTCGAAAGACATACTACCCACAAAACCCCTAACCTCGCATATTACTTGATGTAGCAGATGCATGCTCCACAACTGAATGCCACTCAGATTCACTCCTATCACTAATCCTGTGTGTGATTATATATCCTTCCTTGTACCAAAACATAATAAAGCAGCCTTCATGAGATCTAAAACAAACCCTTGATAAATATGTTAATTGACTGATTGTAGTAGATAAGATATTTAGGCCCAGGTGCCCCTGCCCCACGGTTCAGGTCAACTGTTGTCAACATAATATATGTATATGTACGATGTCAGAAGAGCCATGTAACATAATGTAAGCTCATGTCTCACTGAAGTCTCGATGTTACAATGTATCCTTTCATCCTTCCACTGAGCCCGTGCTCCCCATGCCCCTGAAAAGAAACGACCCCCACACCTTTCACCTGGTCAACAATTTGCAGTGAACTAATAAAAGTGTACATGTGAAATATATGGTTTCCTCCCTAAATATCAGGATGTGTGTTAGGGAAAATTCTCCAGAGTGGCTAATTTCCCTTACCTACTGAGTCCCTGAGTAGCTTTGCTGGATTTCTAGGATTTATTTTTTCACCTGGTAAGAGTGTGAGCCTTTTTTCCCACTCTTACATGTGTTTTGCTTAAATAAATAATTCATCTTAAATAACCTTGGTATTGTTTTAGGCTATCTTGGTCGCCTGGAACTTAAACCCACTGGACCACATACGTTTTTATACGGTCCTGGCTGGGTTTATTCACCATTTCTTTTTGAAAATGTCTTTCTCGTGTTTTACTCCGCGCGCCAAACCAGGTTTGGTTCCTTTGTTCACCGTCTTTTCGCAGGCTTTTCCACAGAAGCCCTCCTTAGGCGCCTGAAAGTCTGGGTAGGCAGGATGTGAGGGAGGGGTTTTAGGACCTCTGCCATGGGTTCCCTAGGTAACCCAAGTTACACTCCTTTTTGATTGGCTAAGTGACGGTCCTGCCAGAAAAGCCACCCTGCTGTGTGATTGAGAGCCAGGCTGTGTGAATGGGAGAAAACTGCAGAAAAAGCAGATCTCCGGGATTGGAAAGGCAGAGTCACCACTGGAACAAAAGAACCGATGAGGAGCTGACAGAAGAGGACCCTTACAACGACTGAACTGCCCGGCAAAGCCCTGCTGCAGGTCTGAATCTTCAGACTCCAACAACAGAGAAGATCTACAAGGAATCTTCTTCCCCTGTGCTGGTGGGACCAACCAGTTCACCCAAACTGCAAGCCAGGACTCCCTCCTCTGGTCGAATTTGCTGTACAGAGCTACAGTGAACCGGATAGCCAGGAAGGTCGGACCCTGCTTGGGTTTTAAGGAGCACACCTTTTATTTGTTGCTTTGCTCTGCTGCTGGTTTCTTCCCTGTGCAATGCAGGACCCTCCGGTCTTCCTACTTCATGTCAGTCCGACAGTTGCTTCAGGAACCGTGAGCCTGCAGGACCTGCCAGGAACGTCCGCCTCAGCTACAGCTTCCTCTCCATTTAATGGTACTGTGCAAATCCGGTTGTTCTTTTCATCTAGCCACCGTGAAGGTGTGTGAAATGTTTCATCTATCCGAGGGCTTGTCCTTCTCTACTCTTTAAACTAACTGTTTTGCCGGCCAACTTCATCCAGAACTCTTGGCAAAGACTTAACCGCAAACTACCCTGAACTGTATGATCTTGAGCAAAAGACTTTTGTCCTATTGACTTTGGCCAAATGCCTTTTTGATTTGATTCCATCAATGGATTTCCTCTTTCTAGATTGCCCTGCTTACTTATCTGTTTTTGCTGCTCAATTTGTATCTAACTTTGTCTTTCCCTCCCTTTTTAAATTGTTGGAGTGCCATTTTGCTCACACTTCATTTTTTAGCTTAACCTGTCCAGAATCTAATAGGAGTGGTGTGGTGTATTAAGAGTGTGGTTTCTCAACTGCTTTACTTTAGTGAGATGTTATACAACTGATGTGCAAATAAATGTATATTATTTTACTCAGAAACCTTGAGTCAGTGTTTGAATCATAGTAATTGCTGTCCTTTGTGTAACTATTGATACTGCTCACTTTCTCTTGAGATAAGACTGGCTGCTCAGCCATCACTACCACTTTACTGTGTAGTACAGGCGTGTACCAAAGGTGAATTTGTACTTTCACTTGTAGTCTTTATTGTGAGTGGCGTCCCAAAGGGTACTCCATATAATTCTGCCTAACACTGGTGTACAGCGGTGAGGATCAAGTATAGTAATTACATTTAGAGTGCTGCTATCAACTAACCACATGGCTAAAATCACTAAAAAGTAACATAAATCATGTGATATGGAAAGCTACAGTCAGGAGACCCTCCTTAGTTACACTGTGGATTATTTAAAACATCTGTGCAGAGAAAGGAACCTCTCTGCCGAAGGCAAAAAAGTCTGAACTGATTGAGCAGTTGTTAAAGAACCAAAGTCTGGAGAGTGGGTCTGAAATGCCTAAATCTCCAGCAAATGTGGAAAATAATGATGATGATAATGTGTCTATTATTGATGAGTTAGAGGAAGTAGATGTGTCTCCTAATATAGGCCTCCCTGCTCACTTACCTGCTCAACAACCTCAACCTTTGTCCACTGGGACCCCATCAGGTCCTACATTCAGTCCTGTCCTGAATTCATTGCTCTAGAAAAGATGAGGCTTGAACTGGAATTCAAATGTTTAAATGTTCAAACTGCAGAAAAACAACAAGAACTTAAGCTCAGAGAAGTGGAGTTCAATCATGAACTAGAAATGAAAAGGTTATCTCTTGAAAATGCTTCTCTCCCAGAGTCCTCCAGGTCTTCCAGTCCTAAGAGACCCCGTATGCCTAAAGAAATTGTGGGTATGTATGAGGTTAAGCATGCTATTTTGGATTCGTTGGCAATGTTTTAATATAACCAAGGAATTCAAGGTCTTACAGGAAATTAGTTGCTTCCCTGGCTCTTCTATAGGCTACCCACTGTTGCATCTGATTATGTGATGGAGTTGGGGGAGGTGGATAGGATGGATTATGAGTGTGTGAAGCTAGCTTTAATTGCTAGATTTGGGAATACTCCTTCCCAGTAACATAAGAGGTTTAGGACATTCAAAAAGCATGATGGTACCCCTTTGGCTACCTGGGTATGTGAATGTTTGAAAAAGATAGATGGTTGGGTTAAGGGTTACAGAGTAAACACTTATGAAGGTATGAGAAATCTTGTTATGTTGGAGTCAATTTATGATGCCTGCTCTCCTTAGCTCAGACAGCACTTGGATGATTCTAAGGAGATAGATCCAAAGAAGTTAGCTAAGGCTGCTGACTTGTGGGTTGCCAACAGGGCTACTCACAAGGATTCTGGGGCAGATCAGAAGAAGGATGAGGGAAAGCAGCCAAAGAAAGATAACAAGGAGAATTCTAATACCTCCAACCCAAAAGAGGGCCACAAACACCAACAGAAGGGTAAACAACAGGGGAAACTAAATCAGGCTAGTGCGCTATCTGGACCCAAACCAAGTGGAGGTCAGAACAAACCCCCATTCATCAAGACATTTGGGAAATGTTATATTTGTGGGTCAACTGACCCTGTGAAAGAGGATCCCAGATGTAAGGGTAAACCTTCAGGGGTCCACACTGTCTCCTTAGCCTTCTCCGCAGAGGAAGATGTAACTATGACAAGTGGAAACTTTCACCTACTGGCTGATGAACCCATGTGCGTCTCAGCTAGTGTTTCTTTAGTGTCCCTGGGCTTCAGGGAACAACAGAATTTAGATGTCTATCATTCCATCCCAGATAACACTAAATAGTATTATAAATATAGTGTTCTTATGAATGGCCAGGAACTCCTGCCATCAGAGACACTGGAGCCAGCATAACTGTGGCGGATGAATAATTTTTCAAGGTGAAGAATGTTGCTAAGGCACCCAAATGCCTCACCAAGTTAGCTGGAGGCCCTCTGCAAATGCTTCCCCAGTTACCAGCTCTCATCCAGTGTATTGATATGACTGTCAAAATACCTGTTAGTGTGCAGAGTGAAGTGCCTGGGAGAGTCCTATTGGTTAATGACCTGAAAACTCTTGGAGTTGTGACCAGCACCCCCAGGCTTCCCAGTAAGAGGATACAGGAGCTCACTAGGCTTGCAAGGGAGAGGACCTTGAGAGGCTCTCCAGAGGAGTTGAAACTATCACTCCCACTCCACAGGAGTTGCTCACTACTATTTCTGGAAAGAAAGAGGCAAAGCGGAAACCTAAGACCTCAAGGAAAAAGTCAGACAGCACCCCTGTGCTACCAACAAGGACATTCCTAAGATTGTACTTGTGATACTTCAACCTGCTGAGGCAGAGAGTGAGGTACAACCTTGTATGATTAAGCCAGTTTCTGAAGAGTCAGATCTGGAAGAAGACACTGTTTTGGTTGGAGATCTTGACCTTGTTGACCATCCTGAGCTGCAGTCTTTACTGGCAGAAGGTGGACCCAACAGGGCAGACTTCAGCAGAGGACAAAGAGAGTGTCCTACTCTCAAAGGTCTTTGACAACAGGCTGCAAACCAACTTGATGTGCACGAAGTTGGAAAGCATAGGTTAAGTGGGAAGATGGCCTCTTCTACAGTGAACCAACTGAGTCTATCCCTGGGGACTGCAAAAGAATTGCAGTTCCCCTTGCCAACAGACTCCAGTCCCTATAGCTGGCCCATGAGATACCTTTGACTGGTCATTTGAATTTCAAAAATACCAAGGAAAGGCTCTCCTTATACTTCTACTGGCCTAAGAAGGGTTCAGAAGTTGACAAATCCTGTAGGAACTGTCACACTTGTCAAACCTCTGGCAAGAGTGGAGCCAAGAATATGGCACGTCTGGTGCCTCTCCCAGTGGTGGGAGTTCCTTTTGAGAGGGTGGGAATCAACATTGTTGGTCCTCTTGACCCTCCCATATCTTCAGGGAACAGGTTACCCTGGTTGTAGTAGACCATGCTACAAGATACCCAGAAGCCATACCTATGAGAACTGTTATGGCACAGGCTGTGGCTAAGGCTCTACTTGGTATTTTTACCAGAGTAGGGTTTCCTAAGGAAGTGATATCTGACAGGGGATCCAATTGTCTGTCCCACTACATGCAAGCCATGTGGAAAAACTGTGGTGTCACTTACAAGTTCTCTACAGCCTACCATCCACAGAAAAATGGGCTGGCAGAGAGGTATAATCGTATTATGAATAGCATGATAGGTGCTTTAGAGGAACCGCTCAAAAGAAAGTGGGACCTTCTACTGCCATGCCTTCTCTTTGCTTAAAGAGAAGTCCCTCAGGAGGGAGTTGGTTACATTCCCTTCAAACTTCTCTATGGCCATCCAGTAAGAGGTCCATTGGCCCTGATTAAGGAGGGGTTGGAGAGTACTCCTTCCCCCAAGCCAGTCAGAGTGACTGACTATGTGATAGTTCTCTGGAGGAGAATGTCACACATGATGGCAGAAGCTAGTGATAACTTAAAAGCAGGTCAGGCTCTGGTCAAATATTGGCATGATCAGAAGACCAGCATGGTTGAGTTTACTCAAGGCCAGCTTGTATAAGTTATGGTGCCAACAAGGCAGGGGGCCTTGCAGGACAAATGGATAGGACCCTTCAAGGTTGTGGGCAACCTTGGAGAGGTAAACTACTTGGTTGACTTAGGCAGACCTAAGGAGGCTCCCAGAGTCTTTCACACCAACCGTTTGAAGGCATATGTCTCGAGACCAGAAATGGGAGCTTTGCTTCTAGCTTTAGCTCAAGAGGAGGAGGAGTACCTGACCTCCTCAAAGGTCAACATTTGGATGAGAAAATAGAAGGAGTCAATCTCTCTTCTCAACTGACATCTGAACAACAGGAGGAGTGCCAACTTCTGCTAAATCAGTTTGCCTCACTGTTTTCACTTTCACCAGGCTTGACCCCTTTGGGGCCAGCATGATATCCACACTGGTAACTGTTTACATGTAAAAAGCAGAGGTTACAGAATGTCAGAACATGTGAGATCCCACATCAAAGGAGAGGTCAATAAGATGCTTTATCTCTGGGTTGTAGAACCCTCTACAAGTCAATGGTCGTGTCCAGTTGTTCTAGTACCAACATCAGGATCCAAGGAGTTGAGATTCTGTGTGGACTATAGAGCTCTAAATGCAGTCACTAAGACGAATGCCCATCCTTTGCCAAGGACAGAGGAACTGGTGGATAGACTTGGTTCCGCCAAGTACCTCAGTACATTTGATCTGACTTCCGACTATTGGCAAATAGCCCTAACAGACCATGCCAAGGAGAAAACTGCATTCTCAACCCCAGCAGGCCTCAACCAGTTCAAAGTTATGCCTTTTGGATTAAAGGATGCACCTGCTACATTCCAAAGGATGGTCATTCAAGTTCTGAATGGGATAGAGGACTTCCGCATGGTATACTTCGATGACATTGCAGTATTCAGCCCTACTTGGAAAGAACATGTTGACCACCTAGGATATGTTTTGCAGGCCCTTGAGCAGGCCCATCTGACCATAAAGGCAAACAAATGTCAAATTGGTCATATCAAAGTGGTCTACCTTGGTCATGAGGTAGGAGGAGGTAAAATAAGGCCATTGTCTAGCAAAGTACACGCTGTACAAAACTGGGCCTCCACTACTCCTCAAACCCAAGTGAGAGCTTTCCTAGGTCGCACTGGGTACTACAGGAATTTCATAGAGAACTATGGGACCATAGCTTCTCCTTTGAATGTGATCTCCTCTCCAAAATTCCCTAAAAAGTTTAGATGGAATGAGGAGTGCACTCAAGCCTTTGAAAACTAGAAGAATACCCTTTGTCAAGCTCCAGTCCTAAGAGCTCCTGATTATCACCAACCCTTCATTGTGCAGACAGATAAAGGTATAGGAACAGTCCTTAGTCAACTAGATGAGAAAGGTACCCCATTTGCTTCATCAGTTGGAAACTGAAGGAACCAGGAACAAGGTGGGCAATCTTAGAGCGTGAATGCTTTGCCATTGTGTCGTCTCTGAAGAAGTTTAGACCATACTTGTATGGATCTACTTTTATGATTCAGACAGACCACCAACCCCTGAGATTGTTAATGCAAAAGAAAGAGAAAAACCCAAAACTTCTGAGATGGTCACTCTGCCTGCCGGGGTTTCATTTCACCATTGAGCACAGAGAAGGATGTCACCACCAAAATGCTGATGGTCTCTCCAGGATGTTTATAACCAACTAAAGGTAGAGATTCATCCAGGAGCAGATTAAATCCTCCTGTCCCTTAGTCTGGGGGCGGGGGGCGACTGTTAGGGAGAATCCTCAAGAATGGCTAATTTCCATTACCTACTGAATACCTCAACAGATTTGCCGGATTTCTAGGATTTATTTTTTTCACCTGGTAAGAGTGTGAGCCTTTTTCCTACTCTTACATGTGTTTTTCTGTTTGTGTTTTAACATTCTTGTGTTCATAGACTGTGGAGCCTCACCTACTCCATAGGCATCATCTTTTTACTGTGTGTTACACAGCACCTTCAGTGCAGTGACACAGGGTTGTCTTTTAGACTTCCCAACTCAGACTCCATTTACTGGAACTGACTACTGTCTCCCAGAACATGTAAAGTTGCCATTGACTTTATTAGTCTCTTTATAATCCACAGACCCAGTGCAAACTATCTTACATAGAGTACTGGAAAGGGTTAATACTTATCCCTTTTTGTCTGTTTCTCTTGGAGCATTGTTGAGCTCCCTTTTCATCAAGACTTGGCTGGTGGCAGTGGTAACTACCCTATTTTTCCTACCTCAGTTATCTTAAATAACCTTGGTATTGTTTTAGGCTATCTTGGTAGCCTCGAACTTAAACCTGCTGGACCATATATGTTTTTATAAGGTTTTGGCTGGGTTTATTCACCAATTATTTTTGAACATGACTTTCTTGTGTTTTACTCCGTGCGCCAAACCAGGTTTGGTTCCTTTGTTCACAGTCTTTTTGCGGGCTTCTCAGCAGAAGCCCTCCTTAGGCGCCTGAAAGTCTGGGTAGGCAGGATGTGAGGGAGGGGTTTTTAGGACCTCTGCCATAGGTTCCCTTGGTAACCCAAGTCACACTCCTGTTTGATTGGCTAGGTGACTGTCCCGCCAGTACAGCCACCCTGCTATGTGATTGACAGACAGGCTTTGTGAATGGGGGAAAACTGCATAAAAAACAGGCCTCTGGGATTGGAAAGGCAGCGTCGCCACTGTAACGAAAGAACCAACGAGGAGATGACAGAAGAGGACCCCTACAATGAATGAACCGCCCAGTTAAGCCCTGCTGCAGGTCCGAATCTTCAGACTCCAATGACAGAGAAGATCTACCAGGAATCTTCTTCCCCTGAGCTGGTGGGACCAACCAGTTCGCCCAAACTGCAAGCCAGGACTCCCTCCTCTGGTCGAATTTGCTGTAGAGCGCTACAGTGAGCCAGATAGCCAGGAAGGTCGGACCCTGCTTGGGTTTTAATGAGTGCACCTTTTATTCATTGCATTGCTCTGCTGCTGATTTCTTCCCTGGGCAGTGCAGGACCCTCCAGTCTTCCTACTTCATTTCAGTCTGACAGTTGCTTCAGGAACCGTGAGCCTGCAGGACCTGCCAGGAACGTCCGCCTAATCTACAGCTTCTTCTCCATTTAAAGGTACTGTGCAAATCTGGTTGTTCATTTCGTCCAGCCGCGGTGAAGGTGTGTGAAACCTTTCGCCAATCTGTGGGCTTGTCCTTCTCTACTCTTTAAACTAACTTTTCTGCCGACCAACTTCGTGCGGAACTCTTGGCAAAGACTTAACCACAAACTACCCTGAACTGTGTGATCTTGAGCAAAAGACTTTTGTCTTATTGACTTTGGCCCTAAGCCTTTTTTATTTGATTCCACCACTGTAGTTCCTCTTTCTAGATTGCCCTGCTTACTTACCTGTTGGTGCTGCTCAAATTGTATCTAACGTTATCTTTCCCTCCCTTTTTAAATTGTTGGAGTGCCATTTTGCTCACACTTCATTTTTTAGCTTAACTTGTCCAGAATCTATTGGTAGTGGTGTGGTGTATTAAGAGTGTGATTTTTAAACTGCTTTACTTTAGTGAGATGTTATAAAACTGATGTGTAAATAAATGTATATTATTTTACTCAGAAACGTTGAGTCAGTGTTTGTTTGAATCATAGTAATTGCTGTCCTTTGTGAAACTATTGATACTGCTCACTTGCTCTTGAGAGAAGTCTGGCTGCTCAGCCATCTCCACCACTTTACTGTGTAGTACAGGCTTGTACCACAGGTGAATTTGTACTATCACTTGTAGTTTTAATTATGTGTGATGTTCCCAAAGGGTACTGCATATAATTCTGCCTAACAATGTAGCTGGTGATCATTTGTTGCATACTCTGTAGTAATTTGTAGAAATCTAGCACCAGCTGCCTCACCCAAAACCAACATGCCCTTCACCTCGCACCGATCAGCGCAGCTGATGCATGTGATGTCCGACGTCCCACCAAGCCACCATCCAATCACATGGAACCGGCCCATAAACATCTATACTGGGCTTACTGCCCCACCAATTGAAATGTAATTTTGTACTGTATATATTTCGTCATCAATGACGCTGTAACCCTTTAAAATGTACTGACAGTGTAAAGTTTCGCAGAGCGCTCTCAGAGTAAGCAGTGTCCTCTGCATGCCCTATTTTATTTAGATAAACTTTACCTCTTAACTTCACTCGCACTTAGTCTTGGTCTCATTCCCTAATGGGGTGTGTCCGTTATTGACTCTCATTGGGCGTTTGTAGTGTATTTTCGGGTTCTGCTCACTTTCATAAGCTAAGAGTCCTGCGTAGGTTGTTGGGGTTTCTTCCCTTGCAGTTCCAGCACTGGTGTTGAGCATTGGACTATTGCAATTCACTATTTTTAGCTCAGCCACTGTATTTGATCCGCCGCCTGCAAGCACTGCAGAATGCAGCAGTTAGATTGGTAGTAGGGGCCCTCTATTGTATGCCTATCTCCTCTGCCTTGAAGCAGCTTCACTGGCTCCCTGTGGCCCAAGGGTAAAATTTAAGTCCATGTGCATCATTCATCGGGCCTTCTCTGGCGAGGGTGCAAAGTACGTGTAGTGTAAGTTTTGCTCTTATGTCCCCAATTGGCCACATCGCTCCCTCGAATCGTACACAATCTTCATTCCACGTGTCCGCCTTTCTCGAGTGGGGAGACGTGCCTTCTCTATCGCTGCAGCAAGGTGTTGGAATTCTCTTCCATTTCGCCATCGGGCCCGCCAGACTATTTAGCTTTTCATTGTTTGTTAAAAACGTTTCTTTTTGTCTAGAGGTTTGATGATGGGTTGAGCTGATGAGTGTGCCCTGCGTAGCGCCAAGATGCTTTCGGGTGGACGTGCACTTTATAAATTCACATAACATAAAATAACAGACCATTTGCCGTACATTAGGTTTGGTCACGCGTCATTTGAGCCACCCTTTCATTAGCTACCCAAGCTTTCCTAAATATAAAAACAACATATGCTAGGTTCTCTGAATACAAAGCAAACGCAACATAAATCACTAGTGCTAGCTTAAAAGCCCTTTACATTTCTTGGGCCTAAACTCTGAATATAACGAACAATATGTTGTCCTCAATTCAGCATAAAATGCCCCTAAACTATGTCACAGCTATACAACTAACACGTATTCAGAAATGCTAAATAAAAAAGACACTAAAATGACCAGCCCGTTATGCAAATACAATTGAGGCACTCTGAACCTCTACCCTCGATTTGGACATTTCAGCTGCATCCCAACACTACATATACACATTTACAATGCACTTGTCACATATATACATATAAACCATGGTATAACTCTGCACTTTACAAAAGTAACATAACTCAACATTTCCAATTCACACGTTCTTGAAATAAACATAGGGTGGTTTATCTGGTATCAGGTGTCACACCCCATTGTTCTCTATTGCCACATAGGCACTATCAGTGCTGTAATAATAGTATTACAATATGTTGTTACAAATTCCAAGAACACAGAAATAGCTTAAACTTTGCTTCTCTCCCACCCGCATGCATGGTAATTATAGGCCCTTATAGGTGTGATATGATGTTATAGAATAGCATGACAATGATGAAGAAGACCAAGGGGACGGGAACAGAGGGAGCCCAGATTTCTCTGACTGAGCAGGACAATCAAGTAATGGGTCTGAGATTATAAGAACATTAAAGTATAGTGACATTGCAATTTCGGCTATGGATATATGTATTGATGTGACACACAATACTCAGTAGATGTTGCGTATGCTATACACTAATCTTCATTCTCCTGATGAAACCCTATGATTGAACTATTTCGTACTATTTACATTTAATATCCACACTGAACAAAATACTACCAAACAGAGCACAGCTCTGTTCACTTCCAAAAGAAGCAGGCAAATAAATACACTGATGATTCTTCAAATTCCAAACACTACAGTTCTAGACCAAATCCCTTGTTTATACAGAAGCTATAGCAATGATGTCAGAATGATTTAAACTATCAATGTTAACTGCTCTAAGTAAACTTTCAACTCCTGTGCAGACAAAGCTGTAATGATTTATTCTACCTCCAGAATATTATCACTTTGGATCCCCTTCCCCTGCAATGCGGCATGATTTGGTGTTTTTAGGTTCAATCTGGCCCTCCTAACGCCGCTACCAATGGTGACCTTGGCGGCTCCCTTGCATTGCAATGCAGTAGCATTGGCCCTGATGGAGCCATTTGTAAATGTGGAAACATTAATCTCCACAAACAGCACTTGATGTGGATTCTATGACATGGAGAAGAAAGCAATGAAAAAATGAAACACTGGATATCAGCGTGATAGTGGAACAAAGCCTGCAATAAGCCCACAGTAAACATGACGTCACATAAATTCCTGTGCAATGAGAACAGGGTCATACATCAATCAGAGTTGAACAATTATGAATAAGGTTTTTCTTTTTGGGGCCGTCATCTTTTCTAAGCAGCCCAACGGATGGATTTAACGCCAGATATGTGTCACGGTTGCAAAGTGTTTGACTTGCCAAGTAAATATAACCCTGAAAGTTCAAGTTAATTTATAGTGAAGACTTTTGAGTGGTTAATACCATAGCCTTACGGGATTACGTTTGAGCATGTGTTTTGCAATTCGTGTGGTTGCCTGCTTCAAATTACATTTACCTTAGATGGTGGTAGTGGCGTAGTTCAGGGTTGGGGGATAGGAGTGTGTGTGTGTATGTGTGTTTGCGTGTGTGCGTGTGTGTGTTTGTGTGTGTACGTGTGTGGGAATGATAGAGAGAGAGAGAGAGAGAGAGAGAGAGAGAGAGAGAGAGCGCGAGAGAGCGACAGAGACACGATTATGTGCTGATTGTAAAATTTGAAAAGCGGCATTCCATGTGGGAACACCACTTTTAATGTTCCTCTTTTGCACAAGATTCCGGCAAGTAGCCCTCCACTGGAGTCTGTCGCGACTTACGCTGTGAACTCACAGCTCAGAAGCCATATCCATGCCTCGACACCCCATGAAAGAGAAACCAAGTTCTATGTGATAAGCATCTGGTGAATAAGAAGCTACTTCACCTTTTGAAGAAAATACTGTGTACTAAAACACTAACCTCCTTGATTGTTCAAGATATAATAACAATAATGACAGTGACCTCATATTACACATCACACATATAGCCCCTGTTTCTCAGTCCTAGTTCCACAAGTGATGATAGTTCAAGGGTGTTTATTGAACAATTAATGTAGGGTGGAAAAATGCCTAACCTAAACCTAAATCTAAGATTGGAGCCTCGACCATCAAATGAAAAATAAGGCACTCGTTGTGGTGTTGTGTCAAATAAAAGTGCTGATACTAAGAAAAACCTATGGCCAAGGCCTTACATCTAATTATAGAAAGAGTGTGTGATAGGGTTTCAATAAAGAAAAAGTGTTATCAAATCATAAGTGAGGTTGTGATTGCCAGGGGTCTCCCTTCCCCACATTTTTAGCATGGGACAAGGTGGGACCGAGGAGCACAACACACGCTCACACTTTCTCAGTCCAAGCTGACAGTTCCTTTCCCTGTATCAGGTTCTATGATGGTAATGTCTCTTTGCACTAAAATGTCTCTTGCCTTCGAGGGAATGATGTATTCCACAACAAACAAACAAACAGAAAGTTATTTTCCCCCTCTTCCAGGCCTTGACCCCTCAAGTATCATGTTCAACGAATCAATTGAACAGGTCCTTTCTCAGTGGACTTTGGATGATAGCTTTTAACCCCTGGATCTCCCTCGACCGGTTTCCGACCCACTTGACAAGGGGGACAATTCACTTCCCCTGGTCTTCAATACTTTACTTTTACTTTTACTTTTATTAATTTGTACGACACAAACCAATTCGGCCCAGAGGCATATGGTGCAGTAGGTGATACCTAAGGGTGAAAGAATAAATGCACAAACAGTGGACATCAAAAATATCTGTCCATCCTACCATACAACGAAGGCACGGATTGCATAACTGTATGGGGGTCTCCAGTTTATTCCTTAAACTAGGTCCGGGACTAGAGCAAGTTTCATACTGATCTCTAGCACCATTACATAAAGAGGTAAGACTTCAGATTTTTCTTAAATTTGTCCAGTGACTTTTCCATTCTATGCATGGAGTTCCATATTCTGGGTGCTGCAGTATAGAACACACGCTTATCAGTAAGAGCTAATTTGGTACCACCAGTAAATTGGAATTGTCTGATCCCAGGGTTTTCACCATTGGCTTCTTGATGATCCTTTATACTAAATATTGGTGGTTCGAGCCTTCTGTGCATTTGTGGACTATGGTAACCATACTAAAGTGAATCCTGGCTTAAAACACATGATCTTATTTCTTGAGTCTGACAATTGCCCCAACAGCACCATTCTGGATCAATGGAAGTCTAGCGGCTTCACCTTTGATATGATATGATATGGCATTTATAACGCGCCTATACACAAGTGTTTCAAGGCGCGACGAGGCAAGGGGGGGACAAGGGAGGATAGACAACGATCCTACTAGGCCAGGTGTCATTCTGATTGAGCAAGTGCATGGGGAGGGGGGAACAGAAAAGTGCACGGGGGAAGGGAGAGGGGAAAGTGCAGTACATGGGAAAGTGGAATAAACAAAATTTTAAAAAGACAAATAAACAGCCAGTTAGTGGCAAGTGCAAGGAAGCTCAGACATAAGTGCTGGTCGGGGGACTGAAGGGATACAGAAAAACAGCCCCGCGTGCAGGGGTTGCCAGGGAGGCAGTGCAGGTGGGCAATTGACAGGGCCAGGGCCAGAGATCAGAAGAGGGTGGACAGGTAACCAGTGCAATTTCAGTCAGGAATTCAGCAAGGGAGGGGAGGAGAGAAAACAGAATCAAAGAGGAAGGTTTTGAGGTGTTTCCGGAACCGGAGATGGTTCTCCTCAAGTTTTAGGGAGGCAGGAAGGCTGCTCCAGAGAGAGACCCCTGCCGAAGAGAGTGATCTGCCACCAACTCGTTGCTTGGAGAAACGACTGACCCTGAGGGAGTTGCAGGCAGATGAGCGAAGAGCTCGAGAAGAAAGATATTTAGGAAGAGAGAGTTGAAGGTTTTGCGGCCCCAGACCGCAGAAGCCCTTGTGTGCAATGCAGAAGGTTTTGAACTTAATCCTCACAGCCACTGGGAGCCAGTGCAGAGATTTCAGTCCTGGAGAGATACAATCCCTGGGCTTGAGGCCAAGGACAAGTTTCGCAGTCCTGTTCTGGATAAGTTGCAGAGGGCGGAGAGTGGAGGCAGGAAGATTTAGATAGAGGCTGTTACAGTAGTCCAGCTTAAAGAGGACCAGGGCTCTGGAGACAGTGAGCTTCTGGGGGAGGAGAGGAAAGGAAGAATACCTCTAAGGAGGTGCAGCTGGTAGTGTGACTTCTTAGAGACGTCAGAGATGTGAGGGGAGAAGGAGAGTGCAGAGTCGAAGATGAACCCGAGGTTTTTACTTGGGAGTCTGATCGGAGTCTTTGTTGACTCCCATCAGAATGCTACTGCCATAGTCAATATTAGAACCTATTGTCAGTCTCTGGCGATAATCTCAGTACTCTTGGTTGAGAGATAAGGGCGTATATGAGACAAGAGTTTTATATAATACGATGAAGATTATTCACATGCATTCTCATGTTAATGTTTTGGTCTAAATAGATAGTTTTAATTTTCTTTTTAGAGGGAATTTTACTATCTGCTATGCAGAACTCCAGGCATTTGTTACCCAGTTTGTCAATTCTGGCACTAGTCCCAATAACCATAAGTTCTGTTTTGTCATTATTGAGAGCAAGACCATTGTCTCTGTTGTGGTGACATGCACTTCTCTCCAATCAGGGAGGGAGGGGGGCGTTGATTCTGTTAGATCTATCGGCAGCATTCAATATTGTTGACCACCCCATCCTACTTGATCACCTAGCTGGGGCGTGGATATCTGGAAAACGTTTTATCCTGATTTTCTGCTTTTCTTGGTGACCGCACACAAACTCTATCTCTCCCACCTTTCCGATCGGGCTCTGTTTCCTTGATTTGTGGAGTCCCCCAAGAATCTGCTTTGTCCCCTACGCTATTTAATATTTACATTCGGCAATTGGTTAAGCTCATCCAATCCCACAGTCTCCAGTGCTACTCCTATGCCAATGATACCCATATTATTCTGTGGCTTAACCTTTCCCATCCTGATCTGGCGTCTCGGCTGCAGAGTTGCCTGGAGGATGTGGGAAGATGGATGTGCCGCAATTGCCTTAAGTTGAATGGTGATCAAGACCAAGATCCTGGTGGTGGGCCCCTCCACTATGTCTTCCCTCTGGTATGGTCTTTTTGGCCCTCTTCCCTTGGCTCTTTTCCCATCTCAGTTCCCGTTGTGAAGTACTTGCGGGTACAAATGTCATCCTCGCTCTATGTGGAGGCCCAGGTGGCCTCTGTTTGTCAGTCTGTACCTCATAAGTGTAAGGAAGGAAGGGTCTTTCACGAACCCACTCCCCTATATTCCAGTCCAACTATACACACTATGCTCACACCGAGGCTGACCATGTGCCGCTGGTCAGGGTGTTGGACCGCCCCGGAGCGACCCATGCATGTGCAACTCCTATAGGTTGGCCCAACCATGACTCCATTTTGTATTAAGCCTAGACGGACCCATAGAAACTCCAAGCTGCAGACTGGCACCTCTCCTCACCAGCGTCCATGCACGGCAAGCAAGCCAACCCCCCTCGATCTCCCATCTTGTGTCTCTGCGACTGTCCTGTTCTCACAGAAGACTGGGCACGAAAAGCTGCAAACTAAACACTGTATCTCTCCCCTTCCCCCTCACATCACTGCCCTGGAAAAAAACATCCATCTCCACAAACCTGCATCTGTACACGTAGACCATACTCGAAAGACATACTACCCACAAAACCCCTAACCTCACATCTTACTTGATGTAGCAGATGCATGCTCCACAAGTGAATGCCACTCAGATTCACTCCTATCACTAATCCTGCATGTGATTATATATCCTTCCTTGTACCAAAACATAATAAAGCAGCCTTCATGAGATCTAAAACAAACCCTTGATAAATATGTTAATTGACTGATTGTAGTAGATAAGATATTTAGGCCCAGGTGCCCCTGCCCCACGGTTCAGGTCAACTGTTGTCAACATAATATATGTATATGTACGATGTCAGAAGAGCCATGTAACATAATGTAAGCTCATGTCTCACTGAAGTCTCGATGTTACAATGTATCCTTTCATCCTTCCACTGAGCCCGTGCTCCCCATGCCCCTGAAAAGAAACGACCCCCACACCTTTCACCTGGTCAACAATTTGCAGTGAACTAATAAAAGTGTACATGTGAAATATATGGTTTCCTCCCTAAATATCAGGATGTGTGTTAGGGAAAATTCTCCAGAATGGCTAATTTCCCTTACCTACTGAGTCCCTGAGTAGCTTTGCTGGATTTCTACGATTTTTTTTTCACCTGGTAAGAGTGTGAGCCTTTTTTCCCACTCTTACATGTGTTTTGCTTAAATAAATAATTCATCTTAAATAACCTTGGTATTGTTTTAGGCTATCTTGGTCGCCTGGAACTTAAACCCACTGGACCACATACGTTTTTATACGGTTCTGGCTGGGTTTATTCACCATTTCTTTTTGAAAATGTCTTTCTCGTGTTTTACTCCGCGCGCCAAACCAGGTTTGGTTCCTTTGTTCACCGTCTTTTCGCAGGCTTTTCCACAGAAGCCCTCCTTAGGCGCCTGAAAGTCTGGGTAGGCAGGATGTGAGGGAGGGGTTTTAGGACCTCTGCCATGGGTTCCCTAGGTAACGCAAGTTGCACTCCATTTTGATTGGCTAAGTGACGGTCCTGCCAGAAAAGCCACTCTGCTGTGTGATTGAGAGCCAGGCTGTGTGAATGGGAGAAAACTGCAGAAAAAGCAGATCTCCGGGATTGGAAAGGCATAGTCACCACTGGAACAAAAGAACCGATGAGGAGCTGACAGAAGAGGACCCTTACAACGACTGAACTGCCCGGCAAAGCCCTGCTGCAGGTCTGAATCTTCAGACTCCAACAACAGAGAAGATCTACCAGGAATCTTCTTCCCCTGTGCTGGTGGAACCAACCAGTTCACCCAAACTGCAAGCCAGGACTCCCTCCTCTGGTCGAATTTGCTGTACAGAGCTACAGTGAACCGGATAGCCAGGAAGGTCGGGCCGTGCTTAGGTTTTAAGGAGCACACCTTTTATTTGTTGCTTTGCTCTGCTGCTGGTTTCTTCCCTGTGCAGTGCAGGACCCTCCAGTCTTCCTACTTCATGTCAGTCCGACAGTTGCTTCAGGAACCGTGAGCCTGCAGGACCTGCCAGGAACGTCCGCCTCAGCTACAGCTTCCTCTCCATTTAATGGTACTGTGCAAATCCGGTTGTTCTTTTCATCTAGCCACCGTGAAGGTGTGTGAAATATTTCACATATCCGAGGGCTTGTCCTTCCCTACTCTTTAAACTAACTGTTTTGCCGGCCAACTTCATCCAGAACTCTTGGCAAAGACTTAACCGCAAACTACCCTGAACTGTATGATCTTGAGCAAAAGACTTTTGTCCTATTGACTTTGGCCAAAAGCCTTTTTGATTTGATTCCATCAATGGATTTCCTCTTTCTAGATTGCCCTGCTTCTTTATCTGTTTTTGCTGCTCAATTTGTATCTAACTTTGTCTTTCCCTCCCTTTTTAAATTGTTGGAGTGCCATTTTGCTCACACTTCATTTTTTAGCTTAACCTGTCCAGAATCTAATAGGAGTGGTGTGGTGTATTAAGAGTGTGGTTTCTCAACTGCTTTACTTTAGTGAGATGTTATACAACTGATGTGCAAATAAATGTATATTATTTTACTCAGAAACCTTGAGTCAGTGTTTGAATCATAGTAATTGCTGTCCTTTGTGTAACTATTGATACTGCTCACTTTCTCTTGAGATAAGACTGGCTGCTCAGCCATCACTATCACTTTACTGTGTAGTACAGGCGTGTACCAAAGGTGAATTTGTACTTTCACTTGTAGTCTTTATTGTGAGTGGCGTCCCAAAGGGTACTCCATATAATTCTGCCTAACACTGGTGTACAGCGGTGAGGATCAAGTATAGTAATTACATTTAGAGTGCTGCTATCAACTAACCACATGGCTAACATCACTAAAAAGTAACATAAATCATGTGATATGGAAAGCTACAGTCAGGAGACCCTCCTTAGTTACACTGTGGATTATTTAAAACATCTGTGTAGAGAAAGGAACCTCTCTGCCGAAGGCAAAAAAGTCTGAACTGATTGAGCAGTTGTTAAAGAACCAAAGTCTGGAGAGTGGGTCTGAAATGCCTAAATCTCCAGCAAATGTGGAAAATAATGATGATGATAATGTGTCTATTATTGATGAGTTAGAGGAAGTAGATGTGTCTCCTAATATAGGCCTCCCTGCTCACTTACCTGCTCAACAACCTCAACCTTTGTCCACTGGGACCCTATCAGGTCCTACATTCAGTCCTGTCCTGAATTCATTGCTCTAGAAAAGATGAGGCTTGAACTGGAATTCAAATGTTTAAATGTTCAAACTGCAGAAAAACAACAAGAATTTAAGCTCAGAGAAGTGGAGTTCAATCATGAACTAGAAATGAAAAGGTTATCTCTTGAAAATGCTTCTCTCCCAGAGTCTTCCAGGTCTTCCAGTCCTAAGAGACCCCGTATGCCTAAAGAAATTGTGGGTATGTATGAGGTTAAGCATGCTATTTTGGATTCGTTGGCAATGTTTTAATATAACCAAGGGATTCAAGGTCTTACAGGAAATTAGTTGCTTCCCTGGCTCTTCTATAGGCTACCCACTGTTGCATCTGATTATGTGATGGAGTTGGGGGAGGTGGATAGGATGGATTATGAGTGTGTGAAGCTAGCTTTAATTGCTAGATTTGGGAATACTCCTTCCCAGTAACATAAGAGGTTTAGGACATTCAAAAAGCATGATGGTACCCCTTTGGCTACCTGGGTATGTGAATGTTTGAAAAAGATAGATGGTTGGGTTAAGGGTTACAGAGTAAACACTTATGAAGGTATGAGAAATCTTGTTATGTTGGAGTCAATTTATGATGCCTGCTCTCCTTAGCTCAGACAGCACTTGGCTGATTCTAAGGAGATAGATCCAAAGAAGTTAGCTAAGGCTGCTGACTTGTGGGTTGCCAACAGGGCTACTCACAAGGATTCTGGGGCAGATCAGAAGAAGGATGAGGGAAAGCAGCCAAAGAAAGATAACAAGGAGAATTCTAATACCTCCAACCCAAAAGAGGGCCACAAACACCAACAGAAGGGTAAACAACAGGGGAAACTAAATCAGGCTAGTGCGCTATCTGGACCCAAACCAGGTGGAGGTCAGAACAAACCCCCATTCATCAAGACATTTGGGAAATGTTATGTTTGTGGGTCAACTGACCCTGTGAAAGAGGATCCCAGATGTAAGGGTAAACCTTCAGGGGTCCACACTGTCTCCTTAGCCTTCTCCCCAGAGGAAGATGTAACTATGACAAGTGGAAACTTTCACCTACTGGCTGATGAACCCATGTGAGTCTCAGCTAGTGTTTCTTTAGTGTCCCTGGGCTTCAGGGAACAACAGAATTTAGATGTCTATCATTCCATCCCAGATAACACTAAATAGTATTATAAATATAGTGTTCTTATGAATGGCCAGGAACTCCTGCCATCAGAGACACTGGAGCCAGCATAACTGTGGCGGATGAATCATTTTTCAAGGTGAAGAATGTTGCTAAGGCACCCAAATGCCTCACCAAGTTAGCTGGAGGCCCTCTGCAAATGCTTCCCCAGTTACCAGCTCTCATCCAGTGTATTAATATGACTGTCAAAATACCTGTTAGTGTGCAGAGTGAAGTGCCTGGGAGAGTCCTGTTGTTTAATGACCTGAAAACTCTTGGAGCTGTGACCAGCACACCCAGGCTTCCCAGTAAGAGGATACAGGAGCTCACTAGGCTTGCAAGGGAGAGGACCTTGAGAGGCTCTCCAGAGGAGTTGAAACTATCACTCCCACTCCACAGGAGTTGCTCACTGCTATTTCTGGAAAGAAAGAGGCAAAGCGGAAACCTAAGACCTCAAGGAAAAAGTCAGACAGCACCCCTGTGCTACCAACAAGGACAACCCTAATATTGTACCTGCGATACCTCAACCTGCTGAGGCAGAGAGTGAGGTACAACCTTGTATGATTAAGCCAGTTTCTGAAGAGTCAGATCTGGAAGAAGACACTGTTTTGGTTGGAGATCTTGACCTTGTTGACCATCCTGAGCTGCAGTCTTTACTGGCAGAAGGTGGATCCAACAGGACAGACTTCAGCAGAGAACAAAGAGAGTGTCCTACTCTCAAAGGTCTTTGACAACAGGCTGCAAACCAACTTGATGTGCATGAAGTTGGAAAGCATAGGTTAAGTGGGAAGATGGCCTCTTCTACAGTGAACCAACTGAGTCTATCCCTGGGGACTGCAAAAGAATTGCAGTTCCCCTTGCCAACAGACTCCAGTCCCTATAGCTGGCCCATGAGATACCTTTGACTGGTCATTTGAGTTCAAAAAGACCAAGGAAAGGCTCTCCTTATACTTCTACTGGCCTAAGAAGGGTTCAGAAGTTGACAAATCCTGTAGGAACTGTCACACTTGTCAAACCTCTGGCAAGAGTGGAGCCAAGAATGTGGCACCTCTGGTGCCTCTCCCAGTGGTGGGAGATCCTTTTGAGAGGGTGGGAATCAACATTGTTGGTCCTCTTGACCCTCCCATATCTTCAGGGAACAGGTTACCCTGGTTGTAGTAGACCATGCTACAAGATACCCAGAAGCCATACCTATGAGAACTGTTATGGCACAGGCTGTGGCTAAGGCTCTACTTGGTATTTTTACCAGAGTAGGGTTTCCTAAGGAAGTGATATCAGACAGGGGATCCAATTGTCTGTCCCACTACATGCAAGCCATGTGGAAAAACTGTGGTGTCACTTACAAGTTCTCTACAGCCTACCATCCACAGACAAATGGGCTGGCAGAGAGGTATAATCGTATTATGAATAGCATGATAGGTGCTTTAGAGGAACCGCTCAAAAGAAAGTGGGACCTTCTACTGCCATGCCTTCTCTTTGCTTAAAGAGAAGTCCCTCAGGAGGGAGTTGGTTACATTCCCTTCAAACTTCTCTATGGCCATCCAGTAAGAGGTCCATTGGCCCTGATTAAGGAGGGGTTGGAGAGTACTCCTTCCCCCAAGCCAGTCAGAGTGACTGACTATGTGATAGGTCTCTGGAGGAGAATGTCACACATGATGGCAGAAGCTAGTGATAACTTAAAAGCAGGTCAGGCTCTGGTCAAATATTGGCATGATCAGAAGACCAGCATGGTTGAGTTTACTCAAGGCCAGCTTGTATAAGTTATGGTGCCAACAAGGCAGGGGGCCTTGCAGGACAAATGGATAGGACCCTTCAAGGTTGTGGGCAACCTTGGAGAGGTAAACTACTTGGTTGACTTAGGCAGACCTAAGGAGGCTCCCAGAGTCTTTCACACCAAACGTTTGAAGGCATATGTCTCGAGACCAGAAATGGGAGCTTTGCTTCTAGCTTTAGCTCAAGAGGAGGAGGAGTACCTGACCTCCTCAAAGGTCAACCTTTGGATGAGAAAATAGAAGGAGTCAATCTCTCTTCTCAACTGACATCTGAACAACAGGAGGAGTGCCAACTTCTGCTAAATCAGTTTGCCTCACTGTTTTCACTTTCACCAGGCTTGACCCCTTTGGGGCCCGCATGATATCCACACTGGTAACTGTTTACATGTAAAAAGCAGAGGTTACAGAATGTCAGAACATGTGAGATCCCACATCAAAGGAGAGGTCAATAAGATGCTTTATCTCTGGGTTGTAGAACCCTCTACAAGTCAATGGTCGTGTCCAGTTGTTCTAGTACCAACATCAGGATCCAAGGAGTTGAGATTCTGTGTGGACTATAGAGCTCTAAATGCAGTCACTAAGACAAATGCCCATCCTTTGCCAAGGACAGAGGAACTGGTGGATAGACTTGGTTCCGCCAAGTACCTCAGTACATTTGATCTGACTTCGGACTATTGGCAAATAGCCCTAACAGACCATGCCAAGGAGAAAACTGCATTCTCAACCCCAGCAGGCCTCAACCAGTTCAAAGTTATGCCTTTTGGATTAAAGAATGCACCTGCTACATTCCAAAGGATGGTCATTCAAGTTCTGAATGGGATAGAGGACTTCTGCATGGTATACTTCGATGACATTGCAGTATTCAGCCCTACTTGGAAAGAACATGTTGACCACCTAGGATATGTTTTGCAGGCCCTTGAGCAGGCCCATCTGACCATAAAGGCAAACAAATGTCAAATAGGTCATATCAAAGTGGTCTACCTTGGTCATGAGGTAGGAGGAGGTAAAATAAGGCCATTGTCTAGCAAAGTACACGCTGTACAAAACTGGGCCACCACTACTCCTCAAACCCAAGTGAGAGCTTTCCTAGGTCGCACTGGGTACTACAGGAATTTCATAGAGAACTATGGGACCATAGCTTCTCCTTTGAATGTGATCTCCTCTCCAAAATTCCCTAAAAAGTTTAGATGGAATGAGGAGTGCACTCAAGCCTTTGAAAACTAGAAGAATACCCTTTGTCAAGCTCCAGTCCTAAGAGCTCCTGATTATCACCGACCCTTCATTGTGCAGACAGATAAAGGTATAGGAACAGTCCTTAGTCAACTGGATGAGAAAGGTAGGGAGCACCCCATTTGCTTCATCAGTTGGAAACTGAAGGAACCAGGAACAAGGTGGGCAATCTTAGAGCGTGAATGCTTTGCCATTGTGTCGTCTCTGAAGAAGTTTAGACCATACTTGTATGGATCTACTTTTATGATTCAGACAGACCACCAACCCTTGAGATTGTTAATGCAAAAGAAAGAGAAAAACCCAAAACTTCTGAGATGGTCACTCTGCCTGCCGGGGTTTCATTTCACCATTGAGCACAGAGAAGGATGTCACCACCAAAATGCTGATGGTCTCTCCAGGATGTTTATAACCAACTAAAGGTAGAGATTCATCCAGGAGTGGATTAAATCCTCCTGTCCCTTAGTCTGGGGGTGGGGGGCGACTGTTAGGGAGAATTCTCCAGAATGGCTAATTTCCATTACCTACTGAATACCTCAGCAGATTTGCCGGATTTCTAGGATTTATTTTTTTCACCTGGTAAGAGTTTGAGCCTTTTTCCTACTCTTACATGTGTTTTTCTGTTTGTGTTTTAACATTCTTGTGTTCATAGACTGTGGAGCCTCACCTACTCCATAGGCATCATCTTTTTACTGTGTGTTACACAGCACCTTCAGTGCAGTGACACAGGGTTGTCTTTTAGACTTCCCAACTCAGACTCCATTTACTGGAACTGACTACTGTCTCCCAGAACATGTAAAGTTGCCATTGACTTTATTAGTCTCTTTATAATCCACAGACCCAGTGCAAACTATCTTACATAGAGTACTGGAAAGGGTTAATACTTATCCCTTTTTGTCTGTTTCTCTTGGAGCATTGTTGAGCTCCCTTTTCATCAAGACTTGGCTGGTAGCAGTGGTAACTGCCCTATTTTTCCTACCTCAGTTATCTTAAATAACCTTGGTATTGTTTTAGGCTATCTTGGTAGCCTCGAACTTAAACCTGCTGGACCATATATGTTTTTATAAGGTTTTGGCTGGGTTTATTCACCAATTATTTTTGAACATGACTTTCTCGTGTTTTACTCCGTGCGCCAAACCAGGTTTGGTTCCTTTGTTCACAGTCTTTTTGCGGGCTTCTCAGCAGAAGCCCTCCTTAGGCGCCTGAAAGTCTGGGTAGGCAGGATGTGAGGGAGGGGTTTTTAGGACCTCTGCCATGGGTTCCCTTGGTAACCCAAGTCACACTCCTGTTTGATTGGCTAGGTGACTGTCCCGCCAGTACATCCACCCTGCTATGTGATTGACAGACAGGCTTTGTGAATGGGGGAAAACTGCATAAAAAACAGGCCTCTGGGATTGGAAAGGCAGAGTCGCCACTGTAACGAAAGAACCAACGAGCAGATGACAGAAGAGGACCCCTACAATGAATGAACCGCCCAGTTAAGCCCTGCTGGAGGTCCGAATCTTCAGACTCCAATGACAGAGAAGATCTACCAGGAATCTTCTTCTCCTGAGCTGGTGGGACCAACCAGTTCGCCCAAACTGCAAGCCAGGACTCCCTCCTCTGGTCGAATTTGCTGTAGAGCGCTACAGTGAGCCAGATAGCCAGGAAGGTCGGACCCTGCTTGGGTTTTAATGAGTGCACCTTTTATTCATTGCATTGCTCTGATGCTGATTTCTTCCCTGGGCAGTGCAGGACCCTCCAGTCTTCCTACTTCATTTCAGTCTGACAGTTGCTTCAGGAACCGTGAGCCTGCAGGACCTGCCAGGAACGTCTGCCTAAGCTACAGCTTCTTCTCCATTTAAAGGTACTGTGCAAATCTGGTTGTTCATTTCGTCCAGCCGCGGTGAAGGTGTGTGAAACCTTTCGCCAATCTGTGGGCTTGTCCTTCTCTACTCTTTAAACTAACTTTTCTGCCGACCAACTTCGTGCGGAACTCTTGGCAAAGACTTAACCACAAACTACCCTGAACTGTGTGATCTTGAGCAAAAGACTTTTGTCTTATTGACTTTGGCCCCAAGCCTTTTTTATTTGATTCCACCACTGTAGTTCCTCTTTCTAGATTGTCCTGCTTACTTACCTGTTGGTGCTGCTCAAATTGTATCTAACGTTGTCTTTCCCTCCCTTTTTAAATTGTTGGAGTGCCATTTTGCTCACACTTCATTTAGCTTAACTTGTCCAGAATCTATTGGTAGTGGTGTGGTGTATTAAGAGTGTGATTTTAAACTGCTTTACTTTAGTGAGATGTTATAAAACTGATGTGTAAATAAATGTATATTATTTTACTCAGAAACGTTGAGTCAGTGTTTGTTTGAATCATAGTAATTGCTGTCCTTTGTGTAACTATTGATACTGCTCACTTGCTCTTGAGAGAAGTCTGGCTGCTCAGCCATCTCCACCACTTTACTGTATAGTACAGGCTTGTACCACAGGTGAATTTGTACTATCACTTGTAGTTTTAATTATGTGTGATGTTCCCAAAGGGTACTGCATATAATTCTGCCTAACAATGTAGCCGGTGATCATTTGTTGCATACTCTGTAGTAATTTGTAGAAATCTAGCACCAGCTGCCTCACCCAAAACCAACATGCCCTTCACCTCGCACCGATCAGCGCAGCTGATGCATGTGATGTCCGACGTCCCACCAAGCCACCATCCAATCACATGGAACCGGCCCATAAACATCTATACTGGGCTTACTGCCCCACCAATTGAAATGTAATTTTGTACTGTATATATTTCGTCATCAATGACGCTGTAACCCTTTAAAATGTATTGACAGTGTAAAGTTTCGCAGAGCGCTCTCAGAGTAAGCAGTGTCCTCTGCATGCCCTATTTTATTTAGATAAACTTTACCTCTTAACTTCACTCGCACTTAGTCTTGGTCTCATTCCCTAATGGGGTGTGTCCGTTATTGACTCTCATTGGGCGTTTGTAGTGTATTTTCGGGTTCTGCTCACTTTCATAAGCTAAGAGTCCTGCGTAGGTTGTTGGGGTTTCTTCCCTTGCAGTTCCAGCACTGGTGTTGAGCATTGGACTATTGCAATTCACTATTTTTAGCTCAGCCACTGTATTTGATCCGCCGCCTGCAAGCACTGCAGAATGCAGCAGTTAGATTGGTAGTAGGGGCCCTCTATTGTATGCCTATCTCCTCTGCCTTGAAGCAGCTTCACTGGCTCCCTGTGGCCCAAGGGTAAAATTTAAGTCCATGTGCATCATTCATCGGGCCTTCTCTGGCGAGGGTGCAAAGTACGTGTAGTGTAAGTTTTGCTCTTATGTCCCCAATTGGCCACATCGCTCCCTCGAATCGTACACAATCTTCATTCCACGTGTCCGCCTTTCTCGAGTGGGGAGACGTGCCTTCTCTATCGCTGCAGCAAGGTGTTGGAATTCTCTTCCATTTCGCCATCGGGCCCGCCAGACTATTTAGCTTTTCATTGTTTGTTAAAAACGTTTCTTTTTGTCTAGAGGTTTGATGATGGGTTGAGCTGATGAGTGTGCCCTGCGTAGCGCCAAGATGCTTTCGGGTGGACGTGCACTTTATAAATTCACATAACATAAAATAACAGACCATTTGCCGTACATTAGGTTTGGTCACGCGTCATTTGAGCCACCCTTTCATTAGCTACCCAAGCTTTCCTAAATATAAAAACAACATATGCTAGGTTCTCTGAATACAAAGCAAACGCAACATAAATCACTAGTGCTAGCTTAAAAGTCCTTTACATTTCTTGGGCCTAAACTCTGAATATAATGAACAATATGTTGTTATTCCTCAATTCAGCATAAAATGCCCCTAAACTATGTCACAGCTATACAACTAACACGTATTCAGAAATGCTAAATAAAAAAGACACTAAAATGACCAGCCCGTTATGCAAATACAATTGAGGCACTCTGAACCTTTACCCTCGTTTTGGACATTTCAGCAGCATCCCAACACTACATATACACATTTACAATGCACTTGTCACATATATACATATAAACCATGGTATAACTCTGCACTTTACAAAAGTATCATAACTCAACATTTCCAATTCACACGTTCTTGAAATAAACATAGGGTGGTTTATCTGGTATCAGGTGTCACACCCCATTGTTCTCTATTGCCACATAGGCACTATCAGTGCTGTAATAATAGTATTACAATATGTTGTTACAAATTCCAAGAACACAGAAATAGCTTAAACTTTGCTTCTCTCCCACCCGCATGCATGGTAATTATAGGCCCTTATAGGTGTGATATGATGTTATAGAATAGCATGACAATGATGAAGAAGACCAAGGGGACGGGAACAGAGGGAGCCCAGATTTCTCTGACTGAGCAGGACAATCAAGTAATGGGTCTGAGATTATAAGAACATTAAAGTACAGTGACATTGCAATTTCGGCTATGGATGTATGTATTGATGTGACACACAATACTCAGTAGATGTTGCGTATGCTATACACTAATCTTCATTCTCCTGATGAAACCCAATGATTGAACTATTTCGTACTATTTACATTTAATATCCACACTGAACAAAATACTACCAAACAGAGCACAGCTCTGTTCACTTCCAAAAGAAGCAGGCAAATAAATACACTGATGATTCTTCAAATTCCAAACACTACAGTTCTAGACCAAATCCCTTGTTTATACAGAAGCTATAGCAATGATGTCAGAATGATTTAAACTATCAATGTTAACTGCTCTAAGTAAACTTTCAACTCCTGTGCAGACAAAGCTGTATTGATTTATTCTACCTCCAGAACATTATCACTTTGGATCCCCTTCCCCTGCAATGTGGCATGATTTGGTGTTTTCTGGATCAATCTGGCCCTCCTAACGCCTCTACCAATGGTGACCTTGGCGGCTCCCTTGCATTGCAATGCAGTAGCATTGGCCCTGAAGGAGCCATTTGTAAATGTGGAAACATTAATCTGCACAAACAGCACTTGATGTGGATTCCACGAAATGGAGAAGAAAGCAATGAAAAAATGAAACACTGGATATCAGCCCGATAGTGGAACAAAGCCTGCAATAAGCCCACAGTAAACATGACGTCACATACATTCCTGTGCAATTAGTACAGGGTCATACATCAAGCAGATTTGGACAATTATGAATAACGTTTTTCTTTTTGGGGCCGTCATCTTTTCTAAGCAGCCCAACGGATGGATTTAACGCCAGATATGTGTCACGGTTGCAAAGTGTTTGACTTGCCATGTAAATTTAACCCTGAAAGTTCAAGTTAATTTATAGTGAAGACTTTTGAGTGGTTAATACCATAGCCTTACGGGATTACGTTTGAGCATGTGTTTTGCAATTCGTGTGGTTGCCTGCTTCAAATTACATTTACCTTAGATGGTGGTAGTGGCGTAGTTCAGGGTTGGGGGATAGGAGTGTGTGGTGTTTGTGCGTATGTGTGTTTGCGTGTGTGCGTGTGTGTGTTTGTGTGTGTACGTGTGTGGGAATGACAGAGAGAGAGAGAGAGAGAGAGAGAGAGAGAGAGAGAGAGAGACAGAGACACACTTATGTGCTGATTGTAAAATTTAAAAAGCGGCGTTCCATGTGGGAACACCACTTTTAATGTTCCTCTTTTGCACAAGATTCCGGCAAGTAACCCTCCACTGGAGTCTGTCGCGACTTACGCTGTGAACAACTCCCTGGCTACAACTTTTAGATCGGCACCCTCGCAGCAGGGATATTCTCCTCGCTTTGCTTGTTTTGCAGTAATTGTAAAGGTGAAATAGACGACAATGAAAGAGTTGTCATTGAAATAACTGGGACCAGGGCTCATTCAAATGGAAAGCTATGTCTCACAGCTCAGAAGCCACATCCATGCCTCGACACCCCATGAAAGAGAAACCAAGTTCTATGTGATAAGCAGCTGGTGAATAAGAAGCTACTTCACCTTTTGAAGAAAATACTGTTGACTAAAACACTAACCTCCTTGATTGTTCAAGATATAATAACAATAATGACAGTGACCTCATATTACACATCACACATATAGCCCCTGTTTCTCAGTCCTAGTTCCACAAGTGATGACAGTTCAAGGGTGTTTATTGAACAATTAAAGTATTAAACCTAATCCTGAATCTAAGATTGGAGCCTCAACCATCAAATGAAAAATAAGGCACTCCTAGTGGCGTTGTGTCAAATAAAAGTGCTGATACTAAGAAAAACCTATTGCCAACAAGGCCTTAAAACTAATTATAGAAAGAGTCTGGGATAGGGTTTCAATAAACAAAAAAGTGTTATCAAATCATGAGTCTGGATGTGATTGCCAGGGGTCTCCCTTCCCAACGTTTTTAGCACGGGACAAGGTGGGATCGAGGAGCACAACACACGCTCAAGCTTTCTCAGCCCGAGCTGACAGTTCCGTTCCCCGCATCGCATGAGGGTCTTTGATGGTAATGTCTCTTTGCACTAAAAAGTCTCTTGCCTTCGCGGGCATGATGTATTCCACAACAAACAAACAAACAGAAAGTTATTTTCTCCAGTTCACGTTGGGTGATGGCTTCACCCCTGGCACCCCCTCTTCCGGGCATTGACCCCTCAAGCATCGTATTCAACCAATAAATTAAACAGGTCCTTTCTCAATGGACTTTGGATAATAGCTTTTCACGCCTGGATCTCCCTCAACCGGTTTCGGACCCACTCGACAAGGGGGACATTCACTTCCCCTGGTCTTCCAATACCTTTACTTTTAATTTTATTAATTTGTACCACACTAACCAATTTGGCCCAGAGGTATTTGGCACAGGGGGTGATACCTAAAAATGAAAGAGCAAATGCACAAACAGTGGACATCACAAATATATGTCCATCCTACCATACAAAGAAGGTGCAGATTACATAACCACACGGGGGTCTCCAGTTTATTACTCAAACTGGGTACGGACTAGACCAAGTTCCATACTGATCTCTAGCACCGTTACACAAAGAGGTAAGTCTTCAGATTTTTCTTAAATTTGTCCAGTGACTTTTAAATTCTAAGCTGGGAGTTCCATAATCTGGGTGCTGCAGTATAGAACACACACTTGTCAGTAAGAGCCATTTTGGCTTTTGGTACTGCCAGTAAATTGGAATTGTCTGATCTCAGGTTGTTCACCATTGGCTTCTTGATGATCCTTTCTACTAGATATTGGTGGTTCGAGTTTTCTGTATATTTGTGGACTATGGTAAGCATACTAAAGTAAATCCTGGCTTCAGAGACATGATCACATTTCTTGAGTCTGACAATTGCCCCAACAGCACCATTCTGGATCACTTGAAGTCTAGCGACTTCACCTTTGTGGACTACCATCAGAAGGCCAATGCAGTAGTCAATATTAGACCCCGTTATCGCTCTAGCGATAATGTCAGTACTCTTGGTTGAAAGATAAGGGTGTATATGAGATAGGAGTTTTACATAATACAATGAAGATTATTCACATGCATCCTCATGTTAAGGTTTTGGTCGAAATAGACTCCCAGAGCTTTTATTTTCTTTTTAGAGGGAATTTTACAATCTGCTATGCAGAACTTCTGGTATTTGTTACCCTTTGTCAATTCTGGCACCAGTCCCATTAACCATAAATTGTGTTTTGTCGTTATTGAGTGCAAGATCATTTCCGCCATCCACTGTTGAATGAGATCAAAAGTCTCGTTAATGACACACATGTCTTCGTCGTAATTGCTTGATAGGCGAATTGTACATTGTCAGTCATCAGCATAATTAGAAAAACAGATCCCTTATTCTGAAACAACTGACATAAGGGGGTTGTGAAAATATTATACAGTGATGGGGACAAACAAGCACCCTGTGGAACACCATAGGGTAGTGGGACTTGACAAGCTTCAGCATCTTAACTGCAGGACCTAGTCGGTCTGCCCTGCAAAAAAGAGCCTATCCAGGCCACAGCATTTTCACAAAAATTAGCGACTTTCCATAACCTATGTAATAGAAGCGAATGTTCCACCAGATCGAACGTGGCAGTTAAATCCAAAATCATCAATAACATGGTATGGCCGTTGTCCATGTTTTGCATCATATTTGTCTTAAGATCCAGGAGTGCCAGTTCAGTGTTAAAACTTGGTCTGAAGCCCGACTGCCATTTATTGAGGACTTTGTGTTTTGTCAGGTGTTCCAAAACGTGCTGGTTAGCCGCCTAATTAAGGATCTTCAGTAGAAATGGGGAATTCGTGATAGGTCTGTAATTTGCGGTTATGTCTGGATCTAAGCCAGGTTTTTTTATGAGCGGTATTATCCATGCGCTTTTTAAGTTCATGGGCACATGGCTTTCCTTCAAAGAAGTATTCACAATTTTGCTCAGGATACAGAGAAGAGAATCTGAGAAAGCCTTCACCAGGACTGCTGGGCAGATATCTCCACTACAGTTTGTCAAATTGAGCTAGCTCAAGATTATACAAAGTTCTTCTTCTGCTATTGCTCTAAAATTAAACTTTGGAATGGGTGGTTTTTGTAGAGCTGCTGTGTCAATAGAGCTACTTTCACATGGTGATATGTCTGATGGCTCATTCTTAGAATGATCATTCTGTATCTTACATTTTATTCCTTCTAGTTTCTTTAGCATGGCATCCTGAATTGCGGTACACCATTGTAGAAAAGCAGATTCCTTGGACACATTTGTCTAGTTTCAATGGTAAGCCTTATTCTGGTTACAGCTTAAGATGATAAAAGTGAAACACTGGGTCCCATCACCAAGGCTAGACTTTTCCAACTGCTAACTCCCAGAACCTTTATGACAGGCATTCCTGCATTCACACCCAAACATTCTCTCAGGCACACAAACATTCGCTCATCATCATCATGCACCTGCATTAGCACCAAGCATGATACATCACATCTCCCTCTGTATCCATAACATGGAAGGTGCCCCCCCCTTTCTACATGTGCTGATATTCATAACACCAACTCTTCTATGGCTCAATTGAACAATGCCACAGACACACATACATAGTGGAATTTAAACACACCCCTATCTATCCTGGTTGGAACATCCTAATTTCACAAACACTCATAGAGCGGAAGGCTTCATCCCTCTCTACCTAGGATGGAGCATTAATATTTCACAACCACTCATACAGCAGAAGGCAAACTTCACCCCCTTATCTACCCAGGTTGGAACATACATGTTTCACAACCACTCATACAGTGGAAGGCTTCACCCCCCTATCTACCCAGGTTGGAACATACACGTTTCACAAGGTTGGAACATACACATTTCACAACCACTCATACAGCAGAAGGATTCACTCCCTATCTATCCAGGTTGGAAGATACACGTTTCGCAAAAACTCATAAGGCGGAAACTCATACACCAGAAGGCACACACACAAGCCCCCCTTATCTATCCACCTCACTTCACAGTTTGACATGTCAGTACTAGACACAGAAATTTGAAATGTACCACTTCTCCATTCATGCTAATGTATGGCATTCATACACGTTTTTCAAAATAAAACAACTTCAACAACTGTAATACCTCCAGAATCTTTATAACTAGCCCCTTACATTGTTATAGCCAATTTCTTAGGATTACAAGTCCATATCTGAAATAGCTCTGACGTCCAAATTCTAGAACATGTTGGTCCCTAAGAGAATGTTCACATACATCTATGAACTTCCACTGAACTAGCACATACACGAAATCATGACTGACACAGTGGTACTTGAACTAAAAGTCAATGTTGCTCTGCATCCTAAACGTCCAAGCTCCGCCAATACCTATAAGTCCATGATGGGGCAACAACTATAAGGCTACAACTTCCTCAAAAGAGAGTTAAGCTAACACACTCATACTGACCACTCTAACTTCTGTTCACTGACCTCTTGCCTTATCAGTGTGAACATTACTCCTAACATGCAATGCTGTACTCGTCACAAGCATCCACATTACTCTTCTAAATCTTGAAACTCCTTTCACAGTTTAACAAATAATGATAATACTCACATTTATTCATGAAACACCAGTTTTGCAAAGGATACAAAGCATGCATCGGGCAACTAAAACAGATATACCATGTGTGCACAAGCTGTATGTTCTCCTTGCTCTGCCATCAGCTTTTCCAACCATGCACACTCGGCCTCCGCACCATATCCTAAGCAGTTTTCGGTATGCCCTGTGTGTCCTCTATGTTTGGCCAAAAGATACACGTAGCAGTATTCCCCTTCCATAAACATAAATATCGTTGATCCTTCACCTCTTCTGGACACAGCCCAGTTGATTGGGGCCATGGTCACCGCCTTCATCTCATTTCGCACACCGTGCTGAGACTGGCACGTTACGTTACAAACCGGCTCGACCCACTGTTGTAATGAGGTTGGCAGAGATTACTGTTGGATTCCCCTGAAACGACTTCCCTCATGAAACATAATACTGAAGCGGATGGCACATCATCAACTGCCTGGCCGCTGCATCAGGTTACGATGTGACACCATACACAACAGGGTCCTTTACTCCGACACCTTTAGTCTTGCAGGAACGTTACGGAATGTCATGTTCTGTCATTGTGTCCTGCCTTCTCACTACGAGATACGTCACCAACTTGTATTGGAGCGCTGGTACAGAGATCGCCAACTCCTATGACACAAATTTGACATCACCATTTGACCGGCGTTCACAGTCAGATGAAGAGCTTAGGTGCACTGGATGCTCCTCGCTGCCTGCTACATCCCAGGTACGCAATTCATGCTCCTACCAATCTTCTCTACATTGGACCACGGTACACACACATCCTGCAAATAAAAAAAAGCAAGTGGGCCGCATGGAGGGCCAGCACTCGGAGCCCTGAGACTTTAGCCGTTGGAGCTGCTCCTGCTTTCTCTGCTCCTCACCTGGCCCATACATATGCACTCCTTCTGTCTGGCTCGATGCAAGCCATGCATAGTTCATAGCCCCTTTATCACGCCCAGGCCAACCTCTTATTGGGGCCCTAATTCCTTGCACATCAGTTTACTAATGCACAGCAGCTCCGTCATCTGTCTGCCAAACCCCCCTCACTGTTCTGGGGGCTGGGACGGTACTTTTTATCTTTGGGCCTCTTTCAATTCCCCTCTCTTTCCCCTGGGTGATGGGACTTACTTGATGTGGAGGGTAGTGGTTAATTTCCTTATTCTCTGCTCCCTTCTTTTCTTCTCTCATGGCTGTGGATTTCTACAAACAACAATGCTGCTTACTTCTTGCACCCTGGGTCTCTTTAACTGGGGCACAGCTCCCCTTCTTTCTCTGCCCCTTTTCTTTTCTTAGGGCTGTGGGTATCCCTCTGCATTTTTCTCTACCCTTATCTTCTCACTGGAAAATGCTTAGGCTGCAGATTCCCCTTTCTCCTGGACCCTGGTAACCTTCTGTAACTTGAAAGTGTACCCTTCTTTTGTCTATGTACGCCCTGGGCGATGGGACATACTTGTGTGGGGGCAGTGGTTAATTTCCTTCTTGTCTGCACCCCCGCTGCAATCTGGACTCTTTTAACGTCAAACTGCTTTGCATGCAGGTTCTTTTTACTTCATAGAAGACATTGTCATCACCAGCGTAGAAAAGCATATTCCTTGGACACATGTGTCAGGTTCCACAGGTAAGCCTTATTCCGGTTACAGCTTAAGAAGATAATAATGAACCACTGAGTCCCATCACCAAGGCTGGGCTTCTCCAACTGCTAACTCCCAGAACCTTCACGACAGGCATTCCTGCATTCACACCCAAACATTCTCTCAGGCACACCAACATTCCCTCAGCATCAACCCTCACCTGCATTCACACCAAGCACGATACAACAACCAAGCTTTGTCTTTCACTAACCTTTCGGATGAGTAATTTCTGGGTTTTTCCAATTCCTTGAGAATTTTGAAAAGTTCCTTGGACTCGAGCTGTGCTTTTTCTATTCTCATTTCAAAAGAGTTCTTTATTGCCTGTATCACTGCATTTTTATATATTTTAGCTTTATTACTATATATCACCTTATCACTATCTCATTGTTATTGTTTGCAAATGTATTAGCTCTTCCTTTCACATTTTCTCAGGGTCTTAATATCAGGGGAGAACCACAAGTTACTATTTTTAACTGCTACTAACTTAGATTTAAGTGGGGCTAATGCATCCATCACATTCTCCATCGCCTTTTGATACACATTAGTAATTTTTTTCAGTGGTATACATATTAGGAAGATTACTTATAAGAGGTAGCATCCAATGTTGTAAAATCTCTGGCTTCACCTTTCTGGTGTTTCTGGTGGAGATCCATGATTTCGACTTTGCCACAAGCTTTATTTTACTAGGGCACAAACTGGAAAAGTGAATTAAGAAGTGATCAGACCATAGATATATTGTGTTCTGCGGTTTGCTAATAGAGACATTGCATGTCGCGATCCAGTCTAGTATGTTACCTTTTATAGGTGTACCTTCTTCAACACATTGGGAGAGACCCATATTGGCTTACATATTCTCCAAATCTAAAGCTTGTGTATCATTTTAATTATGTTTCCAGAGATTTAAGTCACCCATCAGTATGAATTTAGAGACTGTTTATACAATGGTAAAATCAGACTGCCTAGTTGAGTTATAAAGTCCTTCATAATGCTGAGGGGGCTGTATTTAATAAAATGTTAAATGTTATGGTGGCTTCCATCCTCACCTTAATCATGAGGGTATCACAACCCTCTAGAGTAGTGGTATTTGTCTGCCAAATATCCAGATGTACTCTATAAATAAATGCTACTCCACCACCAGTTTGGCCATACCTGTTACTATACCGCATGATGTAGTTATCAGGCATCGCCAGAGTGATGGAGGGGCTGGCAGCATCATGAAGCCATGTTTCTGTGCTTGCACAGATGTCCACATTGTGTTCCGTGATGTGGTCAGCCACTTCTGTGGCATGTCTGACTAAGTATCTGGTGTTAAAGAGACACATGTTCAGATGTTGTTTTTTCGCTGTGTTATTAAAGGCACCAAGATGATGGACTACTATATTGGTAGCAACAGGCGACCCCATGATGGACTTCTGTAGAAACAACAAATTAGTGATACAAGAATATAATGCAATGACTAACCTGTGCGGAAGACCTGCTAAAAATTGCAATTTAATAAAAAGTCAATACTTCCGAATAAATAGAATCGATGGACATTCTCAGTAAGGCAACATATGATAAAATCAATTTACACATAACTTCCCATATAGTGGCCCATTAAAAACAAATGATAAAATCAGACAAAAATGTTCAAGCATTTAAAACCATTAATAGAGATGTTATAAAATTCACATTGCTAAATTACACCACCTTGAAGTTTTAATAGGCTATTTCTAAAATACATCACTCTTTTCAAAAACATAAGTAGTGCCCAAGCTGTGTAGACCGTGTCGGCATTCAAAAGAAACACAAGCGCTTACTTATGAGTGCGGTTCACTGTCTTCTTGAGAGCGGGAATCAAGGTTGCTCTACGAATGCCTACATACCCTATACAAAAGAACAATAAGTGTGGTAGGTCTTCCCGAGAATGGGCACAGACCGGGTAGCCTGCAGAATCAGAAAAGGCTTTCCACTCATAGGTATTCCCTTGCAACCAAAGGGAATCAAACCAGGCCCTCGTAATCAGCCACCTGTCTTTTTTGTACAGGCTCCACGTTAAATACGGATGTATTCCAGTAGGCCTACTAATGCTGGTATGGAATTGGCCAGATTTGTGGCCATAGTCCATAAGGACTCTTTTCCTCACTGCAATCTCCCCCAGTGAAATTTTGTGGGCTGCCCTCTCCCTCTTAGTTATTAATGATGCGGGCGGGAAAAGGACACTTAGATTGACCTCCCCAAGAGTCATGGAGATGTAAGCGAGCCAGGGGATGTTTTGCCATCCAGCTCTACCCAACACAGTCGGAATCATAAAGTGACAAAGAGAGGCATGTCCATTGGCCAACAGCGGAACCCAAAATAAAGGTGGTGCCATCGCCCACTGGTCCTCCCAGAACTCCACACCCGCTATTCCAGAGGCACAGGTTGGAAGCCCCAACAGTGTTTTGAAAAATGTGCTCTCTTTACTTTGGATTTCGGCCGCATTCTGGAAGCCCCAAATGGGTGCACCGTACATAGTGGTTGCCACAGTTTGTACACCATAGATCTTTGTGATCACATCCAGTGGCTGGCCCCTACACTTTGACATAAATCTATAAATGCCTCCTAGTTGCTGGCTCATCTTTACAGACTGTTTGGCCACATGGGCCCTACCATTTAGAGCTTCTGAGAAATGTATTCCCAGATAGTCAAAGACCTTGACTCTGAGTATGATTTCCCCAGCACAGATCATCGGTTTCATGCGCACTGAGCGTTTTCTGCCTACACAGGCCATTACTGCTGATTTTTTGGTAATTATTTTTAGACCCAGGTGACCCATAAATGTTGTGTAGGCCTTTATCAGAGCCTGTCGTTCTTGCTAGTAGCACGCAATTGTTTCCCTAGTTTCCTAACAAGGGGTATCTAAATGCTGAGTAAGCACACTAAATATTTCAAAAAGGGCTCAAATCGGAACAGCCTAGTGAGCCAATTGGAATTCTAACAAGTAAGTGGCTACAATTTTGTACAATTAAATTAAATCTAAAAATAAAACCAGGCCTATATACGCATGCACCTGTTACATGCACAAGTCTTAATGTCTTTTTAAACAGAACTTCAGGCTTCATTCCTGATTGTCGGCTTCCCTCTTCCGGGTTCACTCTCGCCAACTTTTACAACACACTGTTCGTACACTCATTTCACCAAGCAGGATTCATTTCCCTTCACTTCTAAATCCTCTATAGGTCAAAGACTTTCAACGGTACAGATGATTTTACAAGACCCCTGTATGACCACTTTGATCTGTTTTTGCCTCTTCCCAAGAGCTTCTGGTTACGGTACTTTCCACCATCAGGTAATCGCCCAGAGTTTCCTTACTGAGCACCCACGTGATGCTGTACGTTTCTGTTGCTGGTTTTCCCCCTTATTCATCAATGGTATCTTTAATTATTTCACAGTTCAAATTAGCCATTGTCTACTTTCCTTTCAACACAGTTGGGTCTCTTATCGATTCTCCCCTCCGACTCACCGGCTGTGATGAACCGCTTGCCCTCCTTTATCCTTGGAGTCAAGGTCGGTATTACAGAGACCAACGTCCTTCCCCAGCTTGGTTATCAGAGGAGGAGTGTCTTTTGTACCATAGTAACCATTGTACCAACAGCTTCTTATCCATTTAAAGGTACTGTGCAAATCCAGTTCTTCTTTTCGTTCAGCTGCGGAGAAGGTGTGTGAAACCTTTTGCCAATCCGAGGGCTTGTCCTACTCTACTCTTTAAACTAACTTTTTCTGTCGACCAACTTCGTCCAGAACTCTTGGCAAAGAATTAACCGCAGACTACCCTGAACTGTGTGATCTTGGGAAAAAGACTTTTGTCCTATTGACTTTTTATTTGATTCCATCCCTGTAGTTCGTCTTTCTCGATTGCCCTGCTTACTTTACTGTCAGTGCTGCTCAATTTTTATCTAACTTTGTCTTTCCCTCCCTTTTTAAATTGCTGGAGTGCCATTTTGCTCACACTTCATTTTTGAGCTTAACTTGTCCAGACTCTATAGGGACTGGTGTGGTGTATTAAGAGTGTAATTTTTCAACTGCTTTACTTTAGTGAGATGTTATACAACTGATGTATAAATAAATGTATATTCTTTTATTCAGAAACCTTGAGTCAGTGTTTGTTTGAATCATAGTAATTTCTGTCCTTTGTGTAACTATTGATACTGCTCACTTGCTCTTGAGATAAGTCTGGCTGCTCAGCCATCGCTCCCACTTGTGTAGTACAGGCTTGTACCAAAGGTGAATGTGTACTGTCACTTGTAGTCTTAATTGTGTGTGATGTTCCCAAAGGGTACTGCATATAATTCTGCCTAACAATGTAGCTGGTGATCATTTATTGCATACTCCGAAGTAATGTGTAGATTAGAGAGTTAGCACCAGCTGCCTCACCCAGAACCAACATGACCTTCACCTCGCACCGACCAGCCCAGCTGATGCATGTGATGTCCGACATCCTGCCAAGCCACCATCCAATCACATGGAACCAGCCCATAAACATCTATACTGGGCTTACTGCCCCACCAATTGAAATATAACTTTTGTACTGTATGTATTTTGTCATCAATGATGCTGTAACCCTAAAAATGTACTGACGGTTGTTAAGCGACTTCAATTCAGCACTCCAACTGAGTCAATGTCTAGTCTGGGATGCCCAAGGGAAGCCCTTATTTATATATTTTTATGACAAGTTCATAGATCTGGATGATAAACCCTTGTATAACGCCCCTGACCTCACTGAGCCAAGAAGTAGGTTTGTTTTGCAAATTAAAATATTTATTGAAAAACTAAACAAGATATATATCACCCTTGTATAAATAAATTAATATTTGATAGCACACTTATGCATATGACAGTGATCAACAATGGATAATATTACACTAGCACACTTTTTTAATTAATTAGGAGTTGGTATAGAGAGGATAAAGTAGCTGAGAATGCTTTTATGGGTTCAAGGAAATGGAATGATGGAAAAGAATGCAGCACAGAAATAACTGAGTTGGTTTCCACAAGAGATAATATGATCACTTTTTCTTTTGACAATACACTCTCCCCTATGCAATATAAGGAGATGGAAGGACATCACACAATTTTCAGGAATAGAATCAAATGCAATACCAATTCAGTTCCCCCCTAGCAAGCTTAGAGCAACAGGGATGATTTTAAAACACAGGCAAAAATACTTTAAATGTGATTTGCAAAGAAGTGAAAATATGCTAAAAAATATTTTAATTCCCTATAGGAGATTCAGGGTAGGTGATAGCTACTTAAGGTTGGTTCAGGTCAACACTATCAGTGATTCATGAGGGATTATCAGGTTGAAAACGGATTTCAGCAGTTGCCAGCAAAAGACAGCGATTTTGACAGGTGGAGAAATTTGATTCAAATTGCAATTCGCGGCACTTTTTCCGAGTGCGTCGAGCGCAATTACGGAAAAACTTTAAAGAGTAGAAAGTCGGCTTAGGGCTTAGTTAAATATCATTCCTAGCACACGTGGTTCAAAAGATACGGACGATTTTGTGGAGGTAGATTTTCAGAAATAAAGTAAGATTCAAATGGCAAATGACACTTTCACAGGTTTGAAATCACAGAATGGACACATGATTTCTATGCAGTTCTAAATAGGTGGAAATGGTTTGAATTAGATTATTTTAAACTAAGAGTTTGGTTTGCACAGCTCTGGCTGGATACTCACTCCTAATTTTGGAAGGAATGGGCCTCGTCACAGATCTGGTCAATAGGTTTAGCTGCGGTTCTCTCTGCTCTGCTGGTCTGGATCTCTGGTTCTGGCAAAATTTCTGGCACTGCACAGCGGTCTGGTCTGGGTTTGGTCTTCTATCGGCACTGCTCGGCGGTTTGGATACAGCTCTGCTTTCTGGGTTCTGGCACAGTGTTCTAGCCAGAATCAAACAGCTCGCCCGGCTGTTGAATAGTTTGGTTAGGTTGCTGGATTCTGAGGCCTCTGGAAAGGATTCATTATGTGGACTAGGCCTATCTGCAACAAAGTTCTGGAATCTGGAGTCTGGTTTTCTAAGTTCTGGTCTCTGAATATTGTCTGGATTTGAAGTCGTCTGGCAAAGTGCTTCGCAAGAAAGTGGAAAGAGCAGTCCCTACATGGTTTTCAGTGGGTCTTTTTATGTCTTTTGAAAGTGGTTGGGAAGACTGACTTTATATGCCCAACCCTCTGAGGATCCTGATAGGCTATTGGATGCTCTGTCGCCTGACTGGGGAACTGAATTGTGAGTCATCCGGCATCTTTTTTATGGCATACAGAAAGAACACTCTCCTTGTCACTTTGCAAACAAATCTATTTTTGACTTAAATGCATATTTATATATGTACAATTTTTCCAATATTATATGTCCAGTTAACATATTTTCGGTAGCGCCAAACCATCTGATCCCTGTCTTTGTAAAATGTTGTGTTCACTTCTGACAGAATTCTGCCCTTTTCATCCAGAATACAACCTCTAAACTTTTCCAAAATGTACACAAATATGCGCAAGGAATATGGGCATCAGATGATGAAGTGTCAGATTTTTAACATACATACATTTGGAGTAATACCCTATTTTCCGCTACTACCCCCCAGAACATACCACAGAGTCCTAACACCTCTTAAAATGTGCACAGAAAAATCACAGGAATCATGATATTATTGATATAATTTTAACAATTATGTACTATGAATTATCCATCTTTCTAAAATTATGCTCTGGCCCAGAGGGGTGTGGTTTCCCAAAGCACATGGGGGGAAGTTCTGGTTTGTCCACTTCCTCCAAGCTCAGCTGGCTCACAGAGGCAGTGCCCCTCCCATTTCCTTCCAAGGGGAAGCCATTGACGACCCCCTGATTTAGAAATTGCTTGGAGCAAAGGGAAGTTCATTGTTCTGTTTTCCTGCAGTCCCAGGCGCCCGTCAACTGATTCAATCAGAGAGGTGTGATCTCCTTTGGGTGGGGGCAGCAGAATGTAGCCAGGCCTGTGAATGCAGTTGCTGGTCAAGTTTCAACTCCTGTCGGGGGTAGTTGCCGGGCAAAATTCAATCTCTTTAAGCCAGGCTTCAGCCAAATGTCACTTTTGTTCCAGTTTTTCTTCATTCAAATCAAACTTACAATTTTGACACATGCAGCTAGAACGCTGATTATAAGTTCAAAACTATGACATTTAAACAGTTGCAACCTATGGGACACTCCAAAGTAAATCACTCATTTATTTTAAACATTTCAATTTTAGTGGCTTTAAGTCCAATTTCACTTAAGCTGCTGACATCCACAGCTCAGCCAGTTTTGTTATGAACATTATTTTAGGCTCTTCATTTTCCAGATTTGGTATGCACACAAGACTTCATTCTACCAGACGTCTGCTGGTGTTCAGTAAGATTTTTGAATATCTTGCAATGTTTGAAATAGGCATTTTGAGCTTGCATTTCAGAGAAACAAATGTGATTTCAAAGCGCTTTTTGAGCTAACAGGCACTGCTGTTTTTCCTTTGGTACCACGTTTCACTCATGGCTCTTCTGGGCCATCAAGCTCGCACTGGTGGGTGGCAGGTCAGGCGACCATTTTGGTGTGCGCAAAACTGTACGGTTTTCCGGGATTCTGGTGCATATGTGGGCTTTTCGGCAATCTTGGATTTTCTAAGCCCACAGCACCGAATGTTGTAGCATAATAATTCAAACGTGGGTCAAGACACATGACAAGCCCCCCCGCCCGACTGCACTTTGATTTCAAGTCGAGGGGGAGTCGGGTGCAAAGGATGTTTTGATCCATGCGCTGGGATGTCCGCATCATCTTCTTCCGATTCCACAGATGGCACAGTTCAGCATCTTTTCCTCCATCAGGGTGGATCGATCGGTTCTCCTTGCCGGTCCTGATGGGAGTTTCAGGCGGTACCTCGGGCCCTTCGGATCTTTGCTACCAGTCCTTGGGTCATCCTTCTTGGACAGTCTCCATGGTTTATCTCTCTCTCTTCTCACCTAAGATGACAAAGCAAAAGTGGCAGAAACATAGGGCCTCATTCCGAGTACGGCGCTAACCAATGGCGCTATTAACGCCTTGGTTGACGCCGTACCCGGACCGGCAGCGCCTTGGTGGTTGGCGGAATTACCGCCCCATTCCAAGGTTGGCGGGGCGGTAATTCCCCAATCCCCATTTACCCTTCCCCATTCCCATTCTTGCCCCATAGGGCATAATGGGAGTGGGGAAGGCGTCAATTACGCCACCGTAAATTACGGTGGCGTAATTAACATCAAGGTCCCTTAGCGCCATGGTATTTAACGCCTGCTAAAAGCAGGTGTTAAAAGCACCATGGCGCTAAGGGAACTCGGAGTATGGCGGTAAGGGATTACCGCCACCGCTCTCGTTAGCGGTGGCCGCTATCCCTTACCGCCATACTCGGAATGAGGCCCATATTCGTAGACATTTCCCCACCACTTTTAATGGTGGGGCGAACATATACATTTTATACATCAGGAGACATTTGCATTCAAGAATCAAATAATTTTATAGGCTATATGTGGAATATTTTAGGGTTGGACTTGTATTAATCTGGAGCTGCCCCCTCTGGGATTGCAGAGGACTCCTCCAGTTGCTGCAGAGTGTGCCTGGGATGGCAACACTTTAGCTGATTTATATGGACCCACTTGTCTTCCCCTTCCGCCAAACTACCCTTGGGGATGAAGATCTTGTAGGCGACTGGGGAGATCTTGTCTACAATTTCAAAAGGTCCCTTCTATGTAGGCAGAAACTTCCGCTGTTTGGCGTGGTTCCTTTGGAAATTGTATAGATAAACCCGGTCCCCTACATTGTATACTTTTCTAGTAGTCTTCAAATCATAGTGAGTCTTCATGCTATCAGCTGATCTTTCTAGGTTTCGATGAGCATAGGCAAAAGCATGTTGGAGGTGTTTCCTTAAAGTTTCAACATACTCATGCGTTGTGGAGGCATTGTTCAAGGTTTGCTCTTGGGTCCTGTAGAGCAAATGCTGGGGAAGCACCATCCTGTGTCCAGTCATCAGCTCAAACGGTGACATTTTAGTTGCAGATGAAGGGGTAGATCTGATGGCCATTAGGACCAGAGGTAATCGGATATCCCAACTTGGCCCAGAATCTGTCCCAAACATTTTTAAGATGCTCACAATGGTTTGGTTGTAATGTTCTACTGCACCAGAAGAGGCTGGCCGGTAAGCAATGTGTAGCTTCCTTTTAATCCCCAGTATCTCCCACATCTTTTTCATTACTTCGCTGGTGAAATGGCTGCCTTTGTCTGACTCAATCCTTTTGGATAGACCAAACGGGAAAAGATGTGGTTGATCATCAGGGCAGCTGCTGTTTCTGCCTTGCAGTTTGGGGCCGGGAGACATTCCACCCATTTAGTAAATAAGCATGTCACCATCAACATGTACTTATTTCCCCTAGAGGAGCAAATCACGGGGCCTCTGAAGTCAACTTGCAAATCTGAACATGGCAGTGTCATCCCCCTCTTTTGGAGAGGCACACGGTGTGTGAGGGATGTTGGCTGAAATTGTGCACACACAAGACACCCCTTCAAGTATTGGTCGAGGTCCTGCCCCATTTGTGGCCAGTATGCAACCTCTCTTAAGATCTCAAGTGTTGTATGAAAGGCACTATGACCGGCGGTGGCTGCATCATGGGCGTGACTTTACATCAGGCTTCGGAATGAGGTAGGAACCACCCACTGGTAGAGGCCTGCTTGGGATTTCCTTACCAACAAACCATCTTGGATTCAGAACATTTTTGGACATTTCATCAACACTCTAAGGTCCTCTTTCCCAATGTCATCGGTATCCGTCAGAGGAACATTTTCAGGGTCCTCAATGTGTTGGTAAAACTTACCAATTATTGGATCCCCCTTCTGAGCCGTAATCAAATCAGTATGTGGGGTCTCCTTACTCCTTGTGCAGTTGAAAGATCATTGTGAGCATTTGTCTGGGACCTAGTGATAGCAGTGACCTGAAGTTCCCCCAACAGGGACTCAGTCTTGATTAGATCCCCTTGGATGGCCCTGGTTTTGGCCAGCTGATCAGATAAGTCATTTCCAGTTTTGTCTGGTCCCTCTACTTTGGAATGACCCTTGATCTTCTTCCAGTAGATGATCATCCCATTCATGGTGACCAGATCATCAATGTTTTGAATTAACTTCCCATGTTTCAAGGGTTTGTTATTAGCACATAACATGCCTCTGGTTTTCCAATTAACCAGGTGCTCCACGAACCCGTTCTGTACATAATCTGAATCTGTGATAATGACCAGTTTGTGGAGTTGATGTTGGACAGCAGTGAGGATGGCCTGATGCACAGTCGTCAACTCTGCCACCTGACTACTTCGGGGCCCAATTTTGTACCCAGCGGTGGGTTCTGGGGACTCATTCACCCATGCATTCCCTACGCTGGCCACAAGTTCTTTTTCCCCGTTGTTGTGAACATGGTAAGAGCATCCATATACATAGACAGTGGGCATTCCCTCACACTTGTCTTCTTCAAAGACTTTATGGGGGAAATTAAGGTATGCCTCCATGTTGTCCTTGATTTTTAGACTTTCGTCCTCTAGACAGTTTTCTCTGGCACAATCATGCAAGTCAGCCAGACCTTTGCTAGGGGACTCTTCTTGTTTTCGCCATATCTGACCTCCACGGGAAAGCCTTGCATTGACAGAATGCAGGAAGTAATTTGGGAATTAGTCACATTTCCGGCCCGGATTCTGTCACTTTGGAGATATTGCAGAGGCTGGTGTGCAGTCTCCACTATGATGTGTTCCCCCCGGATAAACTGGTGGTAATTCTTCAATGCCCACACCATTGCCAGGAGTGCCTTCTCACAATCGTTGAATTTTTCCTCCAAAGAGGATAAAGTTTTGCTTGCATAGGAGATTACTTGATTGACCTTGTCATGCTTTTGATATAATACTGCAGTCATGCATGTATAAGAGAACCCTGTCTCCAAGAAAAACTCCTTGTTTCTGACAGGGTAAGCTAGGCAGGGTGCTTGTGAGATGCTTCTTTTGAGCTGTCTTACTGCCTCGGATTGTTCTGGACCCCATTCCCACTTGACCCCCCCTTCAAGAGATGAATCACGGGTCTAGTGATCTCTGCGTAGCCCTCAATGAACTTTCTGCTGTAATTAGTCAGTCCAAGGAGGCTCCTTAGTTCCTGCAGAGTTGTGGGGTCTTTCAGTTTCTGAAGTGCTTCCACTTTCTTCTCCTGGGGACAGAGACCCTGAGGAGTAATCTCATGCCTCAAGAAATTAACACAGGTTCTACACCACTGTGCTTACTGAAATAAACATTTTTCTCCGGCAGCCCTCAACTGTGTCAGAACATAACGGATCTCTGCTATGTGTTCCTCCACAGATGAACTTTTGATGAGGACATCATCTACATAAGCCAGGTTACCCCTCGCACCCAGGTCGGGCATGGCCTTATGTAGGAAAATGTTGAATTCATTGCGGAGTTGAGGTATCAGAAGGCAGTCCGGGTCCATGTGTACTGCTGACCCCCAAAGGTAAAAGCCAGCTTGTATTGGTCCTCCCTACTGACAGGCACGGTCCAGTACCCATTGGTTAGTTCTATTGCAGTGAATACCTGTGACCCCTGGATCTGGGCCAGCCCTTGGTCAATGTAGAGAAGAGGCCATCAGGAAGTATGAACCCGTTTGTGGAGCTCCCTAAGATCGGCGCAGAGTCTCCACTGGCCGTTTGGCTTCAATATTCCCAGCACCAGATTATTGAAGGTGCTGTGTACTGGACGGATTATTCCCTGGGACTCAAGGTTCTTAATTATTTCAGTAAGGGACTCCATGGATGCGAGAGGCAAGCGATATTGATTCACAAACACTGGAGTAATGCCAGGGTCCGTGGGAATTGTTGTTGTGTGGATGTCAGTGCAACCACAGTCATATGAGTCCACCACAAAGAGATCCTGAAAATCCAAGAAAACTTGTTTCAACTTTTGCTTCTGTTCCAGAGTCACACAGGCATCAGCTAGGTTGACTCTCTCTACCACCATCTGCCTGAAGCCTGTAAAGACTTCTGGTTTTGCTATCTCAGCGGCCTCCTCCAGCTGGGTGGAGAAGTCCCTGGGCAGGGTGCTGATTTGGACTGGAGGCTTCAGTTGGGAAAGGCAGCCCTCATGGACCTGGAAAATCACCTCATCCCTCCTGAAGTCACAAGTCTCATCTTCCTTACCATAAGGGCAGGAAGTGTACACCAGGAAGTTCCCCCCATGCCGGGTAAAGATCCTGTCTGGTGTTGTATTGTCATCACTGTCACTGTCAAAACAGTCCTTGGGGATTGGTCCTAACAGTTCATTTCCTAAATCAATGGAAAAATGTTGGTCATCAACCGCCATTCCAATAATGGTGCCTGCGGCTAGAGTAATACTCTTTAAGTCGCTGTTATCCACCTCTATTGGAATGGTGTCATGTTCTAAGTTGACTAACGGTGTTAGGTTTACCCCCAACCCTTGCTGTTGCAGAGAAGCATTTACATGAATATAAGCATCAGGGTTTTTCAATTTTTGTCCTCTTTTAATTTTCACTTCCATGGAGAATTGTCGCGTCCTTTCTGGGATGGTGACTTCCTCTTTAATCTGAATTTCAACTGCATAAGGTAGCAATTGAGCTGACCTAAATGCTTTTTCTGGATCATCAAAGCCCATGGGATTATCCGCTAATTGGGACCAAGCTTTGAAGTGTATTAGGTCCAAGCTAATGGCAAAGCGATTGAGAATATCACTGCCTAAGTAAATGGCGGCAGTGACGTCTCGCACGACCCAACAATTATGGACTATGCTCTTGTTGCCAATGGAGATTTTGAGCATATACCTGCTTGGCAGGAGATGTTTGGAATTGGGTGTTTCCAGATCCATTTCCCATTTGTCTATCAGTTTGAATGTGGGAATGGCTGGATCTTTTGGGAATTGGCGGAACATGGCTTCGCTGATGAAGCTCTTACCGTTGTTCACACACACTCGGGCGAGAACAGCGTCCTTCCCATCATTTAACTGAACAGGGATGAACAACTGCTCTCCAATTTGCTGAATATCAGCCAGGCTCTGAGCTGATTTCACATCTTTCGGAACTATTGGAGTGGGAATGTCTGATTGTGGATTAGTAAAGAATTTCAGAGTGTTTCCTTCCAGTGTGGAATACCACCTTAAACTGGAAGGAATGTTGATTTTCAGAAATAGAGAGGACCCCCTATCACCAGTCTGTTGTCCTACTGCTATTACTGTCATGTCTGGAATTTGGTTGTTCTGGAAGTGAAATTCTACTTGGTCAGATTTTTGTTCAACCATGTGGCATGTGCCGTTTAAACTAACATGGTTGACACTGTTTTAATTTTATTGGTCGGCTGGTCTGGGTCCAGAGGACCTTATTTACGCAATCAATTAGGGGTGACAACCTTCTCAGGAGGTCATTTCCTAGTAAACAAGGGGTGCTCTCTGGCGTCACTACTATGACCGGGTGTTTCACCTTGTATCGCTCAATTTTAATGTCCAAATCTGCAGTCCCCACAATGGGAATTTCCTTTCCATCAAAGTTCTGAAGTTGTCCAGGAAGAGAGCTGAGAGGAATACGGTAATTCTCCCCCCTTCCTGCATTTAGTTCATCAAAGGCCCTTTGGACAGAAGAGTAGCTTGGGATCCAGTGTCCACCAGTTCCAAAATTGTACCCTGCCCCAGCACTTGTACCGGGGCATAGTATCTTCCCTCCTTCTCCTCAAGGGGGCACAGATGATGCACATTTTTGGACAACTGGTGGGCTAATTTTTTTTTGTTTTTTTGTTTTGGACATTGCGAGAGAAGAGATTCGGGCAGAATTCTGTGGAGAGTCTGGGAATCTTTAAGAAAAGTTGGCAAATGGAAATCAGAGCCATTGTGAGTCCCCCTGGTTCCGGTTCTGGGCCGCCCCCCCTTTTTTGGAGGTTGTCACCAGGATGGGTTTGAACCAGGAGATTTTGATGCTGTTGTTTCTGGGATGAGATGATGGGTGGCGCTAGATCAGTCCCCACATCTACCCAGTCTGGACGTGAATCCCTTGGGACCCATTTTTCCTTGGGAGGCGTTCCACCATCTCTGAAGGAGAAGATCCTTTTCTCAGGATCCTCTGAGGATCCCTCTCTCTCAAATTGGAAGATCTGTACCTCCTCCAAAAAATGGGTCTGTTTGGGTCCTTTGTTTCTCCTACCTCCTCTCTGCTCCTTGGGTGGCAGACTTTCAGGGGTAGGAGATTGTGTTTCCGGTTCCTGGGTTTCCAAGGGCTGTTTACAAGTGGGGAATGAAGCTTCCTCCAAGGCGTTACACTACCCTTCCCCTTGTGCCTCCTTCCTGGGAACTGGTGGGTTATCAGGGTGCTGCCCCCGTCATTGTTCTGGGGCACCAGGCCCAGAGTTTGGGGCATTCTGCGCCGGCATGCTCATCTGAGGGTTCTGTTGAGCCCTCAGCATGTGACCCAGATCCTGTGCCATATTTTGGACCTGGTGCTCTAACTGTGAAACCCGCTCAGGCTGATACGGGGTTCTATTTTCTACTCTGGGCTGATCCCGGGAAGGGTAGCTATCCCTTCTCTGGTAGCACCCCGGGTTATGAAGATTTGGGTACCCCTCCACCCTTGGCCTTCTCTCTCCCAGATTAGGTTGTCTGGGCTCAGGGAATTGGGGAAAGAAGGATGGATGATTTTGGGGATGGCAGTAGGGTGGATACCTAGGGAAAAGGTTCTGCCCAGGGTTTGGTGAATTTCTGCCCTCCTGAGGGAAGTTAGGAGGGAAGTTCCCTTGGTTGGGTGCCTGGTTGGATCACCCCATTGGGCTGGAGGAGTCCACACATACCCCAGGATGGGTCGGTTTGCCTTGTAGCAGGGACTTACATAGTCAGGGGAGCGAGGGACCCCATTTGTGGGACTACCTCCTTGACTCCCTGTCTGTGACTGGCCTGAGGGCCTTCTGGGCTGAGAATTATTCGGTGCAGGCAGGTTTTTAGGCCCCCCATCTCCAAATCTAAAATGGGGGCAACCTTTACTTCTGCCACCTTCGCAGCAGCAGGGGTGCTGGTCGGTTTGGGACTTTTCTGAGCATTAATTTATTTTCTATGGGCTTCTGCACCTCATAGATCTGGGTAGCCTGTTGAATGACCCAGTCCAGTGACCTTTCCTCATGAAAATCTCTCACTAGCTGGGTCATTATTTATTTGGGTAAGGCATGGAAAAACGTATTTACAAACTCTTTACTGTCCGTGTGCACCCTTCTGGTAGTCTGCGCAAAGGCACGTTTCAATTCCTGCACAAATTCTTGTGGGGCCTGATCCTCCCCACATTGCAAATTGTAGGCTGCCTTCCGAGCCTATTGGGGATTCCGGTGAACAGAAAAATGTTTCAAGATGGCCGCCCTATATGTGGACCATCTTGAATGGTTTTGGTCCTCCAGCCCCGCAAAGAAACTGGAGTATTCTGGGGAGAATGTCCATTTTATATACCGGATGCAGCTACTGCTGTCTTTCAAATGGAAAGTCTCCATCATTTGCTCGTAAAGCTCTAAGTGTTCCCAAAGAGAATACTTGGCGTTCTTGTGATAAGGGGTGATGACACTCCTTATTGCCTTAATCTGTTTTAAGGGGTCCTTAAGCAAGGCCCTTTTTTGCCTTATTGGCTTTTTTGGTTCGGGTAACTCTGGTCCATTCATCCTCTGACTCAGAAGCACTGCTCCCAGAAATGCCCGTCTGATCTTCCAGGTTTTCCCGGATTATGAAAGCCTGGGAATGGCTGGCAGAATGTGGGGACCTGGTCTCCTGTGTCCTGTGACGCTCAGAGGAGTCTTCAGATCCCTCCTTGCTGCCAGGATTTGATGGGTACCCCCACACTGACCTAACTAGGCAGAGGTTTTCAGGATGCCCTTAGTGGGCCTACTCTCCTAGGGTTCCCCACTAAATTGCACTGTACTTAAGTGCCCATACCCGGATGCCCACCCATCCATTCCTGGGTGGTACTGGCCTATGAGCCCCATACTTTTGGCTGGATAGTAATCGGCCATCCCTGTGGCCCTGTGCTCATGTGCGCCAGGGGACATGGGGGTGGCAGAGTCCAGGGACAGGGAGAGGTGAAGGTCTCTGGTACCAGGGCTCCTGAGGTTATGCTCAGGTGTTTCCCTTTCCCAACAAACCTCATCTCTATCAGCCCCTGCTCTCTGTTGCAATGCAAGAACCTGTGCTTTCAGTTCCTCAGTCAAGGCCTTACTAGACTCTATCAGTCTCTCCTGCATGGCTACCTGTTGCTGGAGCCTATCATTGTCCTGATTCTCTCTCTGTGCTTCCTGGTTCATCCTGGAGTACTGGACCAGTCTTTGCTGCAGGAGGGTTACCTCCTGAGTCCCATCCCTACTGGCCTGTTCCTTTCTTGCCAGAGCATCTTCCACCCTCCTGGTGTGCTCTAACAAGTTGTGATGCTCTTTTTGGAGGTCACCCAGTCCCTGGAGGGCCAGGTGATTTTCTTCCATTTTTCTTTTTAAGTGGCAGACTTCCTGGCCTAAGGTGTCCCTTTCCTGACTAAGAGCCTGCATCTGTGCCTCAAGGTTGTCCCTCTGCCTTTGAAAGGCACCAGCTTTCTGGCGCTCCTCCTCAAATTCTGTCTGGGTATCCAGGTCTTTCAGAATCAGTTTGTTGCTCTCTGCCTTCTCCCTATCTAGGTGGCTTTGCAGGGTGACTACCTGCTCTGCGCATGCCCTATTGAAGTCCAGTTGTTGCTCCAGCTTTTTCTGGCTCTGCAGTAGGGCGTCCAAACCTTCTTAGTACTCCTTCTGCAAGGCCATCTGTTGCCTTTTCGCCAGATCTTGGTCTTCAGCACATTTGTCCTGTATGGCTCCCATATATAAATACAAATATGCCGCTATCTAACAATCTTGTGCTCATCTTTGGCCTTAGGGGCCATGTAGAGTTCGCTCAGGGCCATGTGTAAGGGACCCTGATCTTTCCAACTGTCTAACCCAGTCCGTTATGCAAATACAATTGAGGCACCCTGGACCTCTACCCTCGTTTTGGACATTTCACCAGCAACCCAACACTACATATGCACTACATTTACAATGCATTTGTCACATATATAAATATAAACCATAGTATAATTCTGCAATTTACAAAAGTAACACATCTCAACATTTCCAATTCACACGTTCTTGAAATAAACATAGGGTGGTTTATCTGGTATCAGGTGCCACAACCCATTGTTCTCTATTGCTACATAGGCACTATCAGTGCTGTAATAATAGTATTACAATATGTTGTCACAAATTCCAAGAACACAGAAATAGCTTAAACTCTGCTTCTCTCCCACCCGCATGCATGGTAATTATAGGCCCTTATAGGTGTGATATGATGTTATAAAATAGCATGACAATGATGAAGAAGACCAAGGGGACGGGAACAGAGGTAGCCCAGATTTCTCTGACAAAAGAGAACAATCAATTTTGGGTCTGAGATTGTAAGGACATTACATTAAAGTGACATTGCAATTTCGGCTATGAATGGGTGCATTGATGTGACACGCAATACTCAGTAGATGTTGCTTATGCTATAGACTAATCTTCTTTCTCCTGATGAAACCCTATGATTGAACTATTTCGTACTATTTACATTTAATATACACATTGAACAAAATACTACCAAACAGAGCACAGCTCTGTTCACTTCCAAAAGAAGCATTCACATAAATATACTAAATATACTGATGATTCTTCAAATTCCAAACACGACATTTCTAGACCAAATCCCTTGTTTATACAGAAGCTATAGCAATGATGTCAGAATGATTTAAACTATCAATGTTAACTGCTCTAAGTAAACTTTCAACTCCTGTGCAGACAAAGCTGTATTGATTTATTCTACCTCCAGAACATTATCACTTTGGATCCCCTTCCCCTGCAATGTGGCATGATTTTGTGTTTTCTGGATCAATCTGGCCTTCCTAACGCCGCTACCAATGGTGACTTTGGCGGCTCCCTTGCATTGCAATGCAGTAGCATTGGCCCTGATGGAGCCATTTGTAAATGTGGAAACATTAATCTTCACAAACAGCACTTGATGTGGATTCTATGACATGGAGAAGAAAGCAATGAAAAAATGAAACACTGGATATCAGCGTGATAGTGGAACAAAGCCTGCAATAAGCCCACAGTAAACATGACGTCACATACATTCCTGTGCAATTAGTACAGGGTCATACATCAAGCAGATTTGGACAATTATAAATGAAGGTTTTGTTTTTGGGACCGTCATCTTTTCTAAGCAGCCCAACGGATGGATTTAACGCAGATATGTGTCACGGTTGCAAAGTGTTTGACTTGCCATGTAAATATAACCCTGAAAGTTCAAGTTCATTTATAGTGAAGACGTTTTGAGTGGTTAATACCATAGCCTTACGGGATTACGTTTGAGCATGTGTTTTGCAATTTGTGTGGTTACCTGCTTCAAATGACATTTACCTTAGATGGTGGTAGTGGCGTATTTCTGGGGTGGGGGGTAGGAGTGGGTCGTGTGTGTGTGTGTGTTTGTGCATTTGTGTGTGTTGTGTGTATGTGTGTGGGAGGGACAGTGAGAGAGAGAGAGAGAGAGAGAGAGAGAGAGAGAGAGAGAGAGACAGAGAGACAGAGAGAGACAGAGACACACTTATGTGCTGAATGTAAAATTTGAAAAGAGGCGTTCCATGTGGGAACACCACTTTTAATGTTCCTCTTTTGCACAAGATTCTGGCAAGTAACCATCCACTGGAGTCTGTCGTGACTTATGGTGTGAACAACTTCCTGACTACTACATTTAGATCGGCACCCTCGCAGCAGGGATATTCTCCTCGCTTTGCTTGTTTTGCAGTAATTTTAAAGATGAAATAGACCGACAATGAAAGAGTTGTCATTGAAATACCTGGAACCAGAGCTCACTCATATGGAAAGCTATGTCTCACAGCTCAGAAGCCTCATCCATGCCTCGACACCCCATGAGAGAGAAACCAAGTTCTATGTGTTAGAATAAGCAGCTGGTGAATAAGAAGCTACTTCACCTTTTACAGAAAATACTGTTTACTAAAACACTAACTTTCTCGATTGTTCAGGATATAAAAACAATAATGACAGTGACCACATATTACACATCACAAATGTAGCCCCTGTTTCTCAGTCCTGGTTCCACAAGTGATCACAGTTCAAGGATGTTATTGAACAATGAATGTATGGTGGAAAAATGCCTAACCTAAACATGAATCTAAGATCGGAGCCTCGACCATCAAATGAAAAATAAGGTACTCATAGTGGCGTTGTGTAAAATAAAAGTGCTGATACTAAGAAAAACCTATTGCCAACAAGGCCTTAAAACTAATTATAGAAAAACTAATTATAGAAAGAGTCTCGGATAGGGTTTCAATAAGGAAAAAAAGTGTTAGCAAATCATAAGTCTGGATGTGATTTCCAGGGGTCTCCCTTCCCCACGTTTTTAGCATTGGACAAGGTCGGACTGAGGAGCACAACACACGCTCAAGCTTTCTCAGCCCGAGCTGACAGTTCCGTTCCCTGTATCAGGTTCTTTGTTGGTAATGTCTCTTTGCACTAAAAAGTCTCGTGCCTTCTAGGGCCTGATGTATTCCACAACAAACAAACAAACAGGAAGTTATTTTCTACAGTTCACAGTGGGTGATGGCTTCACCCCTGGGTCCTCCTCTTCTGGGCGCTGACCCCTCAAGTGTCGTATTCAACCAATCAAACAGGTCCTTTCTCAATGGACTTTGGGTGATAGCTTTTCACCACTAGATGTCCCTCAACCGGTTTCGGACCCAGTTGACAAGGGGGACCGTTCACTTCCCCTGGTCTTCTAATACCTTTACTTTTACTTTTATTAATTTGTACCATGCTAACCAATTCGGCCCGGAGGCATTTGGCGCAGAGGGTGATACCTAAGCGTGAAAGAAGAAATGCACAAGCAGTGGACATCACAAATATATGTCCATCCTACCATACAAAAAAGGCGCGGATTACAGAACCACACGGGAGTCTCCAGTTTATTACTCAAACTAGGTACAGGACTAGACCAAGTTCCATACTGATCTCTAGCACCGTTACATAAAGAGGTACGTCTTCAGATTTTTCTTAAATTTGTCCAGTGACTTTTAAATTCTAAGCTTGGAGTTCCATATTCTGGGTGCTGCAGCATAGAACACACATTTGTCAGTAAGAGCCATTTTGGCTTTTGGTACTGCCAGTAAATTGGAATTGTCTGATCTCAGGTTTTTCACCATTGGCTTCTTGATGATCCTTTCTACTAGATATTGGTGGTTCAAGCTTTCTGTACATTTGTGGACTAAGGTAAGCATACTAAAGTGAATCCTGGCTTCAGAGACATGATCATATTTCTTGAGTCCGACAATTGCCCCAATAGAACCATTCTGTATCACCTGAAGTCTAGCGACTTGACCTTTGATGACTCCCATCAGAAGGCTACTGCAGTAGTCAATATTAGAGCCTATTATCACTCTGGAGATAATCTCAGTACTCTTGGTTTAAAGATAAGGGTGTATATGAGAGAGGAGTCTTACATAATACGATGAAGATTATTTGCATGCATTCTCATGTTAAGGTTTTGGTCGAAATAGACTCCCAGAGTTTTTATCTTCTTTTTAGAGGGAATTTTATAATCTGCTACGCAGAACTCTAGATATTTGTTACCCTTTGTCAATTCTGGCACCAGTCCCAATAACCAAAAGTTCGGTTTTGTTGTTATTGAGTGCAAGACCATTTTCCGCCATCCACTGTTGGATGAGATTAAAAGTCTTGTTAATGACACACATGTCTTTGTCGTAATTGCCTGATAGGCGAATTATACATTGCCAGTCATCAGCATAATTAGAAAAAACAGATGTCCTTATTTTGTAACAACTGACATAAGGGGGTTATGAACATATTATACAGTGATGGGGACAAACAAGCACCCTGTGGAACACCATAGGGTAGTGGGACTGGACAAGCTTCATCATCTTGAATGCAGAACCTAGCCGATCTGCCCTGCAAAAAAGAGCCTATCCAGCCACAGCAGCTTCACTAAAATTAGCGACTTTCCATAACCTATGTAATAGAAGCGAATGTTCCACCAGATCGAACGCATTAGTTAAATCCAAAACCATCAGCAATATGGTATGACCGTTGTCCATGTTTTGCACCATATTTGTCTTAAGATCCAGGTCTGCCAGTTCAGTGCTAAAACTGATTCTAATGCCAGACTGCCATTTATTGAGGACCTTGTGTTTTGTCAGGTGTTCCAAAATGTGCTGATTAGCCACCTAATCAAGGCTCTTCAGTAGAAATGAGGAATTTGTGATAGGTCTGTAATTTGCGGATATGTCTGGATCTAAGCCAGGTTTTTTTATGAGCGGTGTTATCCATGCACTTTTTAAGTTCCTTGGCACATGGCTTTCCTTCAAAGAAGAGCCTATCCAGCCACAGCAGCTTCACTAAAATTAGCGACTTTCCCTAACCTATGTAATAGAAGCGAATGTTCCACCATTTCGAACGCATTAGTTAAATCCAAAACCATCAGCAATATGGTATGACCGTTGTCCATGTTTTGCACCATATTTGTCTTAAGATCCAGGTCTGCCAGTTCAGTGCTAAAACTGGTTCTAATGCCAGACTGCCATTTATTGAGGACCTTGTGTTTTGTCAGGTGTTCCAAAATGTGCTGATTAGCCACCTAATCGAGGCTCTTCAGTAGAAATGAGGAATTTGTGATAGGTCTGTAATTTGCGGGTATGTCTGGATCTAAGCCAGGTTTTTTTATGAGCAGTGTTATCCATGCACTTTTTAAGTTCCTTGGCACATGGCTTTCCTTCAAAGAAGTGTTCACAATTTTGGTCAGGACACAAAGAAGAGAATCTGAGCAAGCCTTCACCAGCACTGCTGGGCAGATATCTCCTCTACAGTTTGTCAGTTTGAGCTAGCTCATGATTATACGAAGTTCTTCTTCTGCTATTGCTCTAAAATTAAACTTTGGAATGGGTGGTTTTTGTAGAGTTGCTGTGTCAATAGAGCTAATGACACATGGAGATTTGTCTGATGACTCATACTTAGAAGGATCATTCTGTATCTTACATTTTATTCCTTCTAGTTTATTTAGCATGGCATCCTGAATTGCGGTACACCACTGTAGAAAAGCAGATTCCTTGGACACATCTGTCTAGTTTCAATGGTAAGCCTTATTCCGGTTATAGCTTAAGATGATGAAAGTGAAACACTGGGTCCCATCGCCAAGGCTAGGCTTCTCCAACTGCTATCTCCCAGAACCTTCATGACAGGCATTCCTCAATTCACACCCAAATATTCTCTCAGGTACACCAACATTCCCTCTGCATCATCATGCACCTGCATTCACACCAAGCATGATACATCACATCTCCCTCTGTGTCCATAACATAGAAGGTGTCCCCCCTTTCTACATGTGCTGATATTCCTAACACCAACTCTTTTATGGCTCAATTTAACAATGCCACAGAAACTCATACATCGCAGAATTTAAACACACCCCTATCAATCCTGGTTGGAACATACGAATTTCACAAACACTCATCTAGCGGAAGGCTTCACCCCCTATCGATCCAGGTTGGATCATACATGTTTCACAACCACTCATACAGCGGAATGTTTCACTCCCTTATCTACACAGGTTAGAACATACACATGTCACAACCACTCATAAAGTGGAATGCTTCATCCCTATCTACCTAGGTTGGAACACACATGTTTCACAACCACTCTACAGAGGGAGGCAGGCTCCACCCTCCTATCTACCCAGGTTGGGACATACATGTTTCACAACCACTCATACAGTGGAAGGCTTCACCCCTCTATCTACCCAGGATGGAACATACATGTTTCACAAGGTTGGAATATCCACTTTTCACAACCACTCATACAGTGGAAGGCTTCACCCCCTATCTACCCAGGTTGGAAGATACACATTTTGCAACCACTCATACAGGGGAAACTCATACACCGGAAGGCACACGCACAAGCCCCCCTTATCGATACACCTCACTTCACAGTTTGACATGTCAGTACTAGACGCAGAAATTAGAAATATACCACTTCTCCATCCATGCTGATGTATGGCATTCATACACATTTTTCAAAATAAAACAACTCTACAACTGTAATACCTCCAAAATTGTTATAACTAGCCCCTTACATAGGTATAGACAATTTCTTAGGGTTACAAGTCCATAGCTGAAACAGGTCTAACGTGCACATTCTAGAATATGTTTGTCCCTATGAGAATGTTCACATACATCTACGGACTTCCACTGAACCAGCACACACACAAAATCATGACTGACACAGTGGTACTTGAGCTAAAAGTCCATGTTGCTTTGCAGTCTAAATGTCCAAGCTCTGCCAATACCTATAAGTCCATGATGAGGCAACAACTATAAGACTACAACTTCCTCAAAAGAGAGTTAAGCTAACACACTCCTACTGGCCACTCTAACTTCTGTTCACTGACCTCTTGCCTTATCACTGTGAACATTAATGCTAACATGCAATGCTGTACCCATCACAAGCATCCACATCACTCTTCTAAATCTTGAAACTCCTTAAACAGTTTAACAAATAATGATAATACCCACATTTATTCATAAAACACCAGTTTTGCAAAGGATACAATTCATGCATCGGGCAGCTATCACAGATATAGCATGTGTGCACATGCTGTATATTCTCCTTGCTCTGCCATCTGCCTTTCCAACCATGTACGCTCGGCCTCTGCACCACATCCTAAGCAGTTTTCGGTATGCCCTGTGTGTCCTCTCTGTTTGACCAAAAGATACATGCAGCTTTTATTGCTTTACCATAAACATAAATATCCTTGATCCTTCCCCTCTTCTGGACACAGCCCGGTTGATTGCGGGTATGGTCACCGCCTTTATCTCATATCGCACATCGTGCTGAGACTGGCACGTTACGTTACAACCTACTGTTGTAATGAGGTTGGCAGAGATTACTGTTGCATTCCCCTGAAACGACTTCCCGCATGAAACATAATACTGAAGCGGATGGCACATCATCACTTGCATGACCACTGCACCACGTTGCGACATGATGGCACATCATCAACTGCCTGGCCGCTGCATCAGGTTACAACGTGACACCATACACAACAGGGTCCTTTACTCTGACAACTTAGTCTTGCAGGAACGTTGCGGAATATTATGTTCTGTCGTTGTGTACTGCCTTCTCACTACTAGATATGTCACCAACTGGTATTGGAGTGCCGGTACAGAGATCGCCAACTCCTATGACACCAATATGACATCACCATTTGACCGGCGTTCACAGTCAGATGAAGAGCCTAGGTTCACTGGATGCTCCTCGCTGCCTGCTTCATCACAGGTATGCAATTCATGCTCCTACCAATCTTCTCTAAATTGGACTGCGGTACGCACACATCCTGCAAATAAAAAAAAAACAAGTGGGCTGCATGGAGGGTCAGCCGTCGGAGCCCTGAGACTTTAGCCGTTGGAGCTGCTCCTGCTTTCTCTGCTCCTCACCTGGCCCATATGTATGCACTCCTTCTGTCTGGCTCAATCCAAGCCATGCATAGTTCATAGCCCCTTTATCTCAACCAGGGCAACCTCTTATGGGGCCATAATTCCTAGCACATCAGTTTACTAATGCAAAGCAGCTCCGACACCTGTCTGCAAAACCCCCTCACACTTTTGGGGGCTGGGATGGTACTTCATTATCTTTGGGCCTCTTTCAATTCCCCTCTCTTTCCCCTGAGTGATGGGACTTACTTGATGTGGTGGGCAGCGGTTCATTTCCTTCTTCTCTGCTCCCTTCTTTTCTTCTCTTATGGCTGTGGATTTCTACAAACACCAATGCTGCTTACTTCTTCTACCTTCTTTAACTGGGACACAGCTCCCCTTCTTTCTCTGCCCCTTTTCTTCTCTTTGGGTTGTGGGTATCCCTATGCATTTTTCTCTTCCCTTATGTTCTCACTGGAAAATGCTAAGGCTGCAGATTCCCCTTTCTCATGGACCCGGGTAACCTTCTGTAACTTGAAAGTGGACCCTTCTTTTGTCTATTTAAGCCTTAGGTTATAGGACATACTTGTGTGGGGGCAGTGGTTAATTTCCTTCTTGTCTGCACCCCCGCTGCAAACTGGACTCTTTTAACTTCAAACTGCTTTGCATGCAGGTTCTTTTTACTTCATAGAAGACATTGTCATTGCCAGCGTAGAAAAGCGTATTCCTTGGACACATATGTCAAGTTCCACAGGTAAGCTTTATTTCGATTACAGCTTAAGATGATAACAGTGAACCACTGGGTCCTATCACCAAGGCTAGGCTTCTCCAACTGCTAACTCCCAGAACCTTCACGACAGGCATTCCTACATTCACATCCAAACATTCTCTCAGGCACAACAACATTCTCTCAGCATCATCCTGACCCTGCATTCACACCAAGCACGATACAACAACCAAGCTTTGTCTTTCACTAACCTTTTGGAGGAGTAATCCCTGGGTTTTTCCAGTTCCTTGAGAATTTTGAAAAGTTCCTTGGACTCGTGCTGTGCATTTTTGCATGTATCACTGCACTTTTATATATATTTTAGCGTAACTACTATATATCACCTTATCACTATCTCATTGTGATTGTTTGCATATGTATTAGCTCTTCCTTTTACATTTTCTCAGGGTCTTAAGCCCAGGGGAGAACCACAAGTTACTATTTTAACAGCTACTAACTTAAATTTAAGTGGGGCTAATGCATCCATCACATTCTCCATCGCCTTTTGATACACATTAGTTATTTGCTCAGTGGTATGCATATTAGGAAGATTATTTATAAGAGGTAGCATCCAATCTTGTAAATTCTCTGGCCTCACCTTTCTGGTGTTTCTCGCGGTGATCCATGATTTTGACTTTGCCACAAGCTTTATTTTACTAGGACACACAATGGAAAAGAGAATGAAGAAGTGATCAGACCATAGATATATTGTGATCTGTGGTTTACTGATAGAAACATTGCATGTCGTGATCCATTCTAGTACGTTACCTTTTATATGTGTAACTTTGTCAACACATTGGGAGAGACCCATATTGGCTAACATATTCTCCAAATCTAAATCTTGTGTATCATTTTAATTATGTTTCCAGAGATTTAAGTCACCCACCAATATGAACTTAGATGACTGTTTATACAATGGTAAAATTAGACTGCCCAGTTGAGTTATAAAGTCCTTCATAATGCTGAGGGGGCTGCATTTAATAAAATGTTAAATGTTATGGTGTCTTCCATCCTCACCTTAATCATGAGGGTATCACAACACTCTAGAGTAGTGGTATTTGTCTTCCGAATATTCAGATGTGCTTTATAAATAAATGCTACTCCACCACCAGCTTGGCAATGCCTGTTACTATACCGCAGGATGTAGTTATCAGGCATCGCCAGAGTCATGGAGGGGCTGGTAGCATCATGAAGACATGTTTCTGTGCTTGCACAGATGTCCACATTGTGTTCCGTGATGTAGTCAGCCACTTCTGTGGCATGTTTGACTAAAGATCTGGTGTTAAAGAGACACATGTTCAGATGTTGTTTTTTCGCTGTGTTATTAAAGGCACCAAGGTTATGGACCACTATATTGGTAGCAACAGGTGACCCCATGATGGACCTCTGTAGAAAAAACAAAGTAGTGATACAAGAATATAATGCAATGACTAACCTGTGTGGAAGACCTGCTCCCGAAAGAGCAACCTGACACATAGCTACACGGACCAGCAAAGACCGGCTTCAGTCTGTCGCACCGGCGGTGTCATGCCTGATGGCCAAAGAAATGGCCAAAGAACTAAAAATCTGTAGTTCAGCAGTCACAGAGGCCTGAGAATGTGGTGCCTAGTAGCACACAATTGTTTCCCTAGATTCCTAACAATGGGTATCTAAATGCTGAGTAAGCACACTAAATATTTCAAAAAGGGCTAACATTGGAACAGCCTAGTGAGCCAATTGTAATTCTCACAAGTAAGTGGCTACAATTTTGTACAATTAAATTAAATCCAAAAATAAAACCAGGCCTATACACACACACACCTGTTACATTCACAGGTCTTAATGTCTTTTTAAACAGTACTTCAGGCTTCATTCCTGATTGTCGTCTTCCCTCTTCCGGGTTCACTCTCGCCAACTTTTACAACACACTGTTCGTGCGCTCATTTCACCAAGCAGCATTCATTTCCCTTCACTTCTCAAACATCTATAGGTCAAAGACTTTCGAACGTACATAGGACTTTACAAGACCCCTGTATGACCACTTTAATCTGTTTTTGCCTCTTCCCAAGAGCTTCTGGTCCTGGAACTTTCCATCATTAGGCAATCGCCCAGAGTTTCCTTACTGAGCACCCACATGATGCCAGACTTTTGTGTTGCTGGTTTTCCCGCTTATTTATCAATCGTATCTTTAATTATTTCACAGTTCAAATTATCCATTGTCTACTTTCCGTTCTACAAAGTTGGGTCTCTTACCAATTCTCCCCTCCGACTCACCGGCTGTGATGAACCACTTGCCCTCCTTTATCCTTGGAGTCAAGGTCGGTACCACAGAGACCAAAGTCCTTCCCCGGCTTGGTTATCAGAGGAGGAGGGTCTTTTGTACCATAGGCATCTGCTGCCAACACACACTTGCCTTTGTTTGCAGTCTTATGTTTCCATCTGCAGAGGTTTCAGGTGCCTTTGTCGGGAAGGGTAAGGTCACTTTTCTCCTTGTTGTAAGTGACTTCAATCTAGCATTCCCACTAAGTCAATGTCTAGTCTGGAATGCCCAATAGAAGCCCTTATTTATATATTTTTATGTCAAGTTCTTAAATCTGGATGATGAACCCTTATATAACGCACCTCTCTTTGAATCCCCCTGACTTCACTGAGCCAAGAAGTAGGTTGTTTTGCAAATTAAAAGATTTATTGGAAAGTTAAACAATATATATATAGATCACACTTTTATGAATACATTAATATTTGATAGCACGCTTATGAATATGACAGTGATCAACAGTGGATAATATTACAGTAGCACAATTGTTTAATTACTTAGGAATTGGTATAGAAAGGATAAGGTAGCATAGAATACTTTGTATGGTTTCAAGGAAAAGCAATGATGGAAAGAATGCAGCACAGAAATAAACTGACATGGTTTCAACAATAGATAAGATGATCACATTTTCCCCTGTGACAATTCACCCCCCCCCCTTATGCAATAGAAAGAGATGGAAAAGAGAGCACACATTTTTCAGGAATACAATCAAATGCAGTTCAAATTCCAGTTCCCCCCAGCATGCTTAGAGAAAACTGATGATTTTAAAACACAGGCCAAATACTTTTAAATGTGATTGCAATGAAGTGAAAAATATGCTAAAACTGATTTTAATTCCCTATAGGAGATTCAGGGTAGGTGATAGCTACTTTGAATTAGTTCAGGTCAACTCTAACAATGAGTCAGGAATGATTATCAGGTTCAAAATGAATTTCAGCAGTGGAAAGCAAGAAGCAGCTATTTTTACAAGTGGTGAAATTGAGCCAACTTGCAATTCGCTGCACTTTTTCCATTGGAAAGCTTAGGTTCTTAGCTTTAAAACGACAGTTAAATCTCGCTTCTGGACATACAGTTCAAAAGATACAGACGTTTTTGTGGAGGTAGATTTTCAGAAATGAAGTCAAGATTTCAGAATGACGGATGACACTTTTGCAGCTTTGAAATCACAGAATGGACACACGATTTCTATGCAGTTCTGGACAACTTGAAATGGTTTGAATAAGATTACTTTAAACTAAGAGATGGGTTCTGGACAGTTCTAGATACTCACTCCTAGTTTTGGAAGGGAATGGACCTCGTCACAGATTTGGTCAGGTTTGGGCTGCGGTTCTCTCGCCACTGGACGGTCTCTGGCACTGGTTCTGCCCACAGTGGGGCCTCTGGTCTGCAATCGGCACAGCACAGCAGTCTGGTCTGGATCTGGATACAGCTCTGCTTTCTGGGTCTGGATACAGCTCTGCTTTCTGGGTCTGGGTCTGGATATGGTTCTAGCCAGAATCAAACAGCTCGCTCAGCTGTTGAATAGCTTGGTTAGGTTACTGGATTCTGAGGCCTGCTGAGAAGAGTTCAGCTTTTGGGTTAGGCCCCTGCTTAAGGTTCTAGAGCTGGGTTCTAGAGTCTGGTCTCTGGATCTATCTGGGTTTCAAGTCGTCCGGCAAAGTGCTGCGCAAGAATCGATGAGTAGTGGAAAAAACGAGTCCCCCTCTGGGTCCCAGCAGTCTCTTTTTATGTCTTTTGAAAGTGGGTGGGAAGGCTGACTTTCTATGCCCAACCCTCTGAGGATGCTGATAGGTTAAATGATTTACTGTGACCTGACTGGAGAACAGGGTAGTGAGTCAGAATGAGTCAGAGTGATGCTATGTTTGTGGCTTGGCTGAAAGAACACTCCCCCTTGCATTTACTTAGAAAACAATTTTTCATAACTAAACATGCTTCCCAGATACACAAGTTGTTGAAATTACATGAACACTTCACAAATAAATTAAGACAGGTCTCTGTTCAACCCTGCTCTTTCTAAGAGCTTGGGTTTAGAAATGACAACTTATTCGGGATTTTCATGGGTTTTGCAATATTGGGTTCGCCCCAACCCTTACACAGAGGTACACACCCTTTCTGCGCATATGACAGTAAGTTCTTAGGTTTCTAGCATAAACACATCAGTGACAATATTAATAATTATGGGGTTTGGTCTCAGAACATCCCACAGAGTCCATCTTAGTCTCAAATTGTGAGTACATTTTTCATGTTACGAATCTCCAAATTGTACATTTTTGTCCGCTTGGTGTAATTAGTTATCAGTATTCTTATAGAACATACATTTTCTCTCAATTCAGTACACCCATTGGTTTGTCCCCGGCCATAGAAACTTGGCTTGACTCAGAGGTCAAATGTCTTGCCTTCCCCCAGAGCAGTGTTGACAGTTCACACCCAAAATCAGCATACCCTATTCAGCTGAAGGAATCCTTTGTCCTGTTTTTCCTGCCAGCAGGGCATCAGTCCAGGGTGCCACTCTCCATCTGATTAACAGAACCATGTGAATTCTTGCCTTGTTGCTGAGAATACTAGATGTTAAGACTTCCCGGGGACAGCCAGCCTTTGAAGTCTCAGCTAACTCCGGGTACAGTTTAGCTTCAGAAATACAAGTCTCCTGTCGGAATTTAGATCACCTGCGCCGGTCAGTGGCAAGCACCGGTATTGCACCCATTTTTAACAGCTGCCTTACCAGTAAGCAATCCTCAAAATATACTTTGTTCAAATATGGATGCACTTCTGTGGAACTCAGATTCATGTAGATTCTTGCGGGAGAATGATGTTGACCCCCCCAACAAGGAGGTGGTCTCTTTTTAGTGGTTTTGGTGAGCCCTAATTTTAGAAATGTTTGACATAAAACAATGAATTTGCCACAGCTCTGAGTTGCTTTTAGCAATCAGTATTGCTATTCCCAAATGGTTTCAGGCTACTGTGTGTGTAGCCCAATGGTAGTTTTAGGCAGTGACCTCCTGTGCTCACTAATATAGGCAAAAGTGGGTGGCAGCCTATCCTTTAGCTTTTTACTGTGCATTTTTGGCTGGTTTTGAGCGAGCAGCATGCTTTCCAGTCGCCATTCTGATGGTTTCGCTGCCAGTAATGCACAATGAGGTTGCAGGGCTTAGATGTGTGGGTTGAAACATCCCACAAGCCCCCCTCTTGCGATGGCATTGATTTTTCATTGATGGAACTCGCAAGACTGGGATGTTCGCCTCATCTTCTTCTGATTCTGCAGATGGCAAAGTTCAGTATCTTCTCCTCCATCAGGGGTGGATCGATCGGTTCTCCTCGCTGGTCCTGATGGGAGTATTGGGCGGTACCCCGGGCCTCTCAGATCTCTGCTCCCGGTCCCCAGTCGTCCTCCTTGGTCAGTCTCCATGGTTTCATTTCTCCTAGGATGACAAAGCAAAAAGTGGCAGAAACATATTCGTAGGCATTTCCCCACCACTATTAATGTAGCGGGTGAACTTATACATTTTTTTTTAAATCAGGAGACATTTGCATTCTTATCATGTATTTTATAGACTATATGCAGGATATTTTAGGGTTGGAAATGTATTAATCTAGAGCGGCCCCCTCTGGGACTGCAGAGGGCTCTTCCAGTTGCTGGAGAGTGTGCCTGGGATGGCAACACTTTAGCTGATTAATATGGACCCACTTGTCTTCCCCTTCCACCACACTGCCTTTGGGGATGCGGATATTGTAGGCAACTGCTGAGATCTTGTCTACAATTTCAAAAGGTCCCTTCCAGGTAGGCAGAAATTTCCGCTGTTTGGCCTTGTTCCTTTGGAAATTGTATAGATAAACCCGGTCTCCTACATTGTATTCCTTTCTGGTGGTCTTCAGGTAATAGTGGGTCTTCATGCTATCGGCTGATCTTTCTAGATTTCGCTGAGCATAGGCAAAAGCATGTTGAAGGTGTTTCCTTAAATTCTCAACATACTCATGAGTTGTGGAGGCATTGATCAATGTTTGCTCTTGGGTCCCGTAGAGCAAATGCTGGGGAAGCACCATCCTGCGTCCAGTCATCAGCTCAAACGGTGACATTTTAGTTGCAAATGAAGGGGTAGATCTGATGGCCATTAGGAAAAGAGGTAATCGAATATCCCAACTTGGCCTGGAATCTGCCACAAACTTGTTTAATATGCTCACAATGGTTCGGTTGTAACGTTCCACTGCACCAGAAAAAGCTGGCCAGTAAGCAATGTGTAGCTTCCTTTTAATCCCCAGTATCTCCCACATCTTTGTCATTACTTCGCTGGTGAAATGGCTACCTCTGTCTGACTCAATCCTTTGGGGTAGACCAAAACGCGAAAAGATGTGGTTGATCATCAGGGCAGCTGTTGTTTCTGCCTTGCAGTTTGGGGCCGGGAGACATTCCACCCATTTAGTAAATAAGCATGTCACCGTCAACATGTACTTATTTCCCCTAGAGGAGTGAATCACGGGGCCTAAGAAGTCGACTTGCAAATCTGACCATGGCAGTGTCATCCCCCTCTTTTGGAGAGGCACACGGTCTGTGAGGGATGTTGGCTGAAATTGTGCACACACAAGAAACCCCTTCAAGTATTGGTTGAAGTCCTGCCCTATGTGTGGCCAGTATGTAACCTCTCTTAGGATTTCAAGTGTTGTATGAAACCCCCATGACCGGCTGTGGCCGCATCATGGGGTGACTTAACATCAGGCTTCGGAATGAGGTAGGAGACACCCACTGATCATGGCCAGCTTGGGATTTCCTTAGCAACAACTAGTCTTGGATTCAGAACATTTTTGGACATTTCATCAACACTCTGAGGTCCTCTTTCCCAATGTAATCGATATCCGTCAGGGGAAAGTTCTCAGGGTCCTCAATGTGTTGGTAAAACTTACCTATTATTGGATCCCCCTTCTGAGCCGTAATACAATCAGCGTCTGGGGTCTCCTTAGTCCATTGTGTAGTTGAAAGATCATTGTGAGCATTTGTCTGGGATCTAGTGATAGCAGTGACCTGGATTTCCCCCAACAGGGACTCAATTTCTATTAGATCCCCTTGGATGGCCCCAGTTTTGGCCAGCTGATCAGCTAAGTCATTTCCAGTTTTGCCTGGTCCCTCTACTTTGGAAAGACCCTTGATCTTTTTCCAATAGATTGTCATCCCATTCGAGGTGACCAGATCATCAATATTTTGGATTAACTTCCCATGTTTCAAGGGTTTGTTATTAGCACATAACATACCTGTGGTTTTCCAATTAACCAGGTGCTCCACGAACCTGTTCCGTACATAATCCGAATCTGTGATTATGACCAGTTTGTGGAGTTGATGTTGGACAGCAGTGAGGATGGCTTTATGCACAGCCATCAACTCTGCCACCTGACTACTTCGGGGACCAATCTTGTACCCAGCGGAGGGTTCTGGGGACTCATTCACCCATGCATTCCCCATGCAGGCCACAAGTTCTTTTTCCCCGTTGTTGTCAACATGGTAAGAGCAAATTAACAAGGGGGATCCTGGGAGTCCCTCTGCCAGACATTAGTCCTGGTTACAAGAGACTTACCCAGAGTCTTTAGCTCACTATCTTTCACAGAGAAGAAATATCCCAAACAAATCAGTCTTTGTCCTGCCATGGGGCAGTCCAGCACCAAAATGCTAGACAATTCTCCTCTGAACAAGAGTACCAACAGCATCCCCAGACACATGTTTTGCTCTGGTTGGACCTCATCAGTAGGGAGGAGTTGTGCCTCTCTAAGAGTATTGAGCAAGGGGTCCACATCTGGATTCCCCTAGTAACTTAGGGTGAGACCCAAAGTTACTTAAAAATGCAAATTAACTTCTCTGTGAAAGATATTCAGCTAAAGACTCTGGGTAAGTCTCTCGTAACCAAGACTAATGTCTGGCAGAGAGACTCCCAGGACCCCCCTTGTCAATTTGCGTATTTAAGTAACTTTGGGTCTCACCCTAAGTTACTAGGGGAGTCCAGACGTGGACCCCTTGCTCACTATTCTTGTTGGAGAGAAGCATTTAGATGAATATAAGCATCAGGGTTTTTTCAATTTTTGTCCTCTTTCAACTTTCACTTCCAGGGAGAATTGTCAGGTCCTTTCTGGGATGGTGACTTCCTCTTTAATCTGAATTTCACTGCATGTGGTAGCAATTGAGCTGACCGAAATGCTTTTTCTCGATCATCAAAGCCCATGGGATTATCCACTAATTGGGACCAAGCTTTGAAGTTTATTAGGTCCAAACTAATGGCAAACCGATTGAGAAAGTCACTGCCTAAGTAAAAGGCGGCAGTGACGTCTCGCACGAACCAACAATTATGGACTATGCACTTGTTGCCAATGGAGATTTTGAGCATACACCTGCTTGGCAGGAGATGTTTGGAATTGGGTGTTTCCAGATTCATTTCCATTTTTGTCTATCAGTTTGAATGTGGGAATGGCTGGATCTTTTGGGAGTTGGCGGAACATGGCTTCACTGATGAAGCTCTTACCGTTGCTCACACACACTCGGGTGAGAACAGAGTCCTTCCCATTATTTAACTGAACAGGGATGAACAACTGCTCTCCAATTTGCTGAATATCAGCCAGGCTCTGAGCTGATTTCACATCTTTCTGTACTATTGAAGTGGGAATGTCTGATTGTGGATTGGTAAAGTGTTTCCTTCCAGTATGGAATACCACTTTAAACTGGAAGAAAGGTTGATTTTCAGAAATAGAGAGGACCCCCAATTACCAGTCTGTTGTCCTACCGCTATTACTGTCACGTCTGGAATTTGGTTGTTCTGGAAGTGAAATTCTACTTGGTCAGAGTTCTGTTCAACCATGTGGCATGTGCCGTTTAAACTAACATGGTTGACACTCTGTTTTAATTTTATTGGTCGGCTAGTCTGGGTCCAGAGGACCTTGTTTACGCAATCTATTAGGGGTGACAACCTTCTCAGGAGGTCATTCCCTAGTAAACAAGGGGTGCCCTCTGGAGTCACTACTATGACCGGGTGTTTCACCTTGTGTCGCCCAATTTTAATGTCCAAATCCGCAGTCCCCTCGACGGGAATTTCCTTCCTGTCAAAGTTCTGAGGTTGTCCAGGAAGAGAGGTGAAAGGAATTTGATAATTGTCCCCCCTTCCTGAATTTAGTTTGTCAAAGGCTCTTTTGGACAGAAGGGTAGCTTGGGATCCAGTGTCCACCAGTGCCAAAATTGTACCCTGCCCCTGTACTTGTACCGGGGCATAGTATCTTCCCTCCTTCTCCGCAAGAGGGCACAGGTAAAGCACATTTTTGGACAACTGGTGTGCCAATTGTCTGGTTTTGGACATGCAAAGAGAAGAGATTCGGGCAGAATTCTGTGGAGAGTCTTGGGAATCTGAAAGAAAAAGTTGGCAACTAGAAATGGGAGATATTTTGGGTTCCCCTGGTTCCGGTTCTGGGCCGCCCCCCTCTTTTTGGAGGCAGTCACCAGATGGGTTTGAACCAGGGGATTTTGATTCTGTTGGTTCTGGGATGAGATGATGGGCGGCGCTAGCTCAGTCCCCACATCTACCCAGTCTGTCTGTGAATCCCTTGGGACCCATTTTTCTTTGGGAGGAGTTTCCCCATCTCTGAAAGAGAAGATCCTTTTCACAGGATCCTCTGAGGATCCCTCTCCCTCAAATTGGAAGATCTGTACCTCCTCCTCAAAGTGAGTCTGTTTGGGTCCTTTGTTTCTCCTACCTCCTCTCTGCTCCTTGGGTGGCAGCCTTTCAGGGGTAGGAGATTTTGTTTCCAGTTCCTGGGTTTCCAGGGGCTGTTTACAAGTGGGGAAGGATGCTTCCTCCAAGGCTTTATACCCCCCTTCCCCTTGTTCCTCCTCCCTGGCAACCAGTGGGTTATCAGGGTGCTGCCCCCGTCATTGTTCTAGAGCACCAGGCCCAGAGTTTGGGGCATTCTGCGCCAGAATGCTCATCTGAGGGTTCTGTTGAGCCCTCAGCATGTGCCCCCGATCCGGTGCCATATTTTGGACCTGGCGCTCTAACTGTGAAACCTGCTCAGGCTGATATAGGGTTCTGTTTTCTCCCCTGGGCTGATCCCGGGAAGGGTAGCTATGCCTTCTTTGGTAGTACCCCGGGTTGGGAAGATTTGGGTAACCCTCCACCCTTGACCTCCCCCTCTCCCGGATTAGGTTGTTGGGCTCAGGGAATTGGAGAAAGAAGGATGGATGATTTTGGGGTTGGAAATTGGGTGGATACCTGGGAAAAAAGTTCTGTCCAGGATTTGGTGAATTTCTGCCCTCCTGTGGGAAGTTAGGAGGGAAGCTCCCTGGGTTAGGTGCTTGGCTGGACCCCCCCCCCTTGGGCTGGAGGAGTCCACACATAACCCAGGATGTGTCGGTTTCCCTTGTAGCGGGGACTTACATAATCAGGGGAGTGAGGGATTCCATTTGTGGGACTACCTCCTTGACTCCCTGTCTGTGACTGGCCTGAGGGCCTTGGCTTGGAATTATTCCGTGCAGGCAAGTTTTTAGGCCCCTCCATCTCCATATCTAAAACGGGGGCAACCTTTACCTCTGCCACCTTGGCAGCAGCAGGGGTGCTGGTCGGTTTGGGGCTTTTCTGCGCATTACTTTTATTTCTATGGGCTTCTGCACCTCATAGATTCGGGTGGCCTGTTCAAAGACCCAGTCTAGCAACCTTTTCTCATGAAAATCTCTCACTAGCTGGGTCATGATGTATTTGGGCAAGGCATGGAAAAAAGTGTTAACAAACTCTTTACTGTCCGTGCGCGCACTTTTGGTAGTCTGCGTAAAAAGCACGCTTCAACTCCTGCACAAATTCTTGTGGGGCATGATGCTCCCCACATTGCAAATTGTAGGCTGCTCTGCAAGCCTCTTGGGGATTTCGTTGAACAGAAAAGTGTTTCAAGATGGCCTTCCTATATGTGGACCATCTTGAATGATTCTGGTCCTCCAGCCCCGCAAAGAAACTGGAGTATTCTCGGGAGAATGTCCATTTGACGTACTGCATGCAGCTACTGCTGTCTTTCAAATGGAAAGTCTCCATCATTTGCACAAAGAGCTCCAAGTGTTCCCACACAGAATACTTGGCGTTCTTGTGATAAGGCATGATAACACTCCCGACTGCCTTAATCTGTTTTAAGGGGTCCTTAAGCAATGCCCTTTTTGCCTTATTGGCCTTCTTGCTTCGGGTAACCCTGGTCCATTCATCCTCTGACTCAGAAGCACTGCTCCCAGAGGTGCCCGTCTGATCTTCCAGGTTTTCCTGGATTCTGCGAGTCTGGGAATGGTCGGCAGAATGTGGGGACCTATTCCCTTGTGTCCTGGGATGCGCAGAGGAATCTTCAGATTCCTCCTTGCTGCCCCGATTTGATGGGTACCCCCTCACTGACCTAACTGGGTGGAGGTTTTCAGAATGCCCTTAGAGGGCCTACTCTCTTTGGGTTCTACATTAAATTGCACTGTACTTGGGTGCCCATACCCGGATGCCCGCCCATCCATTCCTGGGAGGTACTGGTCTATGGGTCCCATCCTTTTGGCTGGATAGTAATCTGCCATCCCCATGGCCCTGGGCTCCTGTGCACCATGGGACATGGGGGTGGCAGAGTCCAAGGACTGGGAGAGATGAAGGCCTCTGGTACTAGGGCTCCTGAGGTTATGCTCAGGTGTTTCCCTTTCCCAGCGAACCTCATCTCTGTCAGCCCCTGCTCCCTGTTGCCATGCAAGAGCCTGTGCTTTCAGTTACTCAATCAAGGCCTTACTAGACTCTATCAGTCTCTCCTGCATGGCTACCCTTTGCTGGAGCCTATCATTGTGCTGGCAGAGAGCCTCATTCTCTCTCTGTGCATCCTGGTTAGTCTTGGAGTACTGGGCCAGTCTTTGCTGCAGGAGGGTTACCCCCTGAGTACCATCCCTACTGGCCTGCTCCTTTCTTGCCAGAGCATCTTCCACCCTCCTGGTGTTTTTGATTGATTGATTGATATTGTATTTCTATCGCGCTCGTACACAAGTGCTCTAACAAGTTCTGATGATATTTTTGGAGGTCACCCAGTCCCTGGAGGGCCAGGTGATTTTCTTCCATTTTCTTTTTTACGTTGCAGACTTCCTGGCCTAAGGTATCCCTTTCCTGAGTAAGAGCCTGCATCGTGCCGCCAGGTCGTCCCTCTGCCTTTGAAGGGCACCAGCTTTCTGGCGCTCTTCATCAAACTCTGCCTGGGTATCCAGGTCTTTCAAAATCAATGTATTGCTCTCCTCATTTTCTCTATTCAATTGGCTTTACATGGTGGCTACCTGCCTTGTGCATGCCCTGTTGAAATCTATCTGTTGCTCTAGCTTTTTCTGGCTTTGCAGTAGGAAGTCCAAACCTTCTTGATGCTCCTTCTGCAAGGCCAGAATTCTGGTATCCTGGTCTGCCTTTTCCTGTTGCAGGATATCCATATCCTCTTTTATTTTAATGATATACTGTCTACTATCATTTTCTGACTCCTGGCTCCTTCTGCAGCCTCTGCTCAGAAGAGTCCAGGTCAGATTGAGCTTTCTCTAATGCCATCAGTTGCCTACTTGCCAGATCTTGGCCTTCAGTACATTTGTCCTGTATGGCTCCCATATATAAATATAAATATGCCGCTATCTTGGCAATCTTGTCATGCTTATCCTTGGCTTTAGGGGTCATATATAGTTCACTCAGGGCCACATGTAAGGGACCCTGATCTCTCCATGTATCTGACCCTGTTGCAGTGATCTGGGGTGTGATTGCCTGCAACCACCCCGTCTGGTCCTGCTGAATCCACTCACCTCTCACAAATAGCATATGTAAGAGGTGCTATCTCGCTATTTTGATGTCTACCAGTGTCGACATTCTGGAAATTGATTTTCTTCCTGACTTACAGAAGTTAGTATTTTATTTTGTAAAACAGACCATTTCTTTAGAGCGTTCCTTTGAGGAGTGCTTTTACAGCGTAACACAGCGTGGTGATCCAACAGGATTTTAGTATCCTGTCAGTTAGCACACTGCGTTAAGCTGCAAAAGTGGTAGCTCTAATCCAGAATCCCCGGCTCCGAACCCCCACTCTGTACGTGACTTCAATCTAGCAATCCCACTAAGTCAATGCCTAGTCTGGAATGCCCAAAGGAAGCCCTTATTTACATATGTTTATGTCAAGTTCTTAAATCTGGGTGATGAACCCTTACATAACACCCCTCTCTTTGAATCTCCCTGACCTCACTGAGCCAAGAAGTAGGTTGTTTTGCAAATTAAAAGGTTTATTGGAAAATTAAACAATATATATAGATCACACTTTTATGAATAAATTAATATTTGATAGCACGCTTATGAATATGACAGTGATCAACAGTGGATATATTACAGTAGCACAATTCTTTTATTACTTAGGAGTTGGTATAGAAAGGATAAGGTAGCAGAGAATACTTTGTATGGTTTCAAGGAAAAGCAATGATGGAAATAATGCAGCACAGAAATAAACTGATATGGTTTCAACAATAGATAAGATGATCACTTTTTCCCCTGTGACAATTCACTCCCCCCTTATGCAATAGAAAGAGATGGAAAGAAGAGCACACAGTTTTCAGGAATACAATCAAATGCAGTTCAAATTCCAGTTCCCCCAGCACGCTTAGAGAAAACGGATGATTTTAAAACACAGGCCAAATACTTTTAAATGTGATTGCAATGAAGTGAAAAATATGCTAAAAATGATTTTAATTCCCTATAGGAGATTCTGGGTAGGTGATAGCTACTTTGAATTAGTTCAGGTCAACACTAGCAATGATTCAGGAATGATTATCAGGTTGAAAACGAATTTCAGCAGTGGAAAGCAAGAAGCAGCTATTTTTACAAGTGGTGAAATTAAGCCAACTTGCAATTCCCGGCAATTTTTCCATTGGAAAGCTTAGGTTCTTAGCTTTAAAATGACGGTTAAATCTCGCTTCTAGGACATACGGTTCAAAAGATACAGACGTTTTTGTGGAGGTAGATTTTCCGAAATGAAGTCAAGATTTCAGAATGACAGGTGACACTTTTGCAGCTTTCAAATCACAGAATGGACACACAATTTCTATGCAGTTCTGGACAGTTTGAAATGGTTTGAATAAGATTACTTTAAACTAATAGATGGGTTCTGGACAGTTCTAGATTCTTACTCCTAGTTTTGGAAGGGAATGGACCTCGTCACAGATCTGGTCAGGTTTGGGCTGCGGTTCTCTCACCACAGGACGGTCTCTGGCGCTGGTTCTGCCCACATCAGGGCCTCTGATCTGCTATCGGCACTGCACAGCGGTCTGGTCTGGGTCTGGATACAGCTCTGCTTTCTGGGTCGGGATATGGTTCTAGCCAGAATCAAACAGCTCGCCCGGCTGTTGATTAGTTTGGTTAGGTTGCTGGATTCTGAGGCCTGCTGAAAAGAGTTCAGCTTTTGGGTTATGCCCCTGCTTAAGGTTCTAGAGCTGGCTTCTAGAGTCTGGTCTCTGGATCTATCTGGGTTTGAAGTCGTCCGGCAAAGTGCTGCGCAAGAATCGATGAGTAGTGGAAAAAATGAGTCCCCCTTTGGGTCCCAGCAGTCTCTTTTTATGTATTTTGAAAGTAGGTGGGAAGGCTGACTTTCTATGCCCAATCCTCTGAAGATGCTGATCGGTTAAAGGATTTACTGTGACCTGACTGGAGAACAGAGTAGTGAGCCAGAATGAGTCAGAGTGATGCTATGTTTATGGCTTGGCTGAAAGAACACTCCCCCTTGCATTTACTTAGAAAACAATTTTTCATAACCAAATATGCTTCCCAGATACACATGTTGTTGAAATTACGTGTACACTTCACAAATTAATTAAGACAGGTCTCTGTTTAACCCTGCTATTTCTAAGAGCTTGGGTTCAGAAATGACAACTTATTCGCGATTTTCATGGGTTTCTCAATATTGGGTTCGCCCCAAACCTTACACAGAGGTACACACCCTCTCTGCGCATATGACAGTAAGTTCTTAGGTTTCTAGCATAAACACAGCAGTGACAATATTAATAATTATGGGGTTTGGTCTCAGAACATCCCACAGCGTCCAGCTTAGTCTCAAATTGTGAGTACATTTTTCATGTTAAGAATCTCCAAATTGTACATTTTTGTCCGCTTGGTGTAATTAGTTATCAGTATTCTTATAAAACATACATTTACTCTCAATTCAGTACACCCATTGGTTTGTCCCCGGCCGTAGAAACTTGGCTTGACTCAGAGGTCAAATGTCTTCCCATCCCCCAGAGCAGTGTTGACAGTTCACACCCAAAATCAGCATACCCTATTCAGCTGAAGGAATCCTTTGTCCTGTTTTTCCTGCCAGCAGGGGATCAGTCCAGGGTGCCACCCTCCATCTGATTAACAGGACTATGTGATTTCCTGCCTTGTTACTGAGAGGACTAGGTGTTAAGACTTCCCGGGGACAGCCAGCCTTTGAAGTCTCAGCTAACTCCGGGTACAGTTTAGCTTCAGAAATACAGGTCTCCTGTCGGAATTTAGATCACCAGCGCCGGTCAGTGGCAAGCACCGGTATTGCACTCATTTTTAACAGCTGCCTTACCAGTAAGCAATCCTCAAAATATACTTTGTTCAAAAATGGATGCACTTCTGTGGACCTCAGATTCATGTAGATTCTTGCAGGAGAATGATGTTGATTCCCCCAACAAGGAGGTGGGCTCTTTTTAGTGGTTTTGGTGAGCCCTAATTTTAGCAATTTTTGACATAAAAAAATGAATTTGAAACAGCTCTGGGTTGCTTTTAGCAATCAGTATTGCTATTCCCAAATGGTTTCAGGCTACTGTGTGTGTAGCTCAATGGTAGTTTTTGGCAGTGACCTCCTGTGCTCACTAATATAGCCAAAAGTGGGTGGCAGCCTATTCTTTAGATTTTTACTGTGCATTTTTGGCTGGTTTTGAGCTAGCAGCATGCTTTCCAGTGGCCATTCTGACCGTTCCGCTGCCAGTAATGCACAATGATGTTGCAGGGCTTAGATTTGTGGGTTGTCACCCTCTCGGTATTTGCCATCTTTTGCCTTATCTTGAACTGTTGTGCTGAGTTATCTGTCACGTTGTGCGGTCTGCCTTGCTTGTCTTGTGCTCTGGTGCTCCAACTTTTATCCCTGTGGGGAAGGGAAAGGGCTGTCATGTGTGTGTGATTCTGGTCAATTGCCTGCCTTAGCTTGACCCTTGTATTGGGACATGTCAGGTAAATGGCTCTGGTGTTAGTTCGTTGTCTGCCGTGTTGTGTGAAAATGTTTGTGTTGGAAAAAGGGAGACAGTGTTTTGGAATATCCTATGTGGCAGGATTGGGAAAAGGTGCTGAAAGGAGGGGGATACTATGTCTCGCCCACTGGTGTCCCACTCCCCAAGGACCCAACTTCCAGGTGATCCTCCCTCACTGGTACACCCCCAGGAACTGGATCCAATAGCGATGGCCATGTCCTGCACACCTGGATGACAAATCCCCGGGGACTAGCTAGGGAGACACCCTCAGGTTTCTCACTGCGGCCTCAGGCGTACTATTCCACTACCTCACTCCTTACCCCTATTTTAATTAATGGCCATCTCTGCATAAAATCCTACCCCTACTTAACTTACAGTCAAGAAAAAATATATTAAATCAACTGTCAACTGAATCACAAGCAGACACACTTATTTCATTACCGAAACAAGTTGAAAATACTGTTAAGATTTCTGATGCGGACGCAGGTTCAAATGCCACCACATCTTTCCTTTCTCCTCCGATCCACTTGGATGAGCAAGTAAAACTGTATGTGCCCTGCTCATTTGACATTTTTTCAAAAGAGAAAATTGCCCAAACTGTGACAAACAATAAATAAAAGATATGTGTGAATCCACTAAACTAAAAAGAAAAGTAGCCCAACACAAAAAAAGACCCAAGCTAAAACAAAAACGAGGCGATTCATTAAAATATTATCCACACCTTGCAAACAAAGATAACTAATGTGAATACATTAATATGCAGTGATTAAAGATCCTACTCCTAAGCAGGATATTATATGTATAGTAACATCTCAAGTTCCAATTAAATAAAAGCCATTAGATGACCTAATTGCTGCCTAAATCCAAGGGCAAAGGACAGTAAAGGGCAGTCTTTGGAGTCAGCCTCTGAGTGCTGCTGGAGGAGGAGGGGGTTAATCAGTTCCACCGCCTGACTGCTGCCTTGAAAAGCCTTCACACACGGCGAAGCAGCGGCGAATGGCGGTAAAGGGCAGTCTTTGCAGTCTGCCTCTGAGTGCTGGTGGAGGATGAGGGGTTAATTATTTCCACAACCTGACTGCTGCCTTGAAAAGCCTCCACACGCGGCGAAGGGCGGTAAAAGGCAGTCTTTGCAGTCTGTGCGGCTCTGCATGGATTGAAGGCTGCATCACGCCCTAGCCTTGCGGTCCACAGCGACTGCTGAAAATAAGCTGTGGTTCACTTTGGAAAACCTTTGGGACACGGGCACAGTAGTTGCAGTGCAGGCGGCCCCCGGAGGAGGTGAGGCACTTTTGGGACACTCTACATTTTGTTTTCTCCTGGCCTGCCCTCTTTTGCACACTGCGCATCATGGCTCCCCAGCCAGCATTAAGTCTGGAATTTTTACTTTATTTGTCACGCTGCCTGACCGATGTGCTTTTTTACTCTTCGACACACGCAGCCCATTCTCCCTAGAAGTACTCTGAGCTGGGTGTGAGCTGGGTGTATGTCTGAATGTGTGGCGGAGGGTTGGTCGACTTTTAACCCACCCACCCCCGTCCCCCAGCCTATGTTTCATTTTTTTTTTTAAATCAGCAAAGCCGTTTGAATAAGGGAACCGCCTGTTACCAGGACTACCCTCTTTGTGTACAGCTGTGACTTCCGTTATGACACTTTGGCATTAAGGATTTCATAAAATCGGCAGTGTTCAAAAACCATGCTCCTACTGAATGTAAATTGAACCCTGATGATGTCAATTAAGTCATCTGTTTATCAGCTGCTATAATAAGTTATATTTTGGCCTTGGATATTACCTGGTAGTTTTCATATTTGGAACTTGGCAGTGGCAACTTTGGAACTTTGGAACTTGGCAGTGGCAGTTGGAGGTCAGGGGCGGAGAGACAGACTAAGGCAGCTCCTCAAGCTGTCGGGCGTGCCTTGCCCTCACTGTCTGCCCTTTCCTGAGCTGTTGGGCATGCCCTGTCCATGCTTTTGGCTGCGGTGACCTTTCTTTTCTCTATTATAGAGTTTGCTGGAAAGGAAGTGGAACTGTGTCTCTTATTACACTATTTTTTTTTACTTTCTCTCCCTGATTTCGCTATTTAGGGTATTAGGGTTTTAGGCTGCAAGTGAATCTCCCCCCCCCTTACCCTAGCCTTATGGTACAATTTTGTTTTGACCTGTGCTCTTAGTGCATCTCTACTGATACTCTTTATACTTCCCCCTATGGGGCTTTTTAACTAGTGCCTGTGTGTTTTTATCACTTTGTGTGAATCATTTTACTTTCTCTGCATTTGCACTTTAAGTAACATGCTCAGTCCTCCTATTAATATATATTTTTTTTGGTTTAAAGATCCTAGGACCTTTTTCCCGTGAGTTCCATTCTGGTTTAAGTGAGGGCTGCTCTTAGTGCTACTGAATTATGTCTAAACGTAAGGCCAAAGCTCCCCCATTGGTTCCCAATAAAACTAAAAAAAGCAAGCCCTGTGTTTCGGGTGTGCCAGGAACCCAGGATATTACCGGCATCAATCCTAAATTGAAGCCTAGAAAAGGTATAGGTTCCCAGGTCAATCATGGTCAATCAACTTTAAATGAATACCTTATGAAAATGGCAGGCAAATTGGAAGAGTGCATCCAACACACAGAAAGAGCTATTGAAATTGCTAGCCTACCGTCTAGTGCACATGGTGAAAAAATAATGCCCCTGCTACCCTCCCCAAACTCCTTAATCCCCAGTCTCTCACAATGTCTCAAAACTACATTGAATAACCATCATTTGGAAATTGACCCAATGGTTGGTGAAAGAGGGAGGATTCTTGTTGGAGGTCTAACTTATGAGGAAGTGAAAGAAGCTGTCCATACGGAATCTGCCCCCTGTTGTAGCACGTAATGATTCTTTGGAGTCAGCTTCAAGTGATTTTAGAATTTTGGATGTGGTACTGGACAGAAAGCTAGCCCCGGTTTTAGAAAAAATAGGGGCCCTTAAAAATTCTTTAAGTACAACCCTATGCATTATGGTTGACCTATTAAGAGGTCTAAAGAAAGATATTATGGAAATTAAAGAACTTGTTGTAGAACACACAGTGTTAGCCATCTCTGGGCTCGTACTGGGACATCCTGCAATCTAACTCCCAAACTCCTCAACCAAATTATATAGGGGTGGGACGGTGGCTCATAATCCTATAGTCACTGCTTTACCTATTGTGCCTCCAATACAGCACAATGTTGCACTTTTGGAAGGCACTCTTTGGAAGGGTTCAAAAATAATGGGGGGTATCTGCGTTTAATCCCTGGTCCTTCAGGCAAAATATATAGGTTTACAAAAAACAAGGGTTGGACCAATGGATGTAGATGACACAGATTATTCAAAACATATTATTATACATTTTAATCAATAAACACATAGTACATTATTATATGCAATGCTTTAAAACCATAAATAACAATTCATCGTCATATACTTGATATATTCAACTTTCATCCACAATCCCAATTACACTCATTCATTCAATCACTTCCTAAAACAACAGATTTCACTCAGTGTACGTAATTTATTGTTCTCTTAATACATCTGTTTCCAAAACATAATTATCATGAATATTATTTGACCCAGTTTTAGCTTTCAGGTGTCGTGTTTTTTGCGTTCAATGTATTAACCAGATTATCTTGCATAGTCGTCGACATGTGTTTCGGTCCACATTTTAGTTTGCTGTCTTTCATTCTCGAGACCTTCTTCAGGACGTAAGGTACAAACGATTGGGTCTGCCCTTATGTTTGGAATGGTGTGAATCAGTTTTCAATCTAAAAGACATGCATAAAGTGCCAATATCCCGTGTCATCCCATATTTCTTCACTTTAATTACTATTTTTGTCATGTGTGTATAATATGTATTAACACACTCAACTACTCACTCCCATGTGTCAATTCACTGGATGGCGAGTAGATTTATGGAACCAATCCTTCACAGTGCCTATGACTTAATAAAGACCCAGTGAAACAAACAGAGATACATCTAAGTCCTCTGTATCGATTCCCACTACTATTTAAGTACATGCATACAATTCTAAACTTACTTTTCTTTTGTATTTATAGCCACAGCAAACACATTTTCAAAGTTCTATTTGTCTTGATGTACAACAGAATTCCCCTGGCTCCAGGTACCTATAAAGGCCAGAATATTCTGTAGTCTCTTGTATCATGTCTGTGTCACCGAAATATATTTTGGGCTATGGCGAGACTCGCTACGTTTTGCGAGGCAGTTTTGAAGATTTTGAGGTAAGCTAGTGGCATTTATTGTGCCTCGAATGCAGCTGTTGTTGTTTTTTTAAAATGAAGGGTAGCTTTTTGCATATGTGCTCCCGCGAGAACACTATTTACAAGAGCGTAGTTCCAACAGTGATTACATCAGGATAGGAGGTGTACCCCTGCCTGTCCTAGGTTATGCTGATGACATTGTCATCATAGTGTGTACTCCCATTGCTTTACAACGTCTGGTGGATGTTTACACTGAATTTATGGCTACACACAAACTCTCAGCTGTTATGGCTTGTAGGAGCACAGGTGTTAAACACCTCAAGATGCGGAGGATACTGAGTGGTGGAGAACCTATTCCCAGTGTCACTAGTTTTGTATATTTGGGAATCTGCTTCACTGAGAACTGGCGAGGGTTCGGTCATGTGGACAAACAAAGTACGAGGATGAGACAGGCATTGGGTGGCTTGTCCCGTTTCCAAAACGATTGTTCAGGGCACCCACCAAAACAGCCACCAATTATGGGGCTGCACTGTAGGGCTTTGAACATATTTTAAGTATTGAAAAAGCTGATAATACCTTTCTAAAAAAACTACTTGGGTTACCGCAGTCAGTGCCAAATTATTGCACCCATTTAGAGCTTGGGTGTCCTAATATTGGTGATGAATGGCTAATGGTTAATGGCCCCCCTTGTGCATTGGCTGGTGTTATGGTCAAACCAGAAAGCTGTTCTTTCACTTAAAATCTTAATAGCATTGGTGAAAAGCCCGGCTGTAAAAAAAAATACTGTGGCTTATGTATGTTCAGAAATGTGTGAGTCAGTTAAATTGTGTTAGTCTCATCTGTCCTCCAGCCTTTTTGATTCTGTGTGATGTGAGGGCTCATAAGCAATTGTTTTAATCCATCCTTGAGTCATAATAGAGAGTTCTCTGAATTGGGCATTAGTGCAAATAGAAGGCATGTTGTTCTAACCACTGCAGACACTATCCACCCGTATCTGTTACATTGTAACCAAACCTATGACTGCTGGGTACTTACAAGAGCGCATTTTGACTGTCTATGGTTGGGAGCCCAAACAAAAAAATTGGTCTCACAATGTTCGATCTGAGGCTTGTCCTTGTTGTCAGTGCCCAGTGGAGTACCTTTTCCATTTTGTGCTCTTTTGCCCTACTTACTTGGACTTAATGAGGAAAACACTCTTGCCATTATTGAGGTCCGCCGGAATGTCTCAAGCCAGGCTGGCCCTTTGTTATCTACTGTCTGCTGCTACACTGCCCGTCGCTTGGGACTCGGTGGACTATTTGAGAAAGGCCTGGCATCGGAGAACCAAAATCATTTCTCAAAAATCATCTGAATATTGACAATTTATTGACTACTCAGGTACTCCCCTGGTGGTTTTGAATCCGTATACACGCACACACTTTTTAACCTTATCACCTTATTTAATGTGTTTTTATGTTTATCTCATGCATTTTGTATTGTATCTTATTCTGCATTGTCGTTTATGGAAAATGTGTTTCCGAATAAACGTCTTCATGAATTGAGGAATTAGAAACTTCTGAAAATAACAGTCAATCTAGCCTGACTGTTTCACATATGTCCATCACTACAGTTAAACCAGGAGACGTGAATCTAACTAATGACAAAATACAAGATGGAATAAGGAGATCTGTTTCCCATTACATCTCAAATGGTCAAGATAAGCCACCTGTATCTGAGGGTTCTCATTCAATTTCGATCGCAATTCCATTTTACCAACCAATATTAACAGATCCGAGAAGTGTGAACCCCACAGTGGCAGTCCCCTATCTTAAAAAAAAAAAAAAAAAACATCTCTGGAACAGAATGTACTCCTGCAAAAGCCTAATCCTCTAGCATGGAAGATAGTAAATAAGAACAGAACACTATCTTATAAACAAAAACTCTATAAAAATTGTCATTGACTAGTAATCAAATGTCATGAACATCCCTACTCTAAATTTGATCTCAATCGTTCAAGTATATTGTATATATGCAGGGATACTCCAAAGTTAGAAAACTTCATGTCAACTGACATAGACGCGATAGAGTTTTTAGATGATTGTGATCTCTCTATTGCACGTTTATTCATTCGTTCCGGAGCAATAGCAAATATTATTTGGAGAGAAAGACCATCCTTGTATGAAATGGGCTTTATATTAAATCAAGAGCTTCAGTGTTGGATACTAATGAGGCACAACCACTCTAAAAAAAAACTCTGAAAATCTATGTCTCAGAGAAATCTAAACTTGTGTCTTCCCATCCTGAACAGTGCAACTTTAATTATTGCAATGATTCAAATGTACATTACCAGGCATAACCATGCATAATGCAGGAAACTGTTCACCTTGTCTCCTGGAATACCCGTGGCTTCATATATTTCATCAATTTAAATTAAGCCAACTTGGGCTTATATGATATAGTTATTTTGCAGGAGAAATGGTTACCAGATCTACCCATCTGGGATGCATTTAATGTAGTTATTACTCCAGCTATAACACAATCTAGAGGCCGCCCAATGGCGGGCTTACTTATCACCACTAAGAACTATACAAATCCTCCACTCCATTCATCCAAGTGGTAAAAATTGAAAAAGATGTATATAGTTATAGTAAACATCTATTGGGGCAGAAACCAATATCTTTTTTGAACATGTCTCTCTTATCCTCGATAACATAATGACCGAAAACAACATCAATTTTGTCCTGATTGCTGGAGATTTAAATCTTCACCTATTACCTATAGGGAATGAGATGTGTAGAGAAGAAGAACACACATGGTCTAAAATGATGCAAGAAAGGCAGTACATAATGCTCAATGGAGCCATTAATGGTGATACCCCGGCCAATTATACATGGCGTAGAGACTCCACAAGAGCGATAATTGATTATATTTATACTAACCAAGAATTTTTAGACATAAAAAATTCCTTAGTTATCAAACCAACAGAACTAAGTGATCATGATCAATTATGCCTAACATGGACGTGGAAGTGTTTAATGCTCAAAAAACAAATGACCACTATAGAGGAATTATCACAGCAAATAACACCGGAAATTGCCTCAAGTGGTCGGAAGCAACCCTACTGGAATTTAACAACCTCAAAACAGTTCAAAAAGGAACGTGTTATGTAACATCCATGTAGAAATGTATGCAAACTAAAAAAAACATTCCAAAACAATCTTACAAATACATACTTGTCTTTGAAGGTATACTGAAAGACAGGAAAGCGACCTTAAGATGATCAATTCGAAATCGAAAACATCTTCCACTGTTGGCAAGATTAATTGAAACATGACATCTAAAATTGACATATAAGAATTGGACACAAGGAAGTAAAACTTTGCAATACCAACAAGACAGTGAACAGATGTTGTTACGCATAGCATCGAAAGCATCAGCTAATATATGGGTGTTACTGAATGAAGCAATCTTTAAATCTCAAGCCTCTGTTCAAATTAACCCTATTTCAGAGACTGCATTGAACAATTATTTTCGAGAGGTCTATGATTCCCCACTACCTAAATGTCAACTAAATATAGGAGAGCAAAATTGGAATCACAGGATCCTTTTTGATCGTAATGATCTTCTACACTATACATAAAAACTTAGTATATCGAGGGCCCCTGGACCAGACTGTCCGAATAATAGCATGTTAAAAAAGATGCAGCTATATGGGCCTCTATCTTGGAACACATCTTTAATGAAATCATGCTCAGAGGCATGATCCCACAATCATGGAAAAAATCAATAATAATTGCATTGTTCAAAAAAGGAGACAGGATGGACCCTGGGTCTTATAGACAAATAGCCCTCCTTGACTGCCCAGGGAACATCTTTGCCCGTGTGGTGCTCAAGGAATTCAATCAATGGTTCGTCAATGAAAAATTACAAGATCCTTATCAGACAGGTTTTATTCCAAGTCTTGAAACTAGTATCAACCTGTTTACTTTAAATTCTCTTATATCTCATGACCATCAGAAGAAGCAGCCTCTATATGTAGCTTTCATAGATTTTAGAACAGCTTTTGATTCAGTGCCAAGGGACGATTATTTTAAAATGAACAAACCGCGGGTGCCCCTGGAACCTCTTAAAATGGCTATTTGAATTTCATGACAATACATCAGTTCAAATAAGATTGAGTCAAGTTGACATATTATCCACTCCCATATCCACAACAAGAGGGCTGAAGCAAGGATGTATTCTTGCTTCAGCCCTATTTAACTTTTTTATATCAGATGTGGATATTGGTTTGTTGGACACCATCTTTGACTCTCCAAAATTGGGAGATCATGTGATAAAATGGCTTCTTTATGCAAAGGACCTTGTTCTGTTTGCAAAAACACATTGAGGTGTCTGCAATATGTTAAAAGTCTTGGAAAAATATGCATATAATAACATGATCATGATAAATACGTAAAAGATCCAAATCATTCAATTTGGAAATCAGTCACAATGGGTTGCAATAAACAACTGGAAATGAGATAACACAAGATTACAAATAGTCTCAAATTATATCTATTTAGGTATAAAGATAAATAATCATCCTGCTGACTTACCTCACGACATAAGTTTAAAAATGAAACTCTCCACAACAGTGTCTCAAGCACGTATTATCAATAATAGATATTGAACATTTTAAATTTCTCAAACTGTAATCTATTATAAACAGAAAGTCATGCCCATACTCATACAGATCTGAGACCAAACGCTGGAAAACTAAGGTTTATTGGGATATAATTGAAGGCAAATATTGGAGAACCTTGCTCAATCTACCATCTTCTGTACCTATACCCATAATTAGATATGAGGTGGGTTTAATCTCAATTCATGCGCATTAAAAGTGGAAATTGTGCACCTTATATCGGAAATGTTTGGCTTAAACAATTGGCAATGGCCTATTGACAATTCCATCAGATTATGTCAGGATCTCTCAAAATATTTTCATTAGATCTTGGAAATCTAACGTAGAAGAGTACTTGCACTATGCAGACGTTTCCAATGAACTACTTCTCACCAATCCCACTAATGCTAAAACTAAATTCTGGGAATCCGATTGGACTAGTAACAGGAACCAATGTTTGACATACCAAGACGTTAAGAGAAATTCATTTGCTTTAAAACAATATGGAGTTATTGCACCCTATTTAGAAAAATTGCCAAATCGTCAGCATTGTGCTGGTCTACTACGCTTCAGATTGAATTTATAGTGAACTAGGGAAATGTTAGCATGATGGTATCCACTTACACAACTAACTGTACTGTGTCGATATTGTAAAAAAGCGACTGAAACTTTACAACACATTATGGTTCAATGCCCCAATCTGTAATCAATTATAATTATACACTTCAGAAAGTACTTTGAGGCATATGATGCTGGAGATGAGCAAATGTTGTGGAATTATCTTTTTCACATACAGTCAAGGATCCTAGGTTATGCAATTATGAACTACTTGAAAGTGTTGAAACTGGAAAACATTGATGAGACAATTGAAGAACGTAATGTTAACTGATTGACATCATGATATCCACATGTTGAATATGATAGCATGAAAGTACAAGTGTTTTAATTTTTATAAATCACTGAATATGTTATTGTGTTTTATTATGTAAATTCATGAGTATGAAAATTGTTAAATTGTTATTTTGTTAAATGAATTTGCTTGAATTGTTAATATTATTTTTAAGTGTATATTGAAAGGTTGACATTTTCAGCCAAATCAATAAATACATAAAAAAAATAAAAATAGACCATTGAGTCTGCACAGACGTGAAAATACTACATAAAACATACCTTCCTTAAAGACTGTGCTGCCAATATCAATCAATGGATGATCTAGGATATAACTTGCAATTTGTGAATAGTGACAGCATATGCAAGAGATAGAGAAAATTGTTCTCTCCTTACATACATGTTTTTGAACAGAAGGAAACGTGCTATTGTTCAGCCATTTTTTTAACTTCTGTAAGTTTGCCAAAGTGGATGTTGACAAACTGAATGTTGTTGTCATGGGGATAGGTCTGGAAGCCAACTGTACCAATTGCTCCATTAAATAAACCTTGTTCTACATCAAGGATACATTTCAGAATTACTCTGCTGATTAGGCACAGAGTTAATATTTTCTCCAATCCAGCTCTGCTGGAGATAGATTTTTCTAAGATATTTAGTTATGTTGTTGCTTGTTGACATATAGGTTGTGTCATGCTGTGCACTTCTAGTTTGTCTGTGAAGCTGATATGCAGTATGGGTTGTATTTCTTTTATTTACATTGTCTCATTTAATTAACTACAGCTTGCAAGGGTTGGCATTAAGGACATGCATTTTATATTTTGCTGAGTGAATGGTTGCATGCCATCAGGAGCAGATGGGTTTTCCCCATATAGCTCATGGATTAGTCTACTATTTAGGATGGATTTTGCATCTTTAGTAAGCATATCAGTTTTAATGCTTTTAAAAATGTTAACATAGTTGAGGTCTGCAGACTGACACATATTTTGAGTTAGTGCACTGTACTGAAAATGCTATCAGAGATTTACATTTCCAATGCTGCCGATTGTGTTGCGGCATTGTTTTTGTTCTATTGTTTTGAAAATAGGTTGACCTTTTACTGGTGTTAAATATAGGAGGTCTCTGAAAACAATAATGTGTTTTCCTCCGAAAAGGTCTTCGTAGTCAGTTTTTGGTATTACTACTATTTAGGATGGATTTTGCATCTTTAGTAAGCAGACTAGTTCTAATGTTTTTTAAAATGTTAGCGTAGGTGAGGTCTGCAGATTGCCACATATTTTGAGTTAGTTCTCTGTACTGAAAATGCTACCAGAGATTTACATTTACAATGCTGCCAAGTGTGTTGAGGTATTGTGTGTATCCTAATGTTTTGAAAATAGGTTGACCTTTTTACTGGTGTTAACTGTAGGAGGTCTCGGAAAACAATAATGTGTTTTCCTTCAAACAGATCTTCGTAGTCGGTTTTTGGGACTTCTTGCATTCTTAGGTGAATAAAAGCCAACATGAGGTTGGAAATCATGCTTACATCCTCTATTAAGAGCACTTTCATGTATTGCAGAATTCTGCATACTTCGGTAGCAGCTTATGCTGATAATTTGTAGTATTGTAATTTGTTTTGAGGTTCTACTGGAAGAAGCAGTAGTAGGTGTAAAGCTACACCTCCTATGTTGTAGAACAGCCACAAGGTTGTTGTTTGTTAAGTTGTGTAGAAATTGGCTGATTATTTTAATTAATCATGTTGGTTAGCCTTTGGAAGTGGGAATATTTCTAAGTTATTAGTGATATCATGTGATGGCATTTGGTTATTGTCAAGCTTTGTGTTGCAGTATGTGCAAAGCATTGAGGGGTCCATTATTTTGTATTTATTTTCTGCTGTTAGATATAATGCTTATTTGAACAATTAGGATTCTTCATTGTCCTCTATTTTGTAGGTCATATAAACTGTAATTGTGCTGTTTTTATAAAAAGGTTATCTGACAACAGACACATACTTGGTCTGGTATTTCAGCAGATGTATTTTGAAACTGAACTATTTCTTTTTTTATTTTTTGTATATGTTTGTTAGGAGGTTGGTGTGCATGAAGTTTTCAGTAATGTTTTCTGAAGTTGCTGAATTGTCTAAGTGAACTTAAATTCCAAAGTGCTTACTTTGAATGTGCTCTATCTTTTTAAGGCGTCCTTTGGTGGTTCAATGTAGGAGAGTGATATTTAAATGTTGTAGTTCTAGAGCATGAATTTTCGCATTGTATAGTCTATGCACAAAATTGCATGTAGCGGAATGGTGTGTTTCTAACATTTTGATGTGGCGGAAGGTGCTTTTGCAAGCAGATCCCAAAATGCAGACTAATGAATCTCCTTGCAGACCAGGGTGGTTGCGCATTGGAGAGGAGTCCATTGTTTTGTTCTACTTTTGTCTTTTAGTTTGACATAGGGATTTAGGAATTGTCAAAAACATTTGAAGGATTGATGCCTTACGTTAAATGTTGAGCTGCATGCACATTTGTATACTGGATGGTTTGTTTGGTTGAAAGGAACATTTGGTTGAAAGTTTGTATGGGGATGTTTTTTCAACATGGATTTCTTGTGCCATAGTGGTGTCTCCTATCATTTCATACCCTCGACCATCACTGTCTATGGCAATGGATTTTTTTTTGTTCTTGTTTATACCCCTCTGCATTGAAATATGGCTTTGTGCTGCATATATGAATCCATTAACCTTCACATAAATTTGAAGAGGTATCTATATTGACACTGCACATGTTTAGAAATACTTTTTGTAATGTAGTAATTAACTCAGTTAATGGTTTCTGTTCAAAATCCATATAAACAATGTTCTCTTTAGTAGAAATGTGCTGTCAATAAGAGCTTGAAGGATTAGTCTCCTGCAGTAGTTTTTAAGGGGAGATTGTGACTATTCAGCTTTTGTGATAGGATTGTGAAGAACTACGGTGGAACTACAGTGGAACTTTATTTGTAACATACATTTTTTTTTATTGCTTTATAGTGGTTATATTAAAATGGGTACATATAGTGGTGGATCAGGGATGGATGTGGAGGTTTGCACTTAGGTTGGTATATGGCTTGGTTTTTGTTTTGCGTGCAGGTATGCTGTGGCCGTTCCTCAAGCAGCTCGATTCCCTTTGCATTTCACCTAGAAATGTGCATTTTAATCCATGAATAAGGGGAGCGCGCAGATTTACTTATGCGCGCAGGCTTGCGCAGTGTCGTTTGCGGTGTGTGGCGTTTGCAGTATTAATGCCCTCTTTTCCATGAATCGGGCCCTTAATATAGAACATGGAAATAACATAGATAGCATCGATATATCATTTGTATTCCGGATCATTTTGAATTGTGTAGCCCTTTTTGAAAAAGCATCCACAATCCAATTCTTACAAGCAAAAAAATGTGCTCTTCATAACAAATATAATTCATGAGCTAAGGCCACTAAACCTCTTTTCAGCAAGTTCGTTCCGCAAAGGTGTTTACATTGGAACAAGCAAAACTGAAAGAAAAGAAAAAAGAATAATTATAAAACAAATAAAAGAAAATTCATAAAATATATTACATCAACATAACCATATCAATTTAACTCAGCAATTGTGCTCAGTTTTCACCAAAAACAGTTAATCGCAATGAGATTGGTAATGCATGCATAGCAACATTTGTGTGAAACCAGAGGTTTTCAGTCTTGAAATGATCGCAGCAGATACTGTGCTCATTTCGGGACAAATCCATAACCCACCAAAATGGTAACCTGCACCAGACTCAAATTAACAGAAGGAGAAATGACCCAAAAATGTTGGCATGCACTCTAACTCGTCAATATTCTGAATAAAATTGAGCAGAAGACTCCACATATAAACACATGTGTCTTAAGTATGTTTCAAGGAGTATGTTAGCTTGTCCATACAAGATGATTCCAAAGCTTCCACCAAAATACAGAAATGGTCAGTGGGGGGTTAGTTTCTTTCACCATTGAGCTACTGATACCTTACCTGCAAAGGAATTTGACTGGTTTGATCCTGAGAGAGTGCAGAGGAAATTGCTATAGTACCCACATGATTAACTAGGGTATCATATGGTAAATTCATTTGAATGACCTTTTGAATTAAATCAATCATTTCATTCCAAAGGTAAAATACCTTGGGACACCACACCCTATGTGTAAAAGGCTTCTTACTGGCCCACAATTCCTCCAATATTGGTGGTGAATTGCTGAACATACACTATGTATTAGAGCAGCGACCTTGTTACATTGAACTAGGATCTTCCAATAGCTTTCATTCCTTTGAATACAGCTGAATGACCCTCTATCCCAAATTTCAGACCAAGTATTTTCTGTAAACAGATGACAGAGCTCCACTTGCCAATTGCCCACATAGGATTATTTCTCATTTACTTAAAGAGCAGGTGAGTTAGAAACCGTCATGCAGCAGTTTCTTGAGGGGTGTACTTGTTCTCCCACTCTACTTCCTAATATTATGCTGAGTAATCCAGAGTTGTATTTGAATGTAAGAAAATATATCAGATTCCATAAAATGTAAATGTCCGTAACAGACCTAAAAATCCAATGGATTTCCATTGTGGTATAGCTCGCCTAAACCTAATAGCCCCCCTGCCTCTCAGCGTCGAAATGCAACTCTGGACATTCCATGGGAAAAAGGAGGTCCAAAACACAGGAACCAGTGGCAAAACACAAGCAGTGAACTTGTATTCTGAGATATCTCTCATGTAGTATGATCAATTAAATGTAGATAAGAAGTCCCCTGAAGGATTCTCCCTGGACTTAGTTGCAACCCAAATTAGATCACTGCCAACATGTAGTGCAGATTTACTCTCTAAGCGCATGGCCAGAGAAGCTAATTTACATTCCAAAATACTCCTAGGCTGTGAAGAGAAGAGTTACCTGTGAAGAGGTTCCTGTGAATGCCAGGAGTGATGAGACTGTCCCCAATTCTAGGCCGTTTAAGGTTACTACATTAAATTCATGGAGTCTACTTTTGCAGATCAATCTATCGATCCTGCATTGAATCTGGTGCACAACAGGATTAGGTATGTCAAAAGAGAGTGCTTCTACTACATGCAAGATATCTGGTAGTAGATTAATTTGAACACTTTTGAGCCTACCTATTAAAGAAATCTCCATATTGGTCCTTCCTTTCAAATCCTGAGGGGCAGGGGATAACAAGCAGGGAACATTTTAATTATAGGAGAGATCACCTTTTTATGTGATATTAAACCCCAAGCATCAAATATATTCAAGCTTCCAAGGAAATAGGTCACTGAACATTTTATTTTTGCGGGCCATTCTGATAGCTCATATGCAGATTAGTTGAATCTGGAAAAATGTCAAATCCCTGTGTTTTGTTTTTTGAATCACAGTATTGTTCAATATTATGTATCTCTGTGAAAAGCTATCTGCTTGCCTGGAGCTGTTTAACACACTTCAGGAAATCCTGGTAATTGTTGGGGATAATTTGAATGTTTAAGAAATACAGTGTCAGCCTAATTACTTTTATTGAATTATCAATGTAATCGTTACATGATGGAATGTAATATTGTGAATACAATTGGTGTGTTATCAGTCCTGGTGCCAGAAGGCTTTACATTTTGTGTTAAAATACCCAATTGTATCCTTAAAGAAAATGCAATGATTTCGTCCCACAGCAGCTGTGAAATGTTCAGCTATTAACCAAACCTCAATGAAAAAATGTGAACCAAAGTTAGAAGGAGGTAACACTGCTAAAATGGCCACTGTTGTCTCAATTTTGCAGGTGAATCCAGCCAAGCAGCGGTACTGGACTCATCATGTGTCGGATGCTTGCAGGGAAGTGCTGCTTTGGAAATATGGTGGTATCTATATGGACACAGATGTCATCTCTATTAGGCAGATACCAGTAGAAGACTTCCTGGCAGCTGAAAGCCCTACACTCTGCAGCAGTGCTGTACTTGGTTTCCGGCAGCATCACCCCTTCCTTTGGGAGTGCATGGAAGACTATGTAAAAAACTACAATGGCGACATTTGGATACAGCAGGGCCCATTACTTTACACAAGGGTAGCCGCAAAATTCTGTGAGATGCCAAATTTTGAGAAGGTTGGAGATGCCATGTGCTCAAGTTTTTCTTACCTTCAACCTAAGAGGTTCTTCCCCATCTCCTATGACAAATGGTTTCACTATTTCAGTGTTTGGGACAAGAATAGGGATATTTTTAACAATTCTTATGCCTTGCACTTCTGGAATTATATGAATAAAGAGCAGCGATCAGTGACTGCTGGAAGCAACACAGTTGCAGAATACATCTTCAAGAAGTACTGCCCCGCCACATATGACGTCTTTGTGAAAAGTTAGGCAGATAGATAGCAAAAGCCAAGCACAATGGTCAATCAACATTTGGTTAATTATGCTTCTGTGTAACTATGATTTAGGTTGCACTGTGCTCTAACTTCTGTGATCGGAATACACAAACGATGGTAGGATTTCTAGAAATATCATGTAATGTTAATACCATTTATTATCATGAATCACTGATGGTGGACATGATAAATAGTCCCCAAAAGAGTTTGTTTTTATGGAAAGCTTTTTTCCACAGGTAGGTGGGTTTGGGACCTTTTCTTACCTTGATGTGATGTGAGTATGATAATGTCTTCACTGTTTTACACAACATTTGTCAAACTCTTAGTTGAATTGTCAAGGCACTTTTCCAGATATTTTACTGACATCTGCAACTCGAACCACTGATTATTATTATTAGTATTGTGGCATTTATTGAGCACAGACCTAGTTTCCAGAAGCAACAGGGTACTTTCTAAATCATAGGGGAAAGTATACGGCAAGTTAAGCAGATGATAAGGGAACATTACAAGGGAGGGGGGTGTTAACAAGAGGGAGCGGGCGGGTGGGTAATTTAGCAGCACACGATCTACAAGAAACCAGGGGAGGAAACGGTGAGGATCAGATTGCCCAGTCTCAGGTTACATGCGGAGTAGAGGGTGTGTGGACCGAGCAGGTAGGGAGTATTGTATTTCATTTTTTAAATACTAGTATCTGTGTAAAAATCACGAAATACTCCAGCCCCAGACTTTAAATGGTCCATTAATTTCCCTGTCTTAATCACTACTGCATAGAAACAACAATACAGCTGTGTACATGAGCACTTCATTAAACCCTGTACAGCAACTATGTCTTCAGATTTTCAATAACTTCTTGCATGTTCCCCCTTAACCTTGCCATGGCGTGATAGAAACTCATCCCAATGTCAATAGAAAGGCTTTGTGCACCACAACGTGGCTGATTGCAGCATGCGTGCTGGAATACAAAGAAAATAATGCAATCCAAAATATTCCAACAGTTTCCCTTCCCTCCTTAATGCCATTGTAGCTCAACCTTTCTGTGGCGCCCTTATTTGAGCCTGTGATTCATTTAGACGTCTGGATCACTCGTTCAATCTCATTCCTACAATCACGACAGCCTTTTCTCTAATCTAATCATAAAAGATCCCTCCAATTCCACGACATTATAGAGAGAGAGAAAGTACAGAAAGAAGAGATGGAGGGGAAGCAGTAGATACTGTTGAAGTAGTCAGTAAACATGTAGGTAAGGTCTAATAGCACCTTTGCTACATTGAAAGCTGACTAGCACACACAAGAAGCCCTCCCATGAGAATGAGTTTCTCTTAAAGTAATGTAAAGTAATGGTCATTTGCATGGCGCCTTTCACCATTAGTGTGGTCCCAGCGGGCTGCATGTAAAACGCCCCTGGGGGACATAAATCCAGGTCTGGGAAGTCCGTCAGAGAATTATAGAATGTGCGTGTGTGCATTTTGGAAGTTATGGAACATATAGGAGTTTGGAAGTTATGCAACTCCCTCATAATAGAGGTTTGGGATACTATGGTAGCTGCAAAACATAGTGTGGTCAATTCTTTATTCCAATGAGAACGTCAGTTTCTTTATTTCCCTGTTATAGCACCCACGCGTCTGTACCCACGCCCGCGCACCTGTAAAACTAAAAGAATAAACTGGAATAAATGGGATCATAGTAGTTCAAAGACGTGTCATGGGTAGCATTAAGTGCCCAACCCCTACAACGCCTACATCGAAAACTGCATAGCATGTGAACAGAAGAGTCATGCATGGTTCTGGGCACATGCACACCTCTTTCATGTTGGAGCAAAGTAGGATTCTTCATAAAACATGTTGCATGCAAGCTTCAGATTCTGTATTGAAATGAGGCGAGGAGAAAGGCAGGTAAGCGTGACTGGTGGGAGAATGGTAGCACACTGTGCTGCTGGTCTATGCAGATCTGCAAGCACAAAAGAAGGAAGTGCTCAACAGAAAGGTTCAACTGATGCTAGATTGGTACGAAGACCTAGTGGTGGAAAGTATATTAGGAAAATGTACACAGAACCATATGTAGAGCAGACGCCTTTAGATTGGCAGTGCTTTGTTTCCTTCTTAGTTACTGTTAAGGTGATGATTATATATACTGCTATAGATCTTCCTATTTATGTTAGAACTGACAAATTAGATGTAATGTGAACATTTCTTATTCAGGATGCAAAGGTAATTAGGTAGAAATTAGATCGAAATTGCGAATTGGAATATGATTTTTAAAACATGATTTGTATGCTTATTTTGTATTGCGACGTAAAAGAGAAATGTGTAAGTTAAATAAATCAGGTCTGTCATTCAATGCAAATTTGAAGAATGTGGGGCTGTTGAATCAATCATAATGGAGGAGGACTTGATTATAGATTGGTATATTTGACAAAGAGTATCTCGGTTCTATACAATGAACCCGGGGTTCTCATTATAAGAAGAAGCAGAAGAAGCAGGCAGCTCTGGGATCATATGCAAGGAGCGGGAACGAGGGATAAAGGATTGGGGTTCAGAGAAAGGCAGGTGGAAGAGAGGGGGAAGTTGAGCACTGCAGAAACACACACACACATATACACACACGCACACAACTGTAGCATTTCCACCATCTTAGGTCATTCAACAAGTATAAGAGCAGTCTACTGGGGCAGGCCCCACAACAGGCCATTCAGTAAATTCTAAAATGGTGCGCTGCCCCACCTAGGTAGGACCCCGAGGATATCCAGGGTGGAGGCGTGAGGTTCTTTAAAAAGGGAGCAAGGTAACTGCTTTTATTGAAAAATATTAACACTTCTGGCATTTGGCATTTTACTAAAGGGTATGCTAAGCATAAACAGGTTTGGATACCACTGGGCCTCGTCCTGATAGATAGAGTATACGTTACGCCTCAGGCAGCTACTTTTATTTTAGTGTGTGTTATTATTGGCTGATATGTATTGTGCTTAATGTAGACAGGCACATTCAATTTAAGCAGCACGTTTAGCCCTGAATGTTTTTAGGGTTTCCCATTCAACTATGCTGCTGACTGAGCTTCGTTGGCTTCCGGTGAGAATCTGTATCAAGTTCAAGGTTCTGTGTATTGCGCACTGAGCTGTCCACTCCGTAGATTCGATGTATGATATTGAAGTGCTTCACCGGTTGCTGTTAGCACCCAGATGCCTCTGGGCCTTGGATCACGCTCAAGAAATACAGGTTAGACTAACAGACATACAAGTGAGAAAGGGTGTAGGTGCAAGAAGGAGGGGGTGAGGAGTACCAAAATCAAGAATCACAGTAAAACGCATTCCATGTTGCGCAGTGCTGTCCACAATGGGCAACCAGTTGAATAAGTGCAATTTGCATTTGGGCAAGGTAGCTTGCAAATCCATTTCAATTGCGGAGCAGAGGTTCCATGAAGGTTTGTATTTACTGATCTCATAAGCTAGGTATTTTAGATCACTGCCCGATGGTGTAGAGTGTTTTGGTGGCTTTCCTTAGAGCCAACACATGTTAATGCTGAGGTTGATTGACCGGTGTTCTTAGTTTAAGACATAACAACAGTCTTACAGCCCAATTTTTCAGGAATTGTGGGTGATCACAATCTTTGTGAGACTAGCTCAAAGGATGGGCTCGAACAGTGAAAATAGAACCAGAGCTCTGAAAAGTTCCAACTTTTGCTGCAAGTCTCATAGTTGTAGGATCTTTCTAAAGGTCTAGAAATTAAAGTTTTGCATCTGTATTCACCTGTGAGAGCAATGAGAGTTTTTCCATCAAATATATACATATAATGTCTTGCTTTAAGCAGTAGAAAAAGATAATCCACGTTTTCTGTTGCCAGGCAAAGCAACATGTTTGAGGGTAAGGGTTAAAATAAAAATGATTTAACATGTGGAGATATTGAGACATATTTTGATATGATATGATGTGATATGATAAGTCATTTATAACGCAACTGTACACACGTATTTCTATGCGCGACAAGACAGACGATCTTACTAAGCCTTGTGTCAGTCAGATTGTGCAAGTGTGAGAATGAGAAGTGCAAGGCAAAACGGAGGGGGGAAGTGCAAGGGAGAAGGGATGGGAAAACAGTTAAGTGCGGCCATGGCAGCGCGGCTCTGGAAAGTGCAAGGAGAACATGGGTCTGTAGGGTTACAGTTACAGCCTCTAACTGCGTGGTAGGCCCAGAGACATTGCAAGGGTGACTGATCGAGAAAGAGCCTGGTACCCAGGGAGACTTTGAGGGTAGCAAAGCAACCAGTCTGTACAGAAGACAGGTAGGTTAGCAGGGGAGGATCGAGAAAGCAGAGGTGAAGAGGAACGTTTTGAGCTGCTTCCAGGAACTTCAGGTATTTTGGCTCAAGTTTGAGAGTGGCAAGGAGGGCATTCAAGATGGAGGCACCTGCAGAGGAGAGCGATCTACCCCCTACTCTCTGTCTGGAGAAGCGTCTGACCCTTAGGGAGTTGGAGGTAGCTGAGCGAAGGGCTCAAGAAGGACAGTATTTTGGAAGAGAGTGCTGGATGTAGTGCAGGTCCTGGCCCCAGAAAGCCTTGTGGATAATGCAAAGAGTCTTGAACTTGACCCTTGCAGCCACCAAGAGCCAGTGGAGAGATGTCATGACTGGAGAAATTTCAGGGCCTGAGAGATACAGCCCCTGGGCTTCAGGTCACAGATAGGTCTTGCAGTCCTGTTCTGGATTAGATTATGGCATGAGAGAGATGTAAATGCCCCGAAAATTCAACATCTGAATGCAATAACAATAAAGAAACAATGGACATATTAGAATATTTCTATGGAATGGAACAAATATATGAAGTAAGTATATAAGACTAACCTGTCCGGTGAATGTAATACTAATCCGATTAATACGGACCAAATGTGATAAAAAGTAATTTACATGCTCATTCCTGTTCCCTTAACTTTCAGGATTAGATATCCAAGAAATTTAACACAAATAATAGATCAAGAAACCCTCCTGATGAACCGTCTGAAGGGATGGAGAAACACGTGTAGAGGGAGATAAGAGGGTGAATCAAGATTACACTGTCTATATTGGCACCAGTTTGAAAATTCAAAACTGCACTATTGAGAATTGGGCTTGAAGACTTAAGCAAAAAATGGTAAGATAAAATTGTGAAAATACCCTGTATGAACACAATACAGAGCTTAAGGAAACTAAAGATTGTAATGCAAGAACAGTATGATTTATGATTTCTGAATTTACAACTGATGACAAACAAAGAATAATTTTTGGAGTGCACCAATGAGTCTTTGTCGTTTATTTCTGTTCTGGATTAGGGGCTCTGGAGACAGTGAGCTTCTGCGGGGAGTGAGAAAGTGAAGTGTCCCTTTGCGGAGGTGAAGCTGGTAGTGAGACTTCTTGGTGACATCCGAGATTTGAGAGAGAAAGAGAGAATGGAGTCAAAGATGACACCAAGGTTTTTTTGCCTCGCAGTGAGTAGAATGAAGAAGGCCCAAGGCGGGAGCCAGAGTGAGAGAGGGAAAGCAGTGGCAGAGATTTTTGGCAAAAGACCAGTCCTGAATCATGGATAGACAGTCAGGAATGAGCGAGAGAGGAGAGTAGGCTGAGGGGTGCCTGATGAAAAGCAGAGTGTCATCCGCATAACACAGAAAGTTAGAAGAGAAGGTAGAGATCAGGTGGGCCAAAGGGGCCAAGAAAAGTTTGAAAATTCAGGGTGTAGAGAGAGAGGTGGCAGAGAGAAAGGTACCATGGTGGGCCTGGGATAGGGGGTCCAATAGGAAGGAGGTCAGTCATTCCAGGGCCTGATCTGTGATGCCCAGGTTCCTACGGGTCCATTCATCAGGATGGTGTGGTTGACTGTGTCGAAGCAGAGGAAAGATCAAGGAGGATGAGGACAGAAGGAATGCTGGGATCAATTATTTTCAATCATCCAATGCTGCAGGTCCATTTTATAAAAAAGTGCCAATTGCATTGATGGGACCACCACTGTTTGCACTTGCATGCTATACAGTACCATCAAAGCAATGCCCATAAGTTCACAAGTGGCAATATCATCTTTTACAGTTAACTTTGTAAGAAAAATATAAATGTTGCTTGCCATAAAAGCACGACAGAGGTATTAACAGTGAATTCTTAAGCAATCTGCCTGCTTGTGGTAGGTTTTAAAAACATGCAGATTCCACAGGAATTCACTCCTTTTACTCGTAAAAAGATGTGCTCTTTGAAGGAGTATGAGGAATGCACTGCAGAAATGTTTTTCTGCTTCATGCCTTTACTAAATCTTCAAATTAAATCATGATCTTGTGGAGTCGTAAATACAAGTGTAAACTACTTTGTGCACTGATGGTTTACATTAATTTACATTTCCCAGGATTTAAAATGACCCACTTGGATATATGGAGAAGGGGGGGTGTTAATTATAGACAAGTGGTTGTTTATGGCCTTCGTTTCTGCCACTCATTTGGTCAGGACTGGAAGAATGAATTGTTTGATTCGATGATTGCAGCTAATTTTCTACAGCTTTTGAGAAGATAGGCAAGGAATAAGCTTGTGGCATACCACAGTTATTTCTATGTGTGGAGGAAACAAGTTGCTCCTTCTGTTTTATGCAGGGTAGTCTTACAGAAAAGAGGGCAGGGCAGTGGACTAATATCATGGGATGGACATTGTCTTCTAAAGAGGCAGGATTACCTAACTTTATGAAAAGCTGTGGGCAAGTTTAAAGTAATGAGCAAGGATGATGTGTTCAGTTCTAGTGCCTTGATGATTCTTTGTTTGAAAAAGAGGCGGTTGAATGTCATGCTTTCCTTTGGCATGAATCCTGACTCATGATGTGGAAAAATGTGTTTAACCCGCTATATGTTGTTGGATACTTATTGAATATCTTTCCTGGAATATTTCCAATGAATGGAACATCGGATTACAGATGGAAATATGTTGGATCATCATACATGCCATTAGGTTCCTGCAACAATGGGGTGGTGGTGGATATTTTACATGTTGAATTTCAAGCAGAGAGTTACAAATTCTTTTAGCATGAGTGCAAGTGTCACTACGCTCTCTTTGATGATAGTGATCGGGCATGCATTGCTTTGTTCAGAAGTGACATTTATACTTGTGACAATATTAAGCACATTATCATGAAAGGAAAGTGTATATTTTGGTAGTGGACTTATTTCCTCAATTGGGGTCTCTTCAGATCATTTCTTTTTTTCATATTCCCTTCAATGAATGTGATATAATCCTGGGAACGAGATGCACAATCATATGACAAATTGGATAGACATCAGTTTTTTTTGGGCTGGGATACTTAGTTCATTTAAATTATGAATACATCAGATGTGTTATTATCCACCTCTCTCATTTGGTTCTCTTAGAAGGCTTTCCTTATGCATTTTGTGTTAAATTGATACAGCAGGCATGCTATTTGAAAGTAGACATGTCTATCGGCATTACAATACTCCTCCACCAGCATTGTAATTTTCTAGCCTCTCATTTCAGTAAGTCTAGTTCTTTGCCAAATTATGTGTTTGCATTTTTGCAGTGGTTTGCATTTTGTTGTGCTCATGGTTGCTAGAGCATTAAAGGTTCTGGCTAGCTCATGTTGGAAGCTGTAAGTAATATTTCTGTGGTGACAAGGTGCCCAAGGATAGGTGCTGATGCTGTGAAGGATCTAGTAAAGCTCTCTCTATCTGTCGAATAGGATGGTGGGTAAACAAGTTATGACCATATGATGTAAGACAGTTTTGTTCAGGTTATTCTTTTAAAGAATTGTTGGTGTTCAGACCAGGAGATGGAAATTCTAGGACGTAGGCTTCATATAGATGTCCTGGAAGACAATGACATCCAGTATTAACGTTTCCCAATATACCAAGGTCCTGGACTAGTTTGTTCATAGAGCAATCTAGCGAGAGGGTCTGATCTTGCAACATTTTAAGTTGGTTGCACTAGCTTTTAAGTTGATAATGAGGTCAGAGTGTAGAGGATGAGCCAAGTACCCCCACCTCAACCGTGCCGCCCATATTACCTGTATTTTGGAAACCAGAGTATGTGACATCCACAGAACAGTTGGGATGACAAAGGCCAAAGGGAATCCTCGGGGCAATGCTCCCATTGAGGAATCCATACCTGTACACAAGGAAATATGATAGTTGTTTAAATGAGATTCCTGAACAAGCAGAGCAAATAAACGGCAAAGAAGAGTGGTAACGTCACCAACCATCACCAGTATACATCACACAAAGCTGAGCTGACATACATAGAAGAGATGCAGAGACAGGGCAATGAAGATATTCTATAAGGCATGAAGAAAGTACTAAGAATAAGTGACATCTCAGGATAGAGGTGACGAAGCTTATGAGACAGAAACAGATGTAGACATCAAGCTTTTTTACACGTGTACAGATGCAAAAGAAATGCAAGCAAACACAGTAATCTTCAGGCTAGCTTTATAGTGAATAGATTGCGGCAAACGCCAATATATATATATATATATATATATTCAATGAAAAAACTTTGTTAAAAGGGACGTTATGGTTAAGTTGCGCTACTAAAAACCAATCAAATTCAGTAAAAAAACTTTGTTAAAGGGAGGTTATGGTTCAAAGTAAAACCGGAAAACCCCTGAAATTCGGCAGTTATGGTAAGATAAGCAACCATAACTCGTGCCACCGTGCACTGCTAACACTAACACCCAGGACATCAAAGATAAAATCACAAATGTCATTGATGACATCACTGATGACATCACATGTTCATTTACTTTTCATGAAAACTCTGTAGGAGGGATTCTTATAATGTTGACCAAAAAGTGTCAAGGATCATTTGAATAAATATCATGAGCTAATTAGTGCATTAAGCAATGCATTGATATAAATAGCATTCTATTATGAAGTTCTATCCAGTATACTAAGCAACTCATGCAGAAACTTAGGCAGTGTGTGCAGTATACATGATGAAGGTGCAATGTTCATAATCTTGCCATGTAGAATAATGAAATGATAACTGCTTTCTTATTAGAGTTTTGCGTACTGTGAAACATGTAATAAGTAGCTAATAAAACCCACTCAATACATAATTACACTTAATACAGATAAAACACAAAGAGACAACAACACATACAAATATGAGTATATACAGGGACAGAGAAGTAAGCAAAAAAGCAGAAGTAGTAGCAGAAAGAGTTCATAACCTAACTGATTATCTTTATGCATAGAAATGATTGCTCTGTTTCAAAGCTGCTACTTACTGTATGTATGTGTATCAAATGATGCCAGTGAACCCTAAGGAAAGGAGTGTGAGTACAATGTATACAAATATGAGCATATACAGGGAAGGTATAGTAATAAAAATAAAACTATGAGAAAGTGCTGATAACTCTAATGATTATCTTCATGCACAGAAAGGATTGCTCTCTTTCAAGCCTGTGTCTTCCACTATATATATGTTTCATATGATATGACTTGACCCTAAGTCTACAAATATAGTACCTTTTCAATGTTTACTTCCTGACTGTTACTGAAGAAAACTATGTAAAGTAAAGGAAAAAAAGGGAGAGCCAGCCATGTGATGTCATCAGTGATGTCATCAATGACATTTGTGATGTCATCTTTGATGTCCTGGGTGTTAGTGTTAGCAGTGCACGGTGGCGCGAGTTATGGTTGCTTATCTTACCATAACTGCCAAATTTCAGGGGTTTTTCGGTTTTACTTTGAACCATAACGTCCCTTTAACAAGGGTTTTTTTACTCAATTTGATAGGTTTTTAGTAGCGCAACTTAACCATAGCGTCCCTTTTAACAACGTTTTTTCATTGAATTTCATAGGTTTTTATTAGCGCAACTTAACCATAACGTCCCTTTAACAAGGTTTTTTTACTGAATTTCATAGGTTTTTATTAGCGCAAGTTAAACATAAACTCCCTTTAACAAACTTTTTTCAGTAGCACGCAGACAAGATACAAAGATGGAGTGTAAAAAGCAATTTCTCAGGGATGGCTTTACAGAGAATGTTGCAAAGTAAGAATTTATGCTCGTTCACAGTGAAGGTCAGCTGCTTCCATTTTTTGCTTGTGGGCCAGAGTGGCCCACGACTCGCACTATAAGGTTCTATTGTTTTTTGACCTTGACAGACAGGCATCGTGCCAAAAGACTTCTTTTGAAGGAGGGGTGCAAAAACGTAAGAGACGATAAGGATGAAATTTCTGAAACGAAACCGCTTTTATATATTATATCACTATGAGAAAGATCGTTGGCACAGACGGAGTCGTATTTAGGGACTGCGTTATGCGTAGACAATGGAAAATGCCAATATAATGTAAGTAACCCTTTAAATTATTTTATACCGTAATATAATAACAATAGCGTGGCGTTAAAGCCCGGTTAAGTTGTACATGTTCGTTCAATGTGGCATATTGTTTTGTACCGCGCACTATCACCGCCGAAGTGGTCCGCTGGCGCTCAGACGGCTCTGAAAAAGGCACAGGAGAGAGGGTGGGTTAGTGGGAATAAGTTAACATACTCTGTTGCACTATGCTCGCTAGCAAATAGTTTCATGCCCTAATAAATAAAATGAATATTTTTAATGAAGATCGGCTCGTGAGACTAATTTATGTTTTTAAAACAGGTACATCCTTCCCTACTGTCAATGCCACGCTTTTCAGACCCCAGCTGATGCATTTTTTAACTGCCAGGTGCAGCTCCTAGTAAACAACTTCATGACCCTCACCATTTTATGGGACAATCGCCAAGGACCAATATGCCCTTACGCGGTACTAGCGGCTAGAAGCAACATACCAACCGTTATGGTGGTCTAATGCCTCGTTGTTGGAACAGCCTTCCGATTATCAGTGCGACAACAGTCCTTCTTTTATCATAAACCAACACCCTGTGTAACGCAAAGGAACAGCACGTGACTCAAGGTGAACTTTTGCAGATCGACAGCAAAGACAAATGCAAATTGCTGAATATTCTCTAAACATTTCATGTCAAATAAGTGTACTTTACGAAGTGTACAATCTTGCTGTTTGCTTTTAAATCACAGTTTCATATTCCGAATTGTGGCGCGCTGTGTTGTGAGATGATTTGTGTTGTTTTCCGGATTCTGTATAAAGTCGCGTAGGAGCAGTGTTGGCAACTCCTTAGTAAGAAAAGTAGCTATTGGCCGTCATAAAAGTAGCTATAAGTAGCTAAATGGCGTCATAACCTAATTTGCATAATTCACCAGGTGCATGATGGGTGATTGCCGAGGGCATGGTTGTTATAGCCTCTCATTGAGCTCACCCCTTTTTTGTAATGAAAGTCGCGAATGCACAGATGCAAACTCATTACATCCATATGCATACATTCACATGCAAATGCACTAGTATTTAAATAAACCCCACAATGATTAGATTGTTCTGTTGTCGCTTCTTAAACGTGTACTGACATTTTTAATATGCTAGTATTTTATAATCCATAATGCCTCGTTGTTGGAACAGCCTTCCGATTATCAGTGCGAGCGCAAAGAAACAGCGCGTGAGTCAAGATGAACTTTTGCGGATCGACGGCAAAGACAAATGCAAATCGCTGAATATTCTCTAAACATTTGATGTCAAATAAATGTACTTTACGAAATGTACAATCTTGCTGTTTGCTTTTAAATCACAGTTTCATATTCCTAATTGTGGCGCGCTGTGTTGTGAGATGATGTGTGTTGTTTTCCGGGTTCTGTGTAAAGTCGCGTAGGACTGGAGACGACTGGGCGCATTTGGCTACGCACCCTGTAACATCACGGAGAGAGGCGGGGAATATGAATGCTTTGATAATGTCAGGCTTAGGGGCGGGAGATATGATTTAGAGTTGCAAAAACAGGTCAGCCAGGTCCATGGGGCAAGTGATAGGATTATCACATAATGTCGGCGCACAGCAGCCTGATTTATTGTTTGTTTAGTGGACAAAAAGTCAGGTAAGGCCCATAGGAAATTGTAATGTCAGGGAAATAAGGAGGGTTCTTAGAACGCTTTTAACCGGACAACGCACAATACGAACAGCGTTCTCAGAACACCCCCATTTTGTTTAATTGCAAACATTTCAGCACCGCGAGTGTTCTTAGAACACATTCAACTTGCCAGAGTACAATACAGACAGCGTCCTCAGGACACCCCCATTTTGTTTATGTACCAACATTTAAGGACACAGCAAGTGTTCTTAGCTCAATTTTAGCTTGCTTACGAACAAAACGGACACATACTCCGTCCTCGGAACACCCCACCATTTAGTTTATATAGAAACTTTCAGAACAGCCGTGTTGTCCGCAGACAAATTGAACACAACAAAAGCGTCTAGCACATAAATAAAACAGAACATTGAACCTATTTCATAGTCCCCCCACCCTCCCCAAACACTTGTACACACCAACACACTCCACTAAATATAATATTTAATCCAAGTACCACAGTGCTGTCCGCGGTCGTCGGAGAATGCAAGATGGCTGGCGCCACAAAAAATCTGACGCGCTTCACGCACCACGCCATCCAATCAGCGAACACGTCGCATGTCCTTGGACATCACGCAAGCCGCTTGGCCAATCAGGGCGCTGTCCGCGGAGCGAACAGGGAAGTCCGTCCGCGGGGTGAAAGGAGATATCACTAATTTTTTTGCCTTACATTTTGGTCATTTTAAAAAAAGCTACTGGACGGATTTACACCAAATTTGCAAAAGCACGCTTTCAGGACCGAGCCCCTGCTCCTGCCGCAAATGTCGTGTAAATCCGTCCAGCGGTTTGAGCTGTAGGCGTGCGCAAAATGTTTTCCCATTATGTCTATGGGAAAAAACAAAAGTTTTGGGACCCCCCTATAACTTTGCCCCCCCTGGACCAGACCTCTCCAAACGTTGCAAAAAAATTCAGAGTGGGCCATATACTTGCAAAGTTTGGTGAGGATTCGTCCAGATGGAGCGAAGTTATAAGCCACCCAAAAAATGCTCTTCCTGTGGAAACACCAACTTAACCATAACTACATGGACGCTACTATGGAAGTAAAGGATGGATGTTTCCACTAGGCATTATAGCACTGCTGGACAGTAGCAAGAAGGACTCATTTTCAGTATGTCGCAGTTATAAAACAATTGCAAAGTGAATCTCAGCAGACAGGGTTGGATGAGCCAAGAAGCCAAGGTCTTATCAAACTGGAGTAAACTGACATTTTCTACAAATTGTGTGAAAGAACAGAACTCTTGTTCAGAAGGCACGAACAAAACAAGAAAGATGTCAGAGGTTCATTAAAAAATTGTATTTTAAATACACTAGAAGCTCAATTTCATGGTCTCCACTAACCTGGAAGAATAACAGTAATTATGAATAATAATAATAATAATAATAATAATAATAATAATAATAATAATAATAATAATAATAATAATAATAATAACTAATAATAATGAAGTTGGACGCGCAAGATGGTCACACCTACGCATGAGGGCAGAGTGTGCCTAAACTCCTTGAATTCCTCAGAGCTAAGAACACTCTCAAGGCCGAGCTTCAAAGCCTAATTGACAGTACACCACTGAGGTGATGTTGGATTGATATGCTAATTGGTGGGAAGCTATGGTTAAGGCAAGCTCACCAGCACCTGGATGGCCAGGCTGCATGCTACTAAACGTAGTTGGAATGGTACTGACGGACGTTAGAGTGCCAACCAATGATAGAAGACTGCATAATTAAGGGTCCTATTGTTGTGTAATCAATGGGACGTTGTGTATTTAGTGACATTCATAGTGGTAATTTTTAGGGTAGGGCTTAGTTCCCCCTCCTGATGTTAAGAAGCCTATCACTTTCTTTCACTTTCTTATGTTAGTATGGCTCATATACTTAGATGTTCATTGAGAGCCTTTCATCCATACTCATTGGTTTTTGTAGTTTGCCACTTAGGATGACGTTAATAAAACGTAGGTTAACGTCACTGATGACGAGTTTTGTGTATAAGATCTCAGTTTTTACTAGAATGCATTGAGTAAGAGGATCAAGTAAGTTTGTTGATGTTTGTTGTGCTCCATGTTTTAGATAATTGATATTAAAATAGTTCTCCTTTTGTCAACTACCTGAGTCGTTTTGATTATTGATGTATGAATACAAATCTGCACCCCCATCCATCTCCTGGGTAATTGCTACTCATCTTGAAGGGATGGGTTATCCAGTTAATGTGGTAGTGGAGAGGATGTTTCAGAACCATCGACATAAGTAAACTTTAGAGTCCCAGCAATATCGAACGACCTTTGCCATTCGGCTGAAAGGACGTGAAGCTCCCCTTAAATAGTGGTTAGTGTAAATTCAAAAGCTTGCAAGCGCTGTGTGACTGGTCCCCTGGTTTTAACAGAATCCCCTCCCACTTCTATGAGAAGCTGATCAGACAGAAGCTTGCAGAGGCAGTAAAAGAGGCTTATGATCCCGAGAGTCGGAAGACAAAAATGCGAGTGGTGAGTAAAAACTGAGAGAATTGGCAAAACGTATGGGTATTGAGTGAAGAAAAGAAGTAGGAGAAGGGAAAAGTGAGTAACGGAAGGAGCCAGGATAAATATAACGTGAGAATAAAAGTATTATATATATAGTGAATAGACATTAACTTGAGTGTGGCCAATCAATAGAGGTATCATGAGAGAGGACACGATAAATAGAGTACGCCCCAGCCTGCATTTTAAAGAACGTATCAGGAGAAATCTTAACCTAAAATCTCATAGTGGAAGCAGAGACCAGGAGTCTTATTAAAGACAGACTTAAATAGGTTGATTTAAAGTCTGTATGGGGTATTTTGGAGGGCAAGACAGGTCTGAGAGAAGACTGTATAGAAGAATGTATGTGACCGTCGAGCTTGTCTGTTTGTTTTATGTGTTTATGAAAATGATGACATCATAAGCGGAAAAAACTGATTGATTGTTTTAAAAATGTAAGTTGATGCTGTTCTTAAACATGATCAAAATACAAAATGTTATTTTAAAGGGTTTGGAGCCGACGAGTGGTGCACGCTAATATTGTGTTATTATTCTGAAACATATTTTTTAAAGCTGTGATTAAAGCAAGCGAGTGGTAAAACAGGTTAAGAGTGAAGGGTTAAGAACGGAGGATGTTACTCCACTTGTGCACCTCTGCAAGCAATTGCCGAAACATGCACCCAAGCTTAGACAGTATAATGCAGAATGGGTTAAAGGAACCGCGAATAAAATGTTCATGCCGTGGCAGTTCTGCAGCATATGACAACATATTTGCATGCAGCATATACGGGAAAAAAGCTAGACAAGCAACTAGCTAGCTTAGAGCTTTGGAAATTGTACCAAGAGGAGCGAGATGAGCTGCCTCCTGTAGATTGGATACTCAATATATGCAAAGAGGGGCGTGAGGAGCCCTCTGCTCCCTTCACCCCGGCTGAAATAGAAGACGAGCATAAGAAAGAATATGGGCTATACCCATTAAGGGAGCTTAAAGCAGCAGCAGGGTATAGCAATCCAGCATATGAGTCACCTGTGCAAAGCATTGACGAGGGTCCAGAGAAAAATACTGAGAGAGATGTAATCTCTAAGGTCCCAAGGGACAAGGAGAGACGTGATAAAGAGAGAAGTGAACGAGCATGCACATCATAGAAATTGGAAGAGAAATACAGAGATGGAAGGGAGAAAGAGATAAAACTGATGAGTTAGCGTTCTTACAGAATGAATGAATGGGTGATCAGATTTTGCTTGAACTCGATAGTAAAGGTAACGAAGATGTAAGGCAAAGGAAAGATCAAGATGAGCCAGACAAACAGGATAAAGAAAGAGAGGAAAGATTGAAAGATAAAGGAGCAAAAAGAAGGATAGACAAAGACAAGAACAGTTATATCAAGACGAGCAATTGAGAAATACAAGAAAGGGTAAATGCGCAAAGAAAAGTGATAACAGACAGAGAGCAATCGATGAGCAGGAGGGGCTAGAAAGAAAAAGAATGGAACAAGAGGAACAAAAGTTGAGGGAAAAAAGAATACAGAGACCAAAGGATGAGGAGATACAAAGGGCAAATGGGAGAGGAGATATGAATAAGAAAAAGGAAGAAGACAGGGTCAGAGAGGAAGCAAGGAAATTAAGAGAATTTGACAATGATATGGAATGTAAAAGAAGGCAGAGAGCATGCAATCTTGATCGCTTGGAAAAGGAAGAAAGGAATCCTAACCCAGAAGTAGCATGAGAGGACATAGAGGAATTCTTCCCAGAATACGAGTCATTACCAGGCCCGTCTAGAGTAAATCTAGAGGACGAGTTTGACTCTAGGAGCATTGGGGAAGCAATAGATAAAGTATATCATGAAATGAAAGCCCAGAATGAATCAAAGGGAAAGGGAAAAAATTATCGACTTGAGAGCACTCAATTGTACTGCACAGAGGGAGCTTCGTGTAGTATGAATCATTAAGACTGTCTTTAGATAGACTGACACTGAATAGAGATGAAGAGGAGAGAAGTTGCATAAGTTGGTCACAAGAAATATCAGACAATGACAGAGACACCTTCTATGGGGAAGAGAGAGAGGATATATGTGGTCCTGAGGGATGATTTTTTAGTGGATAAAGAAGTAAAATAGTCAGATTTAAATGCACCTATACATAGGGCGTCAGAACCATTGACACAGTCTGATCAACCTAAATGGCAACTCCACTGTGAGTCGCCACCATACATGAGCTGATTAAGGTCGCTTCCAGGAAGAAGGCGGTGCAGGAATATTGTCTCTGCGGTAGACAGGCACATGATGAGAAATGAAAATGAGTTTGGGGCTTGACAGTTTCCCTTGCTAGAAAAAAGGGGGGCCAGACCAAAGTATATACCGTCACTCCAGACGGACAAGGATAATTTAAGGTGTAAACTCTCCAGTTTAACTTCTGGCACTGGGAAATGGATACATGAGTTAGTAAAAATGACTGAAGGATATACATTGGCTATATGGGATATTAAGGGCCTCATTACACGGTAGGCGGAGGACCAAGGTGCTATTAGCACCTTGGTCCATGCCGGTAAAATACCGGCACCGCCTTGGTGGAAAGGGGAATTACCGCCCTATTCCAAGGTTGGCGGGGTGGTAATTCCCCCTTCCCCCATTGCCCTTCCCATTTTTGCCCCTTAGGGCTCTATGGGAATGGGTAAGGCGCTAATTACGGTGCCGCAAATTGCGGTACCGTAATTAGCACCCTGGTCCCTTTGCGGGTTGGTTTTTAATGCCTGCTAAACAGCAGGCGTTAAAGTACCTACCCGCAAAGGGACCTCGTAGTAAGGCGGTAAGGGTTAACGGTCACCGGTACCATTACCGGTGACCGTTAACCCTTACCGCCTTCCGTGTAATGAGGCCCAAAGTGTCTCCAGATTGCCATACTTGGTGATAGAGCTGATGACGAATGGTCAAGGGCAGGATATGCTGGTGTTACTACAGTTAACACTGCTCATGATGGAGCACCGTTCAACAACTGCAGAGCGGCAGAATGGAAATCGCTTAGAGTGCTGTATCCGGACATGTCTGATATGGAAGCTATAATGACATAAAAGATGCAAGAAGGGGATGATCCGCTTGTGTACACTCAAAATTTCCAAGAGCAGTGGGCCTTGGAGACACGCAAGGCTTGGGGAAAATATATACCTGTGTTCTATCATATATTGCGCCAAAGGCTGCCAGACCCTGTAAAAAAGCAGCTCAAGAAGTTAGTGAGTATGGAAGCAAAACCGTGATCAGAAATTCAGCTGACCATTGTGCATTATTGCAGACTTTTGCAGGAAAAGAATTTCAAAAAGGATGATGTAAGAAAAAGTGAAGAGGCAAAATTAGTACAGAAACAACTATCCAAATATGCCATTGAAGGGGCAATGTTGACTACTGTGGATGGATCGAATTCACAGCAGACGACGAGCATGCCACAGATGAATAATCAAAGGCAGCTCGATCAAGGCAATAATGGATTTGCTCCACAAGGAAGGGGAGGATTCCGAGGAAGCGGTTTTCAGAATAATCAGGGGAATTGGCAAAATAATCTGGGAAACTTCCAGAATAATCAGTGTGGGTTTCAGAGTATGCAGAATGATAATCAAAACATGGAGGATGGACAGATTCGGAGATCTCCTACATGTTGGACATGTGGGATAACAGGGCACCTTGCTTGCATGTGTAGAAGTCAAGGGGTCATGCAAAATGGCACATTTTTAACAGGGGGGACTTAAAACCAGCCTGCATATTTGCAGCAGAATGGAGATGAGTTTGTGCAGAATCAAACGATGCAGCGGCAACAAGCACAGCAGGTAGCAGTTAATCCGCCACAAGGGCAGTCACAGTAGTCACCTATGCAGATTCAGTAGAGAACAAGCACAGGACAGCTAATGACTCCTGGAATAGGGAGTGTTAGTGTTGATGGAGGTAATCCTTTTACAGGTAATGGAATGAAGTGTTCAATACTATCCGTGAAGCCGAATCCTCACGATGAACCAAGGGTAGACGACAATATAGGAGGCAAATGTTTTTGTTTTTAGTAGACACTGGTGCAATGCGGTCATGTATACCGAAGGGAAAGTTTTCAATGTCTGGAAATGCCATGAATACTCAAGGTTTCACAGGAGCTACAAATAGAGTTCTTTTCACTGAACATTTCCAGTCTCTATAGGAGAGTGTGACATGTTGGTACCATTGCTATATTCAAGGCAGACACCTGTCAATATATTAGGTCGAGATTTAATGACAAAGTTGGAAATAACAATCTCGTTTACTGATGAAGGCATAGTGTGTTCAACATCAGGTATGCAATATTGAAACGTGAGTGAAGTTATTAGGGCATTTGCAGGACAGATAGCCATGAAAGCAACACCATTAGAAGCAGAGGTTTTTCATTATGGAATACGCATTCTGTTGACATGGCTACCAGGCAGAACTATGAGAATACCTGATTAATTTTTATTTAGACCAAATATAACTATGCGTGCAGAAGAGGGATGTGTTTTTCCCTTAGAGCTACAAGTAGCGGTAGTGCGAGGTGAAATGGCTTAGCTTGATAGAAATGATGATGAAGGCAGACGATGATGTGCAGTAATTGCCATCGGGGAAGGCTACAAATAGACTGACGCCACTGATGATCTATTTGGAGATCATCCATCTGATGACGAAGTGATATTTGACATGAGTATTACTTATTGGGTGAGAGCAATCAAGTGAGAAGTTCCTCAGAAAAATATTTTAGCTCAAAAACGTCCCGAGTATTTTGACGAAGACATGGTGAAGGTGTTAGTTTCATGGACAACAGGCCCCTATGACGTAGGCCTCTTGAAGGGGGTTGGAGAAGTCAATATTAAACTAAAACCAGGAGCAATTTTACCACAAGCACAACAGTATCCCATGTCTAGAGAGGCAGATGAAGGTATTTTTAAGACGATTTCTGCCATGATGTATCAGGGTATCTTAGTGACGTCAGAGTCACCCTATAATATGTCAATTTATCCTGTGAAAAAGGGGAAAGATAGGTCATGGAGACTAATTGAAGATTTGAGGCCGATAAACCAGATTGTAGACGCAGAGTCCCCTCTAGTTCCTAATCCTGCTACAATCTTATGTAATATACCTGCTGAAGCATGATATTTTACTATGATTGATTTGAAAAATGTGTTTTTCTCAATTCCACTGCATAAGGACTCACAGCAGCTTATGTCATTTACGTTCAGTCAAACTCGCCTGAAAAGTACTCACTTACCTCAAGGGTATTGTCAGTCTCCATCGATTTTCAATAGATTCCTCCAGATGGACTTAAGCAATATTGATTTAGGAAGTGTTTTGTTGCAATACGTATATGACATTTTAGTTGGCAGCACTTCAGAGGAAAAGTGCAGACGCGATTATGGTCAGCTGATGGTTGGACTTGCTGACAAAGGATATAAGGTTGACAAAGAGAAGTTACAGTATTGTCAACAGGAAGTGTTATACAAGGCCAATTGATTTCACATGAAGAAAATAAGGTTACTCCTGAGAGAGCTGAGGCTATTTTGAAAACCACAAAGCCACACACGATCAAACACATGCAGAGATTTCTGGGATTATGCAACTATGTGAGAGCATGAGCCTTTGACCACAGCTCATATATAAGACCTTTATTACAGGCTTTAAAGAAAGCATGGTCAACGCAAGAAAAGATTGTGTGGACTGAGGAAATGGAAGAAGGATTTGATTTTGAGGAAATTTGCACAGCTCCAGTTTTAGGGATTTCTAATTATGCTGAGGAATTATTTTTGTTCTCACATACAGATTGCACTGTTATGACAGCAGTCCTCAAACAGAGAACCACATTGGGGTACAAGCCCCTTGCATATTACAGTGGGATCTTAGACCCAGTAATGAGGGGTCACTTTCTTTGTGAGCAATCTTTGGCAGCTGCCGCTTTCGCCATGGAAGGCTGCAAACATAGTGATAGGATGCTCTATAATGTTATTTGTTGAACATGCACTGTTTGCCATTTTAGAGAAACCAAAAGACACGTTGACTTCTCAAAGGGCTTCTGCCTACGAGGTAGTCATATCAAATCCGGCTATCAAAATAGTTTGATGCAGAATAGTGAATTCTGCTGTGTTTATAGCTGAACCACTGGCAGAAGACGAGCATGTGCTTGACTGTTCGAACTTTGAAGAGTTCTATGATGAAATCCCTAGGATAAAAGAAAATGCATTGACAGGCGGAGAAATTGTTTTTATTGATGGTTCTTCGAGGGTCGATCAAAATGATGGGCAGAGATACACAGGTGCTGCTGTAGTAAAGCACATGACCAATGGGGAGTTTCAGAAGACGGTAAGTATTTGTCTGCCGCCTCATTATTCAGCACAGGCTGCAGAGTTAGTGACACTGATTGTCTTGCTCGGAAATCATGCAGACCAGGAAGTAACAGTGTACAGCGACTCCGCCTATGTGACATCAACAGTGCATGCAGGGTTAGCACTTTGGAAAAGGAAGGGCTACCTCTGAGCGGATGACATGCCAGTGCAGCATGCCGCCTTATTGGACAGGCTTATTAAGGCACTGCAACTCTCAGTAGCCATTGCAGTCGTTAAATGCGCAGCACATACTAAAAGGGCAGACTTTCGCTCACGTGGAAACCAAGCAGCAGAGATGAAGCCAAACTTGCTGCATATTCAGAAAATGTTATGTTATTTGATACGTCTGATGTAAATGAAAAAATGGTTGTAATGATGAACGTGTCTGAAAGAAATAATGATTTGTTAAAGCCAAAATTAATAGAGGCTCAGGGGGAAGCACCTCAAGATGAGAAGGATTTGTGGATGCAAAAAGGGTGTTCTTTAAACCCCTCTGAAGCATTGTGGCAACAAGACAACACTGGTAAACCGGTGATGCCTGTAGCCTTATTGAGGGTGGTGCTTGAACAGCTACACTACCCTGCGCACAAAACTAGAGAGACCCTTGCTGCAACTATTGCTTAGGATTGGTTTGTACCAAATTTCTTAGAACATGTTGCGTTTTATGTAGTTAACTGCATTGAGTATCAAAACTTCACGGCTGGGCATACACTGTGCACAGTTAGGGGAGTTATTCTGAGACCTAACGGCCCCTTTCAGTATTTACATATCGACTATGTCGACATGTTGCAAGTATGTAATGGATATAGATACATGATTGTAGTAGTTTGTCCCTTTTGTTTGTTTTGTTTGTTTATTATTTATAGGGCCCCCTGTACCCTTAGGTAGCTGGGCGCACAACATAGCAAGCATACATATGGCCTGGTTACATTTGCATAGGTGAATATATACAGGTGCAAATAAAGTTACAGTTTACATTGTTACAAGTATGCGAAGGTAGTTACAATAATAAGTTACAATTTGCATAGTAACAGCTATGTACATATGCATGGATAGTGATTGTTAGTGCATGAATTCTGACGGAGACGGAAAGAGTAAAGAGCTAGCATATGTGGCGATGGGTTATTGGTCTTTGTGCCGTAGCCAGTTATGGGTGTTGCGCCCAAACCTATTATAGGATTGGTCTCTTCTTAACTCGACTGGTAAAGCATTCCAATGCTGAGCTGCTTTTACTGGGTAGCTGTTTCCACTTGTTTTTTGTAGGCGGAATCTGGGGACTTGGAGACAGTAGGAATTGGCTGTTCTGGTTAGGCGTGTAGAGGGTTTTCTGGTTATTCTTTACTTCAGGTATGGTGGTGCTGTGTTATGGTGGTGGTGCATTTAAAGGTTAAAGTGACCATTTTGAGGAGGATCCGAACAGTGATTTTTAGCCAATTGTGATTTCAGGGCCATTCTGAGGGCATTGTTCTGAGAGTTTGTAGTTTGTTTGTGATATATTTATTAGCTCCTACATAAAGTGTGTTGCAGTAGTCCAACTTAGAAAGGATGAGGGCATTGGCTCGAATGTTAAAGCTGGCTGGTGAGAGGAAGGGTCTCCATGCTTTGTTGAGTTTGCCAGTGTAAGCAGTGGAAGACGCCAAGGAATGTACTTCTTTCCTTAGGGAGAGTGTAGAAGCCAGGTAAAAGCCTACAGTCTTCACTTCTTTGGCAACAGTAATTATATTACCATCGATGTTGAAGGCCCTGTAGTTGTCGTTAAGTTTTTTAAATTATTGGCTGAGCCAAGGATTAGGATCTCCGTCATTTAGGCAGAGACCGTGGTTTGCCATCCATGCCTGAATGAGGATTTAGATTTTGTTCACTAAGGCTGTATCCGATGTGTAATTGCCCGTAAGGGGGATAAGGATCTGGGTATCATCTGCATAGTTAGTGTAGGTGATACCCAGCCTGTCCAATTTATCAAATAGAGGCTTAGCGAAGATATTGTATATGGTGGGCGAGACACATGAGCCTTGGGGGACTCTGCATGTTGTTATGATTGGGTCTGCAGAGGCTGCCGTGGAAAAAAACTCTCATTCTTCTGTTACCAAGAAATGATTAGACCCAGGCTATAGCCTCACTTGAAAAGTGGGCTGCCGATGCTAGGTGATTGTATAAAACTGCATGGTCCACCAAGTCAAAGGCCGCCGACAGATCAAGAAGTAGTAGCATGGCTGTATTTCCGTTATCATTAAGTTCATCAATTTGGGCTTTAAGATCTATTAGGGTTGTCTCTGTGCCATGTTGGGGTCTTAAACTAGTAATTGGTTTGTTTCAAGGTATTTGAATTTGTAAGTAGGCCACTCTGTCAATTTTTATCAGAATAAAAGGGACAGTGGTAATGGGCCTGTAATGTGTTGGGATGGATGGGTCTAAGGTTTGTTTTTTAAAGAGGGGCAATGCCCAGGATTCTTTTAAACTACTTGGGACCATGCTTAAACTAAAGGAGGCGTTGATGAGGTGATAAATGGAGCAAAATCTCTGGCTGCATCCTTGATTATTTTGGCGGGGCAGCTGTCGCTTTGCAATTTGAGGGCTTTAGTGAGGTAATGATTTTTTCTGTTTCTTGAATAGAAATTTTGGAGAAATGTGAATGGTGCTAGGTCAAGTTTGTTGCTGGGGAGGTACAGTAGAGGTTTCCATAGGTGGGAGTGAGGCTTTTTTTAGCACAATTTTAGTTTGCAGTGTTTTTATTTTATTTGCTAGGGCATTTTGGATATTGGTACTCCATTGTTTATCTTTAGGTAGATTATCCGGAGGAGATATAGGGGATTCTAATTTGCGTAGAATCGTGAATAATTCCTTGGTGTTAGAAGATGCTTTGAATATCCTTTCGTTACAGGCCTCTTTTTTGGTTTGGATGATTTCATTTTTATATTTAATGGCAAAGAGTTTGAGTTTTAATTTATTTTCATCCATGGGGGTGTGATGCATGTAGCTTCTAGCTTTCTTTTTCCAGTCTAAGTTCTTTTAGGTGAGGGGTGAACCAAGTGTTCAGGTGAGATTGTTGTTTACTCTTGCAGTTCTTAAGAGGCCCGACGACATCCAAAACGTTTTTTCATAGCTTATTATAGTGGTCGACCAGCGTGTCTGGGTTAGAGTTGCTTGGTAGGCCATTAATCAGTGGAAGGAGACCAGGTAGGATGTTATTAGTTGTGATGTTTTTTCTAGATCTGGTAGGGAGGGTGGGTGCCATTATTTTATCTTTGTTTACTTCTTTGTTGAGTGTTAGGCTGAAATCAATCAAGAAGTGGTCGGTCCAGGTTTGGGGTGTAAGTTTGGTATTTTTGTTTGGGCAGTTTGAGGTGGCTACCCAGTCAAGGGTTCTGCCTTTGTCATGGGTGGGGGTGAGGACTTTTTGGGATAGCCCATGTTCGTTGAACATGGTGGCTATTGGCTTGTGCTTGTTTGTCGTCAGGGTCGTTGAGTCCTAGGTTAAGGTCACCAAGGATTAATATCTGAGATGATTCTTCAGTATTGCTGGCTATCAGACTGGAGATATCCTCTTCAAATGAGCCTACGGGCCCTGGCGGACTGTAAATGAGGTAGATAGTCAGGGTGCGGCAAGGGGATATGGGCAGTTTAGCAGATAGTAATTCACATGATTTTAGTGGTGGTAGCGTTGTAAGTCTTAGTTCCATATTGGATTTGGCAATGATGGCTAAGCCACCTCCTCTGGAGTTAGGTCTGTCCATTCTTAAGAGTTGGTACTCATTTGGAATAGCCAGTGACAGTGCTGGGCCTGCTGCATCATGTAGCCAGGTTTCTGTGACCGCTAGGAGGTCAAGATTATCTGAGGTTAGGATATCAGCTATTTCAGTTGCATGGGCCACGATGGATCTGGCGTTGATTAGGGCTCCTGATATTGTCGTAGTTTTAGGTGGGCATTTGATGTTTAGGGTAGTGGAGGTGCGTTCATTCCGTATGGCAGTAGCAGGGGTTTGTGGAGATGCTTTTGGCAGGTCCCTGGGAGTATTTTTGGGGTTGGTGCAGTGGTTTAGTTGCATATTGGGCGGTTTGGGTTCATGGAGGGGGGAGAGTCTGGCGTGAAGCCTAGTGTTTCTGGAGATGGTAGGGCATGGTCCGTATTTAATTTGGTCCATAATTGCCAATGTTAGAAGAGCGAGGAGCAGGAGGGCCGGTATTAGTAGAGAGGTGCTAGCATACATAATGTGGTGGTTAAGATCGATTGCCAAGAGAGGGGCAATAGGTTTGTAGCTTGGTGCAAGGTGTTCGCTGGAGGCTAAGCTTAGCACTGACGCAGTGTGCTGAGTAAGGTGCGGGTTGGGAACAGCTTTGCGAGTGTGCTAAAACAGTTTACTGTGCATAAATTGGCTAAAATCAACTGTGCTGATGTAGGCTAAGATCAACTGTGCATACATTGGCTAAAATCAACTGTGCAGAGGTAGGCTAAAATCAACTTTGCGTAGATTAGCTAAAAATCAACTGTGTAAGGGTAAGCTAAAATCAACTGTGCATAAATTGGTGAAAATCAACTGTGCAGAGGTAGGCTAAAATCAACTGTGCAGAGGTAGGCTAAAATCAACTGTGCATAAATTGGCTAGAATCAACTGTGCAGGGGTAGGCTAAAGTCAACTGTGCAGAGGTAGGCTAAAATCAACTGTGCATAAATTGGCTAGAATCAACTGTGCAGGGGTAGGCTAAAGTCAACTGTGCAGAGGTAAGCGAAAATCAACTTTGCGTAGATGAGCTAAAATCAACTGTGCATACATTGTCTAAAATCAACTGTGCATAAATTGGCTAAAAATCAATTTTGCAGTAGTAGGCTAAAATCAACTTTGAGTAGATTAGCTAAAATCAACTGCATAAATTGTCTAAAATCAACTGTGCATAAATTGGCTAAAAATCAACTGTGCAGAGTTAGGCTAAAATCAATTTTACGGATGTAGGCTAGTACTAACATTGCAGAGATTAGCTGAGATCGGGCTTATATGGAGGTCTCAGGAGCCGTGTATGCACAGTATAAGTATCAAAGAAACAATGTGGGCATCAATGGGCAATGGGAGGATAGTGGTTCACTCACCAGCAGGGTCAGTTGGAACAATACAGTGAAGACACAGATGCACAAATTCAAGTAGGCCCGTGAGGCAGAGCTCGTGGGAGCTAAGGTAGTGAGGTGGCAGGTAGCGCAGAAGTGGTGAGTGTGCACTCAGTGGCAGGTAGAGCCATGTATTTAAGAGTTAAGTATATGGGATACAGTATACAAGCATTGACTGTACAGTCTCGTGGCGTGTAGGTTACCATAATAGCATGCTTCCCATAGCTCGCTGTGGGGGATCGGGATCCTAGCTGCTCCTGGAGCGCTATGTCTCCGGCGGTCCTGGGAGTCTGCTCCTGCAGCTCCTCCAATGCAGGCTCCTGCCCGGGGCTAATATAAGAGTGGTGAGGGAGCCCAGACAGGCTGGGCCCTATGTTCCTGGGGCCTTGGGCAAGGGGGGACGGCTATCGCCCACCGGCGAGCTTTGCGCACTTATGGGTGCCTTGATTGGATAAGGTTGCTAGGCAACCAGGCATAAACAGCCCTCGGCGGCCATTTTAGCCACGGGAGATGCTCGGCTCATGACGTGAGGGTTGGGGGAGCCTGAGCCGGGTGGGCCTGTATATGAGTGTCTGGGGGCTCTGGGGGCTCCAGTGGCTCACGTGGTGGTGCCCGTGATTGTTGTTGGCGAAGAGCAGCTGCTCATGCAGCGCTCGCTGTGGAGGATCTGGATCCTAGCTGGTCCTGCAGCACTCAGCCTCCGGCGGTCCTGGGAGTCTGCTCCTGCAGCTCCTCCGTTGCGGGCTCCTGCCCTTGGCTAAGACAAGAGTGGTGACGGAGCCCAGACAGGCTGGGCCTTATCACAAAGGATTGAGGCTGGTCCGTGTACACACCCAGACTCTACCTGTGCAGTCAATTCTTAGTACAGGAAGTGTTTCCTAGATGGGGAATATGTGAAGTAATGAGGTCAGACAATGGCCCACATTTTGTCAATCAGACATTTGAGCAGATCGGCTTGTTGCTTCGTATAACACATATTTTCTTTGGCTTATCATCCACAAGGAAATGGGATCTGTGAATGGCTTGCTTAAAGAAAGGATAGGCATGTTGAAGTTTACCTTGAAGAAAGGGTGGTTGCATTGCCTACCACTGGCATTATATGCATTGAGGAACCAACCAGGTACGGACCACCAACTGAACCCCATGAGATAGTGACAGGAAGGCGAATGAGGACACCCCTCACACCTCCATCCTGAGTTAAAAGTGATACTCAGTCTACATCTGAATTGTTAGGAATGGAGCTACATGAATATCTTATGTGTATGACTTCAAGTATCTCTGTCATTTCAGATCAGCTATGACAAAAAGGGTGTGGGGCAGCACAGAACACAGACAGAGATGCTTCAACAAGTATAACTAAAGAACTTTGTGTTCTCAAACTATTCCCCAGAGATGCGGTCCTAATTTGCAATTTTATGAGGCAATGGCACAAGGCCAGATTTAACGCCCCCATTCATTGCAGAAGACGTCACACCGTCTGCAGTCAGAGTGCAAGGCAGACATGCTTGGATCTTTCTCGATGACGTAAATGTTTATACTGGAGAGACCCCCTCACCCTTGCACCCTTCTCAAGCAAGCATCAGTGAAGAACATCAGCAAATTCAGACAAGATCTATGACGAGGAAGAAGGATGCAGAGGCTGTCGAGTAAAAGATAAAGTGTTCAATGGACTGTGGCTTGGTTCGGGACACTCTTTTAGCCACTTATAAAAGAGTTGAGGGAAGATATTCGAAACACTCTGTGCAGTCATTTCAAAGTTAAGGGAAGATCTTTTGTTCTTAAAGACACAGGAGCTTGTTAACTTTGCACTGAGGCATGCTTAAGCCTTGATATGAAGAGAAATGTGCCAAATTCTGAGTTCATTTTCGACAATTGGAAGAAGGTGCAGTACCCTGAATCGTTTCTTACTGAGTTCCTGTTTGAAGGCATCGATGGTGGTGCCCAATGACAAAGTTTCACAGATCATATTCGACGTTTTTCTCTTTATATTGCGCATATATCCTGCAATTGTGGGGAGAACTTCTAGCATTCACGTTTTCCTGCAAAATCCTAAAAATGGTCCAACCGTAAGGGGATTGCTCGCAGCAATTATTGAGCAAATTTTGCAGCTTCCTTGATACAGTGGGGAAAGGACAAATACCCCTATCAGCTGATAATGCACACAGATTAGTCAGTTTGGTCTTCTATTACCTGATTGAAGAGGGCCCATAGCTTGTTGGAAGACAGACTGATGGGCCTACATTTCTAAGGGATCCGAGCAATAATGTGGCATTAAATGAAATCTTGAGAGAAATCATATTCCAAGTGAATACTTATTCCGAGTGAACTCTGAGGTCAGAGTGAAACTTTCCTTCGGGGGACAGATCGAGAGGTTGGTGGTCATACAGAACTTTTGTTTCATGCTGAAAGAAATTCATCATCATCATGTCATCTGGTCTAAGGCAGATTCGAGGCATAGACTGGGAATTGGTTTAAACAAGTAAAGTAGCTTGAGAACACTGTGTATGAAACCTTTGGAGGAAGAAATCCAGATAAAACAGACATCTGATCAAGGATAAGTACCAAGCCAAGTCAGCAACTTTCAAAAGCAGTACATGATGTTGCTGTATTAAAGTTACTTTTTCCTTCCTTAGGCAATAAAGATGGGAAGCGTTATTAGCAATATTGTCATGCCAGATTCTGGGAGATGTCCACAAAGTGAAAGAAGTCGTTGAAGTAAATTGTCATATTTATGCATCATTTATGCTTGTATCTTGTTCATAATAATACTGCTCTCACTCACAGTGCGTATGTCATATTGCATAAATGTATGTGGAGCTAAGACTCCTGTGAATCTTCCTGAGCAGAAGGAAGGTACAATCGTGGCAACTAATAAGGCAGCCAAGACCCTATGCAGTCATTCCTGTTCCAAAAAAAGATGACAAATTGCCTGAGTCTGAGATAAATGTTACTAACAATCGTTCACATGCAAGAAGTTTCGGAGAGACTCTTTTTGGACACAAGAGAGGCAAGGGAAATGGTTGATAGAAGGTGAGCCCACACAAGTAATGCATGTAAATACGCCTGATCCTGTGATAAATGACCTGAGGGTAGTTTCTAAAAGGAAGTCAGACATGGAGAATATGCAAGACATTTTTATGCCTAAATTGTATGCAGAGAGGATGAAATTTTCTGAACTTTCTACTACTCAGGCAGCACATAGAGGTGTACCCAGTTCACTGCTAGATGTACCTATGATTGATCCAGTTAGTAGGAGTTATGCTCACACACTTCACAAAATGTTTATATAAGAATGAGGCCTAAAAGAAGCACCAAGGAAGATTATTTCAAACTAAATGATTACCTCGAAAGTACAGCTCACTTGGGAAATAACATATAATATCAACATATGAAGGAAGTGGGAAGAAAGACCTCAAAAGAGGAATGCTTTGTATATGCACTCCTACCTTATAGTATGGGGAAGTCTAAAATGTTCATAGCTATTGAAATAGATGTCCAGACAGCTAATTGTCTTTTGCACATAGCACTTTGCAGAACCAGAGGCGAGTTCATGGGTCGAGATGCCTTTCTCAAATGGGCAACTGAATGGACAGATCCAGATGAAGATGACTAGATCCAGGATACAAAGACAAGAAACAGAGCCCATACTAACAATCATGTGATCAGATACGAGAAGCCTGGAGTGAAAGGAGCTGGAATCAGATGGGAAGTAAATAAAAAAACTGGAGAGTCCAGGAAAATCTGCAGAAGACATTCGATGATGGAAGAACAGAGGGCAGATGCAGATCTGGGGATCAGTGTTATCACCAGATGGATGTGAAGAAGGCGTGGTAATCTTCAGAGCCTGGGTGGTCATTGGTTGTTACAAACCTGCCATTGACATCGTACCGAATGGCTGCAAACCATTATGGCCAAGACTTGCTAAGCTATTGACTTGGGTAAAAGACAGGGGAGTCCCATTGCAGATAGTGTCTGTGGAGAGTGCAAAACTATGCTTCATAAATAATGGTACAAGAAAAGTTGGAGAAAGTCAAAACTGTGGTTGAATCTTTGATATACCAGGAATGAAACATGGAACAGCAGTAATCATGGATCATAATTGGGCTTGTGGATCCAGGGCATACATGAAGCTACCCAAGGATTGGGGAGGACGATGCTCATTAGTGAATGTCCACGTTCCAGCATTGGTGATTCCTAAAAGTGACTTGAGTCTTAACAGTTTTCCAAAAGCAGATGCTCACCTGAGGATGAAGAGCTCTGTGGAGCTGATGAATAGGATGAAAAGAGATAACTATTTTCAGCAAAATCCATAGAAGTCTTTGATGGAATTCCATATGAGCACAGGCTGTTCAGCCAGACCTCGTCAGTATTCATGATGATCTTCATGCCAGGAATCCAGGTTGGAGCAAATACCAAGTGGCTGCAGATCACCAGATGGGAATTGATACAGATGATCAACATGACTATAAAGGGATTCACTGCAATCAGAGAAGAGATGAGAGCTATACGACTGATGACTCTCTAGAACAGTTATGTCTTGGATATGATTTCAGCAATGGATGGAGGTGTTTGTGCAAGAATTGGAGAGTCATGTTGCACATTTATACATTCTCATGATGACAAGAATGGAATCTTGACAGAGGCCATAGACATGCTGATGAAGCTCCATGGTCAAATGATAGATGAATTAGAGGACATTGCTGATGATAGCTGGTTTGGATCGCTCTTTTCTTGGATTCGACAATGGATAGCAGACATGTTCAAGTTCCTTGGAGCCCTGATCGTGTTGGTGTTGCTTGGATTCTGTGTTATCAAGATAATAATCTTGCAATGTAAGAAGACAGCTAAGAAAGCGATATGGATGAAGATCATGATCGATGTCGAACCAGGATGGAAAGCCAAAGACCTGACAGATGAAGAAATCAGAGGCTTTGTGAAGGTCACTATCCATGCACCTGAGGGAACAAAGTTCCTGTATCCAAAAAAACATAAGAAGTATGTAGGAAGATGGATCTATTGCAGTCCAAGTGGACAAAGCATGCTCATGACATAGAACAAAGATGAGCACGTCAAATCAGCAGGATGCCTGAAGGGCGCCATAAAAATATGGATTCCTAAGAAGCTCTTTTTCAGAAGAGAATGCCTGGATGTGAAGGATGATGAGAGAGTGGTCAATGAATCGCCCAGAGGGGGGAGTGTATAGAAGGAGCCAAGTACACCCACTTTAACTGTCCCGCTCATTTTACCTGTATGTTAGAGACCAGAGTATGTGACATACACAGAAAGTTGGAAGGACAAAGGCCAAAGGGAATCCTCGGGGCAAAGTTCCCATTGTGGCAACAATACCTGCACACAAATAAATATGATAGTTGTTTAAATGAGATTCCTGAAGAAGCAGAGCAAATGAACGGCATAGAAGAGTGGTAACGTCATCAACCATTACCAGTATACGTCACACAGAGCTGAGCTGACGTACATAGAAGAGATGCAGAGACAAGAAAATGAAGATATTCTATAAGGCATCAAAAAAGTACCAAGCATAAGTGATATCTCGGGATCGAGGTGAAGAAGCTTATGCCACAGAAACAAATGTAGACATCAAGCTATTTTACAAGTGTACAGAGGCAAAAGAAACACAAGCAAAGTAATCTTGAGGCTAGCTTTATAGTGAATAGATTGCAGCAAGCACCAATATATATACATATGAATATAAACAAGTAAAGGATGGATGTTTCCATTAAGCATTTTAGCAGTGCTCGACAGTAGCAAGAAGGCCTAATTTCTAGTATGCCACAATTAAAAACAATTGAATTACAAAGTGAATCTCAGCAGACAGGGTTGGATGAGCCAAGAAGCCAAGGTCTTATCAAACTGGAGTAAACTGACATTGGATACAAATCGTGTGAAAAAACAGAATTCTTATTCAGATGGCATGAACAAAACAAGAAAGACATCAGAGGTTAATTTAAAAATAATATTTTAAATACACTAGACGCTCGATTTCATGGTCTCCAGTCACCTGGAAGAATGAAGTTGGACAAGCGACATTGTCACACCTACGCATGAGGGCAGAGTGTGCCTTCACTCCTTGAATTTCTCAGAGCTAAGAACACTCTCAAGGCCGAGCTTCAAAGGCTAATTGACAGTAGACCACAGAGGTGATGATGGATTGATATGCTAATTGGTGGGAAGCAATGGTTAAGGCAAGCTCACCAGCACCTGAATGGCCAGCCTGCATGCTGCTAGACGTAGGTGGAAAAGTACTGACAGAGGTTAGAGTGCCAAAAACATGATAGAGAACTGCATAATTAAGGGTCCTATAGTTGAGTAATCAATGGGACGTTGTGTATTTAGTGACGTTCATAGTGGTCATTTTTAGGGTAGGGCTTAGTTGCCCCAACTGATGTTAAGAAGCCTATCCCTTTCTTTCACTTTCTTATATTGGTATGGATCGTATACTTAGATGTTCACTGAGAGCCTATCACCCATACTCATATGTTTTTGTAGTTTGCCACATAGGATGACATTATTAAAATGTAGGTTAACGTCACTAATGACGAGTTTTGTGTATAAGATCTCAGTTTTTACTAGAATGCATTGAGGATCGAGCGAGTTTGTTGGTGTTCGTTGTACTCCCTGTTTTAAATAATTTCTATTAAAATAGATTTCCTTTTGCCAACTTCCTGAGTCGTTTCGATTACTGATGTATGAATAAAAATCTGCATCCCCATCATCTCCCGGGGCATTGCTACTCATCTTGAAGGGCTGGGTTATCCAGTTCAAGACCATTTTGAATTCTGGGTCACATGATTTAAGTATTGTGTCACCAGTTTATCGATCAGTTAGCTGTGTGAAGAAGGCTTCAAAGGATTTGATGGGGATGTTAGGAAGAAATCTAGCTTAAAAATCATCAGAGTATGCTAACACAACACTTCACCTACTCAACACTTCTTTCGTTCTCTCATCTAATGGTGACCAGCAGATTGTGACCTGTGGTGATTAGTGTGTCTTAAATGGTGGTGTGATCCTCTGTGAAAAGGATTTTGAGCATTAAGAGTAGATTGATGCTGAAGTCTTCTATAGTACAGAACGTGTTATCTTTATATTCTTCATGGCTGGTCTTATGTTAATCAAGCCTATCATTAACTCATTGTTGGGCCTGGAAAGGTTCCAGAGGGAATAGTGTCTCTTAAGGAGGGGCCCAATAGTTTTCTTTTGTTTATACCTTTGGTTCCCTTGTTTGGTGTTCTACTGTTTGGGGCATAGAGAGGATGCTAAGGATGTAGTTTACGGAACTGGCACACTGATATCTGAGGTTGAGACTGGGTATACGATTTAGCTTTGACGACTCAGGGAGTCTTGCTAGTTTGGCAGGATCCCAGTTTGCTCTGTCAGTTCTGTGAATGGCTTAGCTTCTTTCCTATAACCCTTTGTCAGTTGAGATTGTGAGAGGAGGATGAAGGGCAGATTTCTGTTGATGATTGGTAGCTGTGATAGAAATGTGTCTGTCAGGGTGCAGGCTTGTGAGGTATTTCATTTTCATGACTCAAAGTGGAGTTGGTGTCTCTGCATGAAAGTCTGCAAACCAGACAAACTTTCAACAAATACTCCATGATTTAGAAGTGTTGCAGTTAGTAAAACTTGTGCTTACTTAAAATTTAAATGCCACTTCATAACAACACATACAAATCTCTGGAGCAGTGTATTATGTTCTTTTCACTAAAGAGCACATTTCGCGCTAGAGGGAAAGGCTAACATCATGCAGATGCTAACTGTTGACACCTACCTTTGGCCCTATCAGTACTACAAGACAAGTGCTGGCTGAAGTATAATATGAGTAAGGAAATGATTAAAAAAGGATTAAAGTCACCTACAGTAATGGGTTTGTATTTCATCTTTTACTGCCACATGTTAAAATTCATTGTTATCCCCAATGTTCCTTCATACATCAATCATTGCCAAGTCTCCTCAGAAAGGCCGGGTGAGCCATTCTGCTCAAAGTCCTTTCTATCATGAAAGAGTCAGTGCATGCCACAAAGCACAACAGTATTGGAGAATTGGGTAAAGCGAGGCTGAGCCTTTGGTTCTCCCAATCGGGGAGGGTTAGACTTTCCTTGAGCTGGCAGTGTGTTACAATGGTTCAGGGTTAGTAAGACATCTTCTAATGCTTCTTCTTCCTGATAGGGATGTGAGGGGAGATTATTCGGGAACCATCAGGCTGGCTTGCAATGTGACAATGTGGCAGTCCCCTGCTAAGAACTGGCAGCCAGGGCAAGCTGATATGGAGGCCCCCGTCCCATACCAGATGGAACAAATCCATGCAAAATAAGGAGATGGAAAACCTGCCAGCACATCTGCCCTTACAGTCCTTCAGAACTAAACAATACAGATCCCAAGGACTTACAATTGCAAATCTTCCAACTGCGTTGTACAACATTCAGCGCAAGGAATGTCTGCAATGAATAAAACAGGTGAAATTTGCCAAGAACAGTGTAAAAGAATGAACCCACACAGATACTCCATCTTGAACCATAAAACAGAATCACCAATGAGACAGCACTATATGAAGAATGAGCACACACTAAATGACCTGTTGTTTTTGGTATAGAAAGGAGACCTCATAAATACAAGACATATAAGGCCTCAACGGTGGCGGTAAATCTGCCACCATCGTTGTTTCCAGACCTGTTCTGCAGGCGGGAGGTGTTTCCAGACCTGTTCTGCAGGCGGGAGGTGTCACTCCACCAGGTCTGAGCTGGCGGGAGTAACACCACCTGCCTGCCGGCAGAAATGGAAACACTGGCTCTGTCATAAACAGAACCGGTGTTTCCATTGACCACATCCCCATGGAGTCAGATTTATGGAATTCCGCCTCCGGAATTACCGGGTCACCGGGGTTGTAATGCCCCAGTGATTCCGGCAATCACGGAGGCGGAATGGTGTTTCGGGTCCGGCAGCAGCCTGACAGTTTTTTCCGGCACGACTACTGCCGGACTCGTAATGAGGCATAGACAAATATGTAACTTTTTTGAAGAAATGCGACATAAAGAAGCACGTTTGAACAGAGACGTTGGTTTAGTGCGTCACTATGGTGACATGTTATGCTTAGTCCATCATCCACAAAAACCCATGAACACTGGCAATGTATTGCTTAGGTCCACAAAGGTGCTTGTAAATATAAGCCTTTGTTAAGACATAAAGGTAACACAGCATCTGTTCATACCCAAAACCAGTCCTTTCATTATGCATAGCAATGCACCATTATCAATTATTTGTAAGGGTTAGTTTTAAGTGTTCAGTATTGAGACGAATATTTTCAGCAATGCAGTTGTATATGTGAAATGAATACATTCCACCGCATGGTTTGCCTTTTTAAAATTTGCAAAATATTGTTACCATGAACAGAAATACACATATTTTCACTACATCCTGCTTTAGAAAACATGTCTCAGATCTGTAAAAGGGCACACAAGTCTGGTCTGATTTAACTTTGTATAGACAACTTTTAGAAAAAACATATGCTTTTAAATTGTAGAATAACATTTTTTTTTTGTTGCAATGCAAGCATCTTTGCATCTTTTACGGAGTGCAATATTTCCAATTGTGTTTGGTCGGCAAGCAAACTGCTGTTGTGTATACATGTATAGCTGGAGGAAATTATTATTAACTCAGACCTACCGGCCAAAACTACCCATCTTCTAAGCACTTTATCAGGGATCAAACCCAGGTTGCATTGCATGCCGTGGTATGATGACTGAATCTTTGCCACTTACCAGATGCTACCTGTCTGTGCGTATACACACACATGTATAGTAATTCTGACATACTTCGCCTTTAGCACCAAGTTTATAATTACTTAAGGCCCTGGAATTATAATCCAACTCGCAAATTGTACCATATATGGAATATTATACTTCCTCTACACATCGCCTTTAAAAATACCCCCTATTGTTACTTCAAAGAAACACATATTTGTGGCACTTTGTTCATGATGTCAAGAGAGTAAATGGAAATGCGGTCTGGATGTGGATATTTGCAGGTACTTTGACTGCCCTGACATTGGCAGTCACCGTTTTATATTATGTATATTTTAACATAATGAACAAAACCTAAATTATATTTTATAGTGGTTGAAAATGTAACTCGTGGGTGTGGATATCGGTTGGCATCCAGTCCGTTTTGATATCGATAGCTAATTGTAGTATATCAAACTTGAATGCAATATTAAATCTGCTGGAAATTTAAGTGTAATTTCCTTATTTTTAATTTTGTATTCTTTTTCTTTCTTTAATGTCATATTGTAATTGTATAAGGTTTGTTTTTTGTAAACCAATTCACAGTACAAAAAATCTATGTTTTATTTCTATAGTTGCTATTTTATCAACAGACCTTCATTAGAGAGTTTCTCACCCGTGGAAGCCCCAGAAAGCCCCTCTTTATTGCGGACCGCTCTGCAGACACTTGTGGATTTATCTGCTATGATCCTCTATGCTGCACAAAAAGGAAAGAGTTCAAGCACCACAAGGTGAAAAATTACCTTAAAGAAGCATAAAGACTGATATCTATTTTATCTAGTTACTCATATCTTCCTTTTTACTTTGTTTGGGCACTGCACCTTCCAACTAGTGGGTGTGCCTATTTAACTGTGGCTCGTGCGCGCACCTCACACGCGCACCGGTGGAAGCCCCTGAAAGACCTGCTTTGCCACTTCGCCGCGGCGCTGCGGTGCACGGTGCGGGATACTTTCTTAAGTGGACCATTTTAACCCTCTGATTTAATTTGTAGGTGTTTGTGTGTTTCTTTTATTTTTATTTATTTATCAATATTTTTCTCTATTATCTTTTTTCTGTTAAAACTGAGGAATTGCTTCAATCTGTTGCTACATCTAACCTGCTACTAAACGGTGTGTGATATCATACCACAAACATCCGTTTTATATTTCATTGGTCATTCTCTGTTTGCTTATTTTTTGTTAAATTATGGCTGACAAAGGAACTAAAACTTACACCCTGCGCATGGACTTGCCTTGCCCTGCATGCCTACGTGCGCTCTGTAATTCTTCAAACAGAGATAGTCCCCTACTAACTCAAAAGCCATCTTGCCTTCTCACCAAAGGCCCCTGAAAGACCTGCTTTGCCACTTGGCCGCGGCGCTGCGGTGCGGGATACTTTCTTAAGTGGACCATTTTAACCCTCTGATTTAATTTGTAGGTGTTTGTGTGTTTCTTTTATTTTTATTTATTTATCAATATTTTCCTCTATTATCTTTTTTCTGTTAAAACTGAGGAATTGCTTCAATCTGTTGCTACATCTAACCTGCTACTAAAATTGGTCATTCTCTGTTTGCTAATTTTTTGTTAAATTATGGCTGACAAAGAAACTAAAACTTACACCCTGCGCATGGACTTGCCTTGCCCTGCATGCCTACGTGCGCTCTGTAATTCTTCAAACAGAGATAGTCCCCTACTAACTCAAAAGCCATCTCGCCTTCTCACCAAAGGCCCTCAACTAGACAAACGAGCTGGGAGAAAACACACCCGCTCTAACACTCCGGCTGGTGATATTCGAGACTTTGGGTTTGGAACACTGCGCATTAGTCGCCTGATGGCAAAGTTGCCGGAACTAACGAACTTAAGGGTATCAAATGTAGAGGCCCAGCCGCTCTCTGTTAATCAAGAATGCTCGGCCACACAGCAACCTCTAACGAGCTCACCAACAGTATCGGACTCAAATGTCAGTAATAAGGGTTGCAAACAAACATGTAATATCTCACTGTCTGATACCATGATTCTACAAAATGCTCCGAACAGGTAATATTGTGCCTCTATCAAACAAGTCTAAAAGTGTTATTAATGATGCTGATGATGCTGTTATTGATATTCACTCGTCAAACTCTTGCTTCTCGGCCAGGGAAGATGATCATGATCTTTCTAAATCCCCTGTCTTATTCAGGAATGGAAGTACATCTGAATCTGAGACCTCTATATCATTCATTCCTCCTACTCCAAGAAGGCCAGATCGAGATAACTCTGCCATAACCAGGGGGTCATTTTCAAAGAAATCCCCCATAATAACGTTAGAAGTGATGAACATTGCTATAATGTCTCTTGATAAACTATTTGAAGTTCTCGACTCTAAAGTAAAATCCATTGCTGATAATCTCAGAAACAGTGGCGTTTGGCAAAAAACAATTACTGATTCCCTGACCCAAAGGTAGGCATTTGATGATAGAGTTGCCTTATCATCATTAAACAAGATACCAGAGATTATTTCCATGCTAAAATTTACAACTGATCAGCTCTGCTCTCAATGTGATCGATGCTCAGCTAACAAAAAAACACAATGCCTAAACGCTGCTATTCCCTTTGTTGAAGGTATTATTCGCGAGTCACCTGTGGAGACGCCGGTGGTAGCACCTGTGCTGCCCTCGATGTCTACTGATTAATTACCTGTAGCCTCCTCTGCTGAGATACCACCTATAGCAGAAAGTGCACGGCCACACAAAGAAGCAATACGATTTTTGCTAAAAATTCTAAGAAACAAAAACCTGAACATATTGTGAATTTATAAAAATAAAAAAATAAAAAGTCTAAAAGAGTGGCATCCACTGGCCAATCGAAACAGTTCTTTAAATCACTCTCAAAGCCAGCGAGTTGCACAATATTGGCATCTAATGCTATAACAAAAAAATACTCTAACTTGGCACAAGAAAAGAAAATAACTGTAAAAGACAGGGTGAATCACCTGCAGATAGATTTCACTCACTCTCCATTGGATGAGTTGGTCCAGGCTGTGGAGGAATGTGAAGATGGTTTGGAGAGTTTACATTCTAAGGCTCAGCTGATAGTTCCATCCAAGGGCCCTCCTGAGAATAATTCTGATTCCAAATACTCATAAAGAACTTAGGAAAGCTGTGGATGATTGCATGCATCAATTTCATTCAGTACCGGCTGTGTCTCATCCGTTGATGACACCTGCCTCCTCTATCTTGAAAACTCCAATGCAAAGTAAACAAGTAAGCAACAAATTAACCACCTTGCCGTCTCTTTGTGAACTGAATGCTTCAGGCATAAAAAATCTGCCTGTAACACCGGTTATACTGGTATTACAGGCAAATACGCAGGATGATATTTTATCCTCGATCAAGGACTGTCTAGTGGCTCTAACCTTGGAACCGAAGACTCTGAAGTCTGCTATGAAATGATTTACCTGTGGCTCTAATCTTGATTCTTCATTAATTGCAGATCAGAGGATGAACTCCAGGAATGTCTATTTAAATTACCAGTAGAGGTTGAGAAATCTAACTCTTTTTCAGAGGTACCACACAGTAGAATAGAGGCTCCAATAACACTTGGCACTAAGAACAAGAAACCCCCTCAACCATAGTCAATATTTCTAAGTTGCCGAGTGGCTCATTTCCAACATATACGATGAACAGGAAGAGTAGTATGGAAATATTCTCTGATATTCCAGTGTTGGAAGACCTTGCTTCAGGAGATATTGAGTGGGTCGAATTTCCTGATGACAAGGACTCAACTGTCTCTTGTCTTTGGATTAGATCTTGTTCCATCCTTAATACCATCTGGTCTTCAAGATCTTCTCTCTTTGATCTTGGCTTTAGATGAATTCCTACCACTGTTGAAAGTCCTTTAATTGAGGGCTTACAACAGCCTGAGAGAGCTGGGGATGTGGGACATAACGCTGCAACTCTCCCAAGAGAAAACACAGCATCTGTAACAAAATCCAATAACTGCTGCTGCTGTAAGAATGCATAACTAGCACCTGACGAATCATGTCCCCTGATACATAAAATTGCAATTGTGAGTTGGAATTCCAGAGGACATAAGCACTTACTGAACAACTTAAATTGCTCTAACAAACTTTGATGTAGTGCTCCTACAAGAAACTTGGATGGTGGTGCAACCCTCTTAGGATAATCACCACATTTATCTGGTCCCTGCGCTGAAAGGTCAAAAAGGCAGACCAACGTCTGGCCTAGTAACAATCTCTAACATTTCCACCATAACCAATGTAGCTGACTGCCCCTCTCCAAATTCCTTCATGCAATATTCTATAATTTCGCTTCAGAATATAAAAATTGCAATTGTTAATCTTTATTGGAATCCTGTGGCTATTCTAACCTCTACCTTCCTTAAGGATCTCATTACAATCATGGAAAAGATTGCTGCCACTTCTAATATTGCACATGTCATCTGAATATTCATTTCTTCACGCCACCCAAAAAAGGAAATTCGGAACGGGTCACTCAGTGGTTTCATTTTGTGGAAACATGGGATCTGATAATGTTGAATGGTGCTTTCAAAAGTGACATTCCACCTTCTCACACTTGGTCAAGTGGATAAAGCAACCATTGACTATGTGTATGTAGACAGAACACTATTTGGCAAAATCTCCAAGTTAATTATCTTGCCCTCTACATCTAGTGATCACCTGATGCTGACGATTGAAATTATGGTTCATGCCCAGGGCAAAGTACAGTTACGACAACAACAGCTGAAAAATCTGAATATAAATTCTCAGCAGAATAGATTACATTGGTCCAACCCTGCCTTGGAAGCGTTTGGTATGGATCTAATGAACAACCATCGTCTCCTCTTAGAGAAGATACATTCTCCAATAGAATACTATGATAAAATGCATTTATTTGCATCTCCCAGCACATCTAGTGGCAAAATATCTATTAAAACCCTTCCTACTCATATATTTGACCAATCGGTTAGACTTAGGAAGTCCTTATTTCGCATACAAAAAAGGCAGACTTTACTCCTTCCGCATAAATATTGTGACTCTGCCTTACGTAAGGTAAAAACTGAGTATACAAATTGGATACGGGTCCATAAAGCAGAAATGTATCAAAAGGATGGTGAGCAGTGGCTTCATGTGGCACAGAGTAAAAACACCTCTCAGATCTGGAAGCTAATTCATTCAGGCACGACGTGCTCTCAACTATCATCTCAAATTATTGGTATATCCGAAAAAAGTTGGGTTGATTACTTTATGAATATGTATGATCTCCCACAAAATAGCTGTGTTCACCTGCCGTCGAGGTCGGCTAACTCTCCTTTCTCTCTCAAATTTGATTGAGATGATGTGTTGTTCTATATATCAGAGCTAGTTCATCTAGAGCCCCAGGCCCGGATGGCCTGTCAAACTACACTCTAAAACAGAATCCGGATTTGTGGGCCAGTATTTTATATCCTGTATTTCTTTCCATTCAGACAAAGCAAAGTATTCCCCCGTCTTGGTGCCAAGCTGTGATAGACTGTATTTATAAAAAAGGGGATTGCACGAATCCAGCGAGCTATTGCCCGATAGCACTTCTTGATGCACCGGGGGAGATCTTTACCCAAATTATTCTAAGAGATCTCAACATTTGGGCTTGTAATGAAAACCGACGAGATCCCTTTCAGACTGGCTTTGTTGCGGGCCTAGGTGTCAGTCTAGAAATACGGATACCTCTACTTTGAGACCGCAAACGCATTTTGGTGGCCGTGGGCCAACCGTCTCATGCACAATATGACAAAATATAGGTTTTCGAGTTTGCCAATGAACGGTCATTTCGATGTAACAAGAATCGCCATTTTGTTTTCTAACCATTGCTCATTGCTTTCTGTTCCAAATGCTCTGCAGCATATTTTCCGCTTACACTGCTCGACTGTGAAACATTGTTGTCTGTATGTGAAAAGGACAAGGCCGCAGGGCCATGAGGATAACAAGAGTTCGCTGAAACACAAACGTAGGCAGCGCCAGGAAGAATGCCCGGCTCCCTCCCGAATGTAGCCTTGAAGCAGAGCTGCAGGGCATCTAATCATTTCATAGCTGCCAGCCAGTCTCGTTATATGGTAGAATATGTTAGAATAATACCGCTGAAGGCTTGAATTATGCTTTTCTTACGGCCCCCCTTTGCTGAGCCCGCTAGAGCAGGTCGGCTCCCAGGACGCGAATAGCACCTGATAGATAGCAAGGTCCGGAATGCAACTCCCCCCCGTATGTAGTTCGCTTCCAAGAACAGAAGCGCTGTGTTCTATTCAACAACTGAAAGGTGCCTTCGCACTCACAAATTGCAAATTGTTACTAGAATAGATGTTTGAAGGTGTCATAGTGGTCGGAGATGTCCATCATCACACCAAGTTCAAAGAAACCCAATAAAGGGGGGGTGTTAAACATGTCATAGCTGATTGTTTGATATGCATTTTGTACATATGTAACTGATGTACGTAACTCACTCTCTTGCGTCCCACGAGGTCTAGAGATACATGTCGCGGGGCGTGAGACCGAGTTGGCCAACTGAGACTTTTGTTTTGCAATAAAACCCTAGCTTTGGGAATACAACCTTGTGCCTGGCGTATCTATTGTGTGTGGTGACTCGCCTTGTTTCCATAGACATCAGGGTCCCCTAGGGGCGCCTTTCATAGGTACCGCTATTAATATTACTACGCTTAACGCTATTAAAGCAGCCTATGCAACAAAACATCAACCTCTCCACTTATCCTTTGATGACCTTCATGTCGCATTCGATTCTGTGGACCGTCAATTACTTTACAACAAACTGCTGAGCTTTGGCTGCCCACCATCTCTCATCTCGTTAATAAATTTGCTTCACACCAACACTTCAATGCAGGTCAAATTGAACTTGAATGGGTTGTTATCAGAAGTTATTCATACTAAACGCAGCCTTAAACAAGCCTGCATTCTTGCCTCAACCCTATTTAATCTGTTCATTTTTGACCTGGGTGTTGAGTTTTTGAAGGTAATTAACGATGCACCTAAGCTCGGCAAGCAGGCCATCGCATGGCTTTTCTATGCGGATGACCTGGTTCTCATCTCGCAAACGCCAAGTAGGCTACAGATATTGCTTAATCAACTTGAATTTGTTGTTGCTAAAAACAATTTAACACTCAATTTAGAGGAAACTCAAGTCATGGAACTGAGAAATAATGAAACATCGAAAACACTATGAATGGTTTTTACAAAATCAAAAACTAGTTCTAGTTAATGAATATAAATATCTTGGTGTTATGTTTAGCAACTCACCCATAAATAAACCTCAGCAAAGCAGCATAAATGGGAAACTGTCAACTTTAATCTCGCAGTTTGGTAAATTCTCCTGTGCCCATGTTTTAACATTTTACCAACAAAAGGTAATCCCCATCATCACCTATGGGGCTGAAACTTGGTTCCCACAAAAGCAAGGGTATTGGAATAGAATTGAAGCCCAATTCTGGAAATAAATACTCAATCTTCCCAACTCAACACCAAATGCTCTCCTGCGATTTGAGTTAGGCACCTTATCAATCCACATGCAAGTATCCTGGAAAAGATGCTGGGCCTCATTACGACCCAGGTGGTCCGGAAATAACGGTGGCGGTAAACCCGCCGCCACTGTTGTTTCCGGACCGCCTGAGTCCGACCCCTGCAGGCGGGAGGTGATGTTCCCGCCAGGTCTGACCTGGCGGGTTTAACACCTCCCGCATGCAGGCGGACGAGGAAACACCGGCAGCATTACAAGATGCTGCTGGTGTTTCCATGATCCCCATTTCCATCGAGTCCCATTGGACTCAATGGAATGGGGTTTTACACCATTCCGCCTCCGTGATTCCCGGAAAACCGGGGTTGTAATGCCCCGGTAATTCCGGGAATCACAGAGGCGGAATGGTAATACGAGTCCGGCGCTAACCAGGCGGTTTTACCGCCTCGGTTAACGCAGGACTCGTAATGAGGCCCGCTGTCTTTTTCGAAAATGTCTCTTAGGCCTGGCGGCTAACAATTTGTTGACAATATTGGCAGACTATCTATTATGCTCGCAACATTCGTTTCTGACAAATTCGAGAACTTTTGTTCTCTCTGATATGACCGAAGCAAACATTTCGTTGAATCTGCTGCTCAATAATCCAAATAGAGCTAAGCTAAAATTGTATCAACTTGATTGGCACCTTACCCTAGTTCTTCTGTCTAGAACTAAAAGATTTTGACAGAGCATCCATTGGTCACAAAAAATGTCGGCAGGCAGCTGATTATTTATTGAAATGTCCATCAGCCACATTAAGAAACCAAATTCTAAGATTCTTTATGAATTTATGGCCAACAAATCAAATCTTACTAAGAAGAGGCTTAATCAAAGACGAAGCATGACACTGTCGATTTTGCAAACTTGGTGAAACGGAAGAGACACTCAAACACATACTAATTGTGTGTGTTGCTCTGGAGAAGCAAAGGCAAACTATCCTCCATAAGTTAACCCAATCACACTACATAACCCGCTCTGCTGATGAATTATGGTATGAACTTTTGCCACACCTAAAATCTTGTTAAGAATAGCCACTATGCAATTCTTAAACACAGTATTATATACAGTCTGACTCTTCAATTAGTTTTGTATAGTATTTATTGGACATGGCCTGTAGACTCTCACAGAGGCCACTTTATCCATAAAATGGGACCAAGGGCCACTGTTTATGGCTTATGGCCATGGACACAATCCATGGAGCACACGATTCAGTCTTATTGTGGGACCTGCAAAGCATCACCCAGTGGACATTGGGCACTGCTCAAGGCCAGGCCCAGTGCCTACTTTAATCCATAGCTGGTCCCTGGTGGCCATGGCCTGTGGCCACATGGTCAGAGTGATAGGCATGCCCCTGCATATCTGGCAGCTGGCCATAACCACAGGGCATGGCTCAGGCATGACAGTTATATCACTTTATGGGTGTAACTATATGTTGGTACTTTTGAAAAAGTAAAACACTGGACTGATCAACACCAGATGTGCAAAAGCAAGCTTGTCGGACATGGTCAAAGTTCCTCAGGCAAGTTAGGTGAAAATCTGTCCAACAGTTTGGGCTGCAGGTGTGACAGAATGTTCTTTCCCATTGAAGTCCATCTACATTTTAAAAGGTTTGGGACCCGTACTATAACTTTGTGCCCCCTTAAAAAAAGCACACCTACCTTCCCAAAAAGATTATATATATATATATATATATATATATATATATATATATATATATATATATATATATATATATTCAGTGAAAAAAACTTTGTTAAAGGGACGTTATGGTTAAGTTGTGCTACTAAAAACCTATGAAATTCAGTGAAAAAACTTTGTTAAAGGGACGTTATGGTTCCAAGTAAAACCGAAAACCCTTGAAATTCGCCAGTTATGGTAAGCTAAGCAACCATAACTCGCGCCACCACCGTGCACTGCTAAGACTAACACACAGGACATCAAAGATGACATCACATGTGTATGTACTTCTCATGAAATATGTGTAGAAGGGATTCTTATTATGTTGCGAAAAAAGTGTCAAGAATCATTGCATGAAATATACCCTAATAAGTGCATTGAACGATGCATTGATATAAATAGCATCCTATTATGGGGTTCTGTCTAGTATACTAAGCTACTCATACAGAAACATAACATTGTGTGCAGCGTACAAGATGAAGGTATGATATTCGTAATGTTAATATGTTGAATAATGAAATGATAATTGTTTTCTTAATAGATTTTTGTATACTGTGAAATATGTAATAAGTAGCTAATAAAACCCATGTATTACATAATTGCATTACTATAGACAAAACACAAAGACACAAGAACACATACCAATATGGGTATATACAGGGAAAGTGAAGTTAGCAAAAAAGCACAAGTAGTAGCAGAAACAATTCATAACTTAACTGATTAGTTTCATGCAAATAAATAATTGCTCTGTTTCAAAGCTGCTATTTACCCTATGTATATGTATCACTTTTTGTGATTGGACCCTAAGGAAAGTAGTGTGAGTACAATGTATACAAATATGACCGTATACAGGGAAAGTACAGCCATAAAAAAAACAACAGAACTATCAGAAAGTGCTCATAAGTCTAGTGATTATCTTTATGCACAAAAAGGATTGCTGTCTTTCAAGCTTGTGTTTTCCCATATGTATATGTTTCATATGATGTGACTGTACTCTAAGGGAATTACGGTAAGAACCTACTAGAAGGATATGTCTACAAATAAAATAAAATTCTTAGTTTCTGACTGTTACTGAAAAAAACCATGTGGCCTAGATATGTCAGCAAAAGAAAAAATAGTGAGCCAGACATGTGATGTCATCAATGACATTTGTGATGTCATCTTTGTTGTCCTGGGTGTTAGTCTTAGCAGTGCACAGTGGTGGCGCGAGTTATGGTTGCTTAGCTTACCATAACAGGCGAATTTCAAGGGTTTTTCAGTTTTACTTGGAACCATAACGTCCCTTTAACAAAGTTTTTTCACTGAATTTCATAGGTTTTTAGTAGCACAACTTAACCATAAGGTCCCTTTAACAAAGTTTTTTCACTGAATTTCATAGGTTTTTAGTAGCGCAACTTAACCATAACGTCCCTTTAACAAGGTTTTTTTCACTGAATTTCATAGGTTTTTAGTAGCGCAACTTAACCATAACGTCCCTTTAACAAAGTTCTTTTCACTGAATTTCATAGGTTTTTAGTAGCGCAACTTAACCATAATGTCCCTTTAAGAAAGTTTTTTCACGGAATTTCATAGGTTTTTAGTAGCAAAACTTAACAATAATGACTTTGACTTTATATACATGTCATATGGAACTGACTAGATCTCTTCTTATGAACTTGATGTCCGCAAAATTATTTAATGTTGGCGGACATGTTCGGAGAACAGTACCACTACCTAAAAACTTTGGGGGGGGGGGTATGTTTGATTGTTATATCATAATATAAGAACATTTAACAAATTCAAAAAGCAGCACACAAACACATTATATATACTAATACATAAGAAATGTAACCCATATATGTAACACACTAACCATTCATTTAAATACAATATGTTCTGAAATGGAATATACCACATGAATATACATTGGCTTCCAACATAATTACCTCACAGTCACAACAGAACTGAGAACAAGACCAGACCCACTGAATACATAGGACTTATCTTACCAGAAATAGTAAGTGTACTTCATGTTACTCATATATTTATAAACTTTCTGTATTAGATTAAAAAATATATTATCTTTTCTTTTTTTTTCTCACAGAAATGTCTAGTACTCTGGAATTGCTAGAGGACAATTTCCCACATGAAGAAATGTCACAAGATAGTGAAACTAATGGTAAACACTTTATAATATAAACCATTTAAATATTATTATTTTGTATACATTTAACATATATATATTTTTTTTTTATACAGAGCATAACAAAATAGAAACTACCTCTGAATAAGCTGTTATGGAAAACACGCTTGACAACATAAAAGAAAAAATTGATTTACTCTTGACCAATTTTAATAATTTAAAAACTTTTTTTGAAGATCATTTTAAAACAAAAACGTCATACCATTGCCCCACATGTACTTGTCCCTCCTCACGATATCCCAGTCAATTATCCCCAAACCCTCTCCATAATCCAAAACGTTTTGATGAGATTTCCATCCCTTCCTCACCTAATACCAATCATGTTGAAACCCCAAATTCTCCTGTTTTTGTTTCTGTTTCTGCCTCACCTTCTCTGTCATAAATTATTAATATATGTTAAATAAAGTTTAATTTTTATATTGTATTGTGAACAGTTTCCGTTTTTTTAAAAAAAACAATAAAAGTGTCCGCGGACAGTGCGAGTGTTCTGAAATGTTCGTACATAAACGAAAATGGAGGTGTCCTGAAGAACACCACACCTGTTCGTACTGTTCGCTAGCAAGTTGAAACTGTTCTAAGAACACACGTGGTGTACTGAAATGTTCGTAAAGAACCAAAAATTAAAGTGTTATAAAGAACACTATATCTGTCCTTAATGTTCGCTATCAACTTAAAACTGTCCTAAGAACACAATTGCTGTCCTGAAATGTTCCTAAATACACGAAAATGATGTGTCCTGAACAACAGTACAACTGTTCGTAGTGTTCGCTACCCAATTGAAAGTGTTCTAAGAACACAATTGGTGTCCTGAAATGTTCCTACATAAACTAAATTATACGTGTCCTGAAGAACACTATATCTGTCCTTACTGTTCGCGGTGTCCTGAAATATTTGTTTCACGTGTGACGCACTTTTAATTACTTCAGAACCCGAACAGTGTACGTAGGACATCAATGCGCATGCGCTAACCAATCTCCGTGCACTTGGTGTCCTGCGGACAGGCGATTACTTCGCAGACTAGTTCGCAAACAGATCATATGACCGCGCCCACGCTCATCGTGTGTCCTGAAATGCGGACACTGTTCGTGTCCCCGAACAATTTAAAAGTACATTTTCAGTTAATCCATAATATTTTTCAATAAAATCTCACCATGCCACAAGTCCCACATAGCAATCTTGACTTTCTATATACCTTTTGAAACTTTCGGATCCTTTTTTTGTGTTCGATATGTCCGCGCACAGTGCGCATGTCCGCGGACCGCGCACAAGCACCCCTATAAAAGACCACGCCCAAGAGCTTATTCCCATTGTGTTTCTGGCTATTCTTCAGAACACAGTGATTTTTGCTGCCACCTGCAGACTACACCATCATCGACATGGCATCCTTGGCTGCTGAACTGCCACTTGGTGCTGCACCTGCTTCAGCACCACCACCACCCCCTCCACCACCACCACCTCCCCAAGGGCCTGAAGAGGGGAACAGGAGTGAGGATGCAGAGGAGGAAGAAGAGGATGATGAGAATGAGGTAAAGGAAATCCCTACTACCCGCACTAGGCGTGAGTCTTGGGTGTGGCGGTTATTTACCATTCATGGGAATGGTCCTAAGGCTCGTGCGAACCATGTTACCTGCAATGAGTGCAAAATGATACTCAGTCGCGGGAAGCACGGTAACTACAGCTTTGGGACCACTACTATGAAGCGACACCTGAGGTCATTTCACTCTGGGGCTATTCGCAGGGTTGTACCTTGCGAAGAACGTAGCAGGTTGATTTCCTCTACTTCATCCTCTGTTTCTGATCCTGTCACCACAAGGACCACCTCTGTGGGACAGCGTCTTTCTCAAGCTGCCTCACAGGCCATACAGAATGCTGATGACCCTTACCTTTCGAGGGTCACAGTTGTATGTATGTACTGTGACACAGTACTCTGCAGGGGGGAGCGACTTCGGAGTGCTTTTGAGACTATCGTCTCAGAGCACGAGAAGACCTGCTCACTACCCAAATAAAACCCACTCTACATCTTCCTCTCTCAGCTCGCCCTTTCTTATCCCTGTGGTTGGTGTCCCCTCCTTTACCCTCCTTTACCCTCCTCTCCTACTGTGTCGTGTCTGAAAAACCAAAAAAAAAATACAAAATTACAAAAATAAAAAAAAAATAAGGCTCTTTTCAGAGCCGCCTTTCCCAGTTAAAAAATAGAAGTGAAAATAAATGAAGCAGGGCTCTTTGTATTTTTTAGAAGTCCACGAACAGTTTGCGAACATTAAAAAAATTGGATTACTACTCCATCACAAACATTGTAATTTTCTCTGGAAAGAAGTGGTGGCTCTGAAAAGAGCCTTTGGGTGGTGTTTGTAAGTCAAAAATTGTAAATGCTTAACATCTACTTCAAAATCGTTGTTGTAATTCCAAATAAGGTTGCAATGCATTTTGTACATTTCTCAGAAAAATCTGATTGCCAGCATAAGTAAGATGGACTCCATCTCTGTGAAAAATGTATGTACTACAAAACATAATATTTTCATTGTGAAAAGAAGACATGCCAAAATCTCTTAGAAAGGCACAAACAGCCTTATTAACATTGCGCCTTGCTTTTTCCATTTGTGGACCAAATGAAGAAGAACGAAGCCACATTTGTCTCTGCGCAATCCGTGAAAATATCACTTGCGAATTAGGAAACATGTCCATAACCTTCCTCAGTCCTTCTTTCATAGCGAATTGCAAAAAAATTCCAGTCACATGCCCTAAACTGTTCCCTCCACAATGAATTACAATTATGTCTGGATGTTGCTCTGTCTCCAAAGTAGCACAGAGAGGTAGCAAATCCAACCACTTCATTCCACGTACTCCATGCCAGTGTACTTCCACATGTGCGAATCCAAGATCTACAGCTACTCCACAGCTTTCTGCATGCACCTTCAACCAATGTATCCATGAATCTCCTAAAATCCAAACAATCTGTTTTCTGAAACACACAGCCATAGCTATCTTTTGTTCTCTCAGCAAAAAGAGTATCTCAAAAAATCTCTCCTGGCACAACACACCCACCAAACTTTCCTGACCAATCCCTTTCAGTGCTTATTCTCATTTGCATGACTTCGGAACCCAAAAATCCCCGGATGTAACTCCCGATGTCCTGGAACTACCGCCATGTCCGCGGACATATCGTAACATGAACAGCCCTTCTACCATTTCCACTACACTCTCTCTGCCATTCCCTCATTGGATGTACCTCAAAAATCACATGACCATGCACCAATCACATTCAAGACCTTTACATCTAACTGCATCATCATAGATCAGCACTGCAAATGTACTCTGAATCTCTCTGAGTACAAGTGTCATATCATTGGGAAGCAGCATCTACCACAAATACTGTGCAAATCTTCAAGATTTCTACTTGCAGCTCCCCGCATATCCATATGCATGAACACAAACTTCAGGTATGCATATTTTCTGTATAGTACATGAAATAGCTCTCAACCATTTTTGTTTTACAGGCGGGTGAAATCACTCGATTTTGTTTTTAGCGGGTGAGACGCCCATTGGAATGAATGGGCGTGCAGGAGGCTTGGCGGGTGAGTCTGCCCTTTACAAGGCGTGTGACACCCGCCAAAAGCGCGTGACTTGAGAGCTATGGTAGATGAACACATTTTCAAACAGACTTTTACCTTGTAAAATCTGTTAAATGAATTTACTGTACTTTTTTCAATTTCCTAAAATCAACTACCACTTATACACCTTTATACTTTTTACTTTCTTTAAACACACACACTCAAATCATGTTAAACTAACATTTTTTAAATGAAATATATAGACTACATATATTCAAACAAAATTGCATGCAAACACAATCTATGTTTAAACCTTTATAAAAAATACTTATACAATTTCATATTTTTTGTTTTTATTTATTTATTTACTTAATTACTTTAAATTAGACATGACATTGAGGCGCTATTACCTAGAACAGTTTACTTACAGAAATAGTGGTATTCACTAATATATTATACATTTCACAAGACATAGTAAAGATATTTTATTTTTGCTACAGTTAGTCATTCAATACAATTTGTTCATTAAGAACATATCATATACACTGAACTGATGCAATGTATCTTATGTAAATAAATTAGTTTAATAGTTTTACAGAAGGCACTGAGGATTTCAATTAAAAAAATCAATATCTAAATTAAAAACAGTGCTATATACAAACAAAGTTACTAATTTGAAGCTTTCACAGTTGCAGTGAAGACCAGTTTCCTGAAAAGAAGCAGCCGAATTCGAAGAAGAAATAAAAACTAAGAAGTTACCTGTTAATTTTAAAAAACAGTAAGTAAAATATCACCATATTATTTATATTATTAATCAAATATACTATACCATTAATACCAGCTATTTTGGTTTCTTAAAATAGAGATTTTGTACCATTTTGTCCAAAAATTTCCATGTCGTAAACAGCGATTAACAACCAGAATGGCCCACAAATTTCTATTTTTGGACACACAAATTAGCCAACTGAACCACTACAATTTTCATATTATAAAACAAACAACTGTTTTAATTGTATACATCACATTTACTATTTGTACTTTTCCACACTACTAGCTTACTTTTTTTTTGTCATCTGAACCCCAGTTTAGTGACACATAAATTCAAGAATGCCTACCCCTACTAGTTTTAGTTCCCAATGCACAATCACACACCATTACATACATCTTTATCATCTTACTCAAACACTCATGCACACAGCACACATACATTCCAGAACACCCCAACCCATATCTTCTTTATTTTTTTCAACAGACCCTAAAGAATGCCTACCAAAAGACAACTCTGTAGAAAGCAACGCAAAATTAGAGCAAATGAAAATAAAGGTGTCCAACATAAGCATCCTTCTCTAGCAGAATTTGTAAAAAAAGTTGAAACAAAACAGCTAATACAATCATTTAGTGAAACACAAGAAGTTTCAAGTACAAAAACTTTGCTTCCTCTATCAAAATGTAAAACAAACCAAAAAACAATTAACAGAAAATCAGCTATCAGTACAGATAAAACTACTTCTTCAAATTTTAATATAGTGCAAAGTAAGCATACCAAGAAAAGTATTTTAGCCAAAATATACCGTCACAAAGTCCTTCAAAATCTTATAAAAACAGGAGAGAAATCAGGTTCAAAGCTTAAAACCTATCGTAGGAAATTAATCTTAGAAGCATTGATGGACAGTGCAATTCTTCTCAAAAGAAATGTATTTATTTTACTGTTAAACAAAATGAAACCACTAACAAAACTAATAACTAAATTACAAAAAAGACTTCTCAATAAGCGAAATGTCAACAGAAAGAACTTCTTAAGTATCTGCGGAGGTGAATGGAATCACACTACGAGCACAGAACCATATTTTAATGAAGAAGCGTACAAACAAAAGCAAACAAATACAATTGCCATAAATAGCAGTGGTCGAGGTTCTGAAAAAGTGAATAATACCATAATGGAACAAGAAGTACTCCTTACAAAAATATGCCCTGAAAACTTAGAATTACCCCTCCATTCAACTGAATCAGAACGTCTAGTGTACAAATGGCCATGCACGTCAATGTGTAACATTCCCAAACAATGTTTCAAATCTTTACACCAATTCCTCAATAAATATGTAAAAAGCAAAGACAAAATCAAAATTAAATTACTGCAAAATATAGATACCTGTCCAGTGCGCAAGTACACAGGACTACAAGGACATTCATTGGCCTGCATTACAGGACCTACTTGTAAAACCACTTTCCATGATATCAAAAGGATATCAACACATCATTCAACTATAAGAAATCTAGTCTATAAACTGTACTATGCTAAATGTCCTGCTTTAGCACTAGCAAAGTTAAATAACATCCTTCTACATGGTACAGCAAAAGACCTACTTGAAGAAATTCACTATATCCAGAAAAAATATTTTTGAAGTGAAAGCCATTTACAGAATGAAATAGCTTTAAACCAATTAAGCAACAATTCTACACATGGCAACCTTTTGCTAAACACATACAAAAAAGAAATACTAAAATTTAAAAGTACATCAGCTGAAGTACCAAACCATGTATGTGTATGTTGCCGTAGAATTGTTTATAAAAGTAACACAAAAACTGTGGACCTATCATACAAAATAGAAGACAATGAAGATTCTAAATGGTTTTCTAGCAGAAAACAAATATGAAATAACTGAGCCCTTAATACTTTGCAGTTATTGCACCACAAAACTTGACAACAAACAAACTCCTTCACGTTCTATCACAAATAATTTGGAATTATACCCAGTACCAAAACCTCTATAACAACTTAATTTATATGAGAGCATCATAATTCAAACAGTACACCCATTTCAAGCAATAATACGCCTTCAACCAAAAACAGCAAAATTACCTCCCTCTGAATTGGTAAAAGGCATTCGTGGAAAAGTAGTTTATTTACCATTTAATCTAAAAGAAAATGTGCATACTCTAGGAGTGCAACGTCCAATGCACCAATCTTTAATTATATTAGTAAATGGAGTACCTACAAAAGACAAAAAAATATGGCAAAAGCTGGTAGATTTATATAAAGTTAGACAAGCCTTCCAATATCTTAAAGAGAATAATGAATATTACAAAGAAATTAATATTGAAGAAAACTTGAAAGATACAACTGAAATAATTCAAGAAACACAAGAAGCTGGTCAATTTGAGCTACTAGATCCTGCTACAATATCAAATACTTTAGACCATTATACAATTCATCCTTTGCACTGTAATGACACCGTACAAGATGTACTGGAAACTTACCAAATGCATCAAACAAAGGATCGCCAATCAGTATATGGGAAAAAAGTATAGAAGCACGTGATTTTCTTCTACTCTTTCCTACTGGCAAAGGAGGAAGGTATGATGATAGACCTATTCAAATATCAGCTTCAGAATACCGCTCATTACGGATGTATTCTGAAGATCCCAGATTTAGACAAAATGTGGAATACATATTCCACCTACTCTTTGAAAGTGAACTAGCAACTTTATGTTACGGAGTTGCACACATATTAAAATCAGGATCACACTTTCAAAATATGACAGCTACACAATTATTAGAGAAAGTGCAACAAAAGGATGAGATTTTACAATCAAATATTACAAATCTATTAGCAAATATGCGTGGTACTAAAGAGTACTGGTTTCAATGTCATGGAGATGTACTTTGTATGATCAGAAACCTTGGCCCACCCACTTGGTTTGTTACATTAAGTTGTGCAGAATATGCATGGGAAGATTTACATGATTTCCTACGCATATCAAATAAAAACAAAACAAACATAGATATTCTAACACCTGGAGAACTTTGTTCTTTGGATCCTGTTAATGTTTCAAGATATTTTCACCATCGCTTCATTGCTATGCTACATTTTATTTGTAATAAAACTGTTCCTCCCCTTGGAGAAGTGCAACACTTCTTTTGGAGAAAAGAATACCAAGCCAGAGGAGCACCACATATCCACATGCTTTTATGGATTAAAGATGCTCCTAAATTTGGTCAAGACAGTGATGCCACTGTTTTACAGTTTATTGAAAAATATGTCACTTGTCAGATTCCATTAGAAGCCACAAATAGTGATCTTTGTGCACACATTTTATAATTTCAAAGACACAAATGTGGAAAATATTGTCGTTGCAAATACAAAAACAAAGGCAAATACTACACCAAATGCCGATTTGGTTTCCCTAGACCAGTTACAAATACAGGTCAAGTAAACAACCTCATGTCTTCAGTTAGACATACTGTTAAAGGAAAGTCACCTAAAGATACATATTACATGAAAAGAAAAGAAGAAGAAAAATATATCAATGATTATAATGCAATCATTGCCCACTTATGGAATGCAAACATAGATGTGCAGTACATTGCAGACAATTCTACTGCAGTTGCACGATATGTCACAGCATACTTAACTAAAGCAGAAAAGACAGAGCTCCAAGACCTCTGGAATGACCTGTCATCAGATAAAACAGTATCTCAGAAATTATACAGCTTGGGCATAACAATGCTCACCCATAGAGAATGTGGATCTTATGAAGCAGCTGATCGTTTAACTGGTACTTCATTGTATGGTAAATCTGAAAATATAGTATGGCTAAGTCTTGGTCCAGCTAAATCTAGAAAAAGAGTTCTAAAATCATATGAAGATATAGAAACAATAGCCAAACATGATCCCAACAGCCAAGACATTTTAAAAAACAATGTATTGGACACATACTACCCAAACAGAAGTAATACTTTGGAAAACATGTGTCTATACCAAATAGCCCAAAACTACACATACAAAAATAATATGAAACCCGATGAAAAAAAAGGTAAATATAGAGTGACAGACTGTGAAGGCAGCTTAGTTAAACTCACTAAACCAAATTTAATTAATCATATCAAATTGTCATTGAAGACTCCTCAACATAAAGAAGTATATTACATGTCCCTGCTACAACTCTTCAAACCATGGAGAAAAGAAGAACAATTACTAGATAACTATGACTCATATAAGGATGCTTTCAAAGCAAATGAAAGCACTATAACTGATGTAAACTTTACACAGTACAAAACAATGTTGCACAATGAACAGCAACATGAAGAAGAACTCCAAGCTCAACTAGATAAGGATACTCCTGACAGTAGTTAACCTTCTGTAACAGGAAGCCAAGAACCACTGGGAGAACCACTAATAACAAATGAGGCAGAATTAGCTATGATAGAAGTAGAAAACACCATGTGTCAGTATAAAGATAAGGAAGACTTAACTATACTACAATCAAAACTAAAAAATGAGCAAAGTAGCATTTTTCAAGAAGTAACAAAACAAATTGCACATGGTGTAAAACATGAAAATAAAGAATGTTCCTGCCATAATTATAAACCTATACTAGTGTACGTCAGTGGTGACGCTGGTTCTGGCAAAACATTCCTAATCAAAATCATTAGTAAGTTCCTTCAACAATTGACAAACAACAAACTGTCAGCTGTTGTCACTGCCCCCACAGGTTTAGCTGCCTACAACATAGGTGGTGTTACATTACACCGATTACTACTATTACCAGTAGAACATCAGAACAAATTAGACTATTACAAACTTTCTGCAGAAGCTACAATGGAATTACGCAGAGTATTGAAACAAATGAAAATGCTTCTAATAGATGAAGTGAGCATGGTCTCCAACCTGATGTTAGCTTTGATTCACCTCAGATTACAAGAAGTACTCAAAACAGACTATGAAGAGCTCTTTGCAGGAAAACACATTATTGTTTTTGGAGATCTGCTTCAATTAACACCAGTAAAAGGTGAACCTATTTTTAAAACATTAGGGCACAAACTCTGCCGTAAAACTGTTGGCAGCATTGGAAATGTCAACCTTTGGCAACATTTCCAATACAGAGAATTAACAGAAAACATGTGCCAATCTGCAGATCTCACTTATGCCAACATTTTAAAAAGTTTGAGAGTTGGTATACTTCCTAAAGAAGCAGAAGCAACATTGAAAACCGGGCACATTAATGCATTTTATGGCGATAATGCATGTGCTATTGGAACAATTAGCCCACAAAAATGTCAATTGTATGGCCTTAATGCCAACTCTTGCAAGCTGTTTCAAATTCAATGAAATCATGCTAAGTAAAGAAATGCAACCAATAATGGAAATTAGCGCCACAGACAAACTAGATGTACATGGTATGACACTACCCATGTGTGACCAAGCCACAACAAGACTAAATAATTTAGAAAAATCAATCTCAAACACAGAAGGCTTAGAAAAGATGTTAAAATTATCCTTAAATTGCAGAGTAATGCTTAAACGTAACCTTGATGTGGACCAAGGACTAGTTAATGGAGCACTGGGTACAGTTGTTGGCTTTCAAAGATACCCACGTGACAACAAAATTCAGTTTGTCAATATACTTTTTGACAAACTTTCAGAAATAAAACGGATAGGACGCTCAACAGCTAGATTCCTTCTCTTCAAAGATATGTATGTACGCAGAGAAATATTTTCTCTAACTCTTGCATACGCAAGCACAATTCATAAATCACAAGGTCTTACCCTAGATAAAGCAATGATAGATATTGGTAACACAGTCTTTAAAGAAGGCATGAGGTACGTAGCACTATCACGCTTACGTACACTTGACGGTCTATTTCTAATCAACTTTGATGCAAGTAAAGTAAACGCTGATATTCCTTGCATTTTAGAATATAATAGACTTCGCTCACTATACACTCCCCATCTAAACACATATTCTGTTCCACAAAAACTAAAACATTGTAAAAGAAAACTAAATCAACCTGAAATGCAACAGGACGTCACTGGAAATCCTCCAAAGAGAGTAAACGAAACTAATACTCCATCAAGTACCACAAACAAAAAAGAATCAATTAGAGAAAGTAAACCAGGTACGTCTTTAAAGAAGGAAGACAAACTCCAAAAAAAGCAGTTAGATACAGAACTACCTGGACCATTTAAATTCTCAAATATAGTTGGTGTAAGTTGCTATGCAAATGTAACAATGAATATTCTATTTTAATTACCACCAATTGTTGACAACATTTACTCACACAGTACAAACCCATTGTGTTTGCAAATGTTAGTACTTCACAGAAATGCAGCAAACAATCCTGACAACACATATAGGGCCTCATTACGACCCTGGCGGTAAGGGGTTTACGCCAGCGTTAGCTGCGCCGACCCCTTACCGCCAATTACGAGGTCCCCTAGCGCCATGGTGCTTTTAACACCTGCTTTTAGCAGGTGTTAAAATCCATGGCGCTAAGGGACCATGGAGTTAATTACGCCACCGTAATTTACGGTGGCGTAATTAACGCCTTCCCCACTCCCATTATGCCCTATGGGGCAAAAATGGGAATGGGGAAGGGTAAATGGGGATTGGGGACTTACCGCCCCGCCAAGGTCGGAATGGGGCGGTAAGTCCGCCAACCACCATGGCGTAAACGTAGTTTACGCCATGGTGGTAAAGTCACGGCCCAGGCGGTAACTTACCGCCTGGGTCGTAATGAGGCCCATAGTGTTTTTGGAATAAGACGACAATTGGACTACTGTGCTGGAATGGTGAAATTCACTATAAACTCACAGGAAGATCCACAAGAATTTCTAATGTACTTACTACAAGTACTGGAAAACAAAAACATACCTATAAATGAAATCTTTCAGATTTCATACATGTGGAAACATACATGCAATCTCTGCAACAATGTGACACAAGAAGAAATCCACAATGAACGCTTCATATATATATCAATACCAAATTGTGAATCCATTCCATTTCAGCAACTTGTACAAAATGCAAACCATGGTAGATTATGCTCTACCTACAATTCAGATAATCGCTCTACGTTAGTAATACAAACACATAGTAAATACGTAATACTAATGCTTCTACATTACAATGCAGATGGTACCAAAAACAACTGCAAGCTGACTGGATTCACACATGGTCAAATATCTCTTGGTAAGAAAACCTTCACAACAATAGGTATAATCTACCAAGCAGGAGCCACAACCAATTCAGGGCACTACACTGCATACATAAAAAAGAAATGTGGATGGATTGAATGTAATGATAGTACCATTACTCTAAAGCAGAGATTACCAGCAAATCTTACAAACGCTTATTTGATGTTCTTAAAACCAAAATTTGATAAATAAACTGTATTTAAACCTTTAAGTAAATTTGTGTTACAAAAATATAAACTGTTAGAATACTCTAAAAGCTAACTGCTCAAAGATTCTACAACCACTAATCAGATAAATGAAAACCACTAAATTAGACCAAAAAATACACAGTTAGAATACGCCAATTGGTATCTAACTGTACCAAAATTATAAATGTGTGTTAAAATAATATAAACTGTTAGAATACTCCAAAAGCTATCTAACAGCTCAAAGATTCTACAACAACTAATCAGATAAATGAATACCACTAAATTAGGCCAAACAATACACAGTTAGAATACTCCAATTGGTATCTAACTGTCCCAAAATTTAACAATATCCAAATAGGTAAATGAAAACCACTACAATATATTAAAAAAATAGACAGTTAGAATACGCCAATTGGTATCTAATTGCTACAAAATTTTATAATATCAACACAAATGAAGAATCTGTTACTGTTCCAAAAGAAATACAACAAAGCAAAGTATACAGCATTAGCCAGAAACAACAAGTGAACACTGAAAACAAACAAACAAATAAACTGTAGCATAACAGAAAAAGGTTTTTTTTTAAAATCCAACATGGATTTTTTTTCTCCCACAGACCCAATGATTTTAGCAACAAATACAGAAACTGAGCAAATTGCACAGTACTCTGATTTGTTCTCTACTAAATATGAGGGTCGAAAAAAAATAAAAGTATATTGCTAATACAATGTAATAAGTCATTACAAAATACTAATACTAACATGCTATTTTCTTTTATCACAGAAATAAAGAAAAAAAACATGGACTCCCATTACTAGACCAAACAGTAAGTATACAATAATAAGGACAACCATAGCAGCACATCACATCCATAGTATCTAATACCTTTGTTCCTTATACATTTGTTTTTCACCCAAAGTTATAAACAAATATGAATGTGATATGCTGCGGTGGTTGTTGCCAGGGCATAGAGTCTTGGGTGCATGGCCAAATGGCCATGCACCCAAGACTCTATGCCCTGGCAACAACCACCGCAGCATATCACATCCATAGAGTCAAATATTTCAACTATGATCTATGGGAAACTTTTAATGTCCACGAACAATGTGAGTGTTCTTAGAACACTTTGAACTTGACAGCGAACAATACGGACACCGTTTTCAGGACACCCCCTACGAATATTTCAGAACAATGCGATAGTTCTTAGAACACATTCAACTTCACAAACAACAATACGGACAGCGTCCTCAGGACACCCCCTACGAACACTCCCCGGACACCGCGAGTGTTCTTAGAAGCGTCTTCAGGACACCCCCATTTTGTTTATTTGCGAACATTTCAGGACACCGCGAGTGTTCTTAGGACAGACTCAACTTGACAGAGAACAATACGGACAACGTCCTCAGGACACCCCCTACGAACACTCCCCGGACACCGCGAGTGTTCTTAGAAGCGTCTTCATAACACCCCCATTTTGTTTATTTGCAAACATTTCAGGACACCGCGCGTGTTCTTAGAACACATTCAACTTGACAGAGAACAATACTGACAGCGTCCTCAGGACACCACCTACGAACACTCCCCGGACACCGCGAGTGTTCTTAGAACAGTTTCACTTTGCTTGGGAACAAAACAGACACATTTTGACTCCTTAGAACACCCCCTAGACAGTTTATTTAGAAAATTTCAGAACACCCGTGATGTCCGCAAACAAATCGAACACAAAAATAATGTCTAACACATAAAAAACACAACTTTCATCCTATCTCACACACTCCCACCCTCCCCAAACACTCCTACACACCAACACACTCTACAAAATACACATTTTGAACAAAGTTTCCCCGCGCTGTCCGGAGACGTCCGCGAATCCAATATGGCGGGCTCTACCGAAAAATCTGACGCGCTTCACGCTCAACGCCGTCCAATCAGCGAACACTTTGCATGTCCGCGAACATCACGCAAGACGATTGGCCAATCAGGACACTTTCCGCGGAGCGAACAGGGAACTGTATCCGCAAACCGAACACAGATATCACTAATTTTTTTTTACCTACTTTTTAAAAAAATACTACTGGATTAATTTTCACCAAATTTGCAAAAGCTCGCTTTCGGGACCAAGCCGCTGCTCCTGGTCCAAATTTGGTGGAAATCCGTCCAGCGGTTTCGGCTGTAGACGCGAGCTAAATTTTTTTCCCATTCACTCTATGGAGAGTGAGTATGATGTATACAAATATGAGCATATAGAGGGAAGGTAGAGTAATAAAAATAAAACTATGACAAAGTGCTGATAACCATAATAATTATCTTCATGCACAGAAAGGATTCCTCTCTTTCAAGCCTGTATCTTCCGCTATGTACATGTTTCATATATGATGTGACAGGACCCCAAGTCTACAAATATAGTACCTTTTCAATTTTTACTTCCTGACTGTTACTGTAGAAAACTATGTGGCTTCGATATGTCAGTAAAGGATAAAAAGGGAGAGCCAGCCATGTGATGTCATCAGTTATGGATACTATGGATGTGATATGCTGCTATGGTTGTCCTTATTATTGTATACTTACTGTTTGGTCTAGTAATGGGAGTCCATGTTTTTTTTCTTCATTTCTGTGATAAAAGAAAATAGCATGTTAGTATTAGTATTTTGTAATGACTTATTACATTGTATTAGCAATATACTTTTATTTTTTTTCGACCCTCATATTTAGTAGAGTACAAATCAGAGTACTGTGCAATTTGCTCAGTTTCTGTATTTGTTGCTAAAATCATTGGGTCTGTGGGAGAAAAAAAATCCATGTTGGATTAAAAAAAAAACCTTTTTCTGTTATGCTACAGTTTATTTGTTTGTTTGTTTTCAGTGTTCACTTGTTGTTTCTGGCTAATGCTTTATACTTTGCTTTGTTGTATTTTTTTTGGAGCAGTAACAGATTCTTCATTTGTTTTGATATTATAAAATTTTGGAGCAGTTAGATACCAATTGGCGTATTCTAACTGTCTATTTTTTTAATATATTTTAGTGGTTTTGATTTATCTATTTGGATATTGTTAAATTTTGGGACAGTTAGATACCAATTGGCGTATTCTAACTGTGTATGTTTTGGCCTAATTTGGTGGTATTCATTTATCTGATTAGTTGTTGTAGAATCTTTGAGCTGTTAGATAGCTTTTGGAGTATTCTAACAGTTTATATTATTTTAACACAAATTTATAATTTTGGGACAGTTAGATACCAATTGGCGTATTCTAACTGTGTATTTTTTGGTCTAATTTAGTGGTATTCATTCATCTGATTAGTTGTTGTAGAATCTTTGAGCAGTTAGATAGCTTTTGGAGTATTCTAACAGTTTATATTTCTTTAACATAAATTTACTTAAAGATTTAAATACAGTTTATTTATCAAATTTTGGTTTTAAGAACATCAAATAAGCGTTTGTAAGATTTGCTGGTAATCTCTGCTTTAGAGTAATGGTACTATCATTACATTCAAACCATCCACATTTCTTTTTTATATATGCCGTGTAGTGCCCTGAATTGGTTGTGGCTCCTGCGTGGTAGATTATACCTATTGTTGTGAAGGTTTTCTTACCAAGTGATATTTGACTATGTGTGAATCCAGTCAGCTTGCAGTTGTTTTTGGTACCATCTGCATTGTAACGTAGAAGCATTAGTATTACGTATTTACTATGTGTTTGTATTACTAACGTGGAGCGATTATCTGAATTGCAGGTAGAGCATAATCTACCATGGTTTGCATTTTGTACAAGTTGCTGAAATGGAATGGATTCACAATTTGGTATTGATATATATATGAAGCGTTCATTGGGAATTTCTTCTTGTGTCACATTGTTGCACAGAGTGCATGTATGTTTCCACATGTTTGAAATCTGGAAGATTTCCTTTATAGGTATGTTTTAGTTTTCCAGTACTTGTAGTAAGTACATTAAAAATTCTTGTGGATCTTCCTGTGAGTTTATAGTGAATTTCACCATTCCAGCACAGTAGTCAAATTGTTGCCTTATTGCATAAACACTTTCAGGGTAATTCATAGAATTTCGCAGAAAAGTGTCGCAAGCGGCTGGCGCAGAGTGTCCGCGTGCAATTGTCTGCGCCAGGCACGTGCGCTAAAACCGAATTCCGCGCACAGCGTATTCATGGATTTTAGGCTCCCAAACCAGCCGTGGCGCAGAGTATCGCAGAGACCCTGCAGCAGCGCCAGTAACGCCCCCAAGAACGCCCTCGCGCAAGGAAAAGCCATCAAAATCGCTAAATCATCGCAAAGGGCTGCGCTAACCCTGGACCAGTTTATAGGGCTGCCAAACAAGGAACGCAAAGCGGGTAACGTGCATATCAGGGGTACGCGTGAAGTTATACACGCGATTAGCCAGGCTGCCAGGGTACGTGTATTTCAGGGGTGCGTGGGAAGTTCAACACGCGATAGTCCAGGGAACGTGTATTACAGGGGTACGCGGGAAGTTCAACACGCGATTGTCCAGGGAACGCGTATTACAGGGGTACGCGGTAAGTTCAACACGCGATTGTCCAGGGAACGTGTATTACAGGGGTACGCGGGAAGTCTTACATGCGATTAGCCAGGGCACGTGTAATACAGGGGTACGCGTGAAGTTATACACGCGATTAGCCAGGGTACGTGTATTACAGGGGTACGTGGGAATTATCACACGCGATTTGGCTGGGTACGTGTATTACAGGGGTACACGGGAAGTTCTACACGCAAATCGGCTGGGTACGTGTATTACAGGGGTGCGCGGGAATGATCACACGCGATTTGGCTTGGTACGTGTATTACAGGGGTGCGTGGTAATGATCAGACGCGATTTGGCTTGGTACGTGTATTACAGGGGTGCGTGGGAAGTTCTACACGCGATTGGCCAGGGTACGTGTATTACAGGGGTACGTGGGAATTATCACACGCGATTTGGCTGGGTACGTGTATTACAGGGGTACACGGGAAGTTCTACACGCGATTCTGCTGGGTACGTGTATTACAGGGGTGCGCGGGAATTCTCACATGCGATTTGGCCAGGTACGTGTATTACAGGGGTGTGCGGGAATTATCACACGCAATTAGGCTGGGTGGGTCCTCACAGGTGTTCCCTGTACACCCTCCACGGCCCCAGCAGGCAGCCCACAAAACAGGGGACTACCCTGCACACCTGCTCATGTCCCCCTGCACCCCCAGCCCCCAGCAGTGCAGGGTCACCCTCCACCAGGCCCCCACTCATGTCTCCCACCACCCCCACCCCCCAGCAGTGCAGGGGCACCCTCCACCAGGCCCCCACTCATGTCTCCCACCACCCCCACCCCCCTGCCACCATGGGCAGCGCCCACCAGGCCCCCACTCATGTCTCCCACCACCCCCACCCCCCTGCCACCATGGGCAGCCCCCACCAGGCCCCCACTCATGTCTCCCACCACCCCCACCCCCCAGCAGTGCAGGGTCAACCTCCACCAGGCCCCCACTCATGTCCCCCTGCACCCCCACCCCCCAGCAGTGCAGGGTCACCCTCCACCAGGCCCCCACTCATGTCTCCCACCACCCCCACCCCCCAGCAGTGCAGGGTCACCCTCCACCAGGCCCCCACTCATGTCTCCCACCACCCCCACCCCCCAGCAGTGCAGGGTCACCCTCCACCAGGCCCCCACTCATGTCCCCCTGCACCCCCACCCCCAGCAGTGCAGGGTCACCCTCCACCAGGCCCCCACTCATGTCTCCCACCACCCCCACCCCCCAGCAGTGCAGGGTCACCCTCCACCAGGCCCCCACTCATGTCTCCCACCACCCCCACCCCCCAGCAGTGCAGGGTCACCCTCCACCAGGCCCCCACTCATGTCTCCCACCACCCCCACCCCCCTGCCACCATGGGCAGCCCCCACTCATGTATCCCACCACCCCCACCCCCCAGCAGTGCAGGGGCACCCTCCACCAGGCCCCCACTCATGTCTCCCACCACCCCCACCCCCCAGCAGTGCAGGGTCACCCTCCACCAGGCCCCCACTCATGTCTCCCACCACCCCCACCCCCCAGCAGTGCAGGGTCACCCTCCACCAGGCCCCCACTCATGTCTCCCACCACCCCCACCCCCCAGCAGTGCAGGGTCACCCTCCACCAGGCCCCCACTCATGTCTCCCACCACCCCCACCCCCCTGCCACCATGTGCAGCCCCCACCAGGTCCTCACAATCCCCAATCATGTGCGTAATGGTCAGCCTCCACAGCCAAAAAGCCCTACCAAGTAACCCATTCACCCACATGGAAATGAAAACACATGTTACACCCCCAATGTTCATGAAGCAAATGAACCCATGTCCGTCACACACAGATTTTCAAATTGAATGGGAAAACACACAACATGACATGCATGAAACCAATGAGATGAAACCACACAGTGAACAATGGAAAAAAAATGTATTGGACAAAAATACGAATGGTAAAGAAAGAAAAATAACTACAATGTAAATGTGAAAAAATAAGCTGCATGTCCGCATAAAAACACAAAAGTAGAAAATCAAATCCATAAAATTTTGTCCAAAGTGAAATGTAAAAACTCTCCATGCAACAAAGAACTATGTACAAAAATAACAAGGGTCCATCATCACAACTGAACTAAGGAAACCTCCTAAAAAACCTACCTAAATATCAACTATATACAAAAAGTGGAGCAGTGTCCGTCGACCCCAAATCATAAGAAAAAACAAAGGAAACCTAAAACTAAAGAACTATATACAAAGGCGGCGGGCAAGTCCAGCGGCTCACTCCGTGGTGTTCCGGGCCAGGGCATCATCGAACTCCTGTTCGATGTCCCAGAGGCGGTCCAGTTCCATGGCCCTGAGGGTCCGCAGGGACGACGCCGTGTCCTCCTCCAACACCCTGCGGATTGCCTCGAGGCACTCGGCCCGCCTCAGGGCCCTCCGCATGGAGTTCTCCGCCCTGACCATTGTGAGCCGCGCCTCTTCCGCCCGCCGCCGCTCCGCACCTATGGCGTGGCCCAACCGCTGCCACACGGAAGACACTCTCTGTCCTGGGTCCTCCTGCCCTCCGGCCGATGCCTGCCCCTCCGATGTCGAAGGCCCCGAGCCTTCATGGCTCCCACCATGTTGCTGCTGCTGCTCTGCCTCTGCCCGTGCACTGCCTCCTGCTGCCTGCACATCCTCCGCCGGCTGGGGTGCAGTTGTTGATGTGGCCACCCCTGCTGGACGTCCGACTCCCGACTGTGGCAGGGATGCCTCCTCCACCAGCCTGGCCGCACTGTCAGAGGCAGCTCCACAGGGCACCCAGGTGACTGATGGGTGGGAAGATGGCACAGAGGACGACTGGCGCGTAGGGGGTCCAGTTGAGGAGGGGTTCGGAACAAGCCCCATCAGACGGAGGAATCCGGTCTGGGTGACCTGTCCCAGCAGGCTGACGTGGTCAACGAGCCATTCGAGATGACGTGCAGTCTCTCCATGAAAAGACTGCAGGTCACCTCGCATGGCCCGTTGACGCAACGCCACACCAGCCAGGACAGGCTCAACCCGGACCTGGATAGCCACGTCCGCAGGCAGAGGAAGGCCAGTTGACGTCAGCTGATCCCCTGCCTGGAAACGGGTCTGGACGTAGGCATCCCTGCTGGTGCAAGATGATGCAGGGACAGGATCGGGGACAGGATTGCACACAGGCACCTCCGCGGCGGCCTGTGCTGCCTCCTGTCCCTGGTCCTGGACTGCACCACTAGCACCAGTGGGATCCCCACCTCCAGACCCCATCTCTGGTGCTTGCACGGCCTCCTCCTCCACCAGACCCCCCACCAACCTGGATGACTCCGTGCCATCTTCCCCTGTTGGGCCCTGTGGGGTCCCAGCTGCCCCTTCTGCTGCCGAGGAGTCCAACTCCAACCTCCGCCTCTTGGACCTCCCCCCGGCAGCTGCGGCCTGGGACGCGGCACCGGACTCCTCACTCCCCGACGAGATGACAACACGGGAGGGGAGCCGGGCCTTGCGTCTCCGGCTGGCGGTCGGATCCCCGCCGCTGTGCTCCACAGCACCTTCTCCGCCCTCTTCATCAGCTGACGCTGCAGACAGGGAGAAACAAAACACAGGCATCAGGGCACTGTACAATGGACACATACACACATGACAGTTGCACATGAGTGGCATTGGCAAACCTCAGACATGTCATCACATTCCCCAACACACATGTCATTGCAACTCACACACATGAGCCATACCACAGCCATATTGCAACTGCCACCACCATCCATACACATACAACAGCATGAGCAGCCAAAGGTGACCCAGACATCACATGCAACACAGGAAGTGCACCACACATGTACACACACCACCACACTTGCATGCATGTGTACACCTCTGCCAAGTGTCGCACTGTTCAGACGGGCATCCATGTCACATCTGCCAATCAGGCTTACACATACCGCAGTCACATGCATCCATGTTGCATCACTGTTGCACCCTTGTCAAATACACACACGTGCACATGTACACAGTGCTCATACATGCAGCCCAATACAACATACATGCGTGACATCACGGACATGTCTACTTACATACACATACATACAAACATGTGTGCACGCACAACTGCATTTGCCATGCAAGCCTACACACACAAGCACCATCCATGTCTCACACATTACAGCCCTCGCATGTGTCAGCCCCATGGCCATGTACACCCCCACCCATACTCGACCCCATACAAACAGATGTGCAACCTGCACAATACCGAATAATCACCACACGCACTGCTCACAATCAGGATGCATGTACACTCACCGCTCGACTCCAGATGGGTCTGCTTCTCCAGGACCTGGACGTGGAGCGCTGGGGATATGCGTTCCAGGACCCCCATCTGTTCTTCTGACAAGTGGCCCCGGCGCCCCTTGGCATCCGCTGCCTTCAAGAGGCGCCGGGCCTTGTTCAGGGTCCTGGACCTGGAGTCCTCCCAGCGCTTCCTGACATGTTGTAAGTCCCGGACTGCCACCCCCTCCGCGTTGATGGCAGTCACGATGTCAGTCCAGATCCGAGTCCGTCCTTCCTTGTCAGCGCGGGAACTTCCGAAGAGGGCATCATACTGCCCCAGGACTTGCTCCACCAGGACACCAACTTCGGTGGCACTGAAGCTGGTGCCCCTCTGCCTCTCTGGCCGGGGGTTGTCAGTGGTCACAGATGGTGTTTGCCCCGACATGACAACCCCAGAGGCAGGAGTGGGTGGGCAACTGGGTCCTGGGGCTGGGCTGTGGAGCGATGGAATTCCAGTCGGGAGTCTTCGGTACCAGCAGGGGTGGTCACAGCAACAGCACCCCTGGCTGATGTGCAGGCAGCAAATGGCAGTGCACGTGGGCAGCAGGCAGTCAGGCAGCAGCAGATGGTAGGTGGGAGCGTGCTCGGGGATCTGGGGGGCAGTAGTTCAGCCTTCTGGGCAGGAGCGTGGTCTTCCGTGTGCTTACGCGTGGCCAGCTTGGTACGGAGTGATTTGGCACGTGAAAATCCTGCACGTCAGCGTGAAAATCGAGGAAAGGCCCTTAGCGCGTAAGCGCGTCAGCACGCATACGCGATTCTATTGGACCAAAGGCCCTCAGCGCGTAAGCGCGTCTGTGACGTGACCCGCACGGGTGTTTCCCACACAGCACGTGATGACAGAGCACACGTGGAAAGACTGCACGTCAGAGTCTCATCGCATGTGATTGGTGGAAATGGCCCTACACGCAGAAGTGACAAAGCGTGTAATTGGTGGAAATGGCCCTACACGCAGAAGTGACAAAGCGTGTAATTGGAGGAAATGTCCCTACACGCAGAAGTGACAAAGCGTGTAATTGGTGGAAATGGCCCTAGCGCGTACACGCCACGTAAATGACGCTGGACGTGTGGGCCTGTATAAAAGGTACGCGTAGAACACCACTTCCTTGTACGTGCTTTTCGTGGAGAGCGAGTGGGTGAATTCTGTACTTCTTGTCGTTTCACACGCGATTTACTTCACGGCGTTTCAAGTTTGTATTCCCTGTTACCTCTGACAGCTTTTTCTCTTCTTTCGCTTTTACTGGTTTACCTGGGCCTGTTCCCTCAAACAGTGTTCCCTTCTACTGTTGTCCTGTCTCCTCAGACAGCGTACAAATCTTCTTTTGGCGGGGTGTTGCCAACCAAACGTGCTCCTTTTACACGCTCGTTTACCAGGCAGACGGTGAGTCACGCACGTATGTAACATCTGTGCTTGCCCCGTGTGTAGCCTACCCCTTCAGAGGTCACTCTAGGCTGCGTGTGACACGCATACGTTCATTCTTGTGTTTCTGGGTGCCACAGCGTAGTGCAGGTTTTTCTTTCTGCACACGTGGTCTAGGAGGGGTTGCGTGCACGTCATCTCCCTTTTTTGGGCCTCCTGTGCGTTGCGTGACCCGTCATCTTTCCCCAGGGGTTACATTCAGCCTTGCTAGAGCACTAGGGTACAATTACCATCTGGTACCCAACCCCTTTGATCCCCAATTGCCCAGGACAATAGTCTACATCCACTCCCATACGCACATTAACATCAGTGCCATGGCTGGGAGGCGAGGATTCCGTAAGGGTAGCAAAGGTGGAAGAGCCACAAGTGGTGGCCGTGGTGGATCTGGTAGGGGACGTGGTCGTAACTTGCAGGGTGAGCATGTCCCCCCATGTGTGGAGGACCAGTCACGGGCACCCATAATCCCCCCCCTCCCCCCCTCCCATTGAGGCTGATGTGGCTGACACCATCCATGCTCAGCCCTTGTTGGACCAGCCCATTGTGGCACCAGACCTGGCTGACTCCATGGCTGACTTCCAGGTCAGCAGGGCTACGACACGTGCGCTGGTGCACGTTGATGCCATCATGCCACGTGGATCTGGGGCAGCAAGGTCATCTGCTGCACCAAGGAGGCAGGGCGGAGAGGCTGCAGGGGCAGCTGCGGCTCCATCCACCCCAGCCCTCACACACCCAGCCAGGACAGTGTCGGTCCTAGTCCATGCTGCTGACATTCCCCCTGACACCATCACACTAGAGCCAATGCCTGCACCAACTCCCATGCTGAGTGTGCAATCCCACACTCCTGATACAGAGTCCACCAGGGCTCCTGCCCCTAGTGTCCAGAGCGGCGCAGGACACTCAGGATCACCACCACCTTCCAAGCGGAAGAGGAAGAGTGCTCGTCCGGCACAGGCTGATGCCCCAGACACGGCTACACAGTCCGGCCCGTCCAGGAAGCCCAGCTTCACGGATGACGAACTGAATGCACTTGTCGAGTATGTGTCCGGACATGACAACGAGATGGTCATTGTTGCAGGATCCAAGACCACACCTGCACAACGCCAGGCACACTGGCAGACCGTTGCAGACATCATAAGTGCCCTTGGAATCGTGAGGCGCACAGCCAATGATTGCTATAAGCGCTGGAATGACCTAAAGCGCAGGGCAAAGAGTAAGCTGGCCTCAAGTCATGCCGCAACTCTAGTGACTGGAGGTGGGTCTCCAGTAGTAGACATGGAGCTCACTCCACATGAGTCAGTCGCTGGGACCTACGTCACGGAGGAACAGATCCAAGGCGTGGGAGATCTGGCTGATTACGAGGCATTGTCCGGTGAGTGCACATGCATGTGTGTGTCATACATGTGCATGGTGTGTGTGTGAGGGCTTCTGTTTGTGTGCCAGGTGAGAGTGTGTGCGCCTGAGTCGTATGGGTCAGCCATGTGCTTCATGCAATACTTCCTGCGCAGCTGCATTTGGCCATAGCAGTATCCCTTCTGCCAACAGTAGACATCTAGCCCAACTGCACGCCAGTTGCCCTTGAAGTGTCACCTTGCCACAACATATTTGCTTATTTTTCACTGTTCATTCAGTCAGTTTGTTTGCATTCCACCACTTTCACTAGGCATGTCGCTGTCCACTAGTCACATGTCTGACATGGGTATGGTAAAGTGGAGTGACTTTGTTACCTGGATATCATTTGTACACACATGTCCCTGTGCAATTGGACCATTTCAGACTGGCAGCTCCAGGTGAAAAATCTGACCTGTTAGAATTAGAAAAGCAATTACATGCGGGAACTGGACTGAATGAATAGGTTCTGCCCTCCTCTCCATCTTCACTCAATAGCAATGGTACATGCCATCTGTGTGATGGCATGTGTGTTTCACCTGGCAATCACAGGCCAATGTGTGATGCCACTGCCAGGCAGCATGCAGAAAATGTGTTCATCTTCCATCTTGGTGTCATCAGTGTGTGCCATTTGCCTGCACTTCATACGCAGTGAGGGTGCATGCATGGGAGGGTTTTAGTCATGTGGGACATGTGTCAATCAAGTACTGGTTCTCTTGCTTCTCAGCCCTCATTGTGTGCCATGGTGCTAATGCCTGTTTCCATTTCTTTGTTTTCATGTCTTTGCAGGGGAAGACGCACCTGATACTGCTGGGGTTGTGGAGATGGTGCAGACCCAGGAGGGGTCCGAGGGCCGACCAACCACCAGTGAGGGACGTGGTGTGGTGGTGGGGGAGAACCCACAAGTGCTGCAGGTCGTGCTCTCAAGGGGTGTCTCTGGCTGCACCTCCCCCGAGCTGTACTCAGGTGTTGATTCGGATGAGACCTACGTGCCGTCGCAGGTGAGTGTTCCAGGGAGGGATTCTGTTCTGTCTCACCCACCTGCACCAGGGTCAGAACCCTCCATGGGGATGTCAGTGTTGGCAGCTACGCCTTCGGTGGTTACGGATGCAGGGTCACACTCCGCGACATCTGATCCTGTTCCTGGGCCAGCAGATCAGAGGGGGAATGCAGTCCTGCAGCCTCAGGCAGTGCCGGCACAGCAAGGCGCAGTTCGCCTTGCCCCAGACAGGTGTGGTGCCCGCCGACGTGGTGGCCGTACGCCACCCGGCAATACCGCATGGGAGCAATCCATTTACGGTATGGCAACCCAACAGGCTGCATCATCCGAGATGATAGCTCAGGCCATGGATAGGGTGGCCACTTCCATTGTCCCCCCAGAAAGGCTGATGGAGCGACTAGAGCAGGCAACCGACTCCATCTGCCAGTCACACAGGGAGGACATGTTGGGGTCCAACAGGGACAGGCGGGCGGCACTGGCGACTCTGCAGGAGGCCATCTCCATTGAGTCCCAGGGCCACAGGGAAGCCCTGAGGCAGGAGCTCCTTCACCTCAGGACGACTCTTGTTGAGCTTGAGGCTTCAACACACCAAAGGACAGAACAGCAGCTGGAGCGTCTCACCCGTACGCTCTCAGCTGAGATGCAGGCAACGAGGGCGGAGGTCCGGGCATCCCGTGAGTTGTTGCATGGGGACCTCCGCACACTCATCCTCCAGAACCAGACCTACCACACCCGCATGCTTGCAGCCATGGAGGAGCAGACTAGGGCCTTGCATGGGCTGCCTCCCATAGTGCAACCACCTCCGGATGCAGCTGCACAGGGTGATAATAGCGACAGCAGTGATACTCCCACAATAGGGTAGCCGTGTGGGCCATGAGCCCATGGAGGTGTTTTATCTTCCCAGGATCCACGCAGGTGGGTTCTGGTGTGCATCCTGTCCTCGGACCTCCTGGGTGGCCTCCCCAACACCCCCGGGCCCATCAATGGCCATTTTTGATTGTTTCTTATTTTTATTTTTATTTTTATTTCTTTTATTCCCAATTTTTTTGGGACGATCTGTTGGCTTCCGTGGTTCCTGTGGGCATACCTGCATTGTGACTGGGCACATGCAGGCTTGTAATGTATTTGGTTCAGATGCTTGGGTTTGAGTCACACACACCCCTCCTGCTTCCCGTTTCCATGGGCTTGCAAAGGGTGTGCCCAAGTGACAGTGAATTACACAGTGACGTTGGACTCCAATGAGCTGTGTGGGCAGTCTGTAGTCAATACTGTGTATACATTCCTAGTGCATATTGCTGTTGTGTTGTACACTGCATGTTGCATTGATGTGTAACTCTTCTTCTGTGTCTACCTCCCAATTTGCAGGTCCCTTCCTCATGTCCACACAAGGACCTCTAGTCTGGAGATGGGGTCCATGTTGGCAGCAGTGCACCTACAACTCTACATGGCGACAACACTGCACAGTTGGTAGTGGTGGGAGTGCAGGCATTTCCAGGTGGTGAGACTACTAATATGTAACATTTGTGATGTCATGTTAATGGTAGTACGTGCTCAAGTATGTTGTTGGTCCGGCATTGCTGTGAGCATTTCAGGTGTTGCAGGTTTCTAATAGTGCCACTGTACATAGTGAGACTGATGTCATGTTGTGGGGATTACTTTGTTTACCTGCAATTAGCATGACATGGCACGGTGTGTCGTGTGGCGGTGCTGGGGTTGGGTTGGGTGACATGGCACTGTCCTCTTGTTGCATTTTGCAAGTGGGTATTCATTTTAGCTGCTTCAATGTGTAACTTCACAAAACTGCATTGGTGGTGTCTGTGTGGGTAGGGATGCACACATTGTGACACTTCCAGGTGAACAATCTCAGGCTGACATGGTATTCCCGGTTCATTCTCCAGACATTCAGGATCAGTGTCAGGTTGAGTCATCATTGATTGTCAGATGGAATGTGCCAGGGCAGTGTGCACTCCACAGGGGTGTGATTTCTATGTGAAGTAATTAGCCACTAGCTGTGTACGGGCTGCCTCCCCCCGTGCCCTTTCCCCTCCCATGCGCAGCGGCTGTGCATGTGGTTGGGGATGTGGGGCCACTACCATGTCCACGGCCAGGCCCCGGCGTGTTGCAACGTTGTGCAGGACACATGCTGCCACTATGATCCTGCACACTACTGGGGGAGCGTATAACAGCTGCCCGCCAGAACGGTCAAGGGAGCGAAAGCGTGACTTTAGCACTCCGAATGTGCGCTCCACTATGCCCCTGGTTGTAATGTGGGCTGTGTTATATCTTACCTGGGGTGGCGTGGTGGGGTTCCGAATTGGCGTCATCATGTGTGGGCTGAGAGGGTAGGCACTGTCCCCTGTGGAGGTGGTGATTGGTATCATTGGTGGGGTTGTGACCTTGCTCAGTATCCAACATGCATGCATGTGCAGTGGCATACATACTCACCAAGCAGCCATGTATCGCCATGCCGCCCAGCTTCTAGGTCCCGGCTTAGGGTGGACATTCGGTTAATGAAGCTGTCGTGGGTGGAGCCGGGATAGTTGGCATATACTGAGGTGATGATTCCCTTGGCATTACATGCTACCTGCACGTTGATGGAATGCCAGTGCTTGCGGTTCCTATAGATGTGCTCAGATGCCCTGGGGGGACGTAGAGCCACATGGGTGCAGTCGATGGCACCTAGCACTTTGGGGAATCGTGCCACAGCGTAAAAATCCAGGGCGGCAGCATGCCTTTCTGCAGGTGTTCTGGGCAGGTATATGTGCCTGCGGACTGATGGGCGTGCAGTGATGATGTTCAAGACCTGGTGGAGGCAGCGTGACTGGGTGGCCTGTGACACCCCACCCACTATGGCACTTGTCCGCTGAAATGATCCAGTGGCTAAGAAGTGCAGTACATTGAGGACCTTCTCCAGGGGGCTGAGTGCTTGGGAGCACAGGGTGGGTGATGTGAGGTCATCCTCCCACTCACTCACCAGGTCCAGTATAATGTGTGGTGGAAACCTGTACCTCCCATACACCTGGTCATCAGGCATCCCGAAAAGGCTGGTTCTGGGTGTGAATATTCTGGCCCTGACTATCCTCCTCCTCCTCCTTTGGTAGCCCACTGCCACTGCTGCTAGGAACGGTATGTTCATCCTGGCGTCTGAGCTTGTTATTGTTAAAGTCCGCAAATGTATGCTTTGCGCGTGTTCTAGGCGAGCGTGTGACCCGCGCACCCCTGGAATCCAGTTCCCAGTCCAATAGCGTGTGGAAATTCACACGCACCACGGGATACAGCATGTGACCCGCGCACCCCTGGAATCCAGTTCCCAGTCCAATAGCGTGTGGAAATTCACACGCACCACGGGATACAGCGTGTGACCCGCGCACCCCTGGAATCCAGTTCCCAGTCCAATAGCGTGTGGAAATTCACACGCACCACGGGATACAGCATGTGACCCGCGCACCCCTGGAATCCAGTTCCCAGTCCAATAGCGTGTGGAAATTCACACGCACCACGGGATACAGCGTGTGACCCGCACACCCCTGGAATCCAGTTCCCAGTCCAATAGCGTGTGGAAATTCACACGCACCACGGGATACAGCGTGTGACCCGCGCACCCCTGGAATCCAGTTCCCAGTCCAATAGCGTGCGGAAATTCACACGCACCACGGGATACAGGTTCGCTGACATACTTGCGTGTGTAAGTGCCCGCGCACCCATTAAATACACGTACATAGGCCAATCGCGTGTACGCGCACTTTTGTCCAATTACACGCGATGACACTCTGACGTGCAGTATTTCCACGTGTGCCCCGTCATCACGTGCTGAGTGGGGAACACCCGTGCGGGTCACGTCACAGACGCGCTTACGCGCTGAGGGACTCTGGTCCAATAGAATCGCGTATGCGTGCTGACGCGCTTACGCGCTAAGGGCCTTTCCTCGGATTTCACGCTGACGTGCAGGATTTTCACGTGCCAAATCACTCCGTATCAAGCTGGCCACGCGAAAACACACGGAAGACCACGCTCCTGCCCAGAAGGCCGAGTTACTGCCCCCCAGTGCCCTGAGCAGCCTCCCACGTGCCATCTGCTGCTGCCTGCCTGCCTGCCTGCTGCCACCGTGCCCTGCCATTTGGTGCCTGCACATCAGCCATCTGCAAGGGTCCAGTTGCTGTGTCCACCCCTGCTGGAACTGAAGACTCCCGAATGGGATTACATCGCTCCACAGCCCAGCCCCAGGACCCAGTTGCCCACCCACACCTGCCTCTGGGGTTGCCATGTCGGGCACTTCCACATCTGGCACCAGTGGCAACCCCAGGCCAGAGGGGCAGAGGGGCACCAGCTTCACTGTCACCGAAGTTGGTGTCCTGGTGGAGCATGTCCTGGGGCAGTATGATGCCCTCTTTGGATCGTCCCGCGCCAGCAAGGAAGGACGGCAGAGGATCTGGGCCGACTGTGTGGTTGCCATCAACGCGGAGGGGGTGGCAACCCGCGACGTCCTGAAGATCAAGAAGCGCTGGGAGGACTTGAGGTCCAGGACCCTTGTGAAGGCCCGGCGCCTCGTGGAGGGGGGCCGGGGCCGCATGAGTTCCATCCAGATGAGGGTCCTGGAACGCGTACGCCCAGCGCTCCACGCCCAGATCCTTGAGAGGGAGGCCCGTCTGGAGTTGAGCGGTAAGTGTCCAAGCATTACTGTGTGAGACAGGGCATGTTGCGGTGTGCTGGTTCTATGATACTTGCCTGTATGTGTGCCATAGGCCATGTATGCATGTATGTGTGCAGGGACATCATGGTAATGCATGTGCGACCAGTGATGTGTGATCCACATGGTTGTTGCATGTGTTGAAATGCCGCATGGGGAGCCCTATGCAGATTTTGAACATGAGAGCATGCCAGTCTCTGTACCTGGACATGGGTGGGGGTGAGGGGTGGGTGCTGATGCCAGGTACATATATGGTAGCCATGTCTGTGTGCCTGACCTGCGTGTCTGTGACTTGTGCATGCCATGGATGCATGACACATGTGTGTGACAATGCACAGATTCAGTGAAGCAGCCAAATTACCCTTGTATCCGCTGTGTTTGGTGTGTTTGGGGCCAGATGGATGTGACTGAGGTGAAGTGTGTGCATGTGATAGGCATGAGCCATGATGCATGTGAGTTACATATCATTGAATGTTTCAAGAGTCCATTGGACATGCATGGAAATGTCCATGGCATGCACCATGCCTGTTACTGTGTGTGTTTTGCCTGGACTGACCCATGTGTTGTGGAGGGACATGATGGAAGTGTACTTTGACAGTGGTGCTCATCTGCTATTGCTTCCTGTCTAGGGGACCATTGTACAGTGCCCTGATGTTTGTGTTCTTTGTCTCCCTCTACGCAGCGGCTAGTGAAGAAGATGGCGGAGACGGCGCTGTGGAGCAAGGCGGCGGGGATGCCCCCACGGCTGCAGCGGAAGGGGTGGGTGAGCCCCCACAGGGGCCTGCTACGGTGGGAGACGGTGAGGAGCCATCCAGGTTGGTGGTTTGCAAAGAGGAGGAGGAGGCCGCCACTGGGGCACACATGGGGCCTGGTGGGGGCATCCCTGCTGGTGCAAGTGGTGCAGTTCAGGGCCAGGGGCAGGAGGCAGCACAGGTCACCGTGGAGGGGCCTGTGCATGTCGCTGTCCCTGACCCTGTGAGTGCACCACCATGCACCAGCAGGGATGCCCCGTCCCAGGCCTGTCCGCAGGTAGAGGGGATGTCCATGTCACCTGACTCCCCTCCACCTGCGGACGTGGGAACCCCTGGCCGTGCGGAGAAGGTCCTGATTGGGGTCGCGATGCGCACGGCTGTGATTCGTGATGCCGTGCGTGCTTCCCGGGAGGAGCACGCACGTCATCACGAAGTGCACCGTGCCGACGTGAACCAATTGGGATCGGCCATGTTCGGGGGTTTCCTGCATGTGTTGGCCAATGTGGCGGCCCTCTCCTCCTCTGTGCAGGCTATCCACCAGTCGTTCCCCTTGCCGTCTTCCAGCCCAGATGCCACCAGGGCCCCCTGTGGACCTGCCCCGACCAATGCAGCCAGCTCGGTGGGGATCCCATCCCTGCCACAGTTGGGAGTCGGAGGTCCAGCAGGGGTGGACAACACAGCAACTGGACCCCAGCAGATGGAAGATGTGACAGCATCATCAGGCAGGGCACGTGCACGACGGCGTCGGTGGTTTCCATCAGCCTGGACGTGGGAGGCATCATGGCTCAGGGCCATCAAGATCAGAGGGGCAGGCATCGGCCGGAGGGCAGGGCAACCCTGGGATGGTGGTGTCTTCCGTGTGGGAGCAGTTGGTCCAGCGGATAGGTGCGGAGCGGCAGCGGGCGGAAGAGGAGCGGCTCGCCATGGTCAGGGCGGAGTTCTCCATGCGTCGGGCGTTGAGGCGGGCTGAGTGCCTCGAGGAAGCTCGCAGGGAGTTTGAGCTGAACATGGGGTTATCCCTGCGAGACCTCGGGGCCAGGACAGAGTCCCGCCTCCAGGACATCGACATGGAGTTCGATGATGCCCTGGCCAGCAACATCAACAAGTGAGCCGCAGGACTTGCCCGCTGCCTTTGTATATAGTTATATAGTTAGTTAGTGTTAGGTTTCCTTTATTTGTTTTTATTATTTTGGACCGCTCGGACAATGGCCACTTTTTTGTATATATTTTTTTCATTAGGTAGTAGTAGGTTTCCTTCATGGTGTTGGGCTCATGGACCCTGGTACATTCCTGTATTTAGTTTGTTTTTTGAAGGAACATTTTCTTTTTTTCATTATTGTGTTCACCATGTGGAAATGGTTTTTCATTCTTTTGCTTCTACTTGATATTGCTTTGGTCAACATTTGTTTTTGTATTCCTTTTTCGTTTTTTGATTTTTACTTTTGTTCTCCAACATGGACCATTTATTTTATTATCCACATAGTTGTATGTTTGATTTGTTTACTTATTTTTAATCTTTAATACATTTTTTATTTTTACTTCCACTTGTCTTATTTTGTCTTTGGTTTCATACATGTCATGATATGGGTTTTGACATTCACTTGCAGCCATTGTGTATGTGTGTGTGACGGACATGTGTTCATTTACATACTTGCCATTGGGGTTGTGTCATGTAATTGCATTCACTATGTGGGTGGATGCAATCCTTGCCTGGGTGTTTGTGCTGGGTATGCTGCCCATTACTGCCATGATTGTGTATCGTCAGGACCTGGGGGCAGGGGGACATGGGTGGGGGCCTGGTGGAGGGTGACCCTGCACTGCTGGGGTGTGGGGGTGGTGGGTGACATGAGTGGGGGCCTGGTGGAGGCTGCCCCTGCACTGCTGGGGTGTGGGGGTGGTGGGAGACATGAGTGGGGGCCTGGTGGAGGGTGCCCCTGGTGGCTGGGGTGTGGGGGTGGTGGGAGACATGAGTGGGGGCCTGGTGGAGGGTGACCCTGCACTGCTGGGGTGTGGGGGTGGTGGGAGAAATGAGTGGGGGCCTGGTGGACGGTGCCCCTGCACTGCTGGGGTGTGGGGGTGGTGGGAGACATGAGTGGGGGCCTGGTGGAGGGTGCCCCTGGTGGCTGGGGTGTGGGGGTGGTGGGAGACATCAGTTGGACATGGGTGGGGGCCTGCTGGCAGGTGCCCCACACTGCTGGGGTGTGGGGGTGGTGGGTGACATGAGTGGGGGCCTGGTGGAGGCTGCCCCTGCACTGCTGGGGTGTGGGGGTGGTGGGAGACATGAGTTGGACATGGGTGGGGGCCTGCTGGCAGGTGCCCCACAGTGCTGGGGGGTGGGGGTGGTGGGTGACATGAGTGGGGGCCTGGTGGAGGCTGCCCCTGCACTGCTGGGGTGTGGGGGTGGTGGGAGACATGAGTGGGGGCCTGGTGGAGGGTGACCCTGCACTGCTGGGGTGTGGGGGTGGTGGGAGACATGAGTGGGGGCCTGGTGGAGGGTGCCCCTGGTGGCTGGGGTGTGGGGGTGGTGGGAGACATGAGTTGGACATAGGTGGGGGCCTGCTGGCAGGTGCCCCACAGTGCTGGGTGGTGGGGGTGGTGGGTGACATGAGTGGGGGCCTGGTGGAGGCTGCCCCTGCACTGCTGGGGTGTGGGGGTGGTGGGAGACATGAGTGGGGGCCTGGTGGAGGGTGACCCTGCACTGCTGGGGTGTGGGGGTGGTGGGAGACATGAGTGGGGGCCTGGAGGAGGGTGCCCCTGGTGGCTGGGGGTGGGGGTGGTGGGTGACATGAGTGGGGGCCTGGTGGAGGCTGCCCCTGCACTGCTGGGGTGTGGGGGTGGTGGGAGACATGAGTGGGGGCCTGGTGGAGGGTGACCCTGCACTGCTGGGGTGTGGGGGTGGTGGGAGACATGAGTGGGGGCCTGGTGGAGGGTGACCCTGCACTGCTGGGATGTGGGGGTGGTGGGAGACATGAGTGGGGCCTGGTGGACGGTGCCCCTGCACTGCTGGGGTGTGGGGGTGGTGGGAGACATGAGTGGGGGCCTGGTGGAGGGTGCCCCTGGTGGCTGGGGTGTGGGGGTGGTGGGAGACATGAGTGGGGGCCTGGTGGAGGGTGCCCCTGGTGGCTGGGGGGTGGGGGTGGTGGGTGACATGAGTGGGTGCCTGGTGGAGGCTGCCCCTGCACTGCTGGGGTGTGGGGGTGGTGGGAGACATGAGTGGGGGCCTGGTGGAGGGTGACCCTGCACTGCTGGGGTGTGGGGGTGGTGGGAGACATGAGTGGGGGCCTGGTGGAGGGTGCCCCTGGTGGCTGGGGGTGGTGGGTGACATGAGTGGGGGCCTGGTGGAGGGTCCCCCTGCACTGCTGGGGTGTGGCGGTGGTGGGAGACATGAGTGGGGGCCTGGTGGAGGGTGCCCCTGGTGGCTGGGGTGTGGGGGTGGTGGGAGACATGAGTGGGGGCCTGGTGGAGGGTGCCCCTGGTGGCTGGGGGGTGGGGGTGGTGGGTGACATGAGTGGGGGCCTGGTGGAGGCTGCCCCTGCACTGCTCGGGTGTGGGGGTGGTGGGAGACATGAGTGGGGGCCTGGTGGAGGGTGACCCTGCACTGCTGGGGTGTGGGGGTGGTGGGAGACATGAGTGGGGGCCTGGTGGAGGGTGCCCCTGGTGGCTGGGGGGTGGGGGTGGTGGGTGACATGAGTGGGGGCCTGGTGGAGGGTGCCCCTGCACTGCTGGGGTGTGGGGGTGGTGGGAGACATGAGTGGGGGCCTGGTGGAGGGTGCCCCTGGTGGCTGGGGTGTGGGGGTGGTGGGAGACATGAGTGGGGGCCTGGTGGAGGGTGCCCCTGGTGGCTGGGGTGTGGGGGTGGTGGGAGACATGAGTGGGGGCCTGGTGGAGGGTGCCCCTGGTGGCTGGGGGGTGGGGGTGGTGGGTGACATGAGTGGGGGCCTGGTGGAGGGTGCCCCTGCACTGCTGGAGTGTGGGGGTGGTGGGAGACATGAGTGGGGGCCTGGTGGAGGGTGCCCCTGGTGGCTGGGGTGTGGGGGTGGTGGGAGACATGAGTGGGGGCCTGGTGGAGGGTGCCCCTGGTGGCTGGGGTGTGGGGGTGGTGGGAGACATGAGTGGGGGCCTGGTGGAGGGTGGCCCTGGTGGCTGGGGGGTGGGGGTGGTGGGTGACATGAGTGGGGGCCTGGTGGAGGCTGCCCCTGCACTGCTGGGGTGTGGGGGTGGTGGGAGACATGAGTGGGGGCCTGGTGGAGGGTGACCCTGCACTGCTGGGGTGTGGGGGTGGTGGGAGACATGAGTGGGGGCCTGGTGGAGGGTGCCCCTGGTGGCTGGGGGGTGGGGGTGGTGGGTGACATGAGTGGGGGCCTGGTGGAGGGTGCCCCTGCACTGCTGGGGTGTGGGGGTGGTGGGAGACATGAGTGGGGGCCTGGTGGAGGGTGCCCCTGGTGGCTGGGGTGTGGGGGTGGTGGGAGACATGAGTTGGACATGGATGGGGGCCTGCTGGCAGGTGCCCCACAGTGCTGGGGGGTGGGGGTGCAAGGGGACATGAGTTGGTGTTCATTAGTTCAAGGAGACATGTGCCTTTGCTGGGGGGCATGCCCATGTTGGGTGGGCTGCCTGCGGGACATGACCAGGGATGCAGGGTAGTCCCCTGTGGTGTGGGCTGCCTGCAGGGGCCGTGGAGGGTGTACAGGGTACACCTGGGAGGACCCACACTGTCAAATCACATGTGGAACTTCCCGCGCACCCCTGAAATACACGCGCCCAGGCTATTCGCGTGTGGAACTTCCCGCGCACCCCTGAAATACACGCGCCCAGGCTATTCGCGTGTGGAACTTCCCGCGCACCCCTGAAATACACGCACCCAGGCTATTCGCGTGTGGAACTCCCCGCGCACCCCTGAAATACACGCGCACCCAGGCTATTCGCGTGTGGAACTTCCCGCGCACCCCTGAAATACACGCGCCCAGGCTATTCGCGTGTGGAACTTCCCGCGCACCCCTGAAATACACGCACCCAGGCTATTCGCGTGTGGAACTCCCCGCGCACCCCTGAAATACACACGCACCCAGGCTATTCGCGTGTGGAACTTCCCGCGCACCCCTGAAATACACGCGCCCAGGCTATTCGCGTGTGGAACTTCCCGCGCACCCCTGAAATACACGCGCCCAGGCTATTCGCGTGTGGAACTTCCCGCGCACCCCTGTAATACACGCGCCCAGGCTATTCGCGTGTGGAACTTCCCGCGCACCCCTGAAATACACGCACCCAGGCTATTCGCGTGTGGAACTCCCCGCGCACCCCTGAAATACACGCTCCCCCAGGCTATTCACGTGTGGAACTTCCCGCGCACCCCTGAAATACACGCGCCCAGGCTATTCGCGTGTGGAACTTCCCGCGCACCCCTGAAATACACGCGCCCAGGCTATTCGCGTGTGGAACTTCCCGCGCACCCCTCAAATACACGCGCCCAGGCTATTCGCGTGTGGAACTTCCCGCGCACCCCTGGAATACACGTAGCCGGGCAACCCCAGGCCCGATCGCGTGAGGAACTTCACGCGAACCCCTGTAATACACGTAGCCCGCTACCCCAGGCCCGATCGCGTGAGGAACTTCACGCGAACCCCTGTAATACACGTAGCCCGCTCCCCCAGGCCCGATCGCGTGAATAACTTCACGCGAACCCCTGTGATGCACGTACCCTGCTGAAATCGCGTGTTAGACTTCCCGCGCACCCCGGTATACACGCACACGTATTTTTTGTCAGCGGGTGTCCGTGTTTGTGGGTACCCCTTTGCACGTCATTTTTCCTGGAGGGCCACAGTATGGGACATTCATCATGGCAGTATATAGGTGCTATTTGTTGGCGCACCTTTTGGCGCACATTTCTTACAGCCGCAGAGACGCTACCGCCTGCTTTCTTGTGGCGGTCGTGTTTGTGCCTGTGCGCTGGTTTGAGCGTGCGCTTTTTTCCCCTATTCTAATCCATGAATATGTGTTGTAGGCGAGCGTGTGGGCGTTCCGCGCACTTGTGCCCTGTACTTCCCCCGTGACGCCCACGTTTTGGCAAGTTGTTCCCCATTCCGAGTGTTACGCCCGTGTTCCGCCTACTTTTGTTGCGTGCACCGCGCTATGTGCGAATTTCGCTGTGGCCTGTGCGATTTTCGCTGTGACCTGGCGCACGCTGTTAGATGGCCTGTGCGCCAACGTGCGCCGCGCACTTTTTTATCGCACATCCGCTGGTTTTCTCGCGCACGGCCTTCCATGAATCGACATGCGCTGCTTTTCGTGCGATTTTCGCAATTGCACTGCGATTTTCGCTATTCCAATGCGATTCGCACGTTTTTGCCCACTTGCGCCGCGCTAATTATTCCATGAATCGGCCTGTATATGTGTTGTCAGGATTGTTTTTGTGTTTCTATGAAGTACTAACATTTGCATACACAATGGGTCTCTAAAGTGTAAGTAAATGTTGTCAACAATTGGTGGTAATTGAAATAGAATATTCATTGCTACATTTGCATAGCAACTTACACCAACTATATTTGAGAATTTAAATGGTCCAGGTATTTCTGTATCAAAGTGCTTTTTTTGGAGTTTGTCTTCCTTCTTTAAAGAAGTACCTGGTTTACTTTCTCTAATTGATTCTTTTTTGTTTGTGGTACTTGATGAAGTATTAGTTTCTTTTACTCTCTTTGGAGGATTTGCAGTGACGTCCTGTTTCATTTCTGTTTGATTTAGTTTTCTTTTACAACGTTTTAGTTTTTGTGGAACAGAATATGTGTTTAGATGGGGAGTGTATAGTGAGCGAAGTCTATTATATTCTAAAATGCAAGGAATATCAGCGTTTACTTTACTTGCATCAAAGCTGATTAGAAATAGACCCTCAAGTGTACGTAAACGTGATAGTGCTACGTAGCTCATGCCTTCTTTAAAGACTGTGTTACCAATATCTATCATTGCTTTGTCTAGGGTAAGACCTTGTGATTTATGAATCGTGACTGCGTATGCAAGAGTTAGAGAAAATTGTTCTCTGCGTACATACATATCTTTGAAGAGAAGGAATCTAGCTGTTGAGCGTCCTATCCGTTTTACTTCTGAAAGTTTGTCAAAGAGTATATTGACAAACTGAATTTTGTTGTCACGTAGGTATGTTTGAAAGCCAACAACTGTATCCAGTGCTGCATTAACTAGTCCTTGGTCCACGTCAAGGTTACGTTTAAGCATTACTCCGCAATTTAAGGATAATTTTAACATCTTTTCTAAGCCTGCTGTGTTTGAGATTGATTTTTCTAAATTATTTTGTCTTGTTGTGGCTTGGTCACACATGGGTAGTGTCATACCATGTACATCTAGTTTGTCTGTGGCGCTAATTTCCATTATTGGTTGCATTTCTTTACTTAACATTATTTCATTGAATTTGAGACAGCTTGCAAGAGTTGGCATTAAGGCCATACAATTGACATTTTTGTGGGCTAATTGTTACATAACATCTGTAGCACATGCATTATCGCCATAAAGTGCATTAATGTGCCGGGTTTTCAATGTTGCTTCTGCTTCTTTAGAAAGTATACCAACTCTCAAACTTTTTAAAATGTTGGCATAAGTTAGATCTGCAGATTAGCGCATGTTTTCTGTTAATTCTCTGTATTAGTAATGTTGTTGCCAAAGGTTGACATTTCCAATGCTGCCAACAGTTTTACGGCAGAGTTTGTGCCCTAATGTTTTAAAAATAGGTTCACCTTTTACTGGTGTTAATTGAAGCAGATCTCCAAAAACAATAATGTGTTTTCCTGCAAAGAGCTCTTCATAGTCTGTTTTGAGTACTTCTTGTAATCTAAGGTGAATCAAAGCTAACATCAGGTTGGAGACCATGCTCACTTCATCTATTAGTAGCATTTTCATTTGTTTCAATACTCTGCGTAATTCCATTGCAGCTTCTGCAGAAAGTTTGTAATAGTCTAATTTGTTCTGGTGTTCTACTGGTAATAGTAGTAATCAGTGTAATGTAACACCACCTATGTTGTAGGCAGCTAAACCTGTGGGGGCAGTGACAACAGCTGACAGTTTGTTGTTTGTCAATTGTTGAAGGAACTTACTAATGATTTTGATTAGGAATGTTTTGCCAGAACCAGCTTCACCACTGACGTACAGTAGTATAGGTTTATAATTATGGCAGGAACATTCTTTATTTTCATGTTTACACCATGTGCAATTTGTTTTGTTACTTCTTGAAAAATGCTACTTTGCTCATTGTTTAGTTTTGATTGTAGTATAGTTAAGTCTTCCTTATCTTCATACTGACACATGGTGTTTTCTACTTCTATCATAGCTAATTCTGCCTCATTTGTTATTAGTGGTTCTCCCAGTGGTTCTTGGCTTCCTTTTACAGAAGGTTGACTACTGTCAGGAGTATCCTTATCTAGTTGGGCTTGGAGTATTTCTTCATGTTGCTGTTCATTGTGCAACATTGTTTTGTACTGTGTAAAGTTTACATCAGTTATAGTGCTTTCATTTGCTTTGAAAGCATCCTCATATGAGTCATAGTTATCTAGTAATTGTTCTTCTTTTCTCCATGGTTTGAAGAGTTGTAGCAGGGACATGTAATATACTTCTTTATGTTGAGGAGTCTTCAATGACAATTTGATATGATTAATTAAATTTGGTTTAGTGAGTTTAACTAAGCTGCCTTCACAATCTGTCACTCTATATTTACCTTTTTTTCATCAGGTTTCATATTATTTTTGTATGTGTAGTTTTGGGCTATTTGGTATAGACACATGTTTTCCAAAGTATTACTTCTGTTTGGGTAGTATGTGTCCAATAAATTGTTTTTTAAAATGTCTTGGCTGATGGGATCATGTTTGGCTATTGTTTCTATATCTCCATATGATTTTAGAACTCTTTTTCTAGATTTATCTGGACCAAGACTTAGCCATACTATATTTTCAGATTTACCATACAATGAAGTACCAGTTAAACGATCAGCTGCTTCATAAGATCCACATTCTCTATGGGTGAGCATTTTTATGCCCAAGCTGTATATTTTCTGAGATACTGTTTTATCTGATGACAGGTCATTCCAGAGGTCTTGGAGCTCTGTCTTTTCTGCTTTAGTTAAGTATGCTGTGACATATCGTGCAACTGCAGTAGAATTGTCTGCAATGTACTGCACATCTATGTTTGCATTCCATAAGTGGGCAATGATTGCATTATAATCATTGATATATTTTTCTTCTTCTTTTCTTTTTATGTAATATGTATTTTTAGGTGACTTACCTTTAACACTATGTCTAACTGAAGACATGAGGTTGTTTACTTGACCTGTATTTGTAACTGGTCTAGGGAAACCAAATCGGCATTTGGTGTAGTATTTGCCTTTGTTTTTGTATTTGCGACGACAATATTTTCCACATTTGTGTCTTTGAAATTGTAAAATTTGTGCATGAAGATCACTATTTGTGGCTTCTGATGGAATTTCACAAGTGACATATTTTTCAATAAACTGTAAAACAGTGGCATCACTGTCTTGACCAAATTTAGGAGCATCTTTAATCCATAAAAGCATGTGGATATGTGGTGCTCCTCTGGCTTGATATTCTTTTCTCCAAAAAAGTGTTGCACTTCTCCAAGGGGAGGAACAGTTTTATTACAAATAAAATGTAGCATAGCGATGAAGCGATGGTAAAAATATCTTGAAACATTAACAGGATCCAAAGAACAAAGTTCTCCAGGTGTTAGAATATCTATGTTTGTTTTGTTTTTATTTGATATGCCTAGGAAATAATGTAAATCTTCCCAGCATATTCTGCATAACTTAATGTAACAAACCAAGTGGGTGGGCCAAGGTTTATGATCATACAACGTACATCTCCATGACGTCGAAACCAGTACTCTTTAGTACCACGCATATTTGCTAATAGATTTGTAATATTTGATTGTAAAACCTCATCCTTTTGTTGCACTTTCTCTAATAATTGTGTAGCTGTCATATTTTGAAAGTGTGATCCTGATTTTAATATGTGTGCAACTCCGTAACATAAAATTGCTAGTTCACTTTCAAAGAGTAGGTGGAATATGTATTCCACATTTTGTCTAAATCTGGGATCTTCAGAATACATCCGTAATGAGCGGTATTCTGAAGCTGATATTTGAATAGGTCTATCATCATACCTTCCTCCTTTGCCAGTAGGAAAGAGTAGAGGAAAATCACGTGCTTCTATACTTTTTTCCCATATACTGATTGGCGATCCTTTTGTTTGATGCATTTGGTAAGTTTCCAGTACATCTTGTACGGTGTCATTACAGTGCAAAGGATGAATTGTATAATGGTCTAAAGTATTTGATATTGTAGCAGGATCTAGTAGCTCAAATTGACCAGCTTCTTGTGTTTCTTGAATTATTTCAGTTGTATCTTTCAAGTTTTCTTCAATATTAATTTCTTTGTAATATTCATTATTCTCTTTAAGATATTGGAAGGCTTGTCTAACTTTATATAAATCTACCAGCTATTGCCATATTTTTTTGTCTTTGGTACTCCATTTATTAATATAATTAAAGATTGCTGCATTGGACGTTGCACTCCTAGAGTATGCACATTTTCTTTTAGATTTAATGGTAAATAAACTACTTTTCCACGAATGCCTTTTACCAATTCAGAGGGAGGTCATTTTGCTGTTTTTGGTTGAAGGCGTATTATTGCTTGAAATGGGTGTACTGTTTGAATTATGATGCTCTCATATAAATTAAGTTGTTGTAGAGGTTTTGGTACTGGGTATAATTCCAAATTATTTGTGATAGAACGTGAAGGAGTTTGGTTGTTGTCAAGTTTTGTAGTGCAATAACTGCAAAGTATTAAGGGCTCAGTTATTTCATATTTGTTTTCTGCTACAAGGTAGAGAGCTAATTCAAACCATTCAGAATCTTCATTGTCTTCTATTATGTATGATAGGTCCACAGTTTTTGTGTTACTTTTATAAAAAATTCTACGGCAACATACACATACATGGTTTGGTACTTCAGCTGATGTACTTTTAAATTGTAGTATTTCTTTTTTGTATGTGTTTAGCAAAAGGTTGCCATGTGTAGAATTGTTGCTTAATTGGTTTAAAGCTATTTCATTCTGTAAATGGCTTTCACTTCCAAAATATTTTTTCTGGATATAGTGAATTTCTTCAAGTAGGTCTTTTGCTGTACCATGTAGAAGGATGTTATTTAACTTTGCTAGTGCTAGAGCAGGACTTTTAGCATAGTACAGTTTATAGACTAGATTTCTTATAGTTGAATGATGTGTTGATATCCTTTTGATATCATGGAAAGTGGTTTTACAAGTAGGTCCTGTAATGCAGGCCAATGAATGTCCTTGTAGTCCTGTGTACTTGCGCACTGGACAGGTATCTATATTTTGCAGTAATTTAATTTTGATTTTGTCTTTGCTTTTTACATATTTATTGAGGAATTGGCGTAAAGATTTGAAACATTGTTTGGGAATGTTACACATTGACGTGCATGTCCATTTGTACACTAGACGTTCTGATTCAGTTGAATGGAGGGGTAATTCTAAGTTTTCAGGGCATATTTTTGTAAGAAGTTCTTCTTGTTCCATTATGGTATTATTCACTTTTTCATAACCTCGACCACTGCTATGTATGGCAATTGTATTTGTTTGCTTTTGTTTGTACGCTTCTTCATTAAAATATGGTTCTCTGCTGGTAGTGTGATTCCATTCACCTCCGCTGATACTTAAGAAGTTCTTTCTGTTGATATTTCGCTTATTGAGAAGTCTTTTTTGTAATTTAGTTATTAGTTTTGTTAGTGGTTTCATTTTGTTTAACAGTAAAATAAATACATTTCTTTTGAGAGGAATTGCACTGTCCATCAATGCTTCTAAGATTAATTTCCTACGATAGGTTTTAAGCTTTAAACCTGATTTCTCTCCTGTTTTTATAAGATTTTGAAGGATTTTGTGACGGTATATTTTGGCTAAAATACTTTTCTTGGTATGCTTAATTTGCACTATATTAAAATTTAAATAAGTAGTTTTATCTGTACTGATAGCTGATTTTCTGTTAATTGTTTTTTGGTTTGTTTTACATTTTGATAGAGGAAGCAAAGTTTTTGTACTTGAAACTTCTTGTGTTTCACTAAATGATTGTATTAGCTGTTTTGTTTCAACTTTGTTTTACAAATTCTGCTAGAGATGGATGCTTATGTTGGACACCTTTATTTTCATTTGCTCTATTTTTGCGTTGCTTTCTACGGACTTGACTTTTGGTAGGCATTCTTTAGGGTCTGTTGAAAAAAATAAAGAAGATATGGGTTGGGGTGTTGTCGGGGGGAAATTCTGCCGGGGTCGGCCAGGCCGTCCGCAGACCTCCGGGCAGGGAGGCTCCAACTCCTCCCGTATATCCCAAAAGAGATAGAGTATGAGACACACGCAAGAAGCAAGGTGACTCTGCTGTTTATTAGACAAACGGCAGGGATGGGTCAAGGAGCGTACGCGTCCGTCCTGACACACACACAATCGTGGGGCTCGCAGGCCCTTTTTACCTTAGTATGACGCGCTACTTGCGTCACTTGGAAAGTTTAATCTCCACTCTGGATTGGTTACTCAAGTGGTAGGGTTAGTATAGCATACATATAGAGAACGGTATTAGTGGTTGAGGATAAGTCAGGTGGTATACCTGGGCTGTCCCTTCAATTTGATACATGAAAATTGTTACATGAAGACCTCTGAGGATTGGTCAATGTTAATGGCGTCAGTGATAAGAGCCCCATGTTCTAATTGGTCCGCTCGCGAGCCTCCCAGTCTGGGACTATCGCTGTTCCCAGGTCGCGGTGCACCTGTAATTTGCAACAATGTTTTAATATGGGTAGGTGTAAACAATGTGAGGATTTATTCATATGTTGGGAGGTCGACTACTCCCACTGCTGCAGATGTCCAATGAGTCTTTTAATTGTATCTGCCTGTCTCTTGGAACGTCGGATTCAGGCGTCTCCTTCCTCCTGGGCTTGGCATCTTGTCAGGTTTGGCTTTGTCACGTGAGGTGGGACCGTGTTTGAGGCAAAATTCAACACAATTAATATTGTTTTTCCTACTGTGTGCCTGGTTTATCTTGCAGGTGCGACCTTGGCATTGGCTTGCAGCGTGCGAGATTGCAACATCGTGCCCTTGGCGGTGTGCTTTCGCCGGGCTCATTCTGCAGGGTCAGCAGCCCAGTTCTTGCTCATTCAATGTTCATGGAAGCTTTTGCTTGCGGCCTACTTGGGCCTGGTGCATAGGTGGAACCGTTTGATGCAGAGCGCTTTAGGTTACGATATCATATTGCTCTACCCTCAGTATCGTGTCTCCGTTATATTCTTCATTATGGTACATGGTTCTTAGAAGAAGCGTGAGCAAGCCTTTTTAGATAAGTTCATGATACGTTTCTGTATTTTGAGAGCCTATGTGGAAAATAATAAAGATGCACGTCCGTGAGTATGTCTGTCGCCTACGTCATAGCACTGAGTATATTATTCGTGTAGATTGGTGTGGGAGTGTCCGGTGTGTATATTTGCACAGGTGTGCTGACCGTTGGATAGGTCGTCATGGCATCTCTAACGACGTGTAGGTTTAGTCGAGTTGATCCGTGCCGCAGGTGTCGGCATGGACAGGGCGTGCTGCTGGGCAGGTAGATGGGCACATCCGTATGCTCCTGTACCAGGGTATTTGGTCGTCTGGTAGATAGGCAAACTCCTCTCGTGGCGGGTGTCTAGGCCGTGATCCTCTAGGCCAAGCGCGAGAGGGGAAGGGCGGGAGCCTGGTCTTCCATTCTCCCACTTCAGTCCCCCCTCTGGTCGACTTGTCGACCACAAACATATCCTTTTCTTTATCTCCTCTTACTCTCCATATTTTAGTTATTCCTCCCAAATGTCCATAGTGGTTAACATGGTCTTCAAATGACCAATACATATATTCACAGGTTCCTCCAGGAGTGCAGTATACCCATTTCCCTATGTAGCTCCTTGGGTTTCTTGGGTTTTCGAGCTTCACAGATGGTGGGTCCAGGTGGTTGGTGATGATCTGGTTGCGCAACTTCTCTCTCTCTTTTATGATTGTGCCTGTGTGTTGGCCGTCATCTGTTGGCATCAAGAGGTGTATACCAACCATTTCAATCATCTTGTCTGTGGTGCGTGCCTTCCGGGCTTTCCAAAATCTTATTATGATCAGTGTAGCTCCAGCCAAAATAGTACATCCAACTATAATCTTCAGTCCATCTGACAGCCAAGATGGCATCCATGACCATAATATTGAAAACCAGCTCTCATCCTTTTTCACACCTTTACTTTCATCCCTCATTTTTGAGTGCATTTGGGCCAATTGTGATACAGCTTCCGTGAGTGTACCATTGTCAGCATCGTTAGCAGGAATGAATGTGCAGCATGATTGTCCTATCTTTGCGCAAACTCCTCCTTCCATTGCTGTGAGGAGGTCCAGTACATATCTGTTCTGTAGTGCAACCATTCTTACTGCTCGCAATTCCTCTTTTATTGTGTTGAATCCATTTACTGTAGAGTTAATTGTCATCATTAGTTCCCACCTAGTTATCTGGAGCCATTTTGCGTTTGCGTAAGCCTGCAGTCCAGGATGTATTATTGAGGAGAAGAACATAGCTGCTCTGCTGAATAGTCTGTGTTCCGGCGGGATTGAGGTCAGTGCTGTTTCCGACCTTCCCCAAAGGTAATTTCCTGTCAGAGGTTCTCCTTGTCTTTCCTTCTATTGAGGACAGTGTTGTTGCCGTTGCGTCTGTTCTCTGGCCCTTTCCGAGGCTGTGCAGATCTCTTCTCCCTTTTGTTCCCTTCATCCATCTTGGGGAAATTCGCCATATTCACATGCTTCTGGGGTACCACTAGTGATGGTACATTAACGTGTACTATAGTGCATACACCATTCCACAAAGGGGGCAGTGTGTGATACGCCTTGTCTCCACAGGCCCAGTAATGGTCCATTACTACTGCTGTTCCTGCTCCCCCCTCAGGTAACTCCATCACGCTTTCACAGTTGGTATTGTATCCTACATCCACCTCTCCTTTATGTTGGTAGCATACCTTAGGCGCAGTTAGCGGCAGTATTGTTATTGGGTCTTCATCCTTCTCCATCCACGTGAGCATGGGTACGTACTTGATCCAAGTCATCCAACATCTATGGTTATGTCCATCAATAGTTGAAATATTTTCTCTTGTTACCATGTTGCTGCCAACCACTCCTATGTCCCATTTGTTGTCCATGTACACCTTCCCTGTTATTATCTTCAGTGGTCTTTCCCAACATCCGTTTTTACCAGGGACTTCAGTGGCGTACCAATCACATGGTAGGTATTGCAGTGTTACTTTCTTTGTTTCTCCTTTTTCTGGACCACTTGTTATGTATTTGAATCCTTCAGCATGTAAACTGCTCTTGTGGTAACTCAAATAAGTCTTGAGGAAGTTGTTTTCATATGGATATGTATCTCGTGTTTTCCACACCAGATGCACCACTGTCCCTTGAAATCTTCCTTTCGTCTGGAACAGTGCCAGGTATATTATACATCGTGCTATTTTTCCATCTATCTCCGTGGCAACAAATGTTCGAGAAGCGCTCATGGCGTATGGGATCAATGAGCCAACGTAGCAGCTGTCTTCTGTTGTCTGCTTACCTATGTGGGTCATGTGTTGATACCATATGTTGTTTGAGATGTGTGCTGAATCTTGTACGTAGTTGTCAATGCCTTTATTATCTGAGTATGTGCTGCGTTTAACTCTATTTTCCTGTGTGGGATTTTACTAGTACCACCTGACATAACACCTGTTGCAGCTGGGGGTGGGGGTATATTAGGTTTGGGTACAGCAATAATATCAATAGCATAGCTGTACTGCCATACAGAGGCAGCCAAGAACCCGGTGATCATTAAAATCCCTATCAATTTTATTACAAATGCTAATTTCACCGGCATTTTGCTCTTACCTTGCTGCAGTCCGGCAGCTTATTCTTGCGACGTTACAGTTGCCCGCCTGAAAATTCTTAATATGCTCGTTATTAAGGTTAGTTATTGTTATTAAGCTCTCCCTATCAAGTAGTCATTCAGTGCCCAGGCGAAGAGCTGTTCCCACGCCAATCTAAGCGATCTATTTCTTAGGGCAGGCATGTATGGTTGGAGGTGGGGCATTGAATGTTCTATGGCCAAGAGGAATGCTGTGTAGTAGACACGTACCCTCCTTCTTTTCAGGTACGTTGGCCGTTTTATTTCATATACAAATTGGTGTGACAATTCTCCTAGGTAATTATCGTCTGAGGGTACCATCTACTCCTGGGCAGTGAATTGGTTAGTTATCTACTTTCTTAACAGTACAATAATACGCTGTACCTGCATGTGCGGGAGAAAAGAAAGAGAACATTCAGGTGTTTACATGTGTATATGTGCAAAACAATGTCCTTCAGTTCAGTTGTTACTACAGTGGGTAGGGGGTCAAAGGGCAGAGGGTTTGGGGCTCAACTGGCGGAAGTCTCTTTACCCTTTGATCGTGTAACCATGGGGTGAGCGGTATGGGGATCACCCCTTTCTTTTCTAATAGTTGTCTCTGGGGAATCTGGGAGGTGGCAGGGTATGGGGACACTTAGGCCGTTAGTTGTGGTAGAAGTCTCTTCCTCCGTTGGTGATGCTGTCGTTGTTCTTCCAGTGGCCCTGTCGGTGGCGCTGGGGCGGGTCTGGAGTTTGTAAATCTTTACGTCGTGTAGGTGGTTCCAGGCACGTTTGTCCTGTAGCTTTACTGCTCTCTTTGATACCTCCTCTACCAGATGGGGGCCAGTGAATCGTGGACTGTTCCACTTTCTGTTGAAATTGCGAAGTAGTACGTGGTCACCTTTAGCAACTTTGCACAGTCCTTCCTTTTCCAATTCTTTATCCACGTCCTCTTGTTGATCGCTGTTAGACCCGCCCCGCGTGCGCTCCAGCTGTTGAGACACAAACGCTACACTAGTAATCAAAGAAGACACATATTGGTACATTTCATCACCAAGGACACTCGCAGTACTCTCGTGGTTGGTAAATGCTCTTGATGTTGGCGTTAGGGGATGGCGCATTTGACGTCCGGTAACCATCTCGTGAGGGGTGAGGTGGTGGTCGGAACCTGGTCTATTCCTTAGCTCAAATAGGGCTAATGGAAGGCAATACAACCAACTCTTCTTTGTTTTTTGCTGTATTTTTGCGATTGCCTCCTTTAATAGGCCATTCAGGCGTTCACATATACCATTGGCCTGTGGGTGGTATGCACATGCAAATTTATGCTTGATGTTCAGCAAGGATGTGATGTGCTGGAACATTTCGTTTGCGAAATGTGGGCCATTGTCTGACCTCAGTACCTCGCACACTCCCCACCTGGGGAAGACCTCCCTCACTAGGAATTTATCTGCTCTAAATGCATCTGGGTGTGAACAGGGCCCTGCTTCAATCCACCTCGAAAATGGGCATACTACTACAATCATATACCTATTTCCTTGACATACGTTGATCATATCAACATAGTCAATATGGAGATGCCGGAAAGGTCCCTCTGGCCGGGGTATAGTACCTCTTATCACCTTCAGAGTGTGGCCGGCCGTAAACTGTTGACATGTGAGACAATTGCTGATAAAATTTGACGCATGAGAATTTAACTCGGGGCAGAACCAGTCTTCCCTAATTCGTGCTGCAATTACTTCCTTGCCTGTGTGGGCTGGGTAATGTAGTTGGCTCAGGGCGGTGTTCAATAGTGCCAATGGTATTACAATCTTTCCAGTGTCACCCTGGCGCCATAGTGCGTCGGTTGGTGACATTGTGCATCCTCTTTTTACCCATATTTCTTTTTCGGCCATTGGTGCAGCCGCTTGTAGCTCCATAATGTGTGTGGCTGGGAGATGGGTGTACCCTTCTCTTATCAACATCTCCTTAGCCATTCCCCTCCCTCTCCCTCTCTGTGACTCTGGGGGGTTCCATATCTCACCAAAGTATGCAGCATACTTCGCATGTGCGTCTGCTGCTGCATTCCCTTTTGAGATGTGGTCTTCACCATTGGTGTGTGCGGTGCATTTGACCAAAGCTAATTCTTGGGGGTCATTTATTGCTTCAATTAGTTCAGCCAATAGGAGGGCATGTTGCACTGGAGTGCCATCAGCTCTCCTAAACCCTCTTCTTCTCCATTTCGACAGCCCTGAGTGGACAGTGGATGTAACATATGCGCTGTCGGAATATATGGTCACTCATTTGTCAAAGCTTTCCTTCAACGCCAAGATCAGTGCAACTAATTCCGCTGCTTGAGCGGAATAATGCTGTGGTAGTTGTACACATCTCATTGCCACACACACCGGTACCTCCATCATTTTTACCACTGCTTCCCCAGTCCTCTTTATACCATCCCTTTGGTCGATAGTTGATGACCCATCAATGAACAGGAGCTCACCTCCCTCTAGTGCGTTTTCTTCAACCTTTCTAGTACATGAGTACATTTCAGTTATTTGCGTACAGTCGTGGGCATAATCTCCCTCCTCAATTACTTCTGCTAGGAACCTTGCAGGGTTGACCGTGCTACATCTAACAATTGATAGTTCAGCTCTGGATAAAATGATCTCATAACCTGATGCTCTTTGCGTGGTAAGGGTGGACTTAGGTTTATTCAATATCGCAAATAGTGCATGTTCCACAAACAGTGTAGTTGGGCACCCCATGGTGATTGCTGATGCTTTCTCTACCGCAAAAGCAGCTGCGGCGAGACCTTGTTCGCAAGGGAAGTGACCTAACATCACAGGATCTAAGTGGCTGCTGTAAAGTGCTACTGGTTTGTAGCCCATGCTTGTTTTTTGAGCCAACACTGCTTTCATTACTGCTGAGTCGCAATGTGAAAATATAAAGAATTGTCGCTCATAGTCTGGGGTTGCCAGTACCGGAGCAGTTGATATCGCATCTTTCAGTTCATCAAAAGCCTCTCTCCTTTCCATTGTCCACCCCAACTTTTTCTCCCCTTTATTAGCTTCCTTTAACGCCTCAAGCAGGGGTCCTATGTATGAACTGTAATCAAATACCCATGCTCTACAGTAGTTGCACAGACCCAGGAACTGCTGCAGTTCCCTCACTGTTTGTGGCACTGGTGTGTTTGAAATGGCCTGTGCTCTTTGTGGTGCAATCTTTCTTCCATGTTGGGATATGAGCTGGCCAATGTAAAGTACCTGTTCTTGACAGTACTGTAACTTTTCCATGTCTACCTTGTAACCTTTCTCAGCCAATATTGTCAACATCTTTAATGAGTCCTCTCTGCATGTTCTTTCGTTGGTACTGCAAATTATTATGTCGTCGACATACTGCAACACTGTGCTTTCCACTTCAATGTTACCCAAATCCATCTGTATTACTCTGTTGAAAATTGAGGGTGATTCGCAATACCCTTGTGGCAATCTAGTGTGTTTCCACTTTGTGTTTCTGTAAGTGAAGCTTGTCAGATCTTGTGAGTCTGGGTGCAATGGTATTGAGAAGAATGCATTTTTAAGGTCGATCACTGTAAATCGTGATGCTTCTGCTGGAATGCCACACAATATTGTGGCCTTGTTTGCGGCTATGGGGTATTCTGCTTCTACTATGTGGTTCAAAGGCCTGAGATCCTGTATGAAGCGCCAAGACCCCCCTTTAGCCTTGCGCACCTGGTATACAGCCATGCTACAAGGTGATTCTGAGGGGACCAATATGCCATTATTTATAAGGGCCGTTATGGTTTCATATATGCCCTCATCTGCCTCTTTTGATAGTGGGTACTGTTTCACTCTGGGGAGTATTGCACCTTTTTTCAATTTTATCCTTACTCCCCCTATACTTTTTATGCACCCCACGTCATAGGGGCTAGTAGTCCACAATGATGTGGGTACCTTTGTCATATCCTCCTTAAAGAAGGGAACTGGGGTGGATGTGGGTGCCTCAAGTGCCATTGCAATTTTCTGTGCTACTTGTTTGTACGCCACTCTTAGCCATATTTCCACACTCATCATAAACACCATTTCACCTTCCTCCTTTTCTTCTGAGAGCAGCTCCTCATCTGACACCTGGGTGAGTCTACATCCTTCTGCTAGTGCTATCACTGCCCTCCATGCTCTTCCTTCTCTGTCTTGGGCATGTACAGCAATGTAATCAGCTGTTGCTATAATGCTCTCAATGTCCACTGGAACCACCTTTCCTTCTGGTTCATTGACTGGTGTTTCTGGTCTGAACACATAGGCTGCTGGCCTCCTCCAGATCTTTCCCTCTATTCCTGGCATCCATGCAAACGCCATGTCTGTCCCGTACTGGAAGAGTTCGCCATCTACTGGCTCCGCCCTAATCGCTGTCTGTCCGCAGTATGCTTGCATAATCTGTCGTGCTGTGAGCATGTTAATCCCTGGAGTAGAGCAAATTATGCCGTCCTCAGTATAGGAGATTGTCATATTCAACCTGTTCATTATATCTCTCCCCAGTATATTTACTGGTGAGGCACTATAATATAAAAGTGGAACTGACATGTCATAATCTCCTATAGATAAGGGAATGTTATCAGTAAAAGGAACCAACTCTCTAGCCCCAGAAAATCCTTGGGTGTTCATGGCTTCGCCTGACATCTTAAATTTACCCTCCCTTATGCAAGACCGGGTCGCCCCGGTGTCAACAAGGAATGATAACTTTTTGTCACCTATCGTTACCTCTATGCGTGGTTCCTCCGCACTATTAGGTGTTACTGACAGGATGGGACACACCAAGGCCGTCTGTGGGCTGTCCTATTGAGGGTACAACGATTGACCATTTCCTGTGTAAGGGTTGTGTCCCAGGACCGTCACCCTACCCAGTTGTGCTTGTTGTACTTGGGGTTGTTGTGTTATCGCTACCTGTTGTTGTGTCAGTGAATGTGTCTGTGGCTGTTGTTGTGTTATTAGTTGTTGCTGTTCATTTCCCTGTTGCAACGTCTGCTGTTGCTGTATGCCCTGCTGTTCCTGTGTGGGCCTTGGTTGTCCCTGTTCACTCCATGATAGTGTTCCTGGTCTTACTCTACACGTGCGTGACATGTGCCCTAATAATCCACAACTCCAACACACCGGTGGTTCCCTACTCTGCCATGGAAAGCTCCCTGTGTTGTCCTGGTATACTGGTTGCCCTGTGAGGTAGGAATTTCTAAGTCCTCCCACCTGTTGTTGTGTGTTATATCCGTATCCTCTCCCTCTCATAATTCCTCCTCTTCCCCTGTTGCAATTATAATACCCAGCTCCTGGCATTGAGTATCCTCCTCCCATGTTGGTCGTGTATGGTTGGAGTGGCGGCACCTGTTGTGTTATAGTCTGTGAGGGTGGTATTTGGGAGGGATCTTGTGCAGCCACTACTTGTGTGGGGCTTTGGGTCATTGTTGTAGGCGTAGTTATCAGTGCCCCTTCCATTGTGTATTTAGTACGTTTTTTCTGTACTAGTTTGGCCTCTTCCGTTTTCCTGTCCTCTTCCTTTTGTTTCATTTTTCCTTGCCATGTCCTGCAATGATGCACTATTGTCAGTTGTATTTCTGGCCATGCTTTTGCTTCCATTCCCACTTATTTCTTCAGTTGTTTCTGAACTCCTTCTGGGAGCCCTTGTACTAGTATATGATAAAATATTGCTGGTGTTTTGTCCCATTGTTCTCTAGTTTCCATGCGCCACTTCTCTTGGATTTCCTGGATATAATCAACAGGATCTTCGTTCTCACGCATCTTGCGTGAGGTAATTGCTCCTATGTCTGATGTGTCTGGGTACTGTACCCTCAGTGCCTGCCACAACGCATGTCTGCAGTTTGCGAATGGTGCCCCATCGTGCGATGTGTTTACTATTGTTACCCCAGGGAATCCCGCTCTCTTTCAAATGTCATCCGCTGCATCCCCTAATATCGATATTAGAAGGCCCTTTACATCTCCCACTGCCAGTTTCTGTCCTGCGGTGTGTTTTTCCATTTCATATATCCGCTTACCCGCACCTCCACTTAATGATGGGAGCCTGCATTTTATATTTTCTTTGTCTGTATGCTTCCAAGGGACATACTGTGGTCTAACCCCTCCCCTCTCCAGAAGTGGCATTAAGTTATGTCTCGTTTTACCCTTTGTGTTCCATAAAATCGAATCCTCACACCCTTCCTCTTCTTCCCTCTCTTCTACATCGTCAATTTCGTCCGTATTTCCCTTGCTCGTAACTCTTTCTTCTCCATCTTTTCCCTTTCTTCCATCATTTCCTGTATTTAATGTGGGCATGTGTATTCGTCCTTCCTGCCTGCGTCTAGGGAGGTCCCTAAGCCGACATGCATAGGGTGTCAGTTCGTCTGTGAAGGGCGCAAGTTTTATTGTACGTAACGAGCGTGAGGTGGTTGAGCATGTAGGGTGGAATGGGAGAGGGCGTGATGGGGACAGTGCGGCCTCATGTGTCTGTCTTTCCGCTATTCCTTGCTCTCCCTCCTCACTTCTCTCCAGTTCATCCTTTCTCCTACGGATCCATGGTGAGTCTGTGTTGGTCCGGGTGATGTATAGTTTATCTAGGCTTTCCCTTTCACTGTTTCTTCCTTCCTTCTCCACTCCTTCTTCTTCCTCACTACAAAAGTCAGTCATAAACGGCACCCCCCACTCAGTCTTTTTCCCCTTGATTGTTACTGTTTTTAAGTCTATTAGGTCCAGTTCTCCATTTTCTCCTTTATCAACCGCTCCCCTTTGCGCTGATGTTGTTGCTACTTCTGTGTCTCTATATACATCCCCCCATACTTCACTCTCCCTTCTCCTATCTTCTCTTTCTCCTTCATTTCTCTCCTCTATCTGCCTACCATTTTCCTCCCTTTTCCTTTTTAATTCCTCCATTACTTCACTACTCACCTTTTCCAATATCCTTTCATCCTCTTTCTTCCTTTCCCATCTCACCCTCTCCCTTTCTAATATACTCTCTATCACCCTCCCTTCTTCGTATTTCTTAGTCTTTTCTGATAGTAATCTCCTCTTCCACATTGCCATTTCTCTTTCTTTCTCTTCTTCTTCCCTTTTCTTTTCTCGCAGCACTGCTCTTGATACCCTTTCTGCTGCTGCTTTTACCCTTTCAGCTTCTCTCCTTTGCTCCTCAGTTCGTTCCCTTATTTTTTCCAATCCGTTCTTACCTTCTTTCCTTTTCCTCGCTCTCTCTCTTTCCTCCCTCTCGAGCTGTTTGATCAGTTAATTCTGCTCATCCCTTAACTCTGCTAGTCGTTCCTCCAAAATCTCTTCCTTTTGTTGTAACAGCTCTTCCCCTCTCATTCCACTCTCCCTGGTATTATCCTCGTCTGTTTTCCTTATTACCTCCTTCTCTTCTCCTGTTAATGAACCTCGTAATTTTAATAGTATCTGTGCAGCTACCCACTCATCATTTCCTATTTCCACAGTTTGTTCTTCTCCAGTCCTCCCCTCCCCTGCTGGCATCTTCCTATGAGCCACATATGGTGGAGGGCTGTATGCCGGGTTCGAGTACGCCTCAGCCGCCCTTAACTGACCTCTTTCTATTTCTCCTAATTCGCTTAAAGGGTACAACCCCCATCCCTCTGTTTTCACTCCCTTTGCTAGGGGTATATCGTTGCTCGGTTCCTTTTTTATTTCATTTGATTTATTATTCTTTTCTCCTCCCTCTTGTCCGTTCCCCGTATTCTTTGGGTCTTCACTCCCCTTTTTCCCATCCTCTCCTTCCTCCTTAATCTCTTTTTCTTCCGGTATTTCCCCCACAGTGAACATTCCATTTGGTCCTGGTCGGGACCCTTGGAACATACTCCATAAGTTAAACACCTCCACGTGGTTTGCCAACTTCTTCCCTTTGTATGTATTATGCAGATGGTTTAACAGTGAATGTTGGGCATATGGATCGAAGCTACCATTAGGCGGCCATGGTGTTATCATTTTGTTGTCCGTCCCCTGTGTCCATTCTATGCTATACTTGATCAGTTTCTCCCTATGGGGTGACAGTGTGGTACATATGTGTTGTAGTGGGGTAGTGAGGGTGTTCCCCCACCCTCCCGATCCTGTCCCGTGTGACATAGTAGCGCTCCACTTGTTACCCTTCCCCTATTTGGTAGCGGTTATCTCACTAGCAGTTTACAATATACAGCCTTATATCGTTACCTGGCCCCGTAAGTTTGGGGACTTGCGATAGTCCGCTAAGGAAAATTATTAAAAATATAGTATTTACATTTGTATATTTTCTTCCTTCTTTCTTCCTTTACACGACACCCTTACGGCCCCCTGCGGCCGAGGCGCACGTAGCCCCCTGCGGCTGCGTACCCCTTATGACGTTCTTATACAGTCGTCCTATTTTCACTTGCTCCTCCTCCTTCTTCTACACTTGCCGTGGCCGGCGTTCTCCGTGCGCCGCCACGTCCCCCGTTTCGCCTTTCCTTGGTCAATTCATTACCGTTTATCTCCGTTTCCACTCCCTTACCACAGTTCTCTTCCCCACCACTCTCAGAAGGAAAGATGCCTTGTGCTCGGGATATCCTATGAAAGCCCTATTGGTGACGTCACTGATCTCTTCGAGCTACTGGTAAGTTCTTCATATACTCTTTAAGTTCCAAATACACTTGCAATCTACCCCCGTTAACCTCACAGCTGTCTTCCTGTCACTCCTGGAACAAGGTAATCAATAATATAATCGGACTGCGCACGCTGCGTCGCCTCGCGTGTGATACGCCCCTCGACAGGAGGGCTTAACCAGCCAATTATCTTCCGTATTGGGCAACCAACTAGCTACCGCCTACAGGGAAACGTCATCTACCTATCGAGTTTCTTGCTCGAACAATAGGGATCCTCATCTACTCATTGTTCAATAAATGCCAAATTGTAGGAAACCACACACACACTTACACGTAGTCGCGACCTAGGCCAATCAGTGTCTACGAGCGGCCGCACGTGATGATTTCGTGCTCCGCCCCCCTCTCTCGCGTAACGTTACCGACTGCTCTCGCACTCGTTCGGCTACCATTCATTTCATTGCCAACACTAAATTGTCAAAACCTTCGCCGCGCACCTGTGCAACACCTCCCACCTCCCATATTTAATTCCTCCCCCCTCCCTCACAATTTCACATTGCTTGTTGTGCGTGGCATGCTCACCAAGTTCTCCTGATGCGGGGCCGCTCGAATGCGTGCACCCCTCCAAGCGGCTCGCCACCTCCCCTCGTCTGGACCACGTCTGGACACTCGCCAACCGCGGGCGGGATACTTCTCAACCGGCTCCCGAAGGCCAATATCCGGATTGCGCTGTCCGGTCTTCTCGCAGTTCCGCGATGGTCCTGTAGTCCTCAGAAGGGGACAACGGCAGAGGGGGCCGCGCCGCCGGGCCTCCTCGCAACGGTAGTACCGGGAAAAAAGTCAAAATAAAAAAGCAGATCTTAAACAGATCTCAGCAGTGCCTCCAACTTGTCGGGGGGAAATTCTGCCGGGGTCGGCCGGGCCGTCCGCAGACCTCCAGGCAGGGAGGCCCCAACTCCTCCCGTATATCCCAAAAGAGATAGAGTATGAGACACACGCAAGAAGCAAGGTGACTCTGCTGTTTATTAGACAAACGGCAGGGATGGGTCAAGGAGCGTACGCGTCCGTCCTGACACACACACAATCGTGGGGCTCGCAGGCCCTTTTTACCTTAGTATGACGCGCTACTTGCCTCACTTGGAAAGTTTAGCAAAAAACCTATCTCCACTCTGGATTGGTTACTCAAGTGGTAGGGTTAGTATAGCATACATATAGAGAACGGTATTAGTGGTTGAGGGTTAGTCAGGTGGTATACCTGGGCTGTCCCTTCAATTTGATACATGAAAATTGTTACATGAAGACCTCTGAGGATTGGTCAATGTTAATGGCGTCAGTGATAAGAGACCCATGTTCTAATTGGTCCGCTCGCGAGCCTCCCAGTCTGGGACTATCGCTGTTCCCAGGTCGCGGTGCACCTGTAATTTGCAACAATGTTTTAATATGGGTAGGTGTAAACAATGTGAGGATTTATTCATATGTTGGGAGGTCGACTACTCCCACTGCTGCAGATGTCCAATGAGTCTTTTAATTGTATCTGCCTGTGTCTTGAAACGTGGGATTCAGGCGTCTCCTTCCTCCTGGGCTTGGCATCTTGTCAGGTTTGGCTTTGTCACGTGAGGTGGGACCGTGTTTGAGGCAAAATTCAACACAATTAATATTGTTTTTCCTACTGTGTGCCTGGTTTATCTTGCAGGTGCGACCTTGGCGTTGGCTTGCAGCGTGCGAGATTGCAACATCGTGCCCTTGGCGGTGTGCTTTCGTCGGGCTCATTCTGCAGGGTCAGCAGCCCAGTTCTTGCTCATTCAATGTTCATGGAAGCTTTTGCTTGCGGCCTACTTGGGCCTGGTGCATAGGTGGAACCGTTTGATGCAGAGCGCTTTAGGTTACGATATCATATTGCTCTATCCTCAGTATCGTGTCTCCGTTATATTCTCCATTATGGTACATGGTTCTTAGAAGAAGCGTGAGCAAGCCTTTTTAGATAAGTTCATGATGCGTCTTGCGTTTCTGTATTTTGAGAGCCTATGTGGAAAATAATAAAGATGCACGTCCGTGAGTATGTCTGTCGCCTACGTCATAGCACTGAGTATATTCTTCATGTAGATTGGTGTGGGAGTGTCCGGTGTGTATATTTGCACAGGTGTGCTGACTGTTGGCTAGGTCGTCATGGCATCTCTAACGACGTGTAGGTTTAGTCGAGTTGATCCGTGCCGCAGGTGTCGGCATGGACAGGGCGGGCTGCTGGGCAGGTAGATGGGCACATCTGTATGCTCCTGTACCAGGGTATTTGGTCGTCTGGTAGATAGGCAAACTCCTCTCGTGGCGGGTTTCTAGGCCGTGATCCTCTAGGCCAAACGCGAGAGGGGAAGGGCGAGAGCCTGGTCTTCCATTCTCCCACTTCAGTGTTCTGGAATGTATGTGTGCTGTGTGCATGAGTGTTTGAGTAAGATGATAAAGATGTATGTAATGGTGTGTGATTGTGCACTGGGAACTAAAACTAGTAGGGATAGGTATTCTTAAATTTATGTGTTACTAAACTGGGGTTCAGATGACAAAAAAAAAGTAAGCTAGTGGTGTGGAAAAGTACAAATAGTAAATCTAATGTATACAATTAAAACAATTGTTTGTTCTATAATATGAAAATTGTAGTGGTTCAGTTGGGTAATTTGCGTGTCCAAAAATAGAAATTTGTGGGCCATTCCGGTTGTAAATCGCTGTTTAAGACATGGACATTTTTGGACAAAATGGTACAAAATCTCTATTTTTAGAAACCGAAATAGCTCGTATTAACGTTATAGTATATTTGATTAATAATACAAATATTATGGTGATATTTTACTTACTTTTTTTTAAAATTAACAGGTAACTTCTTAGTTTTTCTTTCTTCTTCGAATTTGGCTGCTTCTTTTCAGGAAACTGGTCTTCACTGCAATTGTAAAAGCTTCAAATTAGTAACTTTGTTTGTATATACCACTGTTTTTAATTTAGATATTGATTTTTTTAATTGAAATCCTCAGTGCCTTCTGTAAAACCATTAAACTAATTTATTTAAGTAAGATACATTGCATCAGTTCAGTACATATGATATGTTCTTAATGAACAAATTGTATTGAATGACTAACTGTAGCAAAAAAAAATATCTTTACTATGTCTTGTGAAATTTATAATATATTAGTGAATACCACTATTTCTGTAAGTAAACTGATCTAGGTAATAACGCCTCAATGTCATTTCTAATTTAAAGTAATTAAGTAAATAAATAAATAAAAACAAAAAATATGAAATTGTATAAGTATTTTTATAAAGGTTTAAACATAGATTGTGTTTGCATGCAATTTTGTTTGAATATATGTAGTCTATATATTTCATTTAAAAAATGTTAGTTTAACATGATTTGAGTGTGTGTGTATAAAGAAAGTAAATAGTATAAAGGTTTATAAGTGATAGTTGATTTTAGGAAATTGAAAAAAGTACAGTAAATTCATTTTACAGATTTTATAAGGTAAAAGTCTGTTTGAAAATGTGTTCATCTACTACACAGAAAATATGCATACCTGAAGGTTGTGTTCATGCATATGGATATGCATGGAGCTGCAAGTAGAAATCTTGAAGACTTGTACAGTATTTCTGGTAGATGCTGCTTGCCAATGATATGACACTTGTACTCAGAGAGATTCAGAGTACATTTGCAGTGCTGATCTATGATGATGCAGTTAGATGTAGAGGTCTTGAATGTGATTGGTGCATGGTCATGTGATTTTTGAGGTACATCCCATGAGGGAATGGCAGAGAGAGTGTAGTGGAAATGGTAGAAGGGCTGTTCATGTTACGATATGTCCGCGGACACGGCGGTAATTCCAGGACATCGGGAGTTATATCTGGGGATTTTTGGGTTCAGAAGTCATGCAAATGAGAATAAGCACTGAAAGGGATTGGTCAGGAAAGTTTGGTGGGTGTGTTGTGCCAGGAGAGATTTTCTCAGATACTCTTTTTGCTGAGAGCACAAAAGATAGCTATGGCTGTGTGTTTCAGAAAACAGATTGTTTGGATTTTAGGATACATTGGTTGAAGGTGCATGAAGAAAGCTGTGGAGTAGCTGTAGATCTTGGATTCCCACATGTCGAAGTACACTGGCATGGAGTATGTGGAATGAAGTGGTTGGACTTGCTACCTCTCTGTGCTACTTTGGAGACAGAGCAACATCCAGACATAATTGTAATTCATTGTGGAGGGAACAGTTTCGGACATGCGACTGGAATTTTTTTGCAATTTGCTATGAAAGAAGGACTTAGGAAGGTTATGGACATGTTTCCTAATTCTCAAGTGATATTTTCACGGATTGCGCAGAGACAAATGTGGCTTCGTTCTTCTTCATTTGGTCCACAAATGGAAAAAGCAAGGCGAAATGTTAATAAGGCTGTTTGTGCCTTTCTAAGAGATTTTGGCATGTCTTCTTTTCACAATGAAAATATTATGTTTTGTAGTACATACATTTTTCGCAGAGATGGAGTCCATCTTACTTATGCTGGCAATTAGATTTTTCTGAGAAATGTACAAAATGCATTGCAACCTTTTTTGGAATTACAACAACGATTTTGAAGTAGATGTTAAGCATTTACAATTTTTGACTTACAAACACCACCCTAAGGCTCTTTTCAGAGCCACCACTTCTTTTCAGAGAAAATTACAATGTTTGTGATGGAGTAGCAACCCAATTTTTTTAATGTTCGCGAACTGTCCGCGGACTTCTAAAAAATACAAAGAGCCCTGCTTCATTCATTTTCACTTCTATTTTTTAACTGGAAAGAGCCTTATTCTTTTTTGAATTTTGTAATTTTGTATTTTTTTTGGTTTTTCGGACACGACACATTAGGAGAGGAGCGTAAAGGAGGGTAAAGGGGGGGACACCAACCACAGGGATAAGAAAGGGCGAGCTGAGAGAGGAAGATGTAGAGTGGGTTTTATTTGGGTAGTGAGCAGGTCTTCTCGTGCTCTGAGACGATAGTCTCAAAAGCACTCCGAAGTCGCTCCCCCCTGCAGAGTACTGGGTCACAGTACATACATACAACTGTGACCCTCGAAAGGTAAGGGTCATCAGCATTCTGTATGGCCTGTGAGGCAGCTTTAGGAAGACGCTGTCCCACAGAGGTGGTCCTTGTGGTGACAGGATCAGAAACAGAGGATGAAGTAGAGGAAATCAACCTGCTACGTTCTTCGCAAGGTACAACCCTGCGAATAGCCCCAGAGTGAAATGACCTCAGGTGTCGCTTCATAGAAGTGGTCCCAAAGCTGTACTTACCATGCTTCCCGCGACTGAGTATCATTTTGCACTCATTGCAGGTAACACGGTTAGCACGAGCCTTAGGAACATTACCATGAATGGTAAATAACTGCCACACCCAAGACTCACGCCTAGTGCGGGTAGTAGGGTTTTCCTCTACCTCATTCTCATCATCCTCTTCTTCCTCCTCCGCATCCTCACTCCTGTTCCCCTCTTCAGGCCCTTGGGGAGGTGGTGGTGGTGGAGGGGGTAGGGGTGGTGCTGAAGCAGGTGCAGCACCAAGTGGTAGTTCAGCAGCCAAGGATGCCATCTCAATGATGGTGTAGTCTGCAGGTGGCAGCAAAAATCACTGTGTTCTGAAGAATAGCCAGAAACACAATGGGAATAAGCTCTTGGGCGTGGTCTTTTATAGGGGTGCTTGTGCGCGGTTCGCAGACATGCGCACTGTCCGCGGACAGATCGAACACAAAAAAAGGATCGGAAAGTTTCAAAAGGTATATAGAAACTCAAGATTGCTATGTGGGACTTGTGCCATGGTGAGATTTTATTGAAAAATATTATGGATTAACTGAAAATGTACTTTTAAATTGTTCGGGGACATGAACAGTGTCTGCATTTTAGGACACACGATGAGCGTGGGCGCGGTCATATGATCCGTTCGCGAACTAGTCCGCGAAGGAAGCGCCTGTCCGCAGGACACCAAGTGCACGGAGATTGGTTAGCGCATGCGCATTCATGTCCTACGGACACTGTTCGGGTTCTGAAGTAATTAAAAGTGCGTCACACGTGAAACGAACATTTCAGGACACCGCGTGTGTTCTTAGAACAGTTTAAACTTGGTAGCGATTAGTAAGGACAGATATAGTGTTCTTCAGGACACGTGTAATTTCGTTTATGTACGAACATTTCAGGACACCAATTGTGTTCTTGGAACAGTTTCAATTGGGTAGCGAACACTACGAACAGGTATAGTGTTCTTCAGGACACCTCCATTTTCGTTTACGTACGAACATTTCAGGACACCAATAGCTTTCTTAGAACAGTTTGAACTTGCTAGCGAACAGTACCGGACAGGTATAGTGTTCTTTAGGACACTTTAATTTTTGTTTGTTTACGAACAATTCAGGACACCGCGTGTGTTCTTAGTACAGTTTCATGTTGCTAGCGAACACTACGAACAGTTGTACTGTTGTTCAGGACACATCATTTTTGTTTATTTACGAACATTTCAGGACACCAATTGTGTTCTTAGGACAGTTTTAAGTTGATAGCGAACATTACAGACAGATATAGTGTTCTTTAGAACACTTTAATTTTTGTTTCTTTACGAACATTTCAGGACACCACGTGTGTTCTTAGAACAGTTTCAACTTGCTAGCGAACAGTACAAACAGGTGTGGTGTTCTTCAGGACACCTCCATTTTCGTTTATGTACAAACATTTCAGAACACTCGCACTGTCCGCGGACACTTTTATTGTTTTAAAAAAAAAAAACGGAAACTATTCACAGTACAATATAAAAACTAAACTTTATTTAACATATATTAATAATTTATGACAGAGAAGGTGAGGCAGAAACAGAAACAAAAACAGGAGAATCTGGGGTTTCAACATGATTGGTATTAGGTGAAGAAGGGATGGAAGTCTCATCAAAACGTTTTGGATTATGGAGAGGGTTTGGGGATAATTGACTGGGATATGGTGAGGAGGGACAAGTACATGTGGGGCAATGGTACGAGGTTTTTGATTTGAAATGATTTTCTACAAAAGTTTTTAAATTATTAAAATTAGCCAACAATACATCCATTTTTTCTTCTATATTGTGAAGACTGTTATCCATAACAGGGTTTTCTGAAGTTTTTTCTATTTTGGTATGCTCTGTACAAAAAAATAATATATATGTTAAATGTATATAGAAAAAAATAATAAATAAATGGTTTATATTATAAAGCGTTTACCATTAGTTTCACTATCTTGTGACATTTCTTCATGTGGGAAATTGTCCTCTAGCCATTCCAGAGTACTAGACATTTCTGTGAGAAAAAAAAAAAAGATAATAAAAATATGAAATTCAGTGAAAAAACTTTGTTAAAGGGACGTTATGGTTAAGTTGCGCTACTAAAAACCTATGAATTTCAGTGAAAAAAACTTTGTTAAAGGGACGTTATGGTTAAGTTGCGCTACTAAAAACCTAGGAAATTCAGTGAAAAAACTTTGTTAAAGGGACGTTATGGTTCCAAGTAAAACCGAAAAACCCTTGAAATTCGCCAGTTATGGTAAGCTAAGCAACCATAACTCGCACCACCACCGTGCACTGCTAAGACTAACACCCAGGACATCAAAGATGACATCACAAATGTCATTGATGACATCACTGATGACATCACATGTGTATGTACTTCTCATGAAATATGTATAGAAGGGATTCTTATTATGTTGCGAAAAAAGTGTCAAGAATCATTGCAAGAAATATACCCTAATAAGTGCATTGAACGATGCATTGATATAAATAGCATCCTATTATGGGGTTCTATCTAGTATACTAAGCTACTCAGACAGAAACATAACATTGTGTGCAGCGTACAAGATGAAGGTATGATATTCGTAATGTTAATATGTTGAATAATGAAATGATAATTGTTTTCTTAATAGATTTTTGTGTACTGTGAAATATGTAATAAGTAGCTAATAAAACCCATGTATTACATAATTGCATTACTATAGACAAAACACAAAGACACAAGAACACATGCCAATATGGGTATATACAGGGAAAGTGAAGTTAGCAAAAAAGCACAAGTAGTAGCAGAAACAATTCATAACTTAACTAATTAGATTCATGCAAATAAATGATTGCTCTGTTTCAAAGCTGCTATTTACCCTATGTATATGTATCACTTGATGTGATTGGACCCTAAGGAAAGTAGTGTGAGTACAATGTATACAAATATGACCATATACAGGGAAAGTACAGCCATAAAAAAAAAACACAACTATCAGAAAGTGCTCATAAGTCTAGTGATTATCTTTATGCACAAAAAGGATTGCTGTCTTTCAAGCTTGTGTTTTCCCATATGTATATGTTTCATATGATGTGACTGTACTCTAAGGGAATTACTGTAAGAACCTACTAGAAGGATGTGTCTACAAATAAAATAAAATTCTTAGTTTCTGACTGTTACTGAAGAAAACCATGTGGCCTAGATATGTCAGCAAAAGGAAAAATAGTGAGCCAGACATGTGATGTCATCAGTGATGTCATCAATGACATTTGTGAGGTCATCTTTGATGTCCTGGGTGTTAGTCTTAGCAGGGCACGGTGGTGGCGCGAGTTATGGTTGCTTAGCTTACCATAACTGGCGAATTTCAAGGGTTTTTCGGTTTTACTTGGAACCATAACGTCCCTTTAACAAAGTTTTTTCACTGAATTTCATAGGTTTTTAGTAGCGCAACTTAACCATAACGTCCCTTTAACAAAGTTTTTTTCACTGAATATATATATATGTATATATATATATATATATATATATATATATATATATATATATATATATATATATATATATATATATATATTTCTGAGGCTTGTGGAATCAGCTTAGATCACATGCTTTGTATAGGCTGAAATCTAGTGGAAGCTGCAGAGTATTACATTTGTTGTTTTCGAAAAAATTGGAAAAGGGACATCAACAATGCGTGCCAGTAATACTATCCCTAGTGTGATGTCCACTGTACCCATGTGGTCCTTCACACATTGAGGTCCCTCAGATTGTTTTATTCCACCATCATAGAAGGACGCTATTTTGCAGAGTTACCCTTTCGGTTCATCGCCATGTATTATTACCAATTACCAATAGTTTTTCTCACTATCCTTTATATTCACCGACTATCGAAACCATCTGACAGTGGTGAAGAAACGACCATTGAAGACTCCCGTCGATGAATCTGTTCCAGCCTTGGAAGGCTGCTTCGGGCTTCGGCCTACACAGTAGGGAGAGAGGGGGAGGACATTTTATAATGTATATACCCTTTTTCGTACAATACACTCGCCTAGCTGACGTGGCATTCCATTATGGATAGGACGCCTTTTAAATTGTGCCCTAAGTGCAACAAAAAGTTCCTGTGGGTCGAAAAACACCTTGTCTGTAACCTCTGTCTCGGGACCTTGTCGAAAATACCTGTCGATCGTGCAGACTCTTCAAACCCAAGACGTTGAAGGACTGCTTAAGTAAACGCTGGGCCAACTACGCCAGGCAGGTCGAGGCCGCCATGAACGTGGAGGAAACCTTCAGCGACGGCAGCTACACCGCGGTATCCGATGGCAAAAGCGACAGGGTTACTCTGGTTTCCCAAGTGCAGGCTCCTGACCCCAACAGACAGGCGGAAACCTTGTTATTGGGACGACACCCGGCAGCGGAAGCTTTCTCACAACCCCCTCCATCAAACACACAACCCACGACCTAGACCCCACACAAGTGTTGAGCAAACGGCAACGTCGAAAGACAGAACAGACGTCATGGATAAAAACATTCCCGAAGGTCGTGAGTCAGCTGACAAGACTTCAGATCTGCCCGTAACTGAAATTCGATGTTCTGCATCGATATCGGTAAAATAAACCATAGAGACAGGACTAGCCCATTTAGTTAAGAAGCACATTCCAGAAGGCCTTGTTAAATCAAGGGAGTCTAAGAAGAGCTCTTCTAAGACCCCTCATAGAGATAAATCACAGAAGGATAGGTACCCTCACAAGAGTAAGGAACCTCAGCTATACCTTCTACTGTAGTCTCACACACTGCAGAAGATTTAGGGATCCCACCTCAACCAGTGGTCATCCTGATTGTTCTGGATTACTTAATAGTTTATACCCACCTGGGTTTATCATGGCTTAGCCAGGTGACCTTGTTTTGAATTTGAGCTTGCAAAGCTTACAAAAAACATAGGATTTATTACAGTGATGGGAGGTGAATGTCCAAGATGGCTGCGCACCGGCACCATGATATTTTAGTTCAGATCTTCGTACAAGCATTACACCCCACCCCTTGGACAATCAACTACCATAATTTGAAGGAGGAGGAGCAGGAGGCACCCAGAGCCATCAAAGCATACTCCACAAATGCGGGATGCAAGAAGCGCAACAAAGACCTACAACGAATGTAGAAGCACCAAAAATCCAAGCAAGCACCGCCTGCAAGGTCTCTGGAACCCAAGCAAACAATTCCTCCCACCAACTTCTAACCCTTCTTTGTGTGACTCGGGCCACTAATTCTTGCAATGTTTTAATATGCTTTTCAATCGACGGAGACTGCTCACCCAAAACAACACATGCCTTCCATTGCCTCGCAACCCAAGTTATGTTTCAAGAATACGTAATTTATTACGCTCTATTTTGTGAAATAGATTTCCGAAAGTTTCTATTATCAAGTAACAGCTCAGTTAAAGCCTGTGAAGTCTACTTAAGAACCTTAACAACAGGGCATGCTAGCTTACACATAGTTGTATAACCCCCAGCTGCTAAACCCCAAATCCCAATTATAGAAGAGTCGCTAATGCTAACACTTCAGCCTCAGAAAGCAAATGCACTTCCGAATTACAGTCGGGCGAAAGAGCAGTATAGGAGGCAGCACGTATAGATCACCTAACTGCAGGTTGCAAAGGGAACATCATTAAACCGAGACAGGTCAAAGCACAGGGGATTCCCAAAATGTTAGCAGGAATATTGGAGTATGTAAAGTTACCACAGGAAAATATCCAACCTGAGGATAGTTTTACATGATTTAGGTGACTAGCAGTTGAAACAGTGAAGTTACATAGATTATTATTTGGTGCATCAATACAAACATTCAGGGATCTGGCACACAAGCGCTGCTCAAAATCAGTTTGCCTCCCCCCATGTTTAAACTCCTCTGTTGACATTTTCCAATATGTGAGGCATCGCAAATCCTTTGATAACATACATCTGCAGGAGCAACATCATGAGTCATAATGCGGGTCATGTTTCTCCATTTGCGTGTAGTGTCCGGACAAAACTTGCTCTATTCAAACACAGAAAAGGAACTTCTCCTTATTCGGGATCCCATGTAAGTTCCTCAAAATCGGGGCAGGCGTTGGAATAGCTACAAGGCATGTCGAAATTAGATCTGTGGAACTGTGTATGTCCGCCAAACAGAAATGTGAGATATTCAAAACATGCTAAATACACCCAGAAATTATCCGGCTGCCTAACAAGGGCCGAATAGCCATGATGAGAAAAGGATGTAGAGATTCCAGAAGGGAGCGAGAGTAGAGTATATTGTCGCTGCCCCGTTATTTCCTTAATGCGCCCCAATAAGCTGCAACAGATGCATCATCCGGCATGAAACTCACAGACATTATATCAGTCTTCATCCATATCCCCTTATCCAGCTGGGGAATAGAGACATCTGCCACATCCTCTGACATGTCCCGAACCCTCCCTAAAACACTCTATCGTGCCGCACACAGGCATTCAGTATTTGTTTTATTCGTATTTATATAGCGCACAACAGCCCGAGGACATCGTGGCTCAGGATCTTGAACAACATAATTCAAAAGACAGATGGCCTCATCACGAGTTGGGCGGTAACCCTTAAATCAGGCAGTAATGGTATTTGCACCACCAATATCGCTCTGTCAGATCACAAGTACAAATACCGCAGGCGAAATTACAGCCGGCGTAAGTACAGCTGGCTGTGGTAGCGCCGGCACCCATTCGCGCTAATACAGAGGCATCACGAGTATGGCGTAGGTGCCATTAGCGCCAGAAAACCAGCAGAAAATCTGCCAAAAATACCCCTAGCCAAATACTGGAGGTAAAATAACAGAGGACACAGCAAAAAGTGCCCAGGTGAAACCAGTGCAAATCAGAGGCTTACAAAGGACCCACCCATGCACAAGCCTATGGCTCTGCACAACTGTGACATGTGGACCTAGGATGGACGTGGCCGCTTTCCACGGCTGGGTTCCTCCGGTGAACGGCGGGTGAGATTTTGCAGGGAACTTAGCCTGGGGGATGCCTCCAGGGATCCCTCAGTTAGCGTGGAGGAGGCAGATCGTATTGCTCCGGAAACCTGCAGCTGCTGGCGGAGCAGATTGTTCGCCTTCCGTATCTGCTCAGCTTTCGCGGATTGGACCTAGCACAGATCCTGTATCCTCTGACCAAATCCTGTCAGGGTCAGGGGCACCGTGCAGCCCTTCACGACCCTACCGGTCTGTGCATTGTCTCGTTCCATGGTCTTTGCAGCATTCCATATTGCACTGCTGATAGCCTTGATGTGGTGTGTGTGTTCCGTTGATATTTCCTCAATGCGCAGCTTTCGTGCCTTCATCAGATCCAGCTGCCCATCACTGCTTCTCCCGTGACATAGGGTCCTTGAGGTGTGCTGGGGATTGGACTGATGGTGCAGCATGTGTTCAGAGGGGGGCTGTTTGTGGACATGGTACCACCTCTGATGGGGCTGCTGCAGTTTTAGTGACTTTCCTCATGGGAGACATATGACAGCGTGTCTACATCTGGCTGAGGTCTGCGGGTCCGTCACACATGTACATGTGGCATGAGTGCATCTTCTGGCAGATGGTCTGGACTACCCTCGGGTGTGGCCAACTCTTGTGTGACACTGTGGCCAGGTGATGACAGCAGTGCATCGTGCTGCTGTGGGTGTGTGGCCCTCATCAGAGTCAGACCTACTTGTGGCTCCCTCCATGCCCTGGGTGCCCGTGGTGGCTTCCAGGGAATGAGGCACTTTCATCCTGTGGCCCTGTGGATGCTGCACCTGTCTGGTTGGGCTCTGGTAGGGTGACAATGGATGTGTCCGGTGTTGTGTTTTTTCTGCCCTGACCCTTTTGCAAGGCAGTGGTCTGGTAGAAACGCGCCGGGTCAGGTGGCAGGATGTTGTTGCCTCCTCATCATCATCATTGGCCTGTGATGAGCACTGCATGCCTGTGGGGTACATAGGGTGTTGTATGAGTTGATTGCAGCTTAGATTTGTATCATGCTTACCATGCCTTAAAGTGGGTTTGGACACAGTTTCAATCATGCTTCGCCATTGCATTTTGGTGACCCCCCATGTTGTGATTGTTGGGACGTGGTACTGGGGAGAAACACTGCTTGGACATGTTGGCATGACATCTTCAGATGTCTGCTGGGGATTCACGGCACCCATATTTCTGCAGGGGTTTCATGCACACTCACACATCACGTTGCTGTGCCATGGCCTTGGATGTCTTTCCCCTGGGCTTTGTGTTGATGCAGTGTATGTACTCAGGGGACTAGGGGGCGCTACGGTACGATGGTACGAGGAGTCAGTTATGGATGGCTGCGGTGCCTCACGCACATTGGATGCACATACATTCACTTAGGGTCTGGAGGTATGGCCCTTACAGGTTCATAGATTTTTATGGGGTCTCACCTGCAGCCTCCTGGGTACCGGTGCCCGCCTCCGCTCCTCTGACTCTCTCAATGGTGCCCATATCGATGAGTGTTGTCATCTGCTCCTCCCAGGGGGTGAGCTTGGTGGTGGTGGTGCTGGCCTTCCTCCAGTTGCCATGCTTGCACACCTGCTGGGAGAATAGGCCACGTACAAGTCATTGAGGCACTTGCAGCAGTCCTCAACATCCCTGAGCGCGCGGTCCACCGCAGACACCCTCTGGCTGATTTGCCTTCATATCTGCGCTCGACACTGGCCAGTTGTCTTGCCCTGAGTGCGCCATACAGCTCTTCCTGATGAGCCACTGCCTCCTCCACCAGTATGGCTAGCTCCTGGTCATTGAATTGTGTGTTTTTCACCCTGTCCAGGGCACACTTGCACCGGTGTGTTCCTGAGACGTTTTCCAATTTTTACAGGGGTGGATGACTTGCAGGGCTGTGATTTTTGGCGGAATGTGATTTCCAAAATGGCTGCTTTAATTCCCGTTCTGGCAGTGACGCCTTTCCCGTGCACTATTAGGAATTAGCGCCGCGGCTCGGTGGTAGCGCAATGTGTGATGGATTTACGGGTTCCTGGCCAATTTTTACGCCAAGCGCTATTTGTGTTAACCGCATGTTCCTGTGCGCCTGCAAGCAAACTTGTGATCTGGCATACTTTCCCCCAGGCAGCATGGCGTTAGCGCAAATAGCGCTTGACGGGGAATCCACGGAAATACCACCAAACTTGTGATGAGGACCAGAGTATCCGCAGATAACATTTGTCACTGGGGACATGAGACCATTTTCTTTTTCCTGGTTCCATTACAAGTACCACTTGATTCTCTCCGGCTGCAATTACATCCACTGGAGTAGGCTGTCCATTAGTCTTTTCAATCCATATTTTATCACCGGGGATCATTGCATCTGATGAGCCACAACCCTTGTCCCCACAAACTGTTAATATCGTGGGTGGCTCTTCTTTCTGCAGCGTAGATAATTTGACAGGTACCAATATTAATTGAGCCACTAGATCCCCTTTATTTATAGGCAGCATGTTTTCACCACTGTTAATGAGAATAACCTTAATCATGCCCTGATAGTCTGCATCCACAATCCCACCTAATACTTGAATGCCTTTTAGGGCCAATCCTAATCTAGGGGCAATGAATTCCATATGTTCAGAAGGAATGTGTACCCCAATGCCCGTATCAATCACAGAAATGCCTCTTGGTTTAAGATGAATCTCTTCCCTTGCATGCAAATCCACCCCAGCAGATGCAGAAGTGGCAAAGTGAGGACCCAAGGCACCAGGAAATATTTCCCAGTATACCAAAGTTACTATTGCTCTATTTGGTCTGATTTGCAGGGCTGGCGTTAACATGTGCATCAGCGCAGTTTTACAGTTTGCAATGGGACGGGCAATCAGAATTTGCACAGCTTCTTGCAAACGTTCTTGCCATCCTTTCAAAGTACCATCGCCTGTTTTGCATAACTGTGTTTTGAACAATCCATTAATTCTCTCAATCAACCCCAAAGCCTCAAGGTGGTAGGGAACGTGAAAAATCAATTCAATTCCTTTTTCTTGTCAATAGTCCAGCACCAAATTCCCTTTAAAGTGGGATCCATTGTCGTTCTGAATTTGTAAAGGAATACCATAGTATATGGCCACTTGATCCAGTAATTTAATCGTGTTCAATTGGGTTGCTCTTTTACATGGCAATACCATTAGGTAGCTAGAATAAGTATCTACAATGGTGCATGCATATTGAAATCCCCTACTAATGGGAATGGGAGCAATATAATCAATTTGCCAAATTTGTCCAGGTAATTTCCCTTTCTTTAACATGCCATGAATTATATGTGGAACAGCTCTCTGTTTTTGATGTTGACACGTAGGACGTTGTAGGATAATGGTTTTCATCATTTATAACAGAATACTGATTCCCCTGTCGGGTGCCCCCCTTACAGTAGCCTTCTCTCTGAGATGTCCACTTTTCTGGTGGATCCATTTTGCAATCCCTTCCAAATCATCCTCCACATCCCTCGTGTCCATGCTTGCAATTTGTGCATGTTCGTCTGCAACAGAATTGAAGCATTGTTCCAATTAATCTGTTGCACAATGTGCATCCACGTGATAGACAGTTAATGTTGAATGCATTAGCATTTCGGCAATATCTTTCCAAAACTCTTTTCCCCACACTTCTTTGGCATGAATTTTCCACCCATTCTTTTGCCAAGTAGGGAACCACACCACCAACCCATTCTCCACGGACCATGAATCCGTGTAAAGGTAACATCTACAAAGCGTCTCCTGCTTTAAAGCCTGATATACAGCATAGAGCTGTGAAAACTGGCTACTCTTCCTTTTGCCAGAAGTTGTCAATACCTTTTTCAATTTGGGATTGTGTGCAACTGCTTTCCAATGTCATTCTGCACCCACGTACTTAGCTGAACCATCAGTAAACCATGTATGTCCGACTTGATCATTGGTTAATTCACCGTATGGGATCCCCCATTTAACCGGAGATTCTTCAATAGTTAACTCTTCCTCTGGCTCAAAGTCTACTAGTGGCACTCCTGCCACCTGCTCATGTAATTTTGCCACAACACTCTTCCCAGTCTTAGCATGGTCTTGTATGTATCATTTCCATTTAATGATAGTGGGCTCTTGGGCATGACCTATTTGATGTATTTTAGGGGAACTTAGTACCCATTGCATGATAGACATTTCAGTTTGGATCAATACACCATTATCTGTTCGGTATCTATTAGTGCCCAATGGCATGCTAATAGTTGTTTCTCAAATGGAGTATATCGGTGACTAGCATCAGGCAACTTTCGACTCCAAAATCCCAAAGCACACGTTTTCTGTCCTTTTTCTGTCCTAAGCTCCAATTGGCATATGCATCTTGTAAAGATACATTCAATTCCACTTCTCCGTCCCTTACTGGCCATAAATCAAGTACTTTTTGGATGGTATCTTTGGCCAGTTGGAATGCTTTTTCTTGCTCCTTGCCCCATTCAAAAGGATTTCTTTTGTGCATGTCACTTTGCAAAGGGGCGCCAAAATCTGCTCAAATGTGGGATACGACGTATCCAAAATCCAAACAGTCCAATAAACTGTTGAGACTGTTTTTTCGTTCTCAGAGTTGTAAACTCAAGAATCCTTTGCTTGGCTTTTGGCACCATTTCATGATGTCCATTAGGCTACTGTACTCCCAGAAAAATCACAGTTTCTGCCGGACCTTGTGTTCCGGTGTCATTAATTTCCCACCGCTCCTTACGTAAACCATCTCTGATAAGTTCCAAGTGTACTTGCACACTGTTCTAATTTTTGCGTTGGATCAAAATATCATCAATGTAATGAACAATCTTTACATCTGGTTTTCATGGGATTTTATCTAAATGCTCTGCTACCAGCCAGTGACAGATCATTGGACTATGCATGTAGCCCATTGGTAAACGTTTAAAAGTATACTGCCTTCCATTCCAGGAAAATGCAAACTATTCTTGGCATTCGTCTACAATAGGCATGTTGAAGAAAGCATTAGCCAAATCTTACACTGCGTACCAAGTGCCTTCAAGTTTCTGCACATTTTCCACAAAGTCACTGCATCCGGTACTGCGGTACTAACAGAGGGGTATGTTTATTCAATTTGCAATAATCCACTGTCACCCTGTAGCTACCATCTAGTTTTTTGATAGACCAAATCGTATTGTTCCAACCTGTGATTACAGGACGTAACACACCGGCTTCCTCATATCCTTTATTTGTTTCAGTGATTTATTTTTGGCCCCCAGGAATTCTGTACTGTTTCATAGGCACTCTTTTAGTGGCTATTGGAACCTTCGCTGGGGGCATATTTAACTGTCCAACTATTACAGGTGAGCAAGTGAAAGCACTGACCCCAAATTGGTATAATTTACCTCCAAATCCTAGCGTCAACCCTTCTAGAATATTGAATCCAATAATCTATTTGGGAAGGGGAACAATCAATACTTCATAAGTGTCCTTCTTCAAATGACCGATTTTCATATCAACCTTAGTTTGGACTGCAGGGGTCTCCTTGCCCCCCAATCCTGTAATCATAAAATGCCTTCCTTTGAATCTGGTGGGATTCCTGTGTATCTAGGAGGCCTCCGCCCCGGTATGAATTAAGGCTCGAACCTCTTGAGTGTTTACCGATTGCCAAAATAATTTCACTTTTGCATGAGGTTTTCTGTCCACCTTAATATGGGCTGTTGTTACCAGAGTTTGACTCCCATCTTATTCGTACTTGGGAGTGCAGATATTTGGATTCTCTTTCCACCATTGAACTCACCATCTTCCTTAAGTCTGCATAAATTGGTTCAGAAGTGGTGGATTCGGCAGTACTCTCCTCATCTACCTTCTCTGGAGGTGCTTCAAATGGATCCTCCTCCCTCTTTGTCTTCGGTTTAAGTATTTTTTGTCATTTTACTTGTTTGTAACGTTCTTTGCCATCCAGACCCATTTTTTTTATATAAGTGTTACATTTCCCACATTTCAATCCCATTGATAGCCACCCGCGGTACTCCATCTTTCAAAAGGGCTAGAAACATATCTTCTCTGGATACGCGAGAGTCTCGGCTATAAAACTGTTTGCCAGGAGTGTACCTTTCACTATGCCCCTCCCTCTCTCGCCTTCTTGGCGGTTCCTCCGATTTTTCCCATTCGCCTAGGTCTGACAATTGCCTAATAGCATCCACCACCTCATCTGTTACTTTGCCCGTCATTCCCACTAACAAAGTCATCATAATATTTTTATATGCCGGGGGACAGTTCGGATAAGGGTATTTCTAGCCGAAACTGATAGGTTTACTAACCCCATATGTTCTGGAGTCTCCACATGAATTGCTTCTTTCATAGCATGTTCCCTTACCCTCGGAATGGTCTCTTTTAACATATACCACTTTCTCTTATCAGTTGGCCAGTCTGACATAATCAGATATTTGTAAATACAACCATGGGACGCTAATTGCAGGAGGGACATTTGCCCTTCATCTCCATTGGCCTCACGAGAGGGCCTACACTAGAATTTCCTGTATCCGGACCTCCTGGGATAATGGTAAAAACCTAGGAGACTCTGTCGCATCTACCAGAATACCTGCTGCCCCTCAATCAAACAATCAGACCATCCATGCTAACAGGGATTCACCAGCTTTCTGTTTTAATCAAGAGATAATCTCCCCAACCTCTTGTTGGGAATAATCCTCAAGCCGGTCAGATCTATCACGTCTCCTCACAGAACAATTGGATGACTACCCATCCTTCTATGCAGTACTGCTTTAGCCGTTACCTCCTTTTGGTTAGGATCTGGTGTGAGAACAACCTCTGGTTCAGAACCACTATCTGTACTAGTGCTATCAGCGGTGTCCAGTCAATTGGTCGAAAAAAAACTGGTCGACTGCAATTTGGTCGACGCAATTTGGTCGAAAACCAAATGGTCGAATTTTTTTTTTTATTTATATATTTATTTTTTGGGTTTTCGTTTTGTAAAAAAAGGGGTTTTTAGAGAAAAAATGGGGGTTGGGGGGGGACCCCCCCAAAAAAATTAAAAAAAAGGGTTAAAATAAAAAAATAAAAAAATTCGACCATTTGGTTTTCGACCAAATTGTTTCGACCATTTGTCTGGTCGACCAATTTTTTTCGACCAAATGTCTGGTAACCCTATCAGCTACATCTTCATCCCATCTATCTGGGTCCCAATCCATTCCTGCAGAGGCTATCACTTTTGCCACTTTCCACGAATGCACCCTTCCTCGTCTTTTCTGATATTTATAACGGGAAACTCTAACCGCCGCCCGCTCAGCAACTGCTTGATATTTATCTGCTTTATTATGATACAATTTCATTTGAAGTTGCTGCATCAGCGGAATCTACTTTTCAGCCGCCACCTCCTTTTCTAATCTGTCAACTTCCACTTGTAGGTCTACATTTTGCTGATGCATTTTCCAAAAAGCATGCACAGAATCCAACCCCTTCTTCACAGAGCACTTTTTCCCTTTTTCCAGCCGCACTTGTAATAGGCATTTTATCACTTCATCTGGACTTGCCTCTCCTATGCTAATAGCCTAGGTCTCACTCAACCCCGCACCACATGGCCATGTTTGTGCAACTTTATCGAATGGGCTCTTAGTCCATCCTGGAATAGTTACCTTGGGACAGTTTCTGCCAGCGGAACTTCCCTTTTACCTGCATAGGGAACTCATGGTATCAAATGGATGTTTCACTTCCCCTATGAACAATACGTTAACACACACACACACACACATTTAAAATAAAAATATTTTTTTGCTGTTCTGAGTCCAAAAATCCTTTAAAATTTAAGTTAGCAAGGTTCCTTGGCATCAAAATCAGCACAAGAACCCTGATCACAGTGCCGAAAGGTTGTGGTTTTTCCTGGCCATGTAGGGGAACACCTCTGACTTACCTGGCCCCATCTCTTCCCGCACAATGAACTGTTGGACTCAGACAGGACAAAATAAGATACATAACAGCCAATAAATGTAATTATAAAAGGCTCATTATAGGCCGTTTATGTTACCATACACAGGTATAGATATCGATTGGTATTTATGTATTACACGGCCCGGAGTTGCAGCCATGTAGTTATGGTTAAGTTGCTAAACCCATAGGAAGACCACTTTTTCTGTGGCTTATAACTTTGTTCCCTGTGTACGAATTTGGATGAAACTTTGCCAAACGTATATGGGGCCCGCTGATTTTTTTGGGAAAGTTGGGTGAGGGGGGAAAAGTTATAGGGGGTCCCAATTTTTCTATTTTCCATAGACTGAATGGGGGAAAACTGTGAACGGCACAGCCCAAACGGCTGGATGGATTTTAACCAAATATGTGGCAGGGTGGGGGCTTGGTTGGTGTTTGGTGGAAATCTGACCAGTACTTTTGTTGCAAAGAACAGAAATGTATGTCGCATAAAATGAGTGATATCTGGCTCCATTTCACAGACCCATTTCCCTGTTCGCTCCGAGGACAAAAGTCTCATTGGCTTGCAGTACGCTGTGATGTCGGCGAACATTTGACGCAGCCAGTGGTTGGCTGGAGGAAAGCGTGCTGTGCGTCAACATTTCTGTGAAATTATGCCATGGTGTATCAGATGGTAGTGTGGCGCCAGAAGGGGTTCCAAAACATGGTTTGCAGGATCAGGTGGGTGAAAGAGGGGATGAAAAGTTTGGGGGAGTGAAAAGCAGAACATATGACACATTTGTTTAGGTCAAAGAGGACGGTGGTGTGCGAGTGGTGTTCGCAAGCACTGCAGCAATTTGCGGGTACCTCCTTAGGCGAATGCCTTCTGTGGTGACTGCATGGACGCTCCTTTGGAATGGGGACTGCATTGAAGATCATACAAAGATATTGACAATGTGTTGTACTGTTGGCTAGAGGTGCCAGTGGTTAAGTTGCCTTTGTGGGTTTCCATTGTGTTGTGGCGTTGGGTATGGGTGCCGGTGGCTGTGGTATGTTTGTCAGTTATAGTACCTGACCACATGTTCCCATGCATGCCTCCATTGCCTTGTAGTGGTTGTGGGTAAGGCCTATGCTTTTGGAAGCAAGGGCAGAGGCTGTAGGCTTCCGCATGTACTCAAGAGCCTAGGCCTTGGGCACAACCCTCTGCAATGCAATGCGGCCATGCATGGGAGCAGTGTGATACTGGTATGTGGATGGTGCACAGGAATATGCAGAGTGTATTCACTTTTACTTTGCTTACTTTGGGTAAGTTATTATAACCTTACGTTGCTTCATCCCACACGCTTTTAAATATGTAACTGTCCTAAGGTGACTAAGATACTCACCTTAGCAGAATCATTATGGAGGACATGTTAGACTGGTTGCAGCAGCAGCAGTGAGACCTGCCACCATTTGAGTTTGGAAATGTGTGGCCGTGAACACAGAATTGCTGCAGGGAGTGTAGTAAGACAGTGCAACATGACAGGATTTTTTTACCATCACACTTTTGCGATATGGACCATTTACGCAGCTACTTCCATATACTTAATTGTCGGGTAGCTGCACAGGCCACTACCTTCAGGGTGCAGGCAGACTCTATTGGGGATGGTGAGTGCATTGCAGATGATATCTGGATATTTCCATTCGGTCTACCATGTTCTGTTGTGACTGCCAAGCACCTACTGCCTTGTGTGCATGCCTAGGGCCCTTGGACATAACAGTCTGGGCACTGGTTGGAAGTAGGTTCCAAATTGCTGCCTTCTTTGGGTCCGTTCTTATACTCATATGTAACTCCAGCATACACTCTTGGAAATATGCATGTGTCCTGTGGGTGGTCACGATTACAGAAGGGTTGTGGAGGACATTTTAGACTTGGTACACCACCAGAGGTGGCGTGAGGTTCCTGGACTTACACATGCTGTACGTCATTGGACTTGCCATTCATGGACTGACATGCCACCATTTGTGTTTCGTATGGGTGCCAGTAATCACACCCTGTGCTTTGAGAGTGAAAGAAGACATTGAGACATGACAAAAGTTACACCATCACACTTGTAAAATATGGATAATGTACAGACCGACCCACATACACTTGTACCAGACAAAACCATCTACGTAGTTAAGTCCCGCCTTATACAGGATGGCAGGCCATCTCAATGTAATCTTTCGTTTGAGTATTTTTTTAGATGGCCAACTAACGCGGTTGGCGTTCCTATTGTGTGCAATTGTTATGTGTGCATCATTTGCATTACCATTACGTGCGAGTGTGACACACCATGGAAACACTCTTGTATGAGTATTCCTAGACAGGTGGAGACTCATTTGCGTACTTGCTGCTTTCAAAGGTTACGGTGGATAATTTTGAACCCTCTGACTTAGTACTTTCCCTTTTACGTATCATGTGAAAAATACTACTAGTGCCATTTCCGTACACATATTGTTTGTCTGAGTGTACTCATTCGGTTCATTGGGGATAACATTGTCCAACACACACTTTAATGCATTTCTTGAACACTTGCTGTATGCTAAGTTGCTTTGGGTCCACAGTGTGGAAGGTAATTCTTTTTTTGTGCAATTACGAATTTACTGGTGGGTGCTGGGGAGTAGGGTAAAGCAGGTTTGTTCATCAATGACTACATTTTGGCTTCAAGAATATTAAGTAGGCACTTGTAAGATTTGCAGGTAATCTCTGCTTTGGAATGATGGAAGTATCATTGCATTCCCACCATGGCCATTGCTTTCTAATGTATGCGGTATAGTGGCCTGCACTGGTTGTGTCGCCTGTGTGGTAGATTCTGGCTACTGTTGTGAAGGTTTTCTTGCCAAGGATACCTGCCCATGTGTGAAGGCAGTCAGTTTGTAGTTGTTTTTGTTTCCATCTGAATTGTATATTAAGAGCATTACAATTACATATTGATTATGTGAGTGTATATGTAGCATCAAACGATTATCAGAATTGCAAGACGTACACAATATGCTATGGTTGGCATTTTGTACCAGTTGCTGAAATGTAATGGAGTCACAGTTAGGTATTGATACATACACAAAGCATTCATTAGGGACTTGTTCCTCAATGGCATGGTTACAGAAACTGCATGTATGTTTCCACATGTAGGAAATCTGAAAGATTTCATTAATGAGTATGTTTTTCCTTTCAAGTAGTTGTAGTAAGTACATTAGAAATTCCTGTGAATCTTCTTGTCTATTTAACGTGAATTTTACCATTACAGCACAGTAGTCCAGTTATTGCCTTACTTCTGAGACACTGTAAATCTTGTCAGGATTACTTACCGCATTTCTGTGAATGACAAGAATTTGTAAACACAACTGGTCTGTGCCATTTAAATAAATGTTTTCAACAATTTCTGGTATTTGGAATAGAACATTCATTGTTACATTTGCATAGCAATTAACACCTGTTGTATTAGAACATTTGAATAGACCAGGTACATCTGTGTCTGAGTACTTTGATGGAAGGGCACGTGGTTTGTTTGAAGAGGCACCTTTTTTGTGTGTGGAGTTAGGTATGTCTTCTCTTTTTTACTCCTTTTGTCTGTACTTTTGGTAGTTGATGGAGTATGAGCTGATTTCAATTTCTTTGGTTGAACTGTTGCCAAAACATTTGGAACTTCTGATTGAATGAGCTTTCTTTTGAAACCTTTGGTTTTCTGAGGAACAGGGTACATGTTTAGATGGGGTGTGTAGAGTGCACACAGTCTATTGTACTCTATGATGGAAGTTATGGCTGCGCTGACTGCAGTTGCATCAAAATGCACTAGATATAGTCCTTCCAGTGTACGTAGCCGTGACAGTGCTAAGCAACTCAAGCCTTCTTTAAAGACTGTGCTGTCAATATCAATCATTGCTTGATCTAGTGTTAAACCTTGCGATTTACTAAATAGTTACTGCATAAGCTAGCGACAGAGAAAACTGTTCTCTGCGTACATACATGTCTTTGAAAAGAAGGAATTGAGCCGTTGTGTGTCCTATTTTTTTAACTTCTGAACGTTTGTCAAAGTGGATGTTGCCAAACTGAATGCTGTTGTCCCATGGGTATGTCTGGAAGCCAACAACAGTACCAAGTGCTCCATTAAGTAAACGTTGCTCTACATCAAGGTTATGCTTTAGCATTACTCTACAGTTCACACATAATGTTAACATTTTCTCCAAACCAGCTGTGTTGGAGATAGAGTTATCTAAGGTATGTAGTTGTGCTATGGATTGTTGACACATAGTTATTGTCATACCATGTACGTCCAATTTGTCTGTAGCATGAATTTCCACTAGTGGTTGTTCTTTTATTCAGCATTGTTGCATTGAATTGTGCACAGCTTGCTAGAGTGGACATTAAGGACATAGAGGTGACATTTTTGTGAGCTAATTGTTCCATGACATCAGCAGTCAATGTGTTACGCCCGTACAGCTAATGGATGCGTCTAGTATTGAGGGTAGATGGAATCGTACCAAAATGTCCCCCTCAAAATTACGACGGCCAAAAATGCCAACTTTTTTTGGACCCCCCCTTACACAACATATGTATGTGGGGGTTATAGAATAGAATATTAATATGGGGTGGCAGTGGGGGGTCTCCACCCGCATACAAATGTGGTTTAAAGGGGTTTTTAAAAAAAGTGTGCATTTTCGGCCGTCACAATAATCACACAGATCCAGGGTAGACTGCGCCTCCTTTGATAGTACACCAATCCGTATGGTTTTTTTTAAAGTTGGCGTAGGTGAGGTCTGCAGACTGACACATGTTTTAAGTTAGTTCTCTGTATTGGAAATGTTGCCAAAGATTTACATTCCCAATGCTTCCAAGACTTTTACTGCACTGTTTGTGTCCTAAGGTTTTGAAGATAGGTTCACCTTTCACTGGTGTTAATTGAAGCAGATCTCCAAAAACAATAACATGTTTCCCTCCAAACAGTTCTTCATAGTCTATTTTGAGGACCTCTTGCAATCTCAGCTGAATCAAAGCTAACATTAGGTTGGAGACCATGCTTACTTCATGTATTAGGAGCCTTTCATTTGTTTCAAAACTGTGCGTAGCTCCATAGCAGCTTCTGCTGAAAGTTTATAGTACTCTAATTTGTTTTGTTGTTCTACTGGAAGGTGTAGCAATCAGTGTAGAGTGACTCCACCTATGTTGTAGGCAGCTAAAGCTGTGGGGCCGGTTACAACAGCTGAAAGGTTGTTGTTTGTTAATTGTTGGAGGTATTTACTGATCATTGTTATTAAGAATGTTTTTCCTGACCCAGCTTCACCACTTACATACAGCAGTATAGGTTTGTAGTTGTCACAGGTACAAGTTTTACTTTCATGCTGTATACTATGTTCATTTTTTCTCTTACTTCTAGAAAAATGGTATTCTGCTCATTGTTTAGTTGGGATTTCAGTACAGCCAACTCTTCTGCAGATTGCTCATACTGAAACATGGTGGTGGTTACTTCCGTCATGGCTAATTCTGCCTCATTTGCTATGAGTGGCTGTCCAAGTTGTTCTTGTCTGCCTGTTAGAGAGGGTTCACTGCTCTCAGAAGTGTCTATATTTAGTTGTGCTTGAAGTTCTTCTTCTTGTTGGCGTTCATTGTCCAATATTGTTTTGTACCGTGTAAAGTTTCCATCTGTTATTGTACTTACACTTGCATTGAGAGCATCTTCATAGGAGGCGTGAATGCCTAATAAATCTTTTTTTTCCCTTTGGTTTGAAAAGTTGCATTAGAGCTATAATACAGTTCTTTGTGTTGCAGAATTTTTAATGACAATTTTATATGTTTAATTAGGCTGCATTTGGTAAGTTTCACCAAGCTGCCTTCACAACTTTCCACTCTGTATCTACCCTTTTTCTCATCTGGTTTAATGTTATTTTTGTATGGGAAATTTTGGGCTATCTGGTAAAGGTACATGTCTTCTAAAGTAATACTCCTGTTCGGAAAGTATGTGTCCAATAAGTTGTTCTTCAAAATGTCCTGGCTGTTGGGATCATTTGTGGCTATTGTTTGTATGTCTTCATACGATGTCAATACTCTTTTTCTGGATGCAGCAGGACCAAGGCTTAGCCACACTATGTTTTCAGATTTTCCATAGAAGGCGGTGCTAGTTAAATTGTCTGCGGCTTCATCGCAGCCACATTCTCTATGGGACAGCATTTTTATGTCAATGCTTTACAATATTTGTGGCAGTGTTTTGTGGGATGATATGTTATCCTAGAGGTCTTTGAGCTCTGTCTTCTCTGCTTTGGTTAAGTGGGCTGTGACATATCGTGCAACTGCACTGCAATTGTCTGCAGTGTACTGTACATCAACATTAGCATTCCATGGGAGGGCCATCATTACATTGTAATCATTGGTGTACTCTGATGCTTCGCTCCTTTGAATGCAGTATTTGTTCTTGGGAGATTTCCATTTCACACTGTGTCAAACCAAAGACATGAAGCTGTTTACTTACCCTGTTGCTGAAACTGGTCTAGGGAAATCAAAGCAGCATTTTTGTATTATTTGCCTCTGTTCTTAAATTTGTGCCAACAATACTTGCCACACTTGTGTCTTTGGAATTGCAAAATGTGTGCGTTTAGGTCACTATGTGTACTTTCGGAAGGGATTTTGCAAGTGACATATTTGTGAATGAACTGCAAAAAAGTTTCATCACTCTCCTCACCAAATTTAGGAGCATTTTTTATTCACAAAAGCATGTGGATGTGTGGTGCTCCTTTGGCTTAATATTCATTTCTCCAAAAGAAGTGTTCCACTTCTCCGAGGGGTGGAAGTGCTTTATTGGAAACGAAGTGCAGCATGGCAATGAAGCGATGATGGAAGTACCATGAAACATTTACAGGATCAAGAGAGCAAAGTTCTTCTGGTGTTTTCATGTCTATACCTGTTTTGTTTTTGTTTGCTATGCATAGGCAAGTGCGCAAGTCTTCCCATGCATACTCTGCACAACTTATAGTGACAAAACATGTGGGTTGGCCAAGGTTGAGTAGCATACACCGCACATCTACGTGCCGTTGGAACCAGTACTCTTTTGTACCACGCATGTTTGTCAAGAGATTTGTAATACTTGTCTGTAAAACTTTGTCCTTGTCTTGTACCTTTTGAAGTAGATGTGTAGCAGAGATATTTTGAAAATGGGAACCTGTGTGCAACTCCATAACATAGCTTTGCCAGTTCACTTTCAAAGAGGAGTTGGAATATGTACTCCGCATTCTGTCTAAATCTCAGGTCTTCAGAATACATTTGTAAACAGCGGTATTCTGATGCTGTTATTTGTGTGCATCTTTCATCTTGTGTTCCACCTTTTCCAGTCAGGAAGAGTAGAGGAAAGGCTTGTGCTTCTGCACTTTTTTCCGATATACTGATTGGCACTCCTTTCGCTTGCCGCATTTGATATGTTTCTAGTGCATTGTCTTTGGAGTGCAGTGGGTGAACAGTGATCTAAAATATTGGAGGCTGCAGTAGGATCTGGTCAGTTGTTGAGTAGTCCTAAATTATTTCGGTGGTTTCTCTCAGGTTTTCTTCAATGTTTATTTCCTTGTAGTATTCATTGTTTTTTTTTAAGGTATTGCAAGGCTTCCCTAACTTTGTTTAAGTCCACTAGTTACTGCCAATTTTTTTTTGTCTTTTGTAGGTATACCATTTACCAGGATAATCAAGATTCTTATATTGGCCTTTGCACTCATAGAGTATCTACATTTTCTTTCAGATCTAATGGTAAATAAACAAGTTTCCCATGAATGCCTCTCAGTAATTTGGTGAGAGGCAATTTAGCCGTTTTCGGTTGAAGTCGTATTATTGCTTGAAATGGGTGCATTGTTTCGATTATAGTGCTCTCATACAAATGAAGCTGCTGCAGCGCATTTGGCAGTGGAAATACTTCCAAATGATTACTGATCACCCATGAAAGCATTTGGTTATTGTCAAGGTTTGTAGTGCAGTATGTGCACAGTATGGACGTGTTGGTAATTTTGTATGTGTTTTCAGCTATAAGGTACAGAGCTAATTGAAACCATTAGGATTCCTCATTGTCTTCTATTTTCTTCATTGTATCTATAGTTTTGGTGCGCTTTCTACAGAAAGTTCTGCAACAACACAGACATACTTGGTTTGGCATGTCAGCAGATGTGCTTTTGAACATTTGTATTTCTTTTTTGTATGTGTGACATAAAAAGTTGACATCTGCAATGTTGTCAATACTGTTGTCTGTAAATGCTGGAGTTTGTAAGTGTTCTTCAGTTCCACAATATTTCCTTTGGATGTGATCTATTTGGCTTGTTTGGCTGTATCGTGTAGGAGAATATCATTTAGAGGTTGCAGTGCTAAAGCTGGAGTTTTTGCATAGTACAGTTTGTAAAGTAGATTTCTGACAGTTGAATGGTGGGTTGTTAACATTTTGATATGATGGAAGGTGCTTTTGCAAGCAGGTCCAGATATACAGGCTAAGGAATATACTTGTATTCCTGTGTAGTTGCGCACTGGACAGGAGTCCATAGTTTGTAGTATGTTCATTTTTCTTTTCTTGTTGCCTTTTACATAGTGATTGAGGAACTTCTGCAAAGATTTGATGAAGCATTGGTGAACGTTACACATTGATGTGCAAGGGAATTTGTAGGTTTGTTTGTTTGTTTGTTTATTTATTTGATAATGCACACCAAACGCTCAGGTAGCTGGGCACAACAGTACAAGGATATTCGAAGCTTAGTTATAACATAAACGGTAAGTACATAGCATAAACAGATTTAGTGTATTCAGTAGGAATACATAGTGCTGGTGGCAGATATGGGGTCAATAGTACAGTACACAGGGGTTACAAAGGGTAAATAGTACAGTACACATGGGCAACACAGAGAGTCCTCAGTCTGGAGTACAAGTAAATAGAGGCGGTGATCGGTTACTAGATGTCCATGGTGTGACGCAATTTCTAGATGTCCTTGGTGCGAATCCAGTTCAGTAAATTACGTCTAAAGCTAGAATATGGCTGTTCTACTCTGAGGGTGGCCGGGAGTAAGTTCCAGGATAGGACCGCTTTGACTGGGAAGGTGGAGGCTTGTTTGTTTGGTGGAATGGAGAGTGACATCTAAGTTTGATGGGGATATTTCTGAAAGCAGTGTTTCTTCTTCCATTATAGTATTGTGTATCTTTTCATACCCTCGTCCACTCCGATGTAAGGCAAGTTGGCTTGTTTGATCTTGTTTGTATGATTCTTCATTGAAGTATGGCTGTGTCTTGGTCGTATGACTCCACTCACCTTTACAGATGTGGCCACAGGTATCTATGCTGATATTGTGTTTGTTTCAAAGTACCAATTAATGTTGTTAGTGGTTTCATTCTGTTTAAAAATACTTTTAACAATTTCCGTTCAACGATCATTGCACTGTCTACAAGAGCTTCCAGGATTACTTTTCTGCGGTAAGTTTTGGGGGTTGAGCGTGATTTCTTCCCTCTATTTATAAGGTCCCGAAGGACTCTGTGGTGGAACATTTTTTGCAAAAGTAATTTTTTGGAATGCTTGCTTGTGGTAACATTACCATTTGTACTTGTTCTGTTAGTAGTAGTGTGAGTTGCACTCTTTTTAGTGTTTTTCTTTTCATTGTCAAATTTTGACATATGAATTAAACTTTCTTTACTGGTACGTACATCTGTTTTGGTTAATGAATGTATTAGCTCTTCTCTTTCAACTTTCTGTAGAAGTTCTGCTTGCAATGGATGGCTACTTTCTTTGTTTTTAGTTTGTGTGGCTCTATTTCTGCATTGCTTTCTAGGGAGTTGCAGTTTGGTAGGCATTGTGTAGTTGCTGTTGGAGAAGAAAGGGAAGTGTGGGTGTGCAGATTTTCAAATGTATATATGTGCAATGTGCATGAGCGGTTCAATATGAGGGTAAGCATATAAATGGAAGTGTGTCACAGTGTAGTGGCCTCTAACCTTTGGTTGGGGACATTATCTTACTATGCGGGGATTAGTCTAATGGTGACAACATAATAAACACTGACCACCTGTTGAGGTATCAGGAGTAACAATGAAGTACATACTGGCGGGTTGCCGCATATCTATATTCTATAAGACATGAATAGTGCACTCTCCCAGTTAGACGTAAAACACTATGATGGCATTGTGCTTACTTTGTTGCTTGCTGAGAGTAGATTTATTGCAGGTTGTATTTTGAAGTGCACACACCAGTGGCTTTCAGGAGAGAGGTGGGTACTGCACCTATATAAGAAGATGGTAAGAAAATATGTTGGCAAATGGCATATTCATTCCATTTGTACAATACATTCTTTAAAAGTGCAGGGGGATGTCTTGGCAGGAAGAGAAACTTTGTGTGTATAAATGGATGGCTTACTATATGAATGGGGACTTGGGAGCTTAAGCATGTTTGTTAATGGGGTAGGTGGAATATTTGCAAGTGTATTGTATGATGTCCTATTTAACAAGTGTTTGTATTAGTGTAGGACTATTCATTTTGAAAATGGAGTACTTCACATTGTGGAAGGATGACAAAAAGGTTTGGAAAGATGCACAGACTGCAAAACAGAACATTTGTGTGTGTGCATTTGCATGTACTTTTGTACATATATATGCTTGCTACAGGACTGGAGCCATTGTTTCTGTTCCTTAATTTCATTATGCGCATTTCTGAATGGCACTGTTGTCAATACACACATACATTTTTTTTTTCTTTTTCAAGAAATGTTGCAAATTATAAAGTCTGAAAGGTAAGTGGCAGGAAACTGTTTCTCTGCATGCAATGTATGCACTTGGCTTAGTTTGGTGGGGTACGCTGACTGTTCCTTTTCTGTGTAATTTTTATAAATGTCATAGGAGGTGCATTAATGGGGGAAAGCATCGTAAAATTGACAGAACGAAAGAACACAGTATCCATTTCCATATAACAATGGCTGTTATGGGCAAATGGCAACTTTGCCAGCGACTACTAAAGTTGGAGCAATTTCATGGCAGGTGATAGGAGAAATAACAGTATGCATTTTCAGTACTTTATGGAGATTCAGTGACAGGTACCGTGTTGCGACGGACGTATAACACAGTTTCAAATATACTGTACAAAAATAGTGATACCTGCAGGGCGTGCTGATGGGTGGCGATGCCGATGAATGTGGATGCAGAACTCGTAGATCGTTTTACAGTACTTTCCAGTGCAGGTGCTTTTGATTCACCACACACTTAAATTCTGCATGCTTAACATTTAGTATGGACTGTTCAACAGAGATGATAGCGTTAGATGTAGAATTCTTGGATGTAATTGGTGGATGCATCTGGGACCGTTTCACAGTATCCAATGAGGGAGTGCTGGAAACAGACTACTGGCAAGGGAAGAAGGACTTCCCCTGCTTTATTGGGGCCTGGCCCTCTCGGTAGTTGGGAAAGCGCACATGCTACATGCTGTCCTTTTTAATATGCTTGCAATGTAAATGGGACTACAGATTATCCAATAAGATGTATGTCTGCTTTTCTGTTCCATGCTGGGATGTTCTTCTGTGCCCATGAGAACCTTAGTGCTTCTAGTGTGATGTTTGTCGGCGGAGCTGATATTTTGTTTTTTCCCCTATTGAAAATAGTGTTGTGTTCCACAATGCAAAATGTAGTTTGCAGAAGCTTGGGTAATAATGTAAGGAGGAAAAGCAGAGAGCAATGCACAACAAATAACAAACAACAAGGTGTTTCTTTACAAGTCACTTTACAAACAAAAAAAAACATGTTTCACAACTACCAATAAAGAGGTGATTCTCTATCCTGCTTCAAATGTGATTTCGCACCCCCACACACAGGACAATATGTTCGCGAAAGCTGCAGCATTTGGAGGTGCGCACGTGCTACTGCTGGGTCTTTTCAGGGTGGCTGGCATGCAAATGGGACTGTGCAGGAGTTGGGATTAGCCAATCAGATTTCCTGGGTGTGGTGTGTAACAACAGATTGTACCACAAGGTGTGTTTGCAAATAGGAGTGCACATGGCTATGAGTATGGTTGTGTCGTTTAGTACGCTGACTATATGGCTTTTGTGTGACTCCTGGATACATTGTGTAAAAGCTTACACTGAATGCTGAGCACTGGCTCCACAATTTGGGTTCCATAATGTCGATGTCCACTGGTATGGAATACGTGGGATGAAGTGGCTGCATGTGGGTCCTCTTTGTGCCAGTTTGGTGATGCTTGATCATCCAGACATTATTCTTGTTAATTGTGGAGGGATCAAGTTAGGACATGTTAGCGGCATCTCACTGCAGTTTGTGATGAAGGAGACATTTAGGCAACTGATGGCAATGTATCCAAAGTCGCACATCATTTTTTCTCGCATTGCCCAGAGGCAGATGTGACTGCGTTCTTCCTTCTGTGGACCACAAATGGAGAAAGCACAATGAAATGTGAACAAGGCTGTTTGTGCCTTTTGTGAGAGGTTGGCATTTTCTCCTTCCACAATGACAACATTACGTTTCGTAGTAGCATCATTTTTCGGTCAGATGGAGTTCATCTGACTGATGCTAGCAATGAGCTGTTTCTGCGTAATATCCAAAATGCAGTGCAGCGCTTCCTGCAAGTTTAGCAAGCATTTCCCCAGTGGGTGTTCACCTCTTCCAACCTTACAAACACAAACAGCAGAAAAAGGCTCTTTCAGAGCCACCACTTCATTTTGGGAATGCATACAATGATTTTGACGGAGTCATGCCACCCATTGTTCGCCTCCCTGTACGCGGCGCTTATAGACTGAGGCACAGCCGGCATGCTTTCATTGAAATTCTATTTTTGAACAGTGCAAGGTGGCTCTGAAAAGAGCCTTTTATGCTTCTCCCCTCCCCTTCTGGATGTGTTGCATTTTTCCTGTTCTTCTAACACACGCCACAGAAGGAAAGGAATAGAAGGGAGGTTTGGCAAAGGGTACCAACCACAGAGAGGAGAAACTTCAAGTGGAGAGCAGAAGAAGTTGGGTGGACCTTACTTGGGTAGGGGGCACTCTTTGTCATACTCCCGTACCGAAACCTTGAAAGCACTTTGAAGTTGTTCTCCCCTGCACAGTACCGCATCGCACTACATGCACAATACAGTGGCAATTTTAAAGGTACGGGTCCGCTGTGGTGCGTATGGACTGCAAGGCTGGTTGCGGGATGCGCTGGACCACTGAAGTGTCCCTAGTTGTGGCAGGAACAGATTCGGAGGATACTTCAGAGGATATTAACATACTGCCTTGTTCGAAGGGGACAAAACTCCGAACATCTGCCTTGTGGTTCGATTTCAGGTGCCACTGCATGGAGGTGGTGCCGTAGATGTACAAGCCAGGTTTTCCGGGACTGATTGCACTCAGTGCATTTCATCTGGTTAGCACAAGATTTGGGCACATCTCCGATGTTGGTAAATAGTTTCCACACCCACGACTCACGCTGGCTGCAGGCAATGGGGATTTGATCTACTCTGTTCTTATTTCCTTCTTGATCTCCATCTACATTATTACACCTGTTCCCTTGTTCAGGCCCTTCAGAAGGAGGTGATGGTGGTGAGGGTGCTGCTGAGTCAGCGATAGTAGCAGCAGACCTGGTGGCCATTACTTGGAAAGGTACTGTTGAGTTACAGAATTGGTCATAAAGCAATTTATGCACGAAGCAATGTGCATTGCTGCTCTGTTCTGGAAAGCCAAACAGAGATTGAAGTGCAGTTGTGGGTGTGGATTTTTATAGGGCTGTTGTGGAGCACATGCAACCAGAAAGTGGCCCTAAATCTTTTGCAAAAACAGTAGATGCAGAAGGAAGAGTGTAGGACCTCTGTAAGGGTGCACTTTCACTGTAACACTCCATACATTGCAGAGAATAATATTTTATTAAATGTGAATGGGCCCGGATAGTGTCCGCCAAATAAGGGCCCACGTGCAGTGTGGCTCCATTCCTATGGTGACGTTGCGATTGCTCTCCATTCGGACAGCTGTCTGCGGGATGCATATTGGCCAGAATACTTTGTGCCCATGGGCATAGGTGTACTACGGATACCCTTGGAATTCACGGACTACTTAAAGGTATGGCACACATGCCCCAAACATTTCTAAACAAGCTGGATGTGTGAATGGTACAGTAGGTGGGATGTTCACATGCAAAGGTACCTGCAGGAAGTGGGTGAATGCTACCACCTACTAAAAGTCCATCACACCTTTCTTTGTATGTCTTGGCCAGGGGCAGTGTTAACATACAGCAGAGGAAGAGATACGCATGTGCGAAGTTGTGTGACCAACAAACGTACAGACCTACAACTGCTTAAAGACGGTTTTGTGGATGCGGACTTGCAGACTGTAGTGGCATCCTATGGATGCTTCCATTGTGATTGCGCATAGGCCAGCCAGGTGCGGAGGTCGTACGACTCCTCCATTTCCCTCACTTGCGATCATGCCCACCAGTACTATGCCCCTCAGTGTTATAATGGTCTTGTTAAAACAAAGCAAAAGGCACATATAAATTCAGCAACAATTTACATATCAATTTTTATTTCCACCCATTCATAGCCACTTTTAGGAAAGGGAAGGGGGATCAGAAACAAATACATATACTGGGGGATTTTGGCATTTCTGCAAGTTGGTCATGAGGGGAGGAAGGAATTGAGGTCTCATCAAAGCGTCTCTCATGACACGGAATTTGTGGGGATGGGGGGCTGGAAATGGGGAAGGGATGTATGTGCAGGTGTGGCAGTGGTATTTTATTTTCTCCATAATATGTCCTTGTACGAAATCTTTCAAGGTGCCAACAGAGTTCAGCAATTCATCCATTTTGGCATCCAGGCAGTCTAGTTTGCAATTTACAGTGTTTCCTTCAGTTCCTGTGGCCGTATGTCGCTGTGAAAGTGGTGCCACTTGTGGTGTACTCCTTTCTATTCCCATATGTTCTGTTAAAGAAAAACAAATGTGTTTGGTACACATGAAGCAATGTATTACAATTGTGCTACTTTTCACACTGTGTTCCATACCTATGGAGTTACTATGGTCACTCATTTCGTCAAGCGGGAAATTCTCCTCAGGCCATTCTCGGGTGCCTGCAATTGCAGTAATACTTTCCCCTTTCACTCTGCAGTGATTACCAATGGTGTTATCATCCTCACTCAATTCGTCATGCGGGAAATTCTCTTCCAACCATTCTAGTGTGGTTGCCATTGCTGCGCACAAAAAGAAGAGATCATGCTTTCCTATTATTGTACACTGCAGGACCTGTGCAATTATAAGATAAACTTTGGTGTACTTATCACATTGCAGTGACATTCTGCTCTCAGTAGTTTGCCGGCCTAGCTCTGCCTCTTCATTCTTTGTTCCAATGTAAAGCAGGTGTGCAGCAAGATTACTGAAGGCAGACGTTACTTCTCTTGCATTCCATTATGCTGCTTACCCTACGACTTTGCACAGTTATTTTCAAAAGAACAGAGTTTGTACACCTACTGCATTTTCACTTCCAATTCACGCACTTGGTACTGTTTATATATGTTTCTTGTCTTTGCTGCATGGTACCACTTTGTACGACCACCCCTGCGTTTCTCGGCAGGTTTAACTCCACCAGATGTCGGTGAACAGATGCACTGTTCACAACCACTGTGGCTATTAGAATGGAGCAACCCGTTTCAGTATGCTGTACAGTACATCTATACAAACTAAGGGTATCCTGCTAGAAACCTATGAAATTCAGTGACAAAAACGTTGTTAAAGGGACATTATGGTTAACTTGTTCTACTAAAAAACCTATCACCTTTATTGAAAAACTATGTTAAAGGAACATTCTGGTTACATTTCCCTACTAAAAACAATTGAAATGCACTGACATAAAACGTTGTTGAAGGGACATTATGGTTCAGTTGTCCTAAGAAAAACCTATCAAATTCAGTGCTACAAGGACATGAAAGGAACACTATACTTACTTTGCACTAATAACAACCTATCCTTATTGGGGTTACAAGTAAAACTGAAAAACCCCAGAAATTCACCAGTTATGGTAATCTAAGCAACCTTAACTCCCACCACCACTGTGCACTGCTAAGACTAACACCCATGTCATGAAAGATGGCATCATCACAGATGTCATTGACATCCATGCTGGATGAAAAAAAAACCTTTCTATGTTCTGGTACAATATATTTCTTTCATTGATTTCAATAGGAGGAATTTAATAGGTGTATGGTTTTTGATTTGGAAGTGGTGGTAGTATTGTTGCAATTAGATAGCAGTTGGTGTATTCTATTAGTTTATTTCTTTTTCCATTTTAGTGGTGTGCAACTATCTGTTTGCTTGTTTCATATTTTTGGAGCAGTTAGATACCTGTTGGCGTATTCTACCTGTTTCTTTTTTGTTTCCTTTTTAGCAGTATTTTTTTATGTGTTTGCTTGTTGAGAATTTTGGGTCAGTTAGATAGCTGTTGGCACATTCTAACTGTCTATTTCTTGTTTCATGTTAGTGGTATTTGTTTATCTGTTTGCTTGTTGCAGAATCTTGGGGCACTTAGATACCTGTTGGCAAATTCTAATAGTTTATTTCTTGTATGATTTTAGTAGAATTCATTTATCTGTTTGCTTGTTGAATAATCTTGAGGCAGTTAGATACCTGTTGGCGTATTCTAACTGTTCATAGTTTTGAAGTTGAAGAGTGGTTGATATTCATACACAGATTAGTTATTAAATTTTGGTTTTAAGAATATTAAGTAAGCGTTTACAAGACTTGCTGGTAATCTCTGTTTTAGAGTAATGGTAGTATCATTACATTCGAACCATCCACAATTCTTTTTTATATATGCAGTTCAGTGATCTGCATTGGTTGTGGATTCTGCGGGGTAGATTATACCTATTGTTGTAAAGGTTTTCTTACCAAGTGATACTTGTCCATGTGTGAATGTAGTCAGCATGCAGTTGTTTTTGGTACCATCTGCATTGTAACGTAAAAGCATTATTATTACGCATTTACTATGTGTCTGTATTTGTAAGGTTGAGCGATTATCTGAATTGCAGGTAGTACATAATCTGCCATGGTTTGAATTTTGTACAAGTTACTGATATGGAATGGGTTCACAGTGAGGTATGGATACATATATGAAGTGTTCATTAGGAACGTCTTCTTGTGTGACATGGCTGGAAAGAGTGCATGTATGTTTCCACATGTATGAAATCTGGAAGATTTAATTTATAGGTATGTTTTTGTTTTCTAGTACTTGTAGTACGAACATTAGACATTCTTGTGGATCTTCTTGTGTGTTTATAGTGAATTTGACCATTCGAGCACAATATTTCAATCCCTGCCTTATTCCAGAAACACTGTAAGTGTTGTCAGTATTGTTGGTTGCATTTCTGTGAAGGACTAACATTTGCAAACACAATTAGTCTGTCCCATGCAAGTAAATGTTGTCAATTATTGGTGGATATTGGAATAGAATATTGATTGCTATATTTGATAGCAATTTACACCAGTTGTATTTGAAAATTTAAATGGACCTGACAGTTCTGAGTGCAAGTCATTTGTTTGGAGTGTGCATTGTTTCTTTGAAGAGGTAGTTGACTTCATTTGTGCAGTAGATTATTCTTTGGTTGTGGTCCTTGATGAAGTATTAGTTTCTTTTAATTTCTTTGGAGAAATTGCTGTGAGATCCTGCATAATTTGAGAGTGAAGTGGTTTTCTTTTACAAAGTTTTGCTTTTTGCGGAACAGGATAGGTTCTTAGATGGGGGTGTAGAGTGTAGAGTGAACACAGTCTATTGGATGCAAGGAATATCAGCATTTACTTTACTTGCATTGAAGTTGATTAGAAATAGTCTGTCAAGTGTACATAAGCGTGATGATGCTACATAGCTCATGATTTCTTTAAATAATGTGCTACCAATATCTATCAATGCTTTATATAGGGTAAGACCTTGTGATTTGTGAATGGAGACTGCCTATGCTAGAGTTAGAGAAAATTGTTCTCTGCTTACATAAATGACTTTGAAAAGAAGGTAGCGGGCTGTTGAGCGTCCTATCCTTTTAACTTCTGATAGTTTGTCAAAGAGAATATTGACAAACTGAATGTTGTTGTCACGTGGGTATGTTTGAAAGCCAACAAATGTACCAAGTGCTCCATTAACTAGTCCTTGGTCCACGATAATTTTAATATTTTCTCCAAACCATCTGTGTTAGAGATAGAGTTTTCTAAGGTATTTAGCCATGTTGTGGCTTGTTGACATATGGGTAGTGTCATACCATGTACGTCCAGTTTGTATGTGGAGCAAATTTGCATTGTTTCTTTTTTTAACATTGTTTCATTAAATTTTGAACAGCTTGCAAGAGTTGGCATCAAGGACATACTGTTTACGTTTTTGTGTGCTAATTGTTCCATGACATCAGTAGCACACGACTTATGGCCATAGAGTGCATGGATGTGCCTGGTTTTTAATATATTACACCAAATCTAAATCTTTTTAAAATGTTGGCGTATGTCAGGTCTGCAGACTGACACATGTTTTCAGTTAATTCTTTGTATTGGAAATGTTGCCAAAGGTTAACATTTCCTATGCTGCCAAGAGGTTTACGGAATAGTTAAAAATAGGCTCACCTTTAACTGGTGTTAATTGAAGAAGATCTCCAAAAAATATAATGGGCCTCATTCCGAGGCTGGCGGTAAGGGTTAACGGTCACCGTTAATGGCAACGGTGACCGTTAACACTAACCACCATATTCCGAGTTCCCTTTTGCGGGTTGGCATTTAACGCCTGCTTTTAGCAGGCATTAAAAATCCAACCCGCAAAGGGACCTTGGAGTAAATTACGGTGCCGTAATTTACTGTGCCGTAATTTACTCCTTCCCCATTCCCATTGAGCCCTATGGGGGCAGGAATGGGGATGGGGAACCGGTATGGTGAATGGGGAATTACCGGTCCCTCCAACCTTGGAATGGACCGGTAATTACTCCATTCACCATGCCGGATTTCCATGGAGTAAATAGCTCCATGGTTGCTTACCATGGTGCTCTTTACTCCATGGATAGCGCCAGCCTCGGAATGAGGCCCAATGTGTTTTCCTCCAAAGAGTTCTTCATAGTCTGTTTTCATGACCTCTTGTAATCTGAGGTGATTGAAGGCTAACATTAGATTGGAAAGTGTTAGGGAGAATTCTCTGTTTAGGCTGAATTTCCTAACCTAGTGAGTCCCCCAGCAGCTTTGCTGGATTTCTGGAGTTTGTTTTTTTCCATCCTGCCAAGAGTGAGACTCTTTTTCTCCCACTCTTGGACATGAATGTGTGTAATTCCTTGAAATGTCAATGTGTTCTATGGGCTATGGGGTCTTTTACTCCATAGGGTCTCATATGTTTTTCTATGTGTGTTACACCGCACCCTCCGTGCCGTAGCACTGGGGCGTCCTAGCAGACCTCCATCATGGACTCCATACCCGGGGACTGACTACTGTCACCCCGGACATGTAAAGTCACCATTGGCTTTACTAGACCTAAATTTACTAACAGAGCTAGTACAAGCCATCCTATTGTGGACGTACTAGTAGGGGTAATTCGATTACTCATGGGTCTGTTATTCGAGGGGGCACTGTCCCGTCCCCCGTCGTCGAGTTTTGGCTGGTGGCAGTGGAAAGTACTTGTTATATTCGACCCCAAATATAACCCTATGGGATTCTTCCCATTGTTGGAGATTAATACTTTTTCTCGTTAATCTCTAACATACCACCGGTTTACTTATCTTAAATAAGTCTATCGGATGGTATTTTCTGCCAGAACTCGGTTTTTAAAATGGCGTCTGTGTTTGTCTCTGTGACTCCTAAACCAAAGGTTGAGCCCTTTGTTCCACTTTTGGTGGGCATCTGTACAGAGACCCTCCAAAGTGGTGCCATTCTGTCTGGGTTACCACAGGGGTGTGGGAGGGGGTTTAGGCACCCTGGACTGAGTTGCCTTGCCAACTCACGTCGCACTCTGGTGTGATTGGCCCAAGTGGTGAGCCACCCCGCTCACCACTTAGCGTGTTTTAAGTGACAGCTAGGCTGAATGAATGGGGGTTTTCTGCATAAAAGCAGGGCTTTTAGGACTGGATCTTCAGAAGTCGCCACAGGACCTAAGAATCTTACGAGGGTAAAGCTGAGCCGACCTGCAATGATGACACCTCCGGTGGAGCCCTGCTGAACCGACTCACCACTTCCCGATGACAGAGGAGATCTCCCCGCCGGAGAGTCTCTTCTCCTGACTGGTGGGAACAACCAGTCGCCTTCGCTTTTTCTTCGCTCCAGGACGCAGTGGTCGAATTGCCCGTGCAGAGCTCCTCGGCAACCGGATAGCCACTACCCCTGTACCGTGACCAAAAGGTGGTGCCTTGTGACGGAGCTGGTCTCTTCCCTGGTGGTGCAGCGATCTTCAACTTTCCTTCAACGACGAGATCATCTCTTCTCTTGGCAAAGACCCGCCGTGCATCCACCACCAGGAACAACTGCCCCCGCCGGAGCTGTCTCTCCACAAACAAGGTACCATGTCCGCCTGACTTCCCTTTCTGCCGGATAGAGTGAGGTGTCTTAATCCTCGCCTTTCCATTGGGTCGCCTCCAATCTTTCCATAACAATTTGCGATAAAGACTCGAAGCGCATTTCCACTGAGACACTTTTTGGGACATATCGCCTTGCCTCTCTCCGAGTGGGCCTGGCTTCTGAACTTTGTGATCTGCAGTAGACCCTGCCTTACTTGCCTTGCATTTGTCCGTAAAGTATTGGTACCAAGTTGATTTCATAACCTGCCTTATTTTTCTCTCCCGACCTAACGAATACTAGAGTGCCATCTAGGTTAAAGCATACACCTCTGTCAGTAAATAAGTGATGCCGTTGACCCTAGACTTGTCGGACTATTGTTAGGGGGATTGATCTTTTTCTTCTTATAGTAATTGTGATTGAAGTTGTTTGCTGTATTAGTGCCAGAGTGTTTTCCGTAGATGTGTTGTTATAAATAAATACCTTTATATTTTTACACCAAAGCCTTGTTCCGTGTTTGATTGTTCTACTGTGTAAATTGCCCTATATTGTATACGCCACATACTGCCTAACTCTTCTTGAGGGAAGTCTGACTGCTCAGCCACAGCTACCAAGTGAATCTGTGTGGTACAGACTGCTACCAAGTGGGTTTACTGCCAAACACCTGTAGTCCTAAATCTTTTGCAGTGGTCCCAGAGGGAACTGCACAGGTTTCCGCCTAACACTGGTGTACAGCGGTGGGATTTGTATCGAGTATACAGTTTAGAGTGCTTTTCAACACTTTAGGATAACTAACCACAAAGCTTAGCACTAAAAAGCAACTTTTAAAAACATGTCTACTATGGAAGTTTACAGTCAAGAATCCTTGTCAGGTGAAAATACTGAGAGTTTACGAGCCCTCTGTAGACAAGAGAATCTTTCTGTAAGCGGCAAGAAGTTAGAACTGATAGCGAGGTTGCTGGCGAACCAAAGTCTGGGTACTGGTTCAGAGGAACCAACTTCTCCAGCAGATGTAGATAACAGTGATGGTGTTGATCTAAATCATAATTCTGATGATAGTGATGAAGAGGCTGAAGAGGAAAGAGAGGCTAACGAAACTGTCTCCCCTGTCCCTCTGTCTGCCTTACCAGCTGTACCTACAGGGCCTATAACAGGTCCCACACTAAGTCCGCAAGTCCTTGAACTAGAAAAAATGAAAATAGACTTGGAATTCAGAAGGATTACTGCTCAAACCAAACAGAAACACCAAGAAATGCAACAAATTCTTAGGCTCCGAGAAATGGAGCTCAAGCATGAGCTAGAAATGAAAAAGTTGTCTGTCAAAACTGCTTCTGTCTCTGGCTCTTTTAGAAGCTCCAGTCCCAAAAGACCCCGGATGCCGAAGGAATTAATTGGTATGTATGAACCGAAGTTGGATGTATTGGATTGGCTGAGTTTGTTTGAGTACAACCATGGGCTCCAGAACATCACAGGTAAAGAGTTGCTTACCTGGTTGTTCTCTAGGCTTCCCCCTGTTGCAACTGATGTGGTAATGGAGTTGGGGGAGGAGGATAGGAAAGAGTACGAAAGTGTGAAACTAGCTTTGATAGCTAGATTTGGCAAGACCCCTTCCCAGTATCTTAAGAGGTTTAGAACCCTCAAAAAGCATGATGGTACCCCTTGGGCTACCTGGGTGAGTGAAGGGTTGAAAAACCTAGAGGGATGGATTAAGGGTTACAAAGTAAACACTTATGAGGGTATGAAGAATCTTTTTATGTTGGAGTCGATTTATGATGCCTGTTCTCCTGAGATCAGACAGCACTTGGCTGATTCGAAGGAATTGGATTCCAGGAAGCTAGCTAAGGCTGCTGACTTGTGGGTTGCAAACAGGGCTACTCATAAGGATTCTGGGGCAACTCAGAAAAAGGATGAGGGAAAACAGCCTATAAAAGACTCAAAAGAGAATTCGAATAACTCAAATTCCAAAGAGGGCCCCAAACAAAACCAGAAGGGTAAGCCACAGGGAAAACCGCAGCAGAATAGTGTGTCTTCTGGTGCCAAACCGGAAGGAGGGCAGAACAAGCCACCATTCCAGAAAGCATTCGGTAAATGCTTTGTTTGTGGCTCGACTGACCATGTGAAAGGAGATCCCAGATGTAAGGGTAAACCTTCAGGGGTCCAGCTTGTCTCCTTAGCCTTCGCTCCAGAGGAGGAAGTCCAAATGGCAAGTGGAAACTTTCTACTGCTAGCTGATGAACCCATTGGAGTCTCAGCCAGTGTTTCTTTAGTATCTCTGGGGTTGTGGGAACAACAGAATTTAGATGTCTATAATTCTATCCCCGATAATACTAAAGAGTATTATAAGGACAGTATCCAGGTGAATGGTCAGGAGACTCCTGCCATTAGGGACACTGGGGCCAGAATAACTGTGGTGGATAAATCGTTTTTTCAGGCTGTGGATGTTGCTAAGGCACCCAAACGCCTCACCAAGTTAGCTGGAGGGCCTGTGCAGATGCTTCCCCAATTACCAGTTCTCATCCAGTGTAACAACATGACTGTGAAGATACCTTTCAGCATACAGAGTGAGGTACCAGGACGCATACTGTTGGGTAACGATTTGAAAACTCTCAGAGTTGTATCGCATACTCCCAGACCTCCTAGTAAATGGTTACAGGAGCTAACCAGACCTGCAAGAGAGAGGACCATGCGCGGTACTCTCCAGGAGATGATGAAGAAAGAAATCACTCCTGCTCCACTGGAATTGTCGGCAGCTGTCTCGAAGAAATCAGAAGCGAAAGGTAAACCTAAGACTTCTATCCCGAAACCACAGCCAGCATTTCAGTGCAGCCACCAAGGACTTCCCCACGGTTGTCAAAAGTTACACCTGTAACTCCACCTCCAGCTGAGGCTGAGACGGAGGTACAACCCTGTGTGGTAGAATTAGACTCTGACGAAGAGCTAATGGAAGGCCAGGAACTCATTGGAGATCTGGATCCTGTTGACCATCCTGAGCTGCAGTCTTTACTGGCAGAAAGTGAACCCAGCAGGGCAGACTTCAGTAAGGGACAGAGAGAATGTCCAACTCTGGAAGGTCTTCGCCACCAGGCAGAAGCTCAGGCTGAAGGGCAAGAGCCTGGGAAATACAGGTTGCACTGGGAAGACGGCCTCTTCTACAGTGAACCGACCGAGTCTGCACCTGGAGACTACAAATGACTTGTAGTACCCCAAGAGAACAGAACACAGTTTCTGCAGTTAGCCCACGAGATTCCTTTGGCTGGTCACTTGAGTTTCAAGAAGACTAAGGAAAGGCTATCTCTCTACTTTTATTGGCCAAAGATGGGGGCCGAAGTAGAAAAACACTGCAGGAGTTGCCACACCTGCCAGACGTCTGGTAAGGTTGGCGCCAAGAATGTGGCACCTTTAGTGCCTCTCCCTGTTGTGGGAGTCCCATTTGAGAGAGTAGGGATTGACATTGTCGGTCCCCTTGATCCTCCAACCTCCTCAGGGAACAGGTTTATACTTGTTGTAGTACACCATGCTACTAGGTATCCTGAGGCAATTCCTATGAGGACTGTTACAGCTCCGGCTGTGTCTAAGGCCCTCCTTCGTATTTTTACTAGGGTCGGATTTCCTAAGGAAGTAATCTCTGACGGGGTCCAACTTTATGTCCCACTACATGAAAGCCATGTGGAAAACCTGTGGAGTTACTTACACGTTCTCGACAGCTTACCACCCACAAACAAATGGGTTGGTAGAATGGTTCAACCGAACCATGAAGAGCATGATAGGTGCTTTAGAGGAACCCCTTAAACGTAAGTGGGACCTTCTACTGCCATGCCTTCTATTTGCTTATAGAGAAGTCCCTCAAGAGGGAGTAGGTTATTCTCCCTTCGAGCTTCTCTATGGTCATCCCGTCAGAGGTCCATTGGCCCTGATTAAGGAGGGGTTGGAGAGTGCTCCTTCCCCCAAGCCAGTCAGAGTGACTGACTACGTGATAGGTGTCCGGAGGAAAATGTCGCACATGATGACAGAAGCAAGCGATAACTTGAAAGCTGGACAAGCATTGGTCAAGCACTGGCACGATCAAAAGGCTAACATGGTTGAGTTCGCTCAAGACCAGCTTGTTCTCGTTATGATCCCAACAAGGCAGAGGGCCTTGCAAGACAAATGGATGGGACCCTTCAGAATTGTGGGTAAACTCGGAGAGGTCAATTCTCTGGTGGACTTGGGCAATCCCAAGGAGGCTCCGACAGTCTTCCACACCAACCGACTCAAAGCATATGTCTCAAGACCTGATGTAGGAGCGTTGCTTCTAGCATCAACCTAGGAAGAAGAAGAGAGTGAAGCTCTTCCTGGCTCGACTGACCACGTGAAAGGAGATCCCAGATGTAAGGGTAAACCTTCAGGGGTCCAGCTTGTCTCCTTAGCCTGCGCTCCAGAGGAGGAAGTCCAAATGGCAAGTGGAAACTTTCTACTGCTAGCTGATGAACCCATTGGAGTCTCAGCCAGCCTTTCTTTAGTATCTCTGGGGTTGTGGGAACAACAGAATTTAGATGTCTATAATTCTATCCCCAATAATACTAAAGAGTATTATAAGGACAGTATCCAGGTGAATGGTCAGGAGACTCCTGCCATTAGGGACACTGGGGCCAGCATAACTGTGGTGGATAATCGTTTTTTCAGGCTGTGGATGTTGCTAAGGCACCCAAACGCCTCACCAAGTTAGCTGGAGTGCCTGTGCAGATGCTTCCCCAATTACCAGTTCTCATCCAGTGTAACAACATGACTGTGAAGATACCTGTCAGCATACAGAGTGAGGTACCAGGACGCATACTGTTGGGTAACGATTTGAAAACTCTCGGAGTTGTATCGCATACTCCCAGACCTCCTAGTAAATGGTTACAGGAGCTAACCAGACCTGCAAGAGAGAGGACCATGCGCGGTACTCTCCAGGAGATGATGAAGAAAGAAATCACTCCTGCTCCACTGGAATTGTCGGCAGCTGTCTCGAAGAAATCAGAAGCGAAAGGTAAACCTAAGACTTCTATCCCGAAACCACAGCCAGCATTTCAGTGCAGCCACCAAGGACTTCCCCGCGGTTGTCCAAAGTTACACCCGTAACTCCACCTCCAGCTGAGGCTGAGACGGAGGTACAACCCTGTGTGGTAGAATTAGACTCTGACGAAGAGCTAATGGAAGGCGAGGAACTCATTGGAGATCTGGATCCTGTTGACCATCCTGAGCTGCAGTCTTTACTGGCAGAAGGTGAACCCAGCAGGGCAGACTTCAGTAAGGGACAGAGAGAATGTCCAACTCTGGAAGGTCTTCGCCACCAGGCAGAAGCTCAGGCTGAAGGGCAAGAGCCTGGGAAATACAGGTTGCACTGTGAAGACGGCCTCTTCTACAGTGAACCGACCGAGTCTGCACCTGGAGACTACAAATGACTTGTAGTACCCCAAGAGAACAGAACACAGTTTCTGCAGTTAGCCCACGAGATTCCTTTGGCTGGTCACTTGAGTTTCAAGAAGACTAAGGAAAGGCTATCTCTCTACTTTTATTGGCCAAAGATGGGGGCCGAAGTAGAAAAACACTGCAGGAGTTGCCACACCTGCCAGACCTCTGGTAAGGTTGGCGCCAAGAATGTGGCACCTTTAGTGCCTCTCCCTGTTGTGGGAGTCCCATTTGAGAGAGTAGGGATTGACATTGTCGGTCCCCTTGATCCTCCAACCTCCTCAGGGAACAGGTTTATACTTGTTGTAGTACACCATGCTACTAGGTATCCTGAGGCAATTCCTATGAGGACTGTTACAGCTCCGGCTGTGTCTAAGGCCCTCCTTCGTATTTTTACTAGGGTCGGATTTCCTAAGGAAGTAATCTCTGACGGGGTCCAACTTTATGTCCCACTACATGAAAGCCATGTGGAAAACCTGTGGAGTTACTTACAAGTTCTCGACAGCTTACCACCAACAAACAAATGGGTTGGTAGAACGGTTCAACCGAACCATGAAGAGCATGATAGGTGCTTTAGAGGAACCCCTTAAACGTAAGTGGGACCTTCTACTGCCATGCCTTCTATTTGCTTATAGAGAAGTCCCTCAAGAGGGAGTAGGTTATTCTCCCTTCGAGCTTCTCTATGGTCATCCTGTCAGAGGTCCATTGGCCCTGATTAAGGAGGGGTTGGAGAGTGCTCCTTCCCCCAAGCCAGTCAGAGTGACTGACTACGTGATAGGTCTCCGGAGGAGAATGTCGCACATGATGACAGAAGCAAGCGATAACTTGAAAGCTGGACAAGCATTGGTCAAGCACTGGCACGATCAAAAGGCTAACATGGTTGAGTTCGCTCAAGACCAGCTTGTTCTCGTTATGATCCCAACAAGGCAGAGGGCCTTGCAAGACAAATGGATGGGACCCTTCAGAATTGTGGGTAAACTCGGAGAGGTCAATTCTCTGGTGGACTTGGGCAATCCCAAGGAGGCTCAGACAGTCTTCCACACCAACCGACTCAAAGCGTATGTCTCAAGACCTGATGTAGGAGCGTTGCTTCTAGCATCAACCTAGGAAGAAGAAGAGAGTGAAGCTCTTCCTGGCTCGACTGACCACGTGAAAGGAGATCCCAGATGTAAGGGTAAACCTTCAGGGGTCCAGCTTGTCTCCTTAGCCTTCGCTCCAGAGGAGGAAGTCCAAATGGCAAGTGGAAACTTTCTACTGCTAGCTGATGAACCCATTGGAGTCTCAGCCAGCGTTTCTTTAGTATCTCTGGGGTTGTGGTAACAACAGAATTTAGATGTCTATAATTCTATCCCCGATAATACTAAAGAGTATTATAAGGACAGTGTCCAGGTGAATGGTCAGGAGACTCCTGCCATTAGGGACACTGGGGCCAGCATAACTGTGGTGGATAAATCGTTTTTTCAGGCTGTGGATGTTGCTAAGGCACCCAAGCGCCTCAACAAGTTAGCTGGAGGGCCTGTGCAGATGCTTCCCCAATTACCAGTTCTCATCCAGTGTAACAACATGACTGTGAAGATACCTGTCAGCATACAGAGTGAGGTACTAGGACGCATACTGTTGGGTAACGATTTGAAAACTCTCAGAGTTGTATCGCATACTCCCAGACCTCCTAGTAAATGGTTACAGGAGCTAACCAGACCTGCAAGAGAGAGGACCATGCGCGGTACTCTCCAGGAGATGATGAAGAAAGAAATCACTCCTGCTCCACTGGAATTGTCGGCAGCTGTCTCCAAGAGATCAGAAGCGAAAGGTAAACCTAAGACTTCTATCCCGAAACCACAGCCAGCATTTCAGTGCAGCCACCAAGGACTTCCCCGCGGTTGTCCAAAGTTACACCCGTAACTCCACCTCTAGCTGAGGCTGAGACGGAGGTACAACCCTGTGTGGTAGAATTAGACTCTGACGAAGAGTTAATGGAAGGCCAGGAACTCATTGGAGATCTGGATCCTGTTGACCATCCTGAGCTGCAGTCTTTACTGGAAGAAGGTGAACCCAGCAGGGCAGACTTCAGTAAGGGATAGAGAGAATGTCCAACTCTGGAAGGTCTTCGCCACCAGGCAGAAGCTCAGGCTGAAGGGCAAGAGCCTGGGAAATACAGGTTGCACTGGGAAGACGGCCTCTTCTACAGTGAACCGACCAAGTCTTCACCTGGAGACTACAAATGACTTGTAGTACCCCAAGAGAACAGAACACAGTTCCTGCAGTTAGCCCACGAGATTCCTTTGGCTGGTCACTTGAGTTTCAAGAAGACTAAGGAAAGGCTATCTCTCTACTTTTATTGGCCAAAGATGGGGGCCGAAGTAGAAAAACACTGCAGGAGTTGCCACACCTGCCAGACCTCTGGTAAGGTTGGCGCCAAGAATGTGGCACCTTTAGTGCCTCTCCCTGTTGTGGGAGTCCCATTTGAGAGAGTAGGGATTGACATTGTCGGTCCCCTTAATCCTCCAACCTCCTCAGGCAACAGGTTTATACTTGTTGTAGTACACCATGCTACTAGGTATCCTGAGGCAATTCCTATGAGGACTGTTACAGCTCCGGCTGTGTCTAAGGCCCTCCTTGGTATTTTTACTAGGGTCGGGTTTCCTAAGGAAGTAATCTCTGACGGGGTCAAACTTTATGTCCCACTACATGAAAGCCATGTGGAAAACCTGTGGAGTTACTTACAAGTTCTCGACAGCTTACCACCCACAAACAAATGGGTTGGTAGAACGGTTCAACCGAACCATGAAGAGCATGATAGGTGCTTTAGAGGAACCGCTTAAACGTAAGTGGGACCTTCTACTGCCATGCCTTCTATTTGCTTATAGAGAAGTCCCTCAAGAGGGAGTAGGTTGTTCTCCCTTCGAGCTTCTCTATGGTCATCCCGTCAGAGGTCCATTGGCCCTGATTAAGGAGGGGTTGGAGAGTGCTCCTTCCCCCAAGCCAGTCAGAGTGACTGACTACGTGATAGGTCTCCGGAGGAGAATGTCGCACATGATGACAGAAGCAAGCGATAACTTGAAAGCTGGACAAGCATTGGTCAAGCACTGGCACGATCAAAAGGCTAACATGGTTGAGTTCGCTCAAGACCAGCTCGTTCTCGTTATGATCCCAACAAGGCAGAGGGCCTTGCAAGACAAATGGATGGGACCCTTCAGAGTTGTGGGTAAACTCGGAGAGGTCAACTATCTGGTGAACTTGGGCAATCCCAAGGAGGCTCCGACAGTCTTCCACACCAACCGACTCAAAGCGTTTGTCTCAAGACCTGATGTAGGAGCGTTGCTTCTAGCATCAACCGAGGAAGAAGAAGAGAGTGAAGCTCTTCCTGATCTCCTCAGAGGCTTACCTTTAGACTAAAAAATTGAAGGAGTAAATCTCTCCTCCAATCTGACACCCGAGCAACAAGAAGAGTGCAAATCTATGCTGAATCAGTTTGCCTCTCTGTTCTCGCTTTCACCAGGCTTGACCCCTTGGGGCCGGCATGACATACTCACTGGTGACTGTCTGCCAGTCAAAAGCAGAGAATACCGAATGTCAGAAAATGTACGAACCCACATCAAAGGTGAGGTCAGCAAGATGCTTGATCTCGGCGTAATAGAGCCCTCTACTAGTCCATGGTCTAGCCCAGTCGTGTTAGTACCAAAGGCCGGATCTAAAGAACTTAGATTCTGCATGGATTATAGAGCTCTTAATGCAGTCACCAAGACTGATGCCCACCCTTTGCCAAGAACAGATGAGTTGGTGGACAAACTTGGCGCAGCCAAGTTCCTCAGCACATTTGACTTAACGTCAGGCTATTGGCAACTAGCCCTAACAGAACATGCCGAGGAGATAACTGCTTTTTCTACCCCCGTTGGCTTATACCAGTTTAAGGTAATGCCTTTCGGATTGAAGAATGCACCTGCTACGTTTCAACGGATGGTAAACCAGGTTCTGAATGGGATGGAGGACTTCTGCATGGCATATTTGGATGACATTGCAGTGTTCAGCAATTCCTGGGAAGAACATGTAACCCACCTGAGAGATGTTTTGCAGGCTCTTGGACGAGCCAATCTGACCATAAAGGCGAGTAAATGCCAAATTGGACAGAGTAAGGTAGTCTATCTTGGACATGAGGTAGGAGGTGAAGAAATAAGGCTGTTGCTCAGTAAGATTGAAGCTGTGCAAAATTGGACAACACCTACTACTCAGACCCAAGTGAGAGCCTTCCTAGGCCTCACTGGGTATTACAGGAATTTCATCGAGAACTATGGGACCATAGCTTCTCCACTGAATGTCATCTCCTCGCCCAAATTTCTTAAAAAGGTTAGATGGAACGAGGAGTGCAATCAGGCTTTTGAAAACCTGAAGAAGGCTCTTTGCCAAGCCCCAGTACTCAGAGCTCCTGATTACCGCCAACACTTCATTGTGCAGACAGATGCTTCAAACGTAGGAATAGGTGCCATACTCAGTCAACTGGATGGGAAAGGTACGGAGCACCCCGTTTGCTTCATCAGCTGCAAGCTGAAGGATCCTGAAACAAGGTGGGCAACAATCGAAAGAGAGTGCTTTGCTATCATGTGGGCTCTGAAGAAGTTTAGGCCATACTTGTATGGTTCTACTTTTGTCATTCAGACTGACCACCAACCCTTGAGATGGTTAATGCAAATGAAAGGGGAAAACCCAAAACTACTGAGATGGTCGAGCTGCCTGCAAGGGTTTGATTTCACCATTGAGCACAGGTCAGGGTGTCACCACCAAAATGCTGATGGTCTCTCTAGGATGTATGTCATCGACTAGAGGTCTGAGATTCATCCAGGAGTGGATTAAATCCTCCTGTCCCTTAGTCTGGGGGGGGGTGTTAGGGAGAATTCTCTGTTTAGGCTGAATTTCCTAACCTAGTGAGTCCCCCAGCAGCTTTGCTGGATTTCTGGAGTTTGTTTTTTTCCATCCTGCCAAGAGTGAGACTCTTTTTCTCCCACTCTTGGACATGAATGTGTGTTATTCCTTGAAATGTCAATGTGTTCTATGGGCTATGGGGTCTTTTACTCCATAGGGTCTCATATGTTTTTCTATGTGTGTTACACCGCACCCTCTGTGCCGTAGCACTGGGGCGTCCTCGCAGACCTCCATCATAGACTCCATACCCGGGGACTGACTACTGTCTCCCCGGGCATGTAAAGTCACCATTGGCTTTACTAGACCTAAATTTACTAACAGAGCTAGTACAAACCATCCTATTGTGGACGTTCTAGTAGGGGAAATTTGATTACTTCTGGGTCTGTTATTCGAGGGGGCACTGTCCCGTCCCCCCTCGTCGAGTTTTGGCTGGTGGCAGTGGAAACTACCTGTTATATTCGACCCCGAATATAACCCTATGGGATTCTTCCCATTGTTGGAGATTAATACTTTTTCTTGTTAATCTCTAACATACCACCGGTTTACTTATCTTAAATAAGTCTATCGGATGGTATTTTCTGTCAGACTCAGTTTTTAAAATGGCGTCTGTGTTCGTCTCTGTGACTCCTAAACCAAAGTTTGAGCCCTTTGTTCCACTTTTGGCGGGCTTCTGTACAGAGACTCTCCAAAGTGCTGTCATTCTGTCTGGGTTACCACAGGGGCGTGGGAGGGGGTTTAGGCACCCTGGACTGAGTTGCCTTGCCAACTCACATCGCACTCTGGTGTGATTGGCCCAAGTGGTGAGCCACCCCGCTCACCACTTAGCATGTTTTGAGTGACAGCTATGCTGAATGAATGGGGGTTTTCTGCATAAAAGAAGGGCTTTTGGGACTGGATCTTCAGAAGTCGCCACAGGACCTAAGAATCCGATGAGGGTAAAGCTGAGCCTACCTGCAACGACGACACCTCCGGTGGAGCCCTGCTGAACCGACTCACCACTTCCCAACGACATCCCCCGCCGGAGAGTCTCTTCTCCTGACTGGTGGGAACAACCAGACGCCTTTGCTTTTTCTACGCTCCAGGACGCAGCGGTCGAATTGCCCGTGCAGAGCTCCTCGGCAACCGGATAGCCACTACCCCTGTACCGCGACCAAAAGGTGGTGCCTTGTGATGGAGCACTCCACGGCTGGTCTCTTCCCTGGTGGTGCAACGATCTTCAACTTTCCTTCGATGACGAGATCATCTCTTCTCTTGGCAAAGACCCGCCGTACATCCACTACCAGGAACAACTGCCCCTGCCGGAGCTGTCTCTCCACAAACAAGGTACTGTGTCCGCCTGGCTTCCCTTTCTGCCGGATAGAGTGAGGTGTCTTAATCCTCACCTTTCCATTGGGTCGCCTCCAAGCTTTCTTAACTTTCTGTTCTGAACTGGTCCAATCTTTCCATAACAATTTGCGATAAAGACTCGAAGCGCATTTCCACTGAGACACTTTTTGGGACATATCGCCTTGCCTCTCTCCGAATGGGCCTGGCCTCTGAACTTTGTGATCTGCAGTAGACCCTGCCTTACTTGCCTTGCATTTGTCCGTAAAGTATTGGTATCGAGTTGATTTCATAACCTGCCTTATTTTTCTCTCCCGACCTAACGAATACTAGAGTACCATCTAGGTTAAAGCATACACCTCTGTCTGCAAATAAGTGATGCCGGTGAACCTAGACTTGTTGAACTATTGTTAGGGGGATTGATCTTTTTCTTCTTATAGTAATTGTGATTACAGTTGTTTGCCGTATTAGTGCCAGAGTGTTTTCCATAGATGTGTTGTTATAAATAAATACCTTTATATCTTTACACCGAAGCCTTGTTCCGTGTTTGATTGTTCTACTGTGTAAATTGCCCTATATTGTATACTCCACATACTGCCTTGAGGGAAGTCTGACTGCTCAGCCACAGCTACCAAGTGAATCTGTGTGGTACAGACTGCTACCAAGTGGGTTTACTGCCAAACACCTGTAGTCCTAAATCTTTTGCAGTGGTCCCAGAGGGAACTGCACAGGTTTCCGCCTAACAGAAAGCTTGCTTACTTCATCTATTAGCAGCAATTTAATTTGTTTGAAAACTCTGCTTACTTCCATTGCAGCTTCTCGACAAAGTTTGTAATAGTCTAATTTGTTTTGTTGTTCTACTGGAAGGAGTAGTAATCTGTGTGAAGTGACACTGCCTATGTTGTAGGCAGCTAAACCTGTGGGGGCAGTTACAACAGCTGTCAGTTGTTGGAGGAATTTGCTGATGATTTTGATTAAGAACATTTTGCCTGAACCAGCTTGAGTACTAATGTATAGCAGTACAGGTTTGTAGTCTTGGCAGGTACAATTTTTAGTTTCATGCTGCACACCATGTTCAATTTGTTTTGTTATTTCTTGGAAAATGCTACACTGCTCATTGTTTAGTTGTGATTTTAGTAGAGTAAAGTCTTCTGTAGATTGCTCATACTGACACATGGTGTTTTCTACTTCAGTCATGGCTAATTCTGCCTCATTTGCTATTAGTGGCTGTCCAAGTGGTTCTTGGCTTCCTGTTACAAAAGGTTGACTACTGTCAGGAGCGTCCACATCTAGTTGTGCCTGGATTTCTTCTTCTTGTTGCTGTTCATTGTGCAACATTGTTTTGTACTGTGTAAAGTTTACATCTGTTATAGTGCTTTCATTTGACTTGAAAGCGTCTGCATAGGAGTCATAGGTATCTAGTAAACCTTCTTATTTTCTCTGTGGTTTAAAAAGTTGTAGCAGGGACATGTAACACAGTTCTTTATGTTGAGGAGTTTTTAATGACAATTTGATATGATTAATTAAGCTTTGTTTGGTTTGTTACACTAATGCCTTCACAATTTTCCACTCTGTATCTACCTTTCTTCTCATCTGGTTTCATATTATTTTTGTATGTGAAGTTGTGGGCTATGTGGTATAGGCACATGGTTTCCAAAGTGGTACTCCTGCTGGGGTAGTGTGTGTCTAACAAATTGTTTTTCAAAATGTCTTGGCTGTTGGGAATCTTTTTTGGCTATTGTTTCTAAGTCTTTATATGTGTTGACAACTATTTTTCTAGATTTAGCAGCACCAAGGCATAGCCATGTTATATTTGCAGATTTTCCATACAAGGCAGTACCTGTAAAACAGTCTGCAGCTTCATAGCAGCCACATTCTCTATGTGAGAGCATTTTATGCCTAAACTTTACAATTTCTTTGATAGTGTTTTGTCAGATGATATGTCATCCTAGAGGTCTTGCAGCTCTTTTTTTTCTACTTTGGTTAAGTAGGCTATGACACATCGGGCAACTGCAGTGGAACTGTCTGCAATGTACTGCACATCCATATTTGCATTCCATTGGGGGGCAATGATTGCATTGTAATCATCAATGTATTTTGACCCTTCTGATCTTTTTATGCAATATGTGTTCTTAGGTGATTTACCTTTGACACTATGTCTAACTGAAGACAAGAAGTTGTTTGCTTGACATGTTGAAACTGGTCTAGGGAAAACAAAGCGGCATTTGGTGTAGTATGTCCCTTTGTTTTTATATGTATGATGACAATACTTCCCATCTTTAATCCACAAAAGCATGTGGATGTGTGGTGCTCCAATGGCTTGGTATTCTTTTCTCCGAAAGAAGTGGTGCACTTCTCGGAGGGGAGGAAAAGCTTTATTACAAATGAAGTGTAGCATAGCAATGAAGCGATGATGGAAATATCTTGATACATTTACAGGATCTAGAGAGCAGAGTTCTCATGGTGTTTTTATATGTATATTTGTTTTGTTTTTGTTTGCTATCCGTAGGAAATCATGTACATCTTTCCATGCATATTCTGCACAATTTAATGTCACAAACCAAGTGGGTGGGCCAAGGTTTCTTATCATACAGCATACATCTCTGTGATGTTGGAACCGGTATTCATTTGTACCACACATGTTTGCTAAAAGATTTGTAATGCTTGTCTGTAAAACCTCATATTTTTCTTGCACTTTTTGCAGTAATTGCATAGCTGACATATTTTGAAAATTGGTACCTGATTTCAATGTATGTGCCACTCCGTAGCATAGAGTTGCTAGTTCACTTTTAAAGAGAAGGTGGAATATGTATTCTACGTTTTGTGGGGGTCTCCAGAATACATTTGTAAAGAGCAGTATTCTGATGCTGTTATTTGTGTGGGTCTGTCATCGTACCTTCCTCCTCTTTCAGTAGGAAATAGTAGAGGAAAGGCATGGGCTTCTATACTTTTTTCCCAAATGCTGATTGGAGATATTTTGGCTTGTCGCATTTGGTACGTTTCCAGTGCATCATCTATGGTGTCTTTAGAGTGTAATGAGTGAATTCCATAATGATCTAAAATATTGGATTATGTAGCAGGCTTTAGAAGTTGAAATTGACCAGTTTCTGATGAGTCTTGAATTATTTCGGTGGTTTCCCTCAGGTTTTCTTCAATATGTATTTCTTTATAGTGTTCATTGTTGTCTTTTAGATATTGCAGGGCTTGTCTAACTTTATGTAAGTCCATGAGTTGTTGCCAAATGTTTTTGTCTTTTCTAGATACGCCATTTACTAAGATAATTAAAGATTGATCTATTGGATATTGCACTCCCAGTGTGTTCATATTTTCTTTGAGATCTAATGGCAAATAAACTACTATGCCACAAATGCCTTTCAGTAATTCAGAGGGAGGTAGTTTGTCTTTTTTTGGTTGAAGGTGTTTTATTGCTTGACATGGGTGCACTGTTTCAATTATGATGCTCTAATACAAGTTAAGTGTGTGCAGGGGTTTTGGTAGTGGGAATAATTTCAAATTATTTGATATAGCACGTGAAGGTGTTTGGTTGTTGTCAAGTTTTGCAGTGCAGTAACTGCAAAGTATTAAGGGGTCAGTAATTTCGTATTTGTTTTCTGCTATAAGATAGAGAGCTAATTGGAACCACTTGGAATCTTCATTGTCTTCTATTTTGTACATTATGTCTACAGTTTGTGTGCTATTCCTATAAAAAGTCCTACTACACACACACAGGCAACACACACACATGGTGTGGTACTTCAGCAGATGTACTTCTTTTTTGTATCTGTGTAGTAAAAGCTTGCCATCTGTAAAGTTGTTGCTAGTCTGTTGTAAAGCAATTGCATTTTCTAAATGGCTTTCACTTCCAAACATTTTTTTCTGGATATGCTCTATTTCTTCGAGAAGTTCTTTGGCTGTACCATATAAAAGATTGTTATTTAAATTGGCTAGTGTTAAAGCAGGACTTTTGGCATAGTACAGTTTATGAACCAGATTTCTTATAGTTGAATGGTGTGTTGATTTCATTTTGATATGGTGGAAGGTGCTTTTGCAAATAGGTCCAGAAATGCAGGCAAATGAATGTCCTTGTAGTCCTGTGTATTTCCGCACTGGACAGAAGTCCTTACTTTGTAATAGTTTTATTTTCAATTATTTGTCTTTGCCTTTCACATACTGATTGAGGAACTGGCGTAAAGATCTGAAAGATTTTTCGGCTATGTTACACATTGATGTGCACGGCCATTTGTAGACTGGACGCATTGGTTCAGTGGAATGGAGAGTTGATACTAAGTTTTCCGGGGATATTTTTTTTAGCAGCGTTTCTTGTTCCATAATGGTATTGTTACGTTTTTCATACCCTCGTCCACTGTTATGTATGGCTTTATTTATTTATTTGCTTTTGTTTGAATGCTTCTTCATTGAAATATGGTTCTGTGTTGGTGGTGTTTGTACATTCACCTCCACAGATGTTTGCAAAGCTATCCTTATTGATATTTCATTTATTGAAAAGTCTTTTTTGTAGTTTAGTACTTAGTTTTGTTAGTGGTTTCATTCTGTTTAAAACTAAAATAAATAATATCCCTTTGAGAAGGATTGAACTGTCTATGAGAGATTCTAGGAATAATTTTCTAGGGGAGTTTTTAAGGGTTGTCCATGTTTTGTCTCCTGTTTTTATATCGTTCTGACGGACTCTATGGCAGAACATTTTTTTTAAATTAATTATTTTGGTATGCTTAGTTGTGGCTACATCGAGATTTATAGGTGCAGTGTTAGCACTAGTGGTAGCTGCAGTTTTGTTAATGTTACGCTCACCTGGCTCCCACAGGGGCGTCTGTCGGAACCGGACAGCTGCGGTCTCCACCCACGTGATGCGTAGTGCAGCGATGACTGACTGAATCTGCCCTCCTCATCTTGTCTGCTTAACCCGTAGAAATATTCTCCTGCAAGTGGAGAGATAGATTTAGCCACTTGTGGATTCAAGTGATGGCACCTCCACAGTCCTCCCCAACTAATCACCTCCGAAATGCCCTCACAGCAATCTCACCTTATGTTCTTGAAAGATGAGCTCTCCATCCTGTGTGGATTTGCAGGGGCGCGTCGATTCCAGTTACTTCACTGGTTTGAAGGCTCGGGAGAGTTCCTGAGAGTATTGACTCTGAAGTTCCTGGTGAGGACCAGTAAGTATTAAGTTCATAGAGTTCAATATGCCCGATGTTCACTCTTGTTCCCCCCTTCCTTTCTTGTCTTGCAGCTGGCTCGTGAAAAGATGCTCTTATGGCAGCTGGTGGCGCTCAGGTAAGAGTCTGTATTACCCGGCGCTGTCCGGTAAATGTTGCACGAGGAAAACGTGTTGTTTTGTCTCTCTTTACAGATGCGGCACGTGAAAATATGGAGAGTCACAAAAGGATGCCTCCGGTGGTAAATCAAGTAAACTATGGTGGTAAGAATTATATTTGTTGGTTCCCTCGGCTCACCGTGTGGTTTTCTTTTGTCTCCTAGGTGCTGAAGTTCGGCAAAGAAATGATGGAGGCAGCGCTGACCCGAAGGATGCTGTGAAGACTGGTGAGTATGGCGCGGCGCTGCAGCTGGAGGTGCGGCGCATGCAGAAATGATGTTCTTTACAGGTCCGGAGACAAGATGGATCCAGAATCAGGTGTGGAATAGAAATAAGTTTGTTTTTTCTTTCCTCTTTGTTTTAGGAGCTCCGGATTCGAGGCAGGCGTGGCAGAAGACTGGATGCAGGCTGCAGGCACAGTGAGTGTTACACTGCTGGATGCAGAATAACGCAAAGCGTGTGTTGCTGGTCGGGCGTGGTTTAAATAGCCTCAAAAGTAGTCTCATGTAAAAGTCCCTAGAACCACACCCGGGTAAAAAATAGTCCCTCTAGAAAAATAGTCCCTTTCAGGCTTCATGTTGGATTGGAGTCAATTGCAGCTTGGTCTGCCTGAGGTAAGTAATGACTATGAGCCTGGCGCCTTAGGCGCCAGGACTGATTCCTACTATGAGCCTGGTGCCTAAGGTGCCAGGACTGAACCCAGATAGCCCCTAGCCGGGGCTGCTGAGGTTTTACTAAATGTCTAGATGCCTGCTCCCGGGGCTGATGGGCTTGGTCCGGATGCCTGGGGGTAGGCATCATAACAGCACCCCCCCCAAGGCCCATCCTAAAGTTGTTCTTCCCCTGGGCCCTGGTTTGTCTGGGAAGTTCCGATGGAATCTTTTCACCAACCGAGGTGCATGGACGTGGTCACTAGGTTCCCATGACCTTTCTTGTGGTCCGTAGCCCTTCCAATCGATTAAATAAAAAAGTTTTGATTTAACCATCTTGGAGTCCAGGATATTTTTTACCTCGAATTCAGGTTCTCCATCTATCAAGATGGGGTCGGTGGTTTGGTTAATCTTGTTCCTGGTTGAACTGGTTTTAAAAGTGAAACATGAAAGACAGGATGAATGCGCATATTAGAGGGTAATTCCAATTTGACGGCTACCGGGTTGATAATGGCCTTAATAGTGTAAGGTCCCAAATATCTAGGGTTAAAAGTCTGAGTTCCCTTCAGAGGTATGTGTTTTGTAGTCAGCCAAACTTGATCCCCAATCTGTTATTGTGGAGTTTCACTTCTATGTTGATCAGCATTTTTCTTATATTTCTCTTTTGCTTGTTTCAAATGTTCTGTTGCCTCTTTAAAGGCTTGTGTAATAGTAGAATGCAAATGACTAACTGCAGGCATTTCTGAATGCTGAGGCGAATCTAGTTCTGAGGTTTGAGGTTTGAGGGTGATGTCCACATATGGTATAAAAGTGGCTTTGTCCGGTTCCTGAATGTACAGAGTTATTGTATGCATACTCGGAAATCCATAAAATATCTTTCCAATTACTTTCGTTCTGGTGTAACATGCAACGTAGGTACTGTTCAAGGGTCTGGTTGGTCCTCTCCGTCTGACCATCGGTCTGGGGATGGTGACTGGTTGATAACCTCACGTTGATTTGCGCCAGTTGACAACATTTCTTCCAAAAATGTGAAATGAATTGAATACCTCGGTCAGAGACCAATATGGAAGGAAATCTGTGTATTCAAACAATGTTTTCAAGGAACTCCTTGGCCAGAATTGAAGCAGAAGGTAATCCCTTTAGAGGAATAAAGTGGGCCATCTTGGAAAAAAGATCCACAATAACTAGAATGGTGTTAAATCCATTACATGGAGGTAGATCTATAATAAAGTCTAACGATAAGGTGTGCCGTGGTGTAGGTGGAATATCCAAAGGTTGTAAGAGGCCAGCTGTTTTTTTCTTCTGACTTTTGTTTTGGGCGCAAATACCACAAGACATTACAAATGACTTTATGTCTTTTCGCCAGGTGGGCCACCAGAATTGTCTCTTAATTTTAGCTTCAGTTTTTGCGATACCTGGGTGTCCTTCCATCATGGTGTCATGATAAATGGAGATGACTAGTTCTTGTAGTTCCTTGTGTGGTAGAAATAGTCGCCCTTGATAATAAGGTAGGTCATTGAACACTCAGTAGTCCAGGCCTTTCTTCACCCAGTCCTGCAGGGCTGTTGGATTGAAGAGTTATTGGATCTTTACTTGAATATCCTCTAGTGTCTGTAGAGTGGTTATGCCAAGAATTCTTTGTTCTGAAATTATAGGCACCGGTTCCGGGTTCGCATATGCTTCTCCCTTCCCTATTCGGGATAAGGCATCTGCCTTGCCATTTTTACAACCTGGTCGATAAGTGATCACGAAATCGAACTCGGCAAAGAACAATGCCCATCGAAGTTGACGCGACGATTGGCCTTGGCTGTTTTTAAATACTGCAAGTTCCGGTGATCTGTGATTACCGTAATGGTATGCCTGGCACCGAGAAGATAATGCCGCCAAGCCTTGAAGGTGGATTTGATGGCTAATGATTCTTTATCGGTAACCGCATAGTTTATCTCGGGGGCCGATAACTTTCTGGACCAAAGTGCTACTGGGTGTAGTTGACCGGTTTCAGGATCCTTCTGGGACAGGACAGCTCCCATGGCTAAACTGGATGCATCAGTTTCAGCTATGTATGGAAGTTCGGGGCGTGGATGCTTTAAAACAGGTGCAGACGTGAATTTCGCTTTCAGCTCTTGGAAGGCCTTTTCAGCTTCTTCAGTCCACAAGAAGCATTTGTTTTTTCGCAAAAGTGCTGTGATAGAGTGTACAACATGTGAGAATTCCGGAATGAATCTGCGGTAGAAATTAGCAAATCCGAGCATGCTTTGTACCCCTTTAACTGAACTGGGTGATGGCCGCTTGAGGATTGCGTCCACCTTTCGAGAGTCCATTCGGACTCCTTTTGGAGTTAGGATAAATCCAAGGAATTCAACTTCCGTAGCATGAAACACGCATTTTTTCTAATTTTGCATATAACTTGTGCTGGCGTAGTTTCTCAAGGACTGCACGAACGTGCTGCACATGGTCTGATTCTGAAGAGGAGTACACTAGAATATCGTCTATGTATACAACAACACAGACGTCAATGAGTTCACGAAGGACATCGTCCATAAAATACTGGAAGTCTGCTGGTGCATTGCACAACCCGAAGGGCATCACATGGTATTCGAATAACCCGTACTGCGAAAAGCAGTCTTCCATTTGTCCCCTTTCTTTACACGCACCAGATGATATGCCCCTCGGAGATCTAATTTAGTGTAGATGCAAGCGTCCTTTACTTGGTCTAGTAATTCGGGGATCAGAGGCAATGGGTATCGGTTCTTAACCGTGATCTGATTTAATGCGCGGTAGTCTATGCACGTTCTGAGGTCACCTTCCTTTTAAAGGCACGAAGAACAAAGCTGAAGATGCAGGGGACTTGGATGGACGAATGAAGCCATTAGCAAGGTATTGGTCCAAGTATTGTCGTAGGTGAAGGTTTTCATCGTATGATCTGTGAGGTGGTAGGGTGTTTGCCTGTTCCTTTTGGAAAACATCCTGGAATTCTTGATATTCCTGAGGTAACTGCACGACTGGAGTAGCTACTGTGGCCAGGCCTTGGTGCAAGTTTTTTTTTGGGTAACAAGTATGTGCACAATCCGGGAAGGTTATTCTCTTCTCTTGCCAATCAATACAAGGATTATGTGTTTCCAACCAAGGTATCCCCAGTATTATTTGGAACTTTGGGGCTTTGATTAAATCAAACACAATAGTCTCTCGATGACCATCCTGACCCAATAGTGTCATCTCTGCGGTGGAATGAGTTACAGGCCCAGAAGCAATTTCAGTTCTATCGACTGTGGTGATGACATCCAAAGTGGTCTTTTTGCAGAGAGATAGATTCATCCTAGAAGCCAACTCGTGGTCCACATAGTTTCCTATGGCCCCGCTATCAATGTATGCCCTCACTGCGTGCATACGTGATGGCTGCCTTGGATCTATAAGGACCATTGGTATGATGAAGTGCAAGGTCTGAGTATCCTTCTTCAAGCTCGGCAAGCGGACCTCTACGCTTGTCGGGCATGGTTGTTTCCCGAATCCGGCTCTGTTTGATTTTTATCAGCAATTCCGACTACTTTTTTAGATGTTTTTATAGGGCAATCCCGTAGAAAATGTCCTGAGGCCCCACAGTACAGACACAATTGCATCTGCCGTCTTCTTTCTCTTTCCTTTTGAGTTAAGGGTCCCTTGAACCCCCGATCTGCATCGGTTCTGATACATCTGTTCCTTTGAGGGTAACATTGGGTTTAACCAATACCCAATTCTCGAACTTAGCTCGATCAGCCTTTCTATTCTGAAGTCGGTGGTCTAACTGGACCACTAAGTCTATATATTCTGCACAATCCTGAGGTGGTTTCACAACTTGGGCCAACACGTCTTTGAGTTCACCCAAAGTCCATGATGAAATAATGTAATTCGTTTTACCTCTGGCCATCCGGTTTCCACCACTAACCTATTGATAGTGGCGATATAGGTTAGTAGATCCTGGTTACCTTGTCGTAATGATAAAAGTTTGTTATCCAGGGCCTGTCCCTGTGAATGCCTGGCAAATATTCTTTCCATGTTCAATTGAAAACCTTGAAAATCCCGAAGAAGAGGGTCACCCTGGTTAACTAATGGAATTGACCAATCCGCTGCGCTGCCACTAAGATATGATAGTACAAAGGCTACTTTGGTTTGGTCGTTCGGAAAAGCTCCAGGTCTGCATAAAAAGTGCAAGCGGCATTGGTTCATAACTTTTTTGGGTCCCCAGCAAAACGTTCGGTGGAGCTAAAGGAATGCTCCGTGGTAGAACCACTTGCACAGGATTGCTCGATGAAACAGGAGTTGTATTCCCCCTGAGTCCAGGTAATGGTGTTTGCCCAGCTTGGTTTTGCAGTAATTGTCTAGCAAGATCATCAGTGAGCTCCTTTGACACAATCAGTTCTCTCCTGAGGGCATTAGTCTCTTGGTGCGCGGAGTGCACTTCTGCCCTAAGTTCCCCTAACAATAGGGCTAGTTGGTCGGTTTCTGAGGTTTCCATAATGCCCAGGTGGGGATTTGTAAATAGGGTTCGCGTTCTGTTACGCTCACCTGGCTCCCACAGGGGCGTCAGTCGGACCCGGACAGCTGCGGTCTCCACCCACGTGATGCGTAGTGCAGCGATGACTGACTGAACCTGCCCTCCTAATCTTGTCTGCTTAACACGTAGAAATATTCTCCTGCAAGTGGAGAGATGGATTTAGCCACTTGTGGATTCAAGTGATGGCATCCCCACAGTCCTCCCCAACTAATCACCTCCAAAATGCCCTCACAGCAATCTCACCTTATATTCTTGAAAGATGAGCTCTCCATGCTGCGTGGATTTGCAGGGGTGCGTCGATTCCAGTTCCTTCACTGGTTTGAAGGCTCAGCAGAGTTCCGGAGAGTATTGACTCTGAGGTTCCTGGTGAGGACCAGTAAGTATTAAGTTCATAGAGTTCAATATGTCCGATGTTCACTCTTGTTCCCCCCTTCCTTTCTTGTCTTGCAGCTGGCTCGTGAAAAGATGCTCTTGTGGCAGCTGGTGGCGCTCAAGTAAGAGTCTGTATTACCCGGCGCTGTCCGGTAAATGTTGCACGAGGAAAATGTGTTGTTTTGTCTCTCTTTACAGATGCGGCATGTGAAAATATGGAGAGTCACCAAAGGATGCCTCTGGTGGTAAATCAGGTAAGTCTATGGTGGTAATAATTATATTTGTTGGTTCCCTCGGCTCACCTTGTGGTTTTCTTTTGTCTCCTAGGTGCTGAAGTTCGGCGAAGAAATGATGGAGGCAGCGCCGACCCGAAGGATGCTGTGAAGACTGGTGAGTATGGCGCGGCGCTGCAGCTGGAGGTGCGGAGCGTGCAGAAATGATGGCACTGGCTAGCACCAACACTGAACAGTAATCAACCACAATAATGCCAGACGGATGCTGCCCCTCTGCGATGTTTCTTAGGCTCCTGGAACACGCGAGGATTCAGTCACCTGTTCAATAGCGAGTGGTTGGGCGATCTGTCCATTGCCTGCTTACAGGAGACATGGCTAAGTGACATTCCAACCGTAACAGGTTTTCAGATCGCTGTAAACCCTGCCATACAACCTGGAAAGGGGCACCCCATGGCCAGACTTATAACACTGGTAAGAAGTGCATCCGTGTTCAACATCTCCAACTCTTTAAATCACTCTCCGTTCATCCAAGAATCAACCATTACCAGAACTGACCGTGTGTCACAAGTAATCGACCAAATGACGATCATTAATGTTTACTGGAATCATACACGAGCTGGGAAGGATGAGTTTATCGACGCAATCTCTACCATCATAGACTGTCTACTTGTAGATCAACAGAGCTCTAACGTAATACTTTGCGGAGACTTGAACATCGACTACTTTCATACTAGGACTTCCTCGACACAAAACTGAGCGTCGAAACTGAAGAAAGAATTGAGTGTAAGAAACCTGCAAATGCTAAATGGCCACACTCAAGGTGACATATCGCTGGCCCTGACATGGAACAGTGGGAGCTACGGCTCCACAATTGATTACATTTTTGTCCCAGCAGACTTTCACAAACGAGTAACAACATTAAAAGTGACTCCGAAAGAAAAGAGCAACCACAATATGTTAATCATGGAATTCACGAATCCAATACGTAATGTTGGGCCGATATGGCCGCAAAAGATCAAAGTTGAATCAAACAGAGTGAGGCTACGGTTAGCTGAGGAAGATGTCGCCCAGATATCTGATCGATATCGCATAGGTGGATCCATGCTTGACTACGCAGGACTATTGGTTAACTTTAAAACAAACGACGGTGGCCTAAAACACTTGAACATAAAGCGCCTCCACTGTTTTGACCTAGACATACTGCAACAGAAACGGCTGATGAGATGTACCATTCGACTAGACCATACATCTGGGAAAGCCTCCTATGAAGTCCTGATGAAAGCCACCAAACAGTGTTACAAAAATTGGCTCAAACCTCACAAATGCATAATGATGCAGAGAGATTCGGAGCGTATGTTAGAAAGTCTCCGAAACAAGAACACCAGAGACTTTTGGAACATCATCAACGACACAGAAGCCTCTCAGGCCGGTCTGCAAGCCTCCATGGTTCCAGAACCAGTGTGGCTCGCTCACTTTACCAACCTATACAAAAAGATCTCAAAAACAACCTATTTCGTATGTTCCAATCAAAACGAAATGGACCTTGACCTTCCATAAAGATGACATTGTAAACATAATTACCAAAGCAAACAATTTGCGTGCACCTGGGCCTGATGGCCTGACGAACTTTACAATTAAGCAACAATTAAGTTATGGGCTGACTTTTGCGTGACCCTCTTCCAGAGAGTATGTGATCAAGGACAAACACCTAAATCGTGGAAATCGGCCGTGATTGTGCCCGTCTATAAAAAGGGCAACAGAACCTGCCCTAAAAACTACCGACCAATTGCGCTACTTGACGTCTTAGGAAAGATCTACGCTACTATGCTACAAGTCAAGTTGGTCAAGTGGGCCTCACGATCAAACCATGTCGACATTCGACAGACCGGATTCGTAAAGCATGTCGGATGTTCGCTGAACTTACTGCTGCTGAACTTACTGAAGGTGGAGGCCATCTGATCTCAATCAGCTGTATATCTTGCCTTCATTGACTTTTCTTATGCTTTCGACATGGTAGATCGAGAACTGCTATGGAAAAAACTGAATACATGGGGTTGTCCTGACGACCTCTTGGCTGCAATAAAAGATCTACACACTGGCACCTCTGTTAGAGTAAGATTAGATCAAACCGGCACATTGTCATCCCCAATCGAAACATTTAAGGGAGTCAAACAGGGCTGTCCTTTGGCAGCCGCCATATTCAGCTTGTTTATATCTGACATCGGCAATTCTATAGAGGCTGTAAGATCATTTCCACCAAAGATTTACGGGTTGAATCTGAATTGGCTCTTGTTCGCAGACGACCTCATACTTCTAGACTTAACACCAATCGGCCTGCAAAGAAAAATCAACGCAGTACAGCAGTATGTGGTTGAAAACCATCTACTTATTAACACAAAGAAATGTGAAATTCTTGTGTTGAATAATCTCAAAAGCGGTCATAGAAGAACGACCACGAGTCAATCTTGGTTTATGGGACCTGAAAAACTCTTGATATCATCCAACATGAAGTATCTTGGAATGATCATTAGCTCAAGTCTTAACAATGATCCATGGACAACAGCGACAAAACGCAAATGCAAACAACTGGCAAATCAAGCCTTAGTGCTAAAGAACAAATTTGGTAGGTTTTCCCTTAAAGCAGTACTATGATTTTACCAACAAAAAGTAATACCATCTCTAACGTACTGGGCAGAAAACGCATTGGGCTGTTCATGGAAGTTGTGGTCAACGCTCAAGAATATCCTTTGGACAAAAGATCTGTGCATAGTGAAAGGCACCTTGACAGCCTCAATCAGGTACGAATTATAGCTAATCTCTATCCACGCACGTGTATGTTGGAGCCTGTTATCCTTATACTGAAAAATAATGGCATGCAAATACATCCCGCAATTTGCCATTTTTCACAACACTGGTTTGTCAGCCTCAGGCGTTTTGGCAATGTGGTTGGAACGTTGTGAAAGTCTAATGTCAGAGTACAACATCAAACCTGAACTGCTACAAGAAAACCCGGACGCAGCAAAACTAAAATTATGGCGCGCAGACTGGGAGCTGACATGCGCGGAAAGAGGAGCCTCGAAGCTACTGAGCGAAGTGCCACCGGAGGCTCTCGCTTTCAATAACCCGCAAAAATATATTGAACTATTTCCAGATCCGAACGCAAGGAGACTGTTCATGTGCCTTTGGCTTACCATGTTCAAAACTAAAGAACGCTTGAGAGCGTGGTCAGCTAACGCAAACTTTAACCCCATGTGTCGATGCTGTGCCCAAGAACCGGAAAATCTAAAACATTTGGTGTTCTTCTGCACAAGCTTACGCACAGAGAGAACCCGACTACTGGGTAATTGGAGTGAGCGTCATCCATCCCTCAACGCTGATGAGTGGTGGCAACACATGTTCAGAGGAACGGACATGAAACTGATACTGCCGCTGACAAACCTTTTGGCGACAATCGAAAAAAAACGTTTACTGGAATAATGGGATGGACGATAAGTGACATAAAGTGATGTAATGTAATGAGGACTAATGAATGGTCTTATTTTAAAGGTGTGTATGTAAACCAATAAAATGAATAAAAAAAAAAATAAAAAAAAGAAATGATGTTCTTTACAGGACCGGAGATAAGATGGATCCAGAATCAGGTGTGGAATAGAAATAAGTTTGTTTCTAACCTTGTCCCTTTCTTTCCTCTTTGTTTTAGGAGTTCCGTATTCGAGGCGGGCGTGGCAGAAGACTGGATGCAGGCTGCAGGCATGGTGAGTGTTACGCTGCTGGATGCAGAATAACGCGTAGCATGTGTTGCTGGTCAGGCGTGGTTTAAATAAGCTCAACAGTAGTCCCAGGTAAGAATTCCCTAGAACCACACCCGAGTAAAAAATAGTCCCTGTAGAAAAATAGTTCCTTTCAGGATTCATGTTGGATTGGAGTCATTTGCAGCATGGTCTGCCTGAGGTAAGTAATGACTATGAGCCTGGCGCATTAGGCGCCAGGACTGATTCCTACTATAAGCCTGGCGCCTAGGGCGCCAGGACTGAACCCAGATAGCCCCTAGCCGGGGCTGCTGAGGTTTTACTAAATGTCTAGATGCCTGCTCCCGGGGCTGATGGGCTTGGTCCAGATGCCTGGGGGTAGGCATCATGACAGTTAATCACTTTCTGTTTCTTTTTACATTTTGAAAGAGGAGGCAAAGTTTCCTTACTGGAAGCTGATTTTTTTTTCGCATAGTGACTGTATTAACTGTTTTGTTTGAACTTTTTGTAAAAATTCTGCTAAGGTGCATGCTTATTTTGGACACTTTTATTTTTAATTTTGTCAACTTCTGCCTTGCTTTCTACGGAGTTGCTTTTTGGTAGGCATTCTTTGGGGTCTGTTGGATAAAAAAATGAAGTGTGGGTTGGGATGTTGTACAGTGTATGTGTGCTTTGTGCATGAGTGTCTGAGTATGATGGTAAGCATGTATGTAGAGGTGTGTGATTGAGCAATGGGCTGTTACTTTAGGTTGTGAAGGCTATTCTCGTATTTGTGTGTTACTATACTCGTATTTAGATGACAATACAAAGCATGCAGCTGCTGAGGGGCAAGCAGTAATACTGAATCTAATGCTGCAGGGTTAATACAATTGTTTGTTCTAAAATACTAGAATTCTACAGTGTTTGAGTAACAGTTAGAACATTATGTCTGTATTGCACTTATTTTTTTGGATGGATAGAGTATGTTTCTTCTGAGTTCTGGTTCGTACTTCAGACGCTGCTGGTTTTCTGGAGAGTGGTCTTCACTGCAATTGTGAAAGAAAAAGTTAGTAAATATATGTGGTAACAGTACTGTTGTTAATGTAGACATGGATTTGTTTCTTTTTGCAGTAGCAGTGCTTTTTGATACCTGTGCATAGCATGTAGATGCACGTTCCTTTGTATATGTACATTCTGTATATTCTACTTAGAATCTGTCAGTTGAACATGCCTTAGAAATGATTACACTATTAAGCACACAGAGCACACTTTGCTTTTTAAGGCAGTGTTATTGGATGTTAGGGGATAGGAGAAATGACCGTATGCTTTTCTTGCTAATTACACAGGGTAAATGGCAGAAACTGTGGGGAAAAGCATGCAATATATGAATTTGTGAAGGTGTGGGAAATAAAACAGAAGGATATGATGGGTTCAGCAGCTTATTACTCTCCAGGATAGTTTTAGGGTAGAAGATTCCAATAAGAAAACCTGGAACAGTGGCAAAGAGACAAAGCAAGTTTACCAGACTGTAGGTGATTAGCAAACTACCGGGCGATCATGTGGTGCTTGGAGATGGAAGAGTTTGAAATAAAGTAAGAGTTGAAATGAAGAGTTTGGCGCTTGCGTTGCAGACTGAAGGGAAGGGGAAGATGCTGTATGTGTTGGTTTACTACACTGTTTGTACATAGTTGTACATGATGTGATAAACATGACTGCACCTGTGTATAGTTTTTTTTAAAACCTTTATTTATTTGACTTGAAAACACACGGGAGAACATAGATGATCACACGTAATCAACAAAATAAACCTTGACATAAAGCATACTTCACAGTACAGTGTTGGGATTTAGGTCACATTATGAGGGGCGTAGGGCCTGGGTGAATTCCTGCTATAGGATCTGAGAGACACAGTTCGCTGTTAGGCACTAGTGGGGGGAGAGGGCATGGGTGGAGGGTTCTGTGTCCGAGTTCGAAGTCAAGGCCGACATATAATTATGGAATTTCCACCAAATGTCCCTCGTTCTCGAACGCGGATATTGCAATATACCCCAGGCCTCCTCTGTGTCATGAGCTCATGCAACTGTCCTGAGCAACTGTGCATATGAGGGTGTTCTGGGCTGAAGCCAGTTCATCAAAATGCAGCGTACTGCCAGTACCATGCAGAGTCCAGCTAGTTTCCTTGAATCGCGGCCCAGCTGTAGGAAGTCATGCAATAGGCAACACGCTGGGGATGGATCTATCGTATGATCCAGTATGGCTGATAATGTGGAGCATATTTCAGTCCAGAATCGAGTAAGCTGCTGGCAGGACCAGATCATATGAATGTAGGAATCTTGGTCAATTCCACATCTAGGGCAGCTGGAAGGAAGGTCACTGGACATGCGGTGTAATCTATTTGGGGTGTGGTGATATCTATGCAACACTTTAAATTGTATTAACTTAAAGCGGGAGTTGTAGGAAACGTTGTGGGTGCATGTGCACATTCGGGACCAGCGTTCATCAGTAATCTCAGTTTTGAGGTCCTCTTCCCACCTTTGTCTCAGTTTGGTAAAGGAAGGGGGAGCTCTGGTCTGAAATAGCGTAAAGCCCTGATATTTTTACCTTAAAGGAATCGAAGGAGCACAGCGCCGCAATTATGGGCTCGTCAGGCGGGATTGTAGGAAAGTTGGGGTATCTGGCTTTGAGACTTTTGCGGAGCGACGAATATTGTAGCCACACTGATGGCTTCTGTTTGAGGGACGGTGGAAGGTCCGCCCATTCAATAAAGATGCCCTGGTCAAAGACATTCCGGAGAGTCAAGAAGCCCGGATTAGCCCATCAGGATATAATGGATTGTGAGATGTATGGTACATCAGGGAAGAAGTTCCAGAGCGGAAGATCTCCATGGAAAGGGTATGAGGTGTCACCCAGTTTCCAGATCTTGGTAAGGGCAGAAGATGTGCTAGCAACCGGGTTTGCTGGGTCAGGGTCAGCTGGGGCAGGTTTGAGAATAAAGGAGCCAATTACTTGGTCGCTAACCGTTAGCTTCTCCAGCCGGACATGGGGACGGGTGTCTGTGGTGTTGAACCAGTGTGAAGCAAATTGGGACTGGGCTACCAACCAATATCTGATAAAGTCAGGGGTGCCAAATCCACCTAAATCCATAGGAGCGGTCAGTGTAGTTAATTTGAGTCGGACTGCGCCGGAATGCCATAGGAAGGTGTTAGTTATATGGCGTAGTGAAGGGAAGAAGCCATCACCTGGCCAAAGGGGTAGGTTAGTGAAATGGTAGAGGAGTTGGGGTAGCACCACCATTTTAAGAATTCCTATCTGACCCGCTAAGGAGATGGGGAGTCTAGTCCAGCTAGCAGTTTTGGTGGCCAGGGTTGTGAGGTAATTCCGGTAGTTGTCCTCTCGGAGCCGATCCGTGTGTCGGGATACCAGCACCCCCAGGTAAGTGAAGCTGGATTGGGACCACGTGAATCCTCCTAGTTCAGTGGTGGGTGTTGCGTGCGATCTGTATGTGGGAACAGGACAGATTTAGAACAATTTACTTTCAGTCCGGATATGTATCCGAAACGTGCCACATCCTTCAGGATCGGGGCAAATTTGGTTTCTGGGGAGCGAATATAAAGGAGGGTGTCATCAGCATATAGGGAGACAATATCGGATTGGCCTGCCGTGCGCAAACCTCTATGAGAGTGTGATTGTCGCATCATATCACCAAAGGGTTCCATGGCTATCGCAAATATTAGCTGTGAAAAGGGACAGCCCTGTCACGTTCCTCTGGCTATCTGGAAGGGGATGGACTGCTGTAAAGCAATTTAACCCAGGTACGAAGGTTTGGACCAAATTTGCATTTCTCCAGAACAAGCCACAGATACTCCCACGACACTGAGTCAAATGCCTTCTGCATGTCTAAGGTGGCTGCCACTGCCTGCACCTCTGGGTCAACCCTATTGATCACATTGAAGAGTCTTCTCAGGTTCAGGGAAGTGGACTTGCCGGGAACAAATCCCGCTTGATCAGGGTGAATGATGTGGGGCATGAATGAGGCTAATCGGGTAGTTAGTAATTTGGAATATATCTTGACATCACAGGTAATTAGTGAAAGGGGGCAGTATGAACCACATTGGGTGGGGGTTTTACCAGGTTTGAGGAGGTCTGTTATCATTGCCTCACGGAGTGTGGGGGGTAGTATGCCTTTCTCGCATGGCTCCTCCCATAGGTCCAGCAGGTGCAGAACGAGGAGAGATTTAAATCTTTTATAGAAATCAATGGGGATGCCATCAGGGCCTGGGGCCTTACCCGATGCCAATGAATCAATGGCTTCCAAAAGTTCTTCAGGAGTGAACTGTCCTTCCAGGGAAACACTAGCGTCCAAGGAGAGGACCGAGAGAGGGAGATTTTCTAGATAGGAGTCGATTTATGCTATCTGGGGGCCATCAACTTTCGAGTATAGGGAGGAATAAAATGACATAAATTCTGAGTTGATGTCTTGTGGTGAAGTGGCCAGTGTACCATCAGGTCTCACAATCGTCGGTATGTTGGGGCTCCGAATTCTCGGCGAATCAGTGTGGCCAATACTCAGCCCGGACGTTCTCCCTCGCCGTACTTCCTCACCGAATGGAGGCTATCAAGAAATTTGACCTTCGCTCGGCCAGGCTGCGGAACGCATCCAGTTCTGACCCCAGAAGTGTCAGTGTTTCAGGGGATTGATCCAAGGCATTGGGACTCAAGGGTAGCTAAGGACGACTCACAGCTGGCAAGGTCCGAGCGAATTCCCTTCAGGATACCACTAACTTTGGAGATGGCAATGCCTCTAATATATGCTTTAAAGGATTCCCAGAGGGTGGCTTGCGATGAGACAGAGTTAGTATTGACCCCAAACAATTCCTCAATGGAGGACTCAAGCTTGGAGGCGAAGACATGATCGAGTAGCACATGGGGGCTCAGCCTCCACTGCCTTGTTCTATTATAGTTGTGACCCCAGTTCAATGAGATAGTCACTGACGAGTGGTCGGATAAAGTTCTAGGGAGGATCGCGAGGTGGGATAGGCACCTGACCAATATATCTGATATAAGCCACCTATCTATCCTGGAATGTGAGTCGTGCACCGTGGAATAGTAAGAGTATGATCGGGAGTCAGGGTGTGGGCTGCCCTGGTTAGCTGGCGAGGTCTGGAGCCCGATCTGTCCAGGTTGATATCAAGGATTGTATTAAAGTCTCCACCCCATAAGATAGGAACCAATGGATAACTCTCCAGAGACAGAGGCCAGGTGCAGGTAGATATGGGGGTCGTCTATATTCGGGCCATAGATATTCAAAATGGCTACCTCTTGATTTTGCAGTCTGCCGTGGATTAGTATATATCTCCCATGCGGGTCTATCCGTGAGTGACTGCATGAGAATTTAAGGCTTCTGTGTATCAGAGTGAGGACACCTTGACTTTGGGTGGAATAGTTGGTGTAGTACCTCTGGGGTCCTCACTGTCTAGCAAACTTTTCGCATTGTTCGGAACGGGCATGGGTCTCATGTAGACACAGGATTTTAATGCCATGTCGTTCAGCAAAAAGTTGTATCTGCCGCATCTTTTTGACGTTACCCAGACCACTCACATTCCAGCTCATAAATGCTAAGCTTCTATCCGCCATTTATGTGGAGGTGTTGGTTGAGGTCTGGTCTGCAGAGTGGCAGTAGCCAAGGCCAGCCCAGCTGGGAAAGACCTTTCGTCGCATCAGTATGCCTGTGAAATAATATAGTGGCTTGTGTGGCATCTCTTGTGGTTGTCAAGTCTTTTTTTAACATAACTCCCGATCCCCCCTCCCTCCTACAACCCTCCTTCAAACAGAGGACTGATAATCCACCACAAACATAACAATAACAAACTCTTCGGCATCAGGCCCCGCACCGGACTGGGGAGAGTATAAGGAGATTTTCAATACCGTACAAATAAGCATTGTGATTAGCATGGGTAAGATAAGCGGATCAGCAGTTCAGGAGGAAAACAAAATGAAACTGTTAATGGATTTCAGCGGAACATAGTTTCATCTGCAAGTGCGGGCAACAGTGGGCCCGCCTCCGGGCATGGATTTGGGGTGCGATAATCGGGCCTCGTTAGTAATATCGCACGGTTAAGGATCAGCCTGGGAAATGTTTGTGTATGAATTTTGAGGCCTCCTCTGGGATCGTAAAGAAGAATGTCTGATTCAAGTTTTCAATTCTTAGTTTGGCTAGGGATAGCATAGAGTATTTAACCCCTTGATCTCGAAGCCTTCTTTTTACTGCCACAAAGGTTTTGCGTTCCTGTTGCACCGCCACAGAGAAGTCAGGGTAAAGATGGATCCTTGCAGTACACAGACACAGCTCACCCTTGACTCTAGCCACTCTTAGGAGAGCATCCCGGTCCCGGAAATTTAAGATTCTGGCTATAATAGGGCATGGAGTCGCTCCAGGCTTTGGTTTCACATTTAAGGAACAGTGGGCTCACTCCACTGCAAACTGCGGGGACAGTTTCGGAGAGTCTAAAAGTGACATCAACATGTGTTCCAAAGTCTTCCATTGGCTCGTTTATATTGTCCGCTGGTACCCCGAAAATGCGTAAATTACTGCGTCTCGAGCGGGATTCTAAATCATTGTTCTTTTTCTCCACCGCCAGCATCCGAGTAGAGAGTGAGGCCACCATGGTCCGTAGGGAACCCAGCTCGTCCTCGGCGGCTCCCACCCTGGTTTCCATCTCTGCCACTCGGCCATCAGTCTTCTCGATATGAGCCTTTATAGATGAGATGGTGCCATTCATATCATCAAGCTTCGAGTGCAGAGTGGTAAACCCCTCGCGAATATATTCTAGCATCTTCTGCGAGTCATCCGGGGCTGGCATGGACAATGTTGCCGGTGTCTCATCCAGAGTTTCGGCTGTTGGTTTGGCTCGGGTCTTTGCGAACATGTGTAGGGAGCTCTGTTTCTTTCCCGTGCCCACTCCCTTGGTCATGATGACAGTGGGGGGGGTCCGGGATCGCGGGTTGGTGTGGGTGGCCAAAGATGTCAGTTATTGTCCCTCTGAGCGTAGCAGGATAGCCAATACCACCTTGGTCGGTCAGCCAGGAGGGCGACGCTGAGATCCCTTGAGTGTGTTATGTCCTTGGTTCTTCCTGGGGTTGTAGGAACACTACACGAGAGGTTGTGCCCATGTGCCACCAGCTGAGAGTCTCGTGCCTATTTTAGGGGTAGGCAAGTTCTGCCTGGTTGTGCGCAGGATGGATGATCACCCAGTATTGGACAGGGGTTGTAAGTGGAGCTCGAGCTATAATGGTCTCCTGTAGGGTGCAGGGACTGAGGGTTCAATTCAGTGTATTCCAAAACGACAGCTCCTGGCACTTTTTCCTGGTCGAGGTGTTCAATGAGGGTGTTCGAGTATACCCTCGGAGGGTAATCTGTCCCCAGTGTCGGCGGGTGTTGAGCAGCGGGGGGAGGGCCAAAGCCGCACAGGCCCCCAAGAGAGAAGCCGGGCCACTCCCAGCTGAAAGCGTGGGGGGGAATAATGGCCACCAGTATCCGTTGCTGAATGAGGCCACAGCCTCACACCACAGTAAAAGGGTGGCAGCTATGAGGCCCCCCCATGAGGATCAAGTCCGGCAAGCCCCCCCATCCCCCTACCATGTCTTCACATCCTTGGGCTCCGCGCGGCAACGAGTGGGAGGCGGGTGCAGCCCCACCCGACATGCCGTGGGTCCCTCACGGCGTAGCAGTGAGCCCATCCGCTGGGCCGTCAGCAAGGGAGCAAGATCAGGATGTGGGGTTCTGGGGGGCCAGCGGCAGTCCGGGTGCCCCAGCCGCAGACCCGCAGGGCAGCTCCAGGTCCAGATAGGTGTCGCAGATCACCACCAGCAGGCCCAGAGCAGCGCGTGGCGGGGGAGACCCTCCCCCATACAGTCCACCACTCCGCAGGGCAGAAAAGGCAGCCGCACACACCGGAGCCGGAATGCGGCGAGAGCCGCCGGGCTCCCCGCTGATGTTAGCCACGCAGTATCTCTGCCGTCGGGGGCCCTCAACGATCGCGGCTCCGCAGGTTCAGGCGCCAGGCATATGAGCGCATCGGCAGGGTAGTACATGCAAAAAAGGCAGTTTTAAGCCGGTTAGTTTTTACGAAAAAATCAACCCAGTCCGGAACCCGGCGCCTATGCTGCCAACTCCATTGCGCGCAACAGCACCCCCTACCTGTGTATAGTTGAATGCTGTGGTAAATTCTAGAACAAAATGGGCAATCAGCTGCAATGAGAGAGCTGTCTAGGTTAGGAGAACTGTTGTAGAGGCAGTGGTGTTGTTTCAGCTGGGAGCCTTTCAAATGAAATTGGCTATCTGTGTGCATGAAAAAAGATGCATGTACTCATCCTGGCTGCGTGTCATTTCATAATACACTACAAAGCCTTCTCCCACAATTGTACTGTTATTTCTCACATCTTTTAACATGAAACAACACTTTGTTAGACAGCTGTGTGTGTTTTGTCTGATTACTATTATGATCATTTTTAAAGGAAGTTGAAATGTTAGATTGTATGTAAAATATCCAGAAATAGAAAGGAAAGTGTGTGTACATCCTATGCACTATAATGTATTAAATCTACTGTAGTTGAAATGTGAATAAATAGGTGGCAGTGGTTACACAAATGACAGAATGAATGAGAATGAAGAGAATAACAGTTTACAGGGTAAGTGGCAGTTACCCCGTTTATTTGCATTTATACAAGAGCTGTACATGTACTGTGCAGAAAGTATTCAGACCTGCAGTTTGTGTTCATTCATGTGGATGTGTATGAATCTGCAAATCTTGGAGAGTTTTACAGTAGTTATTCCAGTACGTGCTTTGCAATGACAGCCCAATTGTACTCAGAGTGATCCACAGTATGTCTAAAGTGCTGAACTGCGATGATTTAGAGTTCTTGGATGTGATTGGTGGATGGTTGAGTGACTGCTTAACAGTAGCAAATGAGGGAATGGTGTTGAGAGTGAAGTGGCGTTTGTATTTTATAAAGACTTATTACTTTGTATAATAGACATTTTAGCTTTTTTTACCCTCATATTTAGTTTACAAACCGGTGTACTGTGCATTTTGCTCAGTTTCTGTGTTTGTTTTTAAATCATTGGGTCTAGGGAAAAAAAAATCCTTGTCGGTTTTAAAAAGCTTACTTTGCTATGCTACAAACAATTTCTTTGTTTCCTTTGAGTGTTCACTTGTTATTTCTGATTAATGTTCCATATGTTGGCTTCTTGCAGATTCTTTAAACAGTTATATACATGTTGGCATGTTCTAAGTGTGTATTTTTTGTTGCAAATCAGTGGTATTGATTTATCTGTGTGGTTGTTGTACAATCTTGGGCAGTTAGATACCTGTTGGCGTATTCTAACTGTTTACAGTTTTTTAATTGAATTTGTTCAAATACATATTAGTTATGAAATTTTGGCTTTAAGAAGATTAAATAAGTGTTTGTAAGATTTGCTGGTAATCTCTGCTTTAGAGTAATGCTACTATCATTACATTCGAACCATCCAATTTTCTTTTTAATATATGCAATGTAATGACCTGCATTGGTTGTGGTTCTTGCATGGTAGATTATACCTATTGTTGTGAAGGTTTTCTTACCAAGTGACACTTGACCGTGTGTGAATTCAGTCAGCTTGCAGTTGTTTTTGGTACCATCTGCATTGTAACATAGAAGCATTAGTATTATGTAGTTACTATGTGATTGTATCAGTAAGGTGGAGCGAGCTGAGCTGTCCAGTCATTTGGTCGAAAGACATTTGGTCGAAAGACAAATGGTCGAGGGAATTTGGTCGAAAGCCAAATGGTTGAATTTTTTTTTTATTTATATATATATTTTTTAGGTTTTCGTTTAGGGAAAAAAATGTTTTTTTTAGAAAAAAGGGAGTAGGGGGCCCCCCCCCTAAAAAAAAAGTAAAAATACAAAAAAAAAATAATAAATCGACCATTTGTCTTTCGACCAAATGGTGTCGACCATTTGTCCTGTCGACCTTTTTTTTCGACCAAATGATTGGTAAACGTGGAGCGATTATCTGAATTGCAGATAGTACATAATCTGCCATGGTTTGCATTCTGTAGAAGTTGCTGAAATGGAATGGATTCACAATTAGGTATGCGTACATAGACAAATCGCTCATTAGGGATTTGTTCCTGTGTCACATTGTTACAGAGACTGCATGTATGTTTCCACATGTATGAAATCTGGAAGATTTCATTTATAGGTATGTTTTTGTTTTCAAGTACTGGTAGTAAGTACATTAGGCATTCTTGTGGCTCTTCTTGTGAGTTTATAGTGAACCTCACCATTCCAGCACAGTAGTCCAATTATTGTCTTTTTCCGTGTACACTATACGTGTTGTCAGGATTGTTTGTTGCATTTCTATGAAGGACTAACATTTGCAAACACAATTAGTCTGTACTGTGTAAGTAAATGTTGTTAACAATTGGTGGCAATTGAAATAGAATATTCATTGCTACATTTGCGTAGCAACTTACACCAGTTTCATTTGAAAATTTGAATGGACCTGATAGTTCTGCGTACAAGTGATTTTTTCAGAGTTTGTGTTCCTTTTTTGAAAAAGTACCTGATTTACTTTCACTAATAGGTTCTTCTTTGCTTGTGGTAATTTGTGAAGTATTGGCTTCTTTTGATGTCTTTGAAGGATTTGCAGTCAGATCCTGTTGCATTTCTGTTAGAATTAGTTTTCTTTTACAACATTTTCCTTTTTCTGGAACATGATATGATTTCAGATGGGGGGTGTACAGTGAACACAGTCTATTGTATTCTAAAATGCAAGGAATATCAGCGTTCACTTTACTTGCATCAAACTTGATTAGAAATAGACTGTCAAGTGTACGTAAGTGTGATAGTGCTACGTAGCTCATGCCTTTTTTAAAGACTGTGTTTCCAATATCTACCAATGCTTTGTCTAGGGTACGACCTTGGGATTTATGAATGTTGACTGCATATGCAAGAGTTAGAGAAAATTGTTCTCTACGTACATACATGTCTTTGAAGAGAAGGAATCGAGCTGTTGAGCGCCCTATCTTTTTACTTCTGAAAGTTTGTCAAAGAGAATATTGACAAACTGAATGTTGTTGTCACATGGGTATGTTTGAAAGCCAACAACTGTACCCAGTGCCCCATTAACTAGTCCTTGCTCCATGTCAAGGTTACGTTTAAGCATTACTCTACAATTTAAGGACAATTTTAATATTTTTTTCCAACCCAGCTGTGTTGGAGATTGAATTTTCTACAGTATTTAGTCTTGTTGTGCCTTTCAGACACATGGGTAGTGTCATACCATGTACGTCCAGTTTGTCTGTGGAGCAAATTTCAATTATTGGTTGCATTTCTTTTTTTTAACATTGTTTCATTGAATTTGAAACAGCTTGCAAGAGTTGGCATTAAGGCCATACAATTGACATTTTTGGGTGCTAATTGTTCCATGACCACAGTAGCACTTGTGTTATCTCCATAAAGTGCATGGATTGCCATTTTTTCAATATTGCTTGTGCTTCTTGAGATAGTACACCAATTCTAATACTTTTTAAAATGTTGGCGTAAGTGAGGTCTGCAGATTAACACATGTTTTTTGTTAATTCTCTGTATTGGAAATGTTGCCAAAGGTTGACATTTACTATGCTGCCAACAGTTTTACGGCAGAGTTTTCCTGCAAAGAGTTCTTCGTACTTTGTTTTAAGTACTTCTTGCAATCTGGGGTTAATCAAAGCCAACATTAGGTTGGAGACCATGCTCACTTAATCTATTAGAAGCATTTTCATTTGTTTTAATATGCGTAGTTCCGTTGCAGCTTCTGTAGAAAGTTTATAATAGTATAATTTGTTTTGGTGTTCTACTGGAAGGAGTAGTAATCGGTGTAAAGTCACACCACCTATGTTGTAGGCAGCTAGACCTGTGGGGGCAGTTACAACAGCTGACAGTTTGGTGTTTGTCAGTTGTTGAAGGAACTTGCTGATGTTTTTGATTAAGAATGTTTTGCCTGAACCAGCTACCCCACTGACGTACAGCAGTATAGGTTTGTAATTTTTGCAGGTACATTCTTTATTTTCGTGCTGTAGACCATGTGCAAATTCTTTTGTTACTTCTTCAAAAATGGTGTGCTGGTCTTTGTTAAGTTTTCATTGTAGTACAGTTAAGTCTTCTGTATGTTCTTCATAGTGACACATGGTGTTTTCCAATTCTGTCATAGCTAATTCTGCCTCATTTGCTATTAGTGGCTGTCCTAGTGGTTCTTGACTTCCTGTTATAGAAGGTTGACTACTGTCGGAAGTGTCATTATCTAGTTGGGCCTGGAGTTCTTCTTCGTGTTGCTGTTCATTGTGCAACATTGTTTTGTACTGCTTAAAGTTGACATCAGTGATAGTGCTTTCATTTGCTTTGAAAGCCTCTTCAAAGCAGTCATAGTTATCTAGTATCTTTTCCTCTTTTCTCCATGGTTTAAAAAGTTGTAGCATGGACATGTAATATAGTTCTTTCTGTTGAGGAGTTTTTAATGACAATTTGACATGATTAATTAAGCTTTGTTTGGTACATTTCACTAAACTGCCTTCACAATCTGTCACACTATATCTACCTTTGCTTTCATTGGGTTTTATATTGTTTTTGTATGCAAAGTTTTGGGATATGTGGTATAGACACATGGTTTCCAAAGTGGTACTCCTGTTCGGGTAGTATGTTTCCAGTAAATTGTTCTTTAAAATGTCTTGGCTGTTGGGACCATTTTTGGCTATTGTTTCTATGTCCTCATATGATCTGAGAACTCTTTTCCTAGATTTAGCAGGACCAAAACTTAGCCATACTATATTTTCAGATTTTCCATACAAAGAAGTACCAGTTAAAAGATCTGCAGCTTCATCGGCACCACATTCTCTATGATAGAGCATTTTTATGCCTAGGCTGTACAATTTCTGGTTTAGTGTTTTGTCTGATGATAGGTCATTCCAGAGGTCTTGCAACTCTGTTTTTTCTGCTTTTGTTAAGTAGGCTGTAACATATTGTGCAACTGCAGTGGAATGACCAAATTTAGGTGCACCTTTAATACATAAAAGCATGTGGATATGTGGTGCTCCTCTGGCTTGGTATTCTTTTCTCCAAAAGAAGTGTTGCACTTCTCCGAGGAGAGGAACAGTTTTATTACAAATAAAGTGTAGCATAGCAATGAAACGATGGTAGAAATATCTTGAAACATTAACAGGATCTAGAAAAGAAAGTTCTCCGGATGTTAGTATATCTATGTTGGTTTTGTTGTTGTTTGATATGCGTAGGAAATCATGTAAATCTTCCCATGCATATTCTGCACAACTTAATGTAACAAACCAAGTGGGTGGTCCAAGGTTTCTGATCATACAACGTACATCTCCATGACGTCAGAACCAGTATTCTTTCGTACCACGCATGTTTGCAAACAGATTTGTTATGTTTGATTATAAAACCTCAGCTTTTTCTTGCACTTTTTGTATTAATTGTGTAGCTGACATATTTTGAAAGTGGGTTCCAGATTTCAATATGTGTGCAACTCCGTGACATAGGGTTGCTAGTTCACTTTCAAAGAGTAGGTGGAATATGTATTCCATATTTTGTCTAAATCTGGGATCTTCAGAATACATTCGTAATGAGCGGTATTCTGATGCTGTTATCTGAGTGGGTATATCATCGCATCTTCCTCCTTTGCCAGTAGGAAATAGTAGTGGAAAAGCACGTGCTTCTATACTTTTTTCCCATATGCCGATTGGTGACCCTTTGTTTTGTTGCATTTGGTAAGTTTCTAGTGCATCATCTATGCTCTCATTAGAGTGCAATGGATGAATTGTACAATGGTCTAAAAGAGTGGATACTGCAGCAGGATCCAGAGGTTCAAATTGACCAGTTTCTGAGGAGTCTTGAATTATTTCAGTTGTTTCCCTTAAGCTTTCTTCAATATTTATGTCTTTGTAGTATTCATTATTGTGTTTCAGATATTGCAAGGCTTGTCTAACTTTATGTAAGTCCACGAGTTGTTGCCAAATTTTTTTGTCTTTTGTTGGTACACCATTTACTAAGACAATTAAAAAATGCTCTATTGGACGTTGCACTCCTAGAGTTTGCACATTTTCTGTCAGATCTAATGGTAAATAAACTACTTTGCCACAAATGCCTTTCACCAATTCAGAGGGAGGTAATTTTGCTGTTTTTGGTTGAAGGCGTATTATTGCTTGAAATGGGTGTACTGTTTGAATTACGATGCTCCCACACAAATTGAGTTGTTGCAGGGATTTTGGTAGTAGGAATAATTCCAAATTAATTGTGATAGCACATGAAGGAGTTTGGTTGTTATCAAGTTTTGTAGTTTGTTTTCTGCTAAAAGGTACAGAGCTAATTCAAACCATTTGGAATGTTCATTGTCTTCTATTTTGTATGTTACGTCTATAGTTTTTGTGTTACTTTTGTAAAAAGTTCTGCGGCAACACCCACACACATGGTTTGGTACTTCAGCGGATGTACGTTTACATTTTTGTATTTCTTTTTTGTATGTGTGTAATAGAAGGTCGCCATTTGCAGAATTGTTGCTAGTCTGTTTTAAAACTATTGCATTTTGTACGTGGCTTTCACTTCCAAAATATTTTCTCTGAATACGGTTGATTTCTTCTTGTAGGTATTTGGGTGTACCATGCAGAAGAGTGTTATTTAAATTGGCTAGTTCTAAAGCTGGACTTTTAGCATAGTACAGTTTATACACTAGATTTCTTACAGTTGAATGATGTGTTGATATCCTTTTGATATCATGGACGGTGCTTTTACAAATAGGTCCTGAAATGCAGGCTAATGAATGCCCTTGTAGTCCTGTGTATTTGCGCACTGGAGGGGTATCCATATTTTGCAGCACTTTCATTTTGATTTTATCTTTACCTTTCACATACTGATTGAGGAACTGGCGTAAAGATTTGAATGATTTGTTATGAATGTTATGCATTGACGTGCACAGCCATTTGTATACTGGATGGTCTGGTTCAGTTGAATGAAGAGGTAATTCTCAGTTTTCTGGGGGATGTTTGGTAAGCAGTGTTTCTTGTTCCATGATGATATTATTGATTTTTTCATATCCTCGTCCACTGCTATGGATGGCAATTGTGTTTGTTTGATTCTGTTTGTATGCTTCTTCGTTCTGTGGTCGTGGTGTGACTCCATTCACCTCCACAAACATTTAAGAATTTATTTTTGTCCACATTCCGTTTATTGAGAAATTTCTTTTGTAGTTTAGTACTTAGTTTTGTTAGTGGTTTCATCCTGTTTATAACTAAAATAAATAGCTTCCTTTTGAGAAGGATTGCACTGTCTACGAGAGCTTCTAGAATTAATTTTTCTACGATACGTTTTAAGGGTTGTGGATGATATCACTCCTCTTCTTATTAGATTCTGAAGGACTCTGTGGTGGAACATTTTTTACTATGGTTTCTTCCTACTATATCAGGATTTATAGGAGCAGTGTTAGCAGTAGTGGTAGCCGAATTATTGTTAAGCATTTTCAGTTTCGTGCCACATTTTGATAGAGGAGGCAAAGTTTCTGCAGTAGAAGATTCATTTGTTTCGCTAAATGACTGCATTAGGTGTTTTGTTTTAATGTTTTGTACAAACTCTGGTCGAGATGAATACTTATTTTAGACACTGTTATTTTCATTTGCTCTATTTCTGCGTTCCTTTCTACAGACTTGCTTTTTGGTAGACATTATTTGGGGTCTGTTGAAAAAAAAAGAAGGTATGGGTTGGTCTGTTTTACAATGTATGTGTGCTGTGTACATCCGTGTATGAGTTTGATGGGGAAGATGTATGTGGTGATGTGTGAATGTGCATGGGGCAGTTACAATGAGCTGGGAAGGCTATTCTTCTGTTTGTATGTTACTTCACTGCGGTTCAGATGACAGTAGAAAGTGAGCTAGTCGTGAAGAAAAGCATTAATAGTAAAGGTAATGGTATAAAATTAAAACAGTTCTTTGTTTTCTAGTACTAACTTTCTAAGGGACAAGTATGTTATTTGTATTCCAAAAAACAGAGATTTGTTTGCCATTCTGCCTGCTAATCTCTGTTTAATAAATGGGGATCTGTGGGTAGAATGGTTCAGAAATTGATGTTTTTTTTGGTGCGCAAATTACATACATAATCCACACAATCTCTTTGAGGAACAGTAAGAATATAAAGGTAGTTTTGTACTTACATTTTTCTGTGCAATGACCAGGTTTCTTCGGATATATGTGGTTTGTAGTGTAGATGCTGTTGATTTTCAGGAGAGTGGTCTTCTAGCAATTGTAAAAGGAAGAATTTAGTAATTTTGTGTGTTTATAGCACTGATGTTAATGTACACATTCATTTTTCAGCTTTTGTGGAAGTATTCTCATTTGATATCTCGACACAGTGTATTCGTGCATTTCATTTGACTATGTGCAGCCTTTATATGTTATTCGAAATATGTTAGTTGAAGCTGCTTCGCAAATGAGTACAATTTTAAGTTCATGAAATTCCCTAGTTTTTTTGCAGCTGTATTGCAGATAGCAGAGAGGTTTGGAAGTGATAGGTAATTGTAGTAGAAGGGAAACATTTCAATACTTTCATATTATGAGGAGGAATGCGAAAAATTGGGAGCACCTGAGAGGGAGATGTCACCACAGCAATTGGGAACGTTTATTTTTCTCGTACGATCGCATTGGAAGTAGCATTAATTTAGGCGGAACACAGTAAAAAATGATTACTTTTTTTAATGCAACATCGAATTTTGCCCGTAAATCGGGAGGGTTGGCACGTATGTATAGGTTATGTGGGAGATAGTAAGAAGTAGTGCGATTTTTCAATGACAACTCGGAAGTTTCACGTTTAAAGGAGGAGCGTTGGTATGTATGTATTGGCTACGCAGATTTAGTGACATTAATTTGTTTAAAAGGATTCATAAGAGTTGCACATGTACTCTGAATAATATATGCATACCTGTACTTTGTAATCATGCATGTGGGTATGCATGGAGCTGTAAGTAGAAATCCTCGAAACTTGCACAGTACTTTTTGTAGTAGGTGCTTTTCAATGATATGAGACTTGTATTCAGAGTGATCAACAGTACATTTGAAGTGCGGAACTCTAATGACAGAGTTAGATGTAGAGGTCTTGGATGTGATTGGTGGATGGTTGTGTGACTGCTTAGCTGTGTCCAGTGAGGGAATGGATTCGCGAGTGATGTGGAAATGTTAGAAGGGCTGGCTAAGAGTTACGTGACGCACGGACACCACGCTTGTCCGCGGGTAGGGCGTGCCACATACAGGGTTTTCCAGCAAATCCAGTATGGAAAGGGGACTGTAGGGATCAGCCAATCAGATGTTGACATTGTTGATTTGTGTAGAAAGAGATTGTGTGTAGTGAAGATGGCAGAGGTGGAGACAGTCAGGGTGTTGGTGCTCAAAGATATTTGTGTCCATGGTTTACAGCACTATTCTGAATGTAGGCATGTGGCAAACAATTTCGATGTACGAGGAGTGGAGGTGGTGTGGAGCCCTACGACGGATTGCAATGTAGAGGCAATTCTCCAAGTTTGCAGAGATATGCGTAGGATGAACTGTCCCCATCTTGTAGTTTTGCACTATGGTGCTTTCCATTTGGGCTACGTGAGTTGACCTACTTTGTTGGGAGATTTGGAACAGTTGGTTCAAGCAGTCATCAACATCTTTCCAACTACTAAAGTAATTTTTTCTGGTTTACTCTCTCGAGCAAAATGGGACAACAGTTCTGTTTTTTGTCCTGATCAAAGTATTGCTAGGTGTGCAATCAATCGCGGCATGTGTGCTTTCATGTTAAGAGCTTGTATGTTTTTCTGCAGCCACGATAACATTGTTTCCAGTAATGCAGCTTATTTTGAAGCAGATGGTGTTTCTTTATCTTTATTTGGAAATGCCATGTTGTTTTGGAATGTAAGGATTGCTTTGGAGAAGTTTATTTAATGATTGTAGGAGTAAACTAAGAAGAAAAAAAAATACTAAATAAGAGGTGTGTGTCAGGCATCTGCAGAAAAAACATAAAAATGGCTCTTTTCAGAGGCTACCTTAAAGGAGAAAAGGGGAACACTATTTAAATGTACAGTCGTCATGCTCAGATCCACTAAATGTCTGTGGACATGGCGGTAGTCTGCAGGCAGCGCGTACTACATACAGGGATTCTGGGGTGAAGAGGTATGCAAATGAGAATGAGCAGAGGTAGGGATTGGTCAGTAAAGTTCAGTGGGTGTATTGTGAACGGAGAGATTTAGTGAGAATTTCTTTTCCCTGAGAGGAGAACAGACAGCTATGGCTGTGTGTGCTCGAAAAAAGATTATCTGGATTTTAGGAGACTCATAGATACATTGGTTGAAGGTGCATGTAGAACGCTGCGGTATATCTGCAGTTCTTGGATTCTCTCATGTGGAAGTGCACTGGCATGCGGTGCATGGAATGACATGGCTGGATTTGGTACCTCTCTGTGCTACTTTACAGACAGAGCGTCCTCCTGATATAATTATCATTCATTGTGGAGGAAACAGTTTAGGGCATGTGTCTGGAATTTCTTTGCAATGTGCAATGAAGGAAGGACCTGAGAAGGTCATCGACATGTTTCCAAATTGGCAAGTAATTTTTTCACGTATTGCACAAAGACAAATATCTTCTTTATATGGTCCACAAATGTAGAAAGCGAGGCGCAATGTCAATAAGGCAGTGTGTGCCTTTCGAAGAGATGTTGGCATGTCTTCTTTCCACATTGAAAATACTATGTTTCGTAGCACATTCATTTTTCGCAGAGATGGAGTCCATCTTACATATGCTGGCAATCAGATTTTTCTTAGAAATGTACAAAATGCATTGCAACCTTTTTTGCCATTATAGTCACCTATTTTGCATTACATGTTGAGGAATCCAAGTTTTTCAAACACACACAAAACCACCAAAAGGCTCTTTTCAGAGCCACCACTTACTGCCAGAGAAAAGTGCATTAGTTTTGCTACTGTTGCACCCTAAAATGTTGTCTGTCCTAGGACTGTCCGTGGACTTTTTGAAAAATGTGCGTGGGACCTACACTGTTTATTTGATACTTCCTTTTTTAAACTGAGAAAGGTGGCTCTAAAAAGAGCCTTTTTTTAGTTGTTGTTGTTTTATATTTTTGGGGATTTTTTACACACAACACACTAGGAGAGGAGGGGAAAGGAGGGTAAGGAAGAGACACCAATCACGGGGATAAGAAAGGGCAGGTGGAGAGAGAAAGATGTAGGGTGGACCTTATTTAGGTAGGAAGCAGTTCTTCTGGTGCTCCGTGACTGAAGTCTCGAAAGCACTTCCAAGACTCTCCCAGCTGCAGAGTACTGCATTGCAGTACATACACAATATTGTGACCTTCGAAAGGTAAGGGTCAACACCATCGCCTGTGAGGCAGCTGGAGGGATGCGCTCTCCCATAGGAGTGTCTCTTGTGGAGAGAGGATTGGACACGGAGGATGCTGTGGAAGAACTCAACCTACTACGTTCTTCACATGGTACCACCTTGCGAATGTCCGCACAGTGTCGCTTCATGGTTGTCGTACCAAAGCTGTACGCACCAGGTCTCCCACGACTCAGCACCAAATTGCACTTTTTACAGGTGACCAGGTTTGCACGTGCTTTTGGTACGTTACCAAAAATGGTAAACAACCGCCACACCTATGACTCCCGGCGAGTGGTGGTAGTAGGGAGTTCCCCCACCTCATTCTCTTCATCCTCTTCTTCCTCACATTCTACATCCTCACGCGTATTTCCCTCAGCAGGCCCTTGGGGAGGTGGTGGCGGTGGAGGGTTTGGGGGTGGTGCTGAGGCTGATGTAGCAACAGCAGCCATGGATGCCATTAGGGTTGGTGAGATAATCTCCACTAGAGCACTAAAGGCAGCAAAACTCAATATACAATAGCCAGAAGTACAATGAAGATGAGCTCGGGGGTGTGTCCTTTTATAGGGGTGGAGGGGTATGCCTCGTGACCATATCGATCACTCAAAAGCGTTGAAAAAGTTCCAAACAATATGTGGAAAGCTAGGGCCATTGTATGGGACATGTGAAATGGTGATTTTGTATTGTAAAATAATTTGCCTTGTCTGCATAAGTTCTTTTGAAATGTTGCGGAAGCAGACAAAGTGCTGAAATTAGGGCACACGCTCAGCATGGGTGCGGTCACATAATGACATTGTGAACACATCCGCAAAGGAAATGGGTGCCCGCAGGACACCAAATGCACAGGAACGTTTGTGCGTATGCGTGCGGGTGTTCTACGGACAGTGTTCGGGTCCTGAAACTAATTAAAAATGTGACACAAATGAGAAGGACAGTTACGGACAGGCGCAATGTTCGCAGGACTTGGTGCGCATGTGCGTAGATGTTCTGCTGACTGTACGGCCAGGTCTAGTGTCCTTAGGACACCTCCATTTTGTTTGACTATGGACATGCTGGACACTGCGCCTGTTTTACGGACAGTTCCATCTTGCTGCGGACACTACGGACAGGTATAGTGTCCTTAGGACACTCCTCTTTTGTTCATTTGCGGACATCACGGCCACCTGGTGTGTTCTAAGAACAGTTCCATCTTGGTTGCAAATGGTATGGGTAGGTGTATTATTAATTACGGACAGGCAGAACAGGCACTCTGTCCGTGGAAATTTTAACTCTTTTAATAAAAAAAATGTACGCACACAATTCCATTAAAAGTAACATAACATTTTTTTTATTAAACGCATATACAGCAATTAAAAGAGAAAGGGGAAGCAGGGGCTGAAACAAATATAGAGGAATTAAGGGTTTTCACAGGATTGTTGTGAGGGGATGAAGGGATGGAAGTTTTGTCGAAACCTTTATGTTGTTCTTCAGGGTTTGGGGATAGTTCACTGGGAAATGGAGAAGGGGGACAGGTACAGGTAGGACAGTGATATCTTATTTTTCCTTTGAGACAGGTACAGGTAGGACAGTGATATCTTATTTTTCCTTTGACGTGGTCTTCCACAAATTGCCTTAACCCGTTAAAATTCTCTTTTAGCATGTCCACTTTGCCTTCTATGCATTTCACGGTGTCTTCCACTGTGTCTTTTGGTGGACTTTGTTCATTTTTTACCTGGTCTGTTCAAAATAAATATATATATGTTAAGTACTGACTATTAATTTGCTTATGCAGAGAAGTGTGTACCATTATTATTGCAGTTTCTGTGAGGTAATTATATTGGCGGCATATCTTTTTTTGTTATGGTATAATCCATTTCATTACACATGGTATTTAAATGGATGGGTTATGTGTGAGACATGTAGGTTCCAATGGTTATTTATTACTACTTGTAATGTGTTTATGTGCTGCTTTACAACCTTGTGCAGTTTTTATATGGCATGATAGAACAATTTCAAATCCCCCCTGACTGTTTGGATAGTGTTGCTCTCATCTATGCCCGTCCGCGGACAGACGCTCAGTCCGTAGCCTTCAAATATCATTAGGGAAGGAGGTTCAGTATGTTAGCTGTTACATGTACACAAAGTAAGGGAATCCTAGTAATTATCTCCCAATTTCATATGATGAATATGTATATTCAGTAAAAAAAACTTTGTTAAAGGGATGTTATGATTAAGTTGCGCTACTAAAAACCAATGCAATTCAGTAAAAAAACTTTGTTAAAGGAACGTTATGGTTAAGTTGCGCTGCTAAAAACGTATGCAATTCAGTAAAATTACTTTGTTAAAGGGACGTTATGGTTAAGTTGCGCTACTAAAAACCTATGCAATTCAGTAAAAAAACTTTTTTAAAGGGACGTTATGGTTCCAAGTAAAACCGAAAAACCCTTGAAATTCGCCAGTTATAGTACACTAAGCAACCATAACTCGCGCCACCACCATGCACTGCTAAGTATAACACCCAGGACATCAAAAATGACATCACAAATGTCATTGATGACATCACGGATGACATCACATGTGCATTTACCTTTCATGAAATGTCTATACAAGGGATTCTTATTGTAATGTTAATAAAAATGTGTCAAGGATCATTGGAATAAATATCATGAGGTACGTAGTGCATTAAGTAATGCATTAATCCAAATAGCATAGTATTATGAAGTTTTATCTAATATACTAAGGTACACATGTAGTAACATAGGCATAGTGTGCAGCAGATATGATGGAGAGGCAATATTAATAACCTTGCCATGTTAAATACTAAAATTATAAATGCTTTCTTATTAGAGTCTTGCATACTGTGAAACTTTTAATAAGTACCTACTTAAACCCACTTACTACATTATTGCATTACTGCACACAAAACACAAACAGACAACAACACATATAAATAGAGCATATACAGGGAAAGTGAAGTAAACAAAAAAACAGCAGTATTACCCGACAATCCTCATAACCTAACTGATTATCTTCATGCACAGAAATGCTTGCTCTGCTTCAAAGCTACTACTTCCCTATGTATAACTATCACATATTGTGACTAGACCCTAAGGAAAGTAGTGTAAGTGCAATGTGTACAAATATGAGCATTTCCAGGGAAAATACAGCAATACAAAAACAACAGAACTATAAGACAGTGTTGATCACCTTACTAATCATCTTCATACATAGAAAGCATTGCCGTCTTCCAAGTCTGTGTTTTCCCCTTTGTATATGTTTCATATGCTTTGAGTGGACCCTAAGTGAATTACTGTAAGAACATATTTGAAGTATAAGTCTACAAATATAGTACTTTGTACTATAGTATAGTGAATTTTTTGTTCCTGACTGTGAAAGCAAGCGTTCCCAAAAGGCAGTACCCTCCCCGCAATGAGAGGCAATAAAGGACACACCCCAGGAGGGAATGAGACCAAGACCAAGTGCGGATGAATGTAAAGGGTTTTTATCTAATCAAAATAGGGCATGCAAAGGATTCTGCAAGCTCCGAGAGCGCTCTGTCTGACAACAGCAAAGACAGTCATATTTATTACAAAATCACGTCACAAGTCCTACACGCTATAGGGGGCACATAGTCTCAGGGATTGGGTGGCATCGACTATACTATAGGGGATACAGTGATGAGCCGCTCCAGGATTAGTGGTAATCCACGTGGTATCAACGTGGGATGGATGGGTCAGCTGGGCTCGTCGGGGTGGAGCTGCCAGGCCAGGCATGGTGAGTGTCGTTGATTGATGGCTGCACTAACATTTTGCCCTTGTGGCCACACACAAACACTCATCCTTTAGTCAATTCCAGTTGTCCTGTAAATCCTACAATATGTTACTCTAAGAAAGAATAGGATACCGGAAAAACAACATGCAATGCGAATCTTCACCAATACATCAGTGCACTGTTACTTTTGACCTGTTGACCGGGTGTCATAAGCCTGGGTGCCTGGTCTGAGGGCACAAGGTTAGCTGCCTTGTCGTTCTGTTCTGTTAGATGTGGTGAGGAATTACTTTATGGTATGCCAGTACAGGGTTGAATACCTATCTCTAAGGCCCATTAACTTGGGGTAAACTGGAGTACTACTGGATCAGCGAGGGTGCACCTCGGGCCCCTTGAGGCGGTGGGGTTTAGGACCAGGTTGTAAATAATTCATTTGGCTGACCATGGCAGCCTCGGACATGGGGGAGGTGAATACTTGAAGTGGGTCCAGCAGATTGAGGGGAGGTGAGGTTGTGCTGCCCGCGCACCAGCAAGCCCTGGTGGGCCTTGGCGCGAGGAGGGGAAGATGGCCTTGTGGCTCTGCGCGATTCTCGGTGCCTGGGCTGCACAGTATACCATACGTGGGGATAGTTAATAAAGTTAGTAATATTAGGATGATTACACATTTCTATTGCTTATACATTCATGAACTACTTCATATGCTACTATGAGTGTCTGGCAGTGTAACATATATCACATAACATTAGTTGAATACATTTTGGTGATTACATAAGGCAACAGATGGATATCGCATGAGGTAGCATCAGGTTGCGTTGTTTACTCAGGAGCATAGAAGCAATACGTTCATATGTGATTGCACATTTGCATTCCTGTTTATAACACTTAAACGTGTCCCACTGTATGACATACAAGTACTCTCAGTAATGCTTTTTCCGCCTTCCTTTGTACATTAGCAGCAATCGTTAGTTAGCACTAGGTGGGCTCTATTAAGCCCTTTCATCGAGTCTTCAAGGCCCATGGTGTCTTACAACGGGCTGAGGTCATTCTCTCTTTATCAGTACTATAAGCTTTTATCCCTTTCCCAACACCCTTGGTATAATATACACAACAACTCTGTGACGCGTTAGGCATTGGTATGCAGTTACCACGTCATTTGGCGGAAGTGGGCAGGGGTTCATACTCGAGGGTTATTGACACCATATATTTTAAATGTTAGGGGTTGGATGTCAGGTCGAGGTCTGTTCAATTGGGATGATTCCTGTTATTTTCCAGACTTGAACCATGAGTCAGGTCACTTCAAGGATGGTGATGTACTGCGGAAGGTAAATGATGCAGTGTTTGTTCTGATACTCGTTCATGTCTGGTTGCTCGTGAGAACGGGCCTTCAGCGGATTTGCCATGGGGTGGAGGCGCAGGGGGAGTGCATGGATCCCTGCGTGCAGTGAGCGGGGGCCAAGCTGTAGCTTTCGCAGGCAGGCTGTTTCATTGGGGTTTTGGTTGCTTCTATCTAAAATGGAGTCTTGAAGCTTTCAAAATGGCGTCCATGGTATGTTACAGTACAATCCGATTGGCCCTGTGTGTCGATCAGCAGCCACCCTGCCACCTGAGCACAGGTGCCTGGAGGGCCTCTGACAAGCCACGAACCTCCTGGAGGTTGGGCATGTCGGGGAGGGGGTCCTATAGACCTATCCTCCCATACATTTCCCCCCTTTCGTTACTTAAGTAACGAATACTGTAACTCACCCAAACTCTATGCGCTCTTTCTCATTCGCAACAGCCTCATCCCATGCTGGTGTGCCTTTTATTGGCATCCATGCTCTACACACCCCCCGAAGGCTCTCCCCACTCCTAGCATATTCATCTGGTGTGCAGGTCATATATATACATCCCCCTTCTCCTTCCAAGTCCACCCATACCTCTGTATACAACTCACATTCTTGGGCTCCTTTATTGTGGTGTGATATAACCTATCTACTATATCCCCATTGTAGTATAATGGCACCATTCTATATTTGGGCTCTGGGTCCTCACCTGTTTGTACTTGTGCTTCTTGCATGATCTGTGCCACTCCTCTATTGTTGCCCATTGTCACCATCATCATTGCGCCACTTGGCACTGCATTTGCACAACATCGAAGACCCAGCTGGCACACACAAAAAATCAGGAGTAGAAATACCACAATGGGCATCAGCATTTTGACTGTTAGTCCTAGCCATGATGGTACCCAAGAGAAAAGGTTGTCGAACCAGGTGCTGGTGTCTGCGCCACCTTTGTTTTTCATTCGTTCCCCCAGGCTGTGCACTGCTGCGATAACATGTGATAGTGTACCATTGTCTGCATCTTCGGAAGGCACGAATGTGCAACAAGCACTCCCGATTTTTCAGCAAACACCGCCGTCCATCGTCGTTAACAGATCTAGGATATAACTGTTTTGCAAGGTCATTAACCGCAGGCGTCTTAGCTCTGCCTTGATCATGTTAAACCCTTCTTTAGTGTCATTGGCCAGCTGGATCAGCTCCCAGCTTGTGATCTGGAGGCGTTTTGCTTTTGCTCACGCCTGAATGCTCAGGATAAGGGAGGCAAAGAATGTTTCTGCAGAGTTGAACAGCAGTACTTGTCTGGAATATGTGCCAACAGTTCTGAGGAGGCTTTGGAGATGTAGTTGGATGTTCTTCGCCGTCTTGATAACTCATCTTGCACATTGCCTTGGGACAGGGCATACAATTGTGGTTCTTCTGTTGGCTGTGCGATTTGTTCACGATGGGCACCTGGCACTCCTTTTCCTCCATTAATGTGGCTCTCCGGAATCACCATCAAGGCTGAATGCAACGTTGCCAAGGAACATGTGCCCCTCCATGATTGTGAGAGGTGCAAGTATGCCTGTTTTCCGCAGACCCAGTAAGTGTCCATAAGTGCTGCTGTTCCTTTCTTCATGTCTGGGATAATGAGTGTCCGGTTACAGTTCTTACTTACACCCATGATATTTTTCCCTTTGTCATGGAAACACAGATCGTATGATATTTCTTTCTGCAATTTGAATGGTTTTTCTATGGCTGTCACCCAGGTCAGTTTCGTGATGTGCTCTTTCCAGACTGGTGTGCAGGTTTTCTCGATCCACTGTAGCTTTTCTGTCGTCAATCCTCGTAGTTCTTCAGCCTTGCACGATATTACTTCATCTTTCCATTTATTGTTCAAAAATAATGTCCCTTTAATCACGAAAAAAGGTTCTTTCAAACATACTACTCCTCTGGTTTTCAAATAGCAGGTTTTTTCATTTTGCAACATTTCGAAAGATACTTCGAGTGCCTGGAAGGTGTTCTTAATTTTGCACAGAGTGAGATGAAGGAGACACTGGGCATCTGCAAGAGGCAATTCTTTAGGCAGCAGGACTTTAGGCGTACCTGAGGCGTGGGGAATCTGGGAACAGACATAACAACTTTCGTTCGTTGTCTGTTTTGCACTGGAGCTCATGTCTGCGTACCATTTATTTGATTGATGTGGGTGTCTAGGGTCTTCTATTGTGTCTAGACCCAGGCCAGAATATTCGTCATATTTTTTCCTACCCGCCTCCCTCCTTCTCCTACTGCTTTTAAGGTAGCTTTTTGCCTCTCATGCCGCCTGTGACATCATTCCCACTTTCCTCACGCCCCCCTTTTCCCATTCATCATATAGAGCCAAAAACCTCTCTACCATTTCTTCATTCTCGTCCTTCCTACATGCAGGTGGTCTAGTCTCTGCGGTTGGGATAACTTCTGGTATGGGCATTGTGGCAGTAGTGGCATACAACCATGATAGGCCTGAAGGGTTGCGATCATTTAAACCATAAACATTATATTCCAAGACATTTGAGGGCAGAGCTGGACATACTCGGGCTGATGTTGGTATAATTTAGGGGCTGTGCATGGGTAGGGACTGTATCATAGCCCCGTATAAACTAGAATCCATCCCATATTAAATAGGCCCCTTTCTTAACCATCCTGGTTCCATTCCCCATGTTAGTTCCATTTCTTCCCCCCTCATTCATATCGATAGAGATGAATGATATAAACCAATAAGTGACAAGACCCAAAATCATGGCAAAAAATAAAACAATGCATACAAACAGGCCACATTCATACGAATATCTACGTAAATCAAATGCATTATTTACATTTCTAACTGCCCTAATATTATTTGTTGTGGGCTGCCCGTTCGTTCCATGGTTACTCCTGTATGTTAAAACATAAAAGTGCATTAAGCATACTCAAACAGTTATATTCATCATTTTACTATTTACTGATGGAGAGATAGAAAGAGAGACAGAGAGAAAGGTCACATTTGCAGTTCAATCATATTTACATTTTTCTCTTTGTTATAGACATATTTTGCATCAATACATTTTCTTATTGTCACTCACTACTCTGTATCCATGTATGACACAAATCTTGCTTTTGTTGTGTTTTTTTTTTTCAAACTAGTGTGACACGTCTTGCTTTGTACTTCTTCCTCTTGTTCCTCTCTTACACTGTCATAGGCTTTTCGTACATCGGTCAAATGTATCCAATACCTTCAGGCCCTTAACCTTTACAGCTGTCGGTGTACAGTACACCACCTCATATGGGCCATGAAATCTTGGAGCATTCCACCTACGGACGAAGCTCCGCACATATATCATCTCACCTGGCATTAACTGACCTTGTGGATTCTCATCAACAAATTTAACTGCCTCATTCATGATCTTCTCGTGTGAATGATGGTGCAAGCTGTCTTGCTATCATGTGGGCTGCTGTAGTGACTTTTGTTAGATAGTCATTAAATTCTTCACCTAATATTGTGGCGCTTTTGTGTGCATCTGAATGTCTGCGGAGTGGGGAGTGTGCAGTGTGCATGCGTCTTCCAGTGACAATCTCGTGCAGTGACAGATCGTGGTCCTTGCTGGGCTGATTCCTCAGCTCAAACAACGCCAGAGGCAGACAATGCACCCAGTTCTTTTTAAGGGAGAAACACAGTTTTGACAATCTCCCCTTCAGGAGGCAGTTGATCTTCTCAACCACGCCATTGCTTTGCGGATGGTAAATCGAGCACAGTTTATGCTTAATTTCTAACAGAGCTATGACTTTTTTGAAAAGTTCACTAACAAAATGTGTGCCATTATGCAAGCGGATCACGTCGCAAATTCCCCAGCGTGGGAATACTTCCCTCACTAAGAACTTTGCAGGGCATTTGGCTTCTGGTCGTGCACATGGCCCTGCTTCAACCTATGTGGAAAATGGACAAACTACCACTATCATGTACCGTGCGCCATTACACCTTTCTCCCATATCTGCATAATCAATATGCAGTTCTCTGAAGGGCCCTACGGGTTTGGGTATTGTTCCTCGTAGTGTCCTCAGGGTCATTCCTGAGTTGTATATTTGACATTTTGTACATTCCATTGCCAATTTTGAGATATGTTCCTGTAGCCCTGGTGCAAACCAGTCTTCCTGTATCTCAGCTGCGATATGTTGTTTCGCATTGTGTGCTGGGAAGTGTAGTTGTTGGAATGCTATTTCCAAGAGTTTGAGTGGCATAACCACTTTCCCTGTGTTATTTTGGCACCACAAAAGATCTGTTGCTGACTTGCTACATCCTCTCGTTTCCCACAGTCCCTTCTCTTCTTCACTTGCACCTTCTTGTAATTATAATATTTGTGACACGGGCACAGTGTTGTAACCATCTGGGAGTTCTTCCTCTACTTGTTGGTCATTGAGCACTCACCTGTCCGTTCTTTCTCTAAATAAGATGCTTCCTTGGCTGCAGCATCTGCTGCAGCGTTTCCCAACGAGATAACATCTGTGTTGGTCGTATGGGCCTGGCTCTTCACTATGGCTACCATGGTGGGTTCTTTTAATGCCTCAATGAGTTCTTTTAGGAGCTCTGCATGTTGTACTGGTGACCCATCTGCTCTGTGGAACCCTCTACATCCCTACCTTGCTAATCCGCCATGTACGGTAGTGGTCATATAGGCTGAGTCTGTGTAGATGGTGACTGTGCACCCTCTCGCTGTATGTAATGCTTCAATGAGTGCTATGAGTTATGCTGCTTGAGCTGAGTAATGGGCTGGCAGGCAATGCTGTACTGTTACTTCATACTCAACTTCTTCCATCCTCACAACTGCCACCCCCACATGTTTTTACCCTATGTCAAGGTTTATTGATGCTGACCCATCTATGAAGAAAACTTCTCCTTTGTTTAGTGCATTTTCGCTTACAACAGTACTTTCTCCTTCCTCCCCCTTGAAGATAGTACAGTCGTGTGCCTGCATGTTTTCTAATGTGCATGGTTCTGTAATGAATCTTGCTGGATTTACTGTTTTACATCGAACCACATGGATGTTTGCACTGGATAATATTATTTCGTAGGCAGTTGCTCTTTGTGCTGTCAGTGTGCTTTTTGATCGTTCCTATATAGCAAACAGGGAGTGTTATACAAACAGTGTCACAGAGCATCCCATCACTATTGTTGCACTCTTTTCAATGGCGAACGCTGCGGCTGCGAGAGATTGCTCGCAAGCTAAGTGTCCTTGCATTACTGCGTCCAGTGTGCTGCTGTAGTATGCTAGAGGCTTGTTTCCTAAGGATGTTTTTTGTGTCAGTACTGCAGTCATGAGGATCCCCTTGCAGTGGGAGAACAGGTAAAACTCACTTCATAATCTGGGTTCGCGAGCACGGGTGCGCTCGAGATCAATTCTTTCAGTGAAGTGAATTCCTCACCCAATTCTGCGGACCATTGTATTTCTGTGTTTTCTTGTTGGGCCTCCTTGAGTGCCTGTAATAACGGTCTTGTTTATGCTGCATGATCTAGTATCCATGCTCAGCAGTAGTTACACATGCCAAGAAATGTTTGCATTTCCTTCACTGTGTTTGGCCTTCTTACAGCTGTGATAGCAGCTACTCTGTCTGGTATTATTTTCTTACCATCTTGTGAGATTAGTTGTCCCAAATACAACACTTCTCGTTGGCAGTACTGCAGTTTTACACTGTCGACCTTGTAGCCTTTGTCAGCCAACAATGTCAAGAGAGCAATAAAATCTTTTCTGTATTCTTCCTCGTTTTTTGCACAGGGTAGGAGATCATCTACATATTGAATAATTGTGCTCTCTGCTGTCATATTCCCTAGGTCTTCATGGAGGATGCGATTAAATATGCTGGGGCTCTCACAGTATCCCTGAGGCAACCTGCAATGCTCATACCTCTTTCCCCCCAAGGTAAATGCTGTCAGATATCTGCACTCTTCTGCTAGTGGGTTGGAGAAGAAGGCATTTTTCAAATCCACTACTGTGAAATGTGATGCATTCTTTGGAATGCTGCACAGTATGGATGCCGGATTAGGGACCAAAGGGAATTCTTTTTGGATGACGTCATTTAGTGGTCGTAGGTCTTAGATCATCCTCCATGCCCCACCTTTTGCTTTTTTGATTGAGTAAATGCAAGTATTGCATGGTGAATTTGAGGGTACTATTATTCCTTGGGTTAGTAATGCACTGATTGTTTCTTTTATCCCTTCCTCTGCTTCTCGGGACATGGGGTACTGTTTTACCCTTGGCAAAATGGCTCCAGGTTTAAGTTTTATTTTCACTGGTGTTACGCCATGCAATAATCCCACATCATGGGGGCCTGTGGTTCACAAATTACTGGGCACTGATTTCATGTCATCATCAAAAAAGGAAGGAGGTGCTCCTACCACTGCCATTAGTTGTACTGGCACTTTTCTTTCTTTCATCATGATATCACAAGGTATGGCTATCTCCATTATTATCTCACTGTCACTTTCTGAGTCTGAGAAAAGATCTTCATCGGATAGATCTCACAATACAATGTCGGCATTGATGCACAGTACCATGCGCCACTCACAACCATGTATGTCCATTGCAGTGACGGCTATTCTTTTGGCTGAAATCTGAACTGCATGCAAATCTAGGGACATCACTGTCCCATGCACAATCTCAGGGCGGGCTATTGGTCGGAAGATGAACTCTGCGGGTACTCACCAATCTAGATTTTTCAATTCTGGTACCACCCATGCCAATGGCGCACTTCTGGTGCTGTTGCTCGTGCATGCACCACCAGCATTACGTGCATGGGATAGATCCCAGGAGTTGAACAAACTATCCCTCTCTCCGTAAAGGAGATAGTCATATTAAGCTTACTGAGGAGGTTCCTTCCCAGTAAGTTAAAAGGGGACTGTTTGTAGTACAGTAGGGGTGCCCTCACTGTCTTACCCCCCACGGTGACATCTAATCTTCTGTGTAAGGAACTTCGACAACAGCCCCAGAGAACCCCTGCATCTCCAATTTACGATTAGATAGCGAAAACTGACCATCACGTAAACATGATTTTTCAGCTCTCGAGACCACCATAAATATGAACTGCTTGTTCCCTATCTGCACCCCTATCAATGGTTCCTCTGCTGCATTGTAGGTCGTAGATAGTACAGGACACGCAAGTGCTCCCTATGGGCTGTCCTATGCTAAGATGTCTCGTATTCCCCCCTTGACTAAAGACATTACCCAATACCACTGCCACTCCACTGTATGGTGCAGGCCCGCCGTTAGCAGTAGGGGCGAAAGGGTTGTTCTGTGTGTATTGCATATGCTCGCGGCTCTGTGGATGTTGTTGTACATTTTGAGGTAGTTCTCTTCGTTACTCTACATATCCTTGCTCCGGTTGCCCTTGTGCCCCTCCCATGGGTAATCCGTATGGGCTTCCCGGGTGTGGGTGTCCATAGGGTTGGTCATCTTGGTACACATTAGTTGGGCGGCTTCTGCATTCTCATGAGAAATGTCCCCACCTACCGCAATTCCAACAGTTCCCGTGTCCCCCTCTAGGACCTTGACCTCCATACCTGCCATTTCCCCCATACCCTTGACCACCCCCTATGCGTCCTCTGTACCCACCTCGTCCTCCGCGGGGGGGCCCACACTTGCCACTGCAGTCCTCCGTACTGCTCCTCTCCGTTCCACTGTGGCTGCCCATTGCCTGCCCAATTTGCTGCCATCCTTCCTGTATCGCTACCAGTCCCTCCTCCCCCTCCCTCTCTTGGGGGAGTGCTGCTACAGCTGCGGCGACCTTCACCAATTTCATTTGTACTAACTCTGCCTCATCTGCCAACCTTTTTTGTGCAATTTCTTTCTCCCTTTCCTTTATTCTTTTGCAATGGTGACCTATTATGCTTTGAATCCCTGGCCATCCTTTTGCTTCAATCCCTGCTATTTTGTCAAGTGCTTTCTGTACTTCTTTTGGGAGCCCTCTCTTTATTATAAAATAAAATAGGGATGTTGACTGGTCCCAGGGAGTACCCGTCTTGGCTCTCCACATCTCCTGCACACAAAAAATGAAATCCATAGCATCCTCCCCATCACTCATTGTGCACTGCATCACTGATTGTAAGTCTGGTGTGTCTGGAAATGTTTCCCTCAGTGCATCCCATACTCGCTCTGTGTTAAAAGATGCTCCATCATGGCGATCACAATCCAATGTTACTCCTGGGAAACCAGCTTTTGCCCACACTCTATCTGCCCGATCACCTACTGCTGACACTAGCAAGCTTTTAACATCACCTACCGCCAATGGCACTCCTGCGATATGTTTCTCGCATGCATATATCCACTTGCTTGCCCCTCCTGATAGCGGGGGTAAGGACTTTAATAAATTAGCTATGTCCATCTGGGCGCATGGTATGTAATTTGGCCTTCCACCTGCCCTATGATCAATGGGAGTTGTAGTTTGCTCTTGGTCATTTTGCCTGTATTCACCTTCACTCCTTTCCTCCGTAACATGGCCATTCTTCCCATTCTATTCCTTAATCTCCACGTCCACTGCTCTTCCATTGTTCTTCCCAGGGGCGTCTTGTCTCCTCTACCTGATCTTCCTCCCGCCACCAACCCTAATCTTCCACTTTCCTGTTCTTCATCCTCGATATCGCACCACAGCTCTTCCATCCCCCCAGTAGCCATACCCTCCTCACCTGTGTTGTCTTCCAATTCCTGTGGCCCCAGTTCTATTACCTGTCCACGCAGTCTGGGGCACTCATATGGTGGCGATGCAGTCGGTCGCGGGGTGGCTGTAGGGACAGCGGTGGGCATGTATTTGGGATTGCTTTACCCTTCGCTAGCACTGGTTTGTTTAGGATGGGGTACAATTGTGTTACCTCTATTGATCCTTCTTTCCCTGCACTCCCTCCTCCGTGTTCTTGTGCTGTTAGGAGAGTGTCAGTAGTGGTGGGCTGATCAGGTGCTGTCTCTTTCCTTTTGAGTGGAGGCATTTCGTCAAATAGCCTCCACAAATCTAATATCTATCTTCTATTATGGAACTGTTTTCCTTTGTATTTTATGAATATACACGTGGCTACCATATCCAAAACACTTTTATCAAATGATCCCCCTTGTGGCCATACCTGGGGTAGTCCCTCTCCTTTTAATTCCGTGACTCACTGGTCAATATACTTGTTTATGTGTTCTGCATAACCAGGCAGATTTTTGCAAATGTGGGCCAGGGGTGTTTCTGCCCCCATACTGTATGTTCGTTGCTCACCTTCCTGTGTTAATTGTAACTCTCACTGTGACTCCTGTACATGTGTCTCTTGTTTGTAACAATTTTTGCTTGTTTTTTTTTTTTGTTAACTTGTTCACAAAGTTACTATCCTAGAAGCTCACTGGGTCACAATGACTATATCACCGAACCTATTAATATTTCTAATTTAACATCACTTCTTGTGCAATACAATTCTTTAAAACATTATGCGCTTAACATGTGCAACATGGAACCAACATTTAACATACTTTTAACATACAACACATAACAATTACCCCCCTCCCCTTTTTCTTGCCGTGCACTTATCTTCCCACCAAGGCCTCCTAACCCTTACCCACTACTTGTCCCTTCACCCTTATGATTTATGACACCTTCTCTATTGAGGTACCCAAAATGAAAAATAAAAGAAAAGCAGTTTCTAATGTATACACCGTGTCTCCCTATTTTCAGACACTTTTATTTTATTCTTCACTGTTCAACTTTTCCCAGCACTAGTCGAGATAACACTCTCCGGCGCCGCCTTCTATGCCCTTACAGAGCTAGGTTCCCGTCTTTATCTTCCCTTATTTCACCTTATTGTCCTAATGGCCATATGCAGAGAAAGAAAATAGCATTAATAGATGAAAGTACCCGTTAACTGACCTCGTACAATCTGACTTCCTCCCCTCCACCTTTTATAATCACTTGCACTTAATACTCACATGCCCGTCTTGATTCGAGATTCTCTGGACTGAGTCCATCCAGGCGGCGCAGCCTCACACTCAATGGCTGCCCCCGGCTCTGGCGAGCGGTACTAAAGGGTTTTTTTGGAGCGGGACCCGTACACTTTGGCCTACTGCGTGCGCACGTCTAAGCGTACCAGTTGCCATAGGCGGGCAGCTCTGTTGAGTGGGCGCATCTTGCGTCTCCACTGCTGCCCGGAATTTCTCATGCCAGAGGGGACGATGAAAGAATCAATCACGCCTTCGGGGTCACCACTGAAAGCAAGCGTCCCCAAAAGGCAATACCCTCCATGCAATTAAAGGCAATAAAGGTCACACCCCAGGAGGGCATGAGACCAAGACCAAGTGTGGATGAATGTAAAGGGTTTTTATCTAATCAAAATAGGGCATGCAAAGGACTCTGCAAGCTCTGAGAGCGCTCTGTCTGACAATAGCAAAGACAGTCATATTTATTACACAATCACGTCACAAGTCCTACACGCTATAGGGGGCAAATAGTCTCAGGGATTGGGTGGCGTCGACTATGCTATAGGGGATGCAGTGATGAGCCGCTCCAGCATTGGTGGACATCCGCGTGGTGTCAACGTGGGGTGGATGGGTCAGCTGGGCTCGTCGGGGTGTGTTTCTGCTAGGCCAGGCGTGGTTAGTGTCGTTGATTGATGGCTGCACTAACATCTTGCCCTTGTGGCCACACACACACAAACACTCATCCTTCAGACAATTCCAGTTGTCCTGTATATCCTACAATATGTTACTCTAAGAAAGAATAGGAGACCGGAAAAACAACATGCAATGCGAAGCTTCACCAATACATCAGTGCACTGTTACTTTTGACCTGTTGAACGGGTGTCATAAACCTGGGTGTCTGGTCTGATGGCACAAGGTGAGCTGCCTTGTCGTTCTGTTCTGTTAGATGTGGTAAGGAATTACTTTATGATATGTTAGTACAGGGTTGAATACCTATTTCCAAGGCACATTAACTTGGGGTGAACTGGAGTACTACTGGATCAGCAAGGGTGCACCTCGGGCCCCTTGAGGCAGTGGGGTTTAGGACCAGGTTGTAAATAATTCATTTGGCCGACCATATCGGCCTCAGACATGGGGGAGGTGAATACTTGAAGCAGGTCCAGCAGAGTGAAGGGAGGTGAGTCTCTGCTGCCCGCGCACCAGCAAGCCCTGGCGGGCTTGGTGGGAGGAGGGGAAAATGGCCTTGTGGCTCTGCGCGATTCTCCGTGCCTGGGCTGCACAGTATACCATACGTGGGGATAGTTAATAAAGTTAGTAATATTAGGATGATTATACATTTCTATTGCTTATACATTCATGTACTACTTCATATGCGACTATGAGAGTCTGGCAGTGTCACATATATCACATAACATTAGTTGAATACATTTTGGTGATTACATAAGGCAACAGATGGATATCGCATGAGGTAGCATCAGGTTGGGTTGTGTACTCAGGAGCATAGAAGCAATACGTTCATATTTGATTGTACATTTGCATTCTTGTTCATAACACTTAAACGTGTCCCACTTTATGACATACCAGTACTCTCAGTAATGCTTTTTCCGCCTTCCTTTGTACTCTAGCAGCAATCGTTAGTTAGCACTAGGTGGGCTCTATTAAGCCCTTTCATCGAGTCTTCAAGGCCCATGGTGTCTTACAACGGGATGAGGTCATTCTCGCTTTATCAGTACTATAAGCTTTTATCCCTTTCCCAACACCTGTGGTATAATATACACAACAACTCTGTGACTCGTTAGGCTTTGGTATGCAGTTACCACTTCATTTGGGGGACGTGGGCAGCGGTTCATACTGGAAGGTTATTGACACCATATATTTTAAATATTAGGGGTTAGATGCCAGGTCGAGGTCTGTTCAATTGGAATGATTCCCGTTATTTTCCAGACTTGAACCATGAGTCAGGTCACTTCAGGGATGGTGATGTACTGCGGAAGGTAAATGATACAGTATTTGTTCTGATACTCGTTCGTGTCCGGTTGCTCGTGAGAACAGGCCTTCAGCAGATCTGCCATGCAAACCTAGCTAGGAAACAATGGCGCCTTGTACATGTCTTCGAAATTAATATATGAGGTATATGGGGTTACAATACATAGCATGGATGTCACAACCATAGGTTATGGATGTGGGAAACTAGGTGGAATCTAGGTATTGACTAAAGAGTAATGTCTCAATTCTTTCCGGAACTGCAAGAGTGTTGGTGTGGTCTGGAATGGTACTGGGATGGGGTTCCAGAAGGCAAGTAAGGACCACGAGAAGGCCTCTTTCCTGATTCTCTCTTTGTGTGCGATTTTCATCTTGAGACTTTACAAGCCTAGAAGAGCCTATAAAAGTCCCAAAACTATTGGCTTCCCCAAAACGTGTTTTTTAACATGAATTCAGTGCAAAGAAAAGTTGCAAGGAAACACATTATTCACAAAACAATTTGGCTGAAGGCTCACATGATACGGTCAGATTTATTATATAGGGAGTTGATTTATAGCTGCAATTAAGCTATTAGCTTTCAGAAGACTGCCCAGAAAGCACAGAGCAAGACACAAAGAGATCCCAGGATTTGGGCAAGGAAAGGCAGATCGTGAGTGGGAATGGTGACATGGACTGGCAAAGCCATGTGCAGTCAATTGGTCTGTAAAATACCCTACAAAACCCATAGGATGTGTACCCTCCTTACTTTAATTTTTTCCTTCTGTCTTCACTTCCCCTGCAATAGATCCATATGTTATGCTGTGCTTTCAGCTCCACCAGATAGTCAAAACTAATAATTTCACCTGAAACCAAATTATAAAATGTGTTTGGGTGGAAAAGTTGTATTTGTGCATGCCAACAGAAATTCAGTGGCTGGCAACAAGAAGAAATGTTCTGCATTTCCAATACAAACGAACTTTGTACGTATGCTATCATTGTTCACGTTGGCTGTGCAAAAACATTTGTGAAACACTGGAAAACTCTTTTAAAGTTTTTATTACTCCAATTACAAGTATTCACCCTTTTTATTTATATAATTCCCATTGTAATGGTTTATGGTTAAGGAGATTTTTGATAGGCATGGGTTGGATCTGTAAGTTTTCTAGCAGTTGGGCGATGTTGCATTTGGGTTTAGTGAGATGGGCTTAAGAATGTTGGGTATCTTGCCTGGAACATGGTCTGCCAGAAAACTAAACAATTCGACTGGTGATTGTCGGGACTGCAGTTTGTCGTCTGCAAGTTGCATGTCTAGAACCTGTGTCACAAGTTTTTCTATGACACTCTGCAGAAAAAGTCTGTGGAAAATGACTGTTCAACAGGGGTGTTGCTAGGTCTGGAAGAGATCTGGGGCTAAGCTAATGTCGGGACTGTCGGGACTCAGGGCTAGCCAGCCTTTTGGCTGTAGCTCCTGAGATTCTATCCGGGGCTACAACCAAAGGACCAGGGGCTATAGCCCCCTTAGCCCCCCCTAGCAACGCCTCTGCTGTTCAAGCCACACTCCTATGTTATCAGTGCCCAAGTTGAGGCACAGTCTTCTCTAGAAGGATTTTCCAATTTGTCCCTTTGCAGATGAAATGGCAGACACATGAATATTAGCAAGTGATTGTGATACCAAGGTTGAACGCTGATTTTACATCCCTCTGGGAGAGGCCCCATCCACCCCCTCTATTTTACTACAATCCCACCACCCCTCTAAGAAATGGGCCTCGTTGTGAGTTTGGGCAATAAAGATGGGAGAGGAGGGTGCATATGATGATGCTGCAGGAGACAGAAGAGCAACCACAACAAATTTAGGAGTAGGAAGAGATTGACTCCTCCAGACCTTTCACTGCCTGTGACACAGGGGTGGGGGGGTCAGGTCCAACCATCGCGGGCCAGTTTTCTAGTGGGACAGTAGCTGTCCCAAATCCAAGACAATACCCACCTCATCATTAATATGTAACCACATTAGCATGCTGGAAGTGAAGGTTGTGAAGGGGGACAACGGCACTGTGATGTGCAACTGATGTAATATCCCTGGCAAATCAGGTATAGCAACGAAAAGCCACTCCAGGAACCACAACAATGCACAATCACATAACTCAGACGAATGGTCTGAGTAATTCTATTGTTTGTATTTTACCTTTTAGTGACCCCGCTTCCATATCACCCTCCAGCAGTGGTGAAGGCACTGAGTGAGTGTCTACAGGCTCTTCTAAGGAGGACACATATGACCTGGGAAGACACACAACTGGAAAATGTGTCCATTCCTCCAAACATCTTAGCCTGCTCAAGCATATCTGCCCTCTGTGCATACTTCACTACTGGCATTCACTAGTAAGTTCCTTGTGACATCACTAGAGCCCCAACAATAGCTTTTTATCGGTGGTGGTAGCCCAGAGGGTGTGGTACTATTTGTGCAGCCATAGGAGGACTGATAAATATATGATGCTAGCACATACTGTCAGTATTAGAGATAATTGTCGGTCTGCTGAAACTCAACGCAAGGGCAGTAAGAGATGCTGCCGAGAGGACAATAATGAAAAAAACATCTTTAATTCTTTTAGGTGACAGAATGGGCATTGTGTAGAAGCATAGGATGGCCCAGGGACCTGGCAGGCGAACTCGGCCCCGTTCCAAGTACCCACATCAAGGACATTGAGTCCTGTCTGGCCAACCACACCTGCAACAGCACCTTGTCAGTGCCCATCCAGCGTCCTGGAGTCTCCTGATGCTGGGGATCTCTGCAATCTAGGAGCATCAGCTCTGTGAAAAGATGGCCTCCGCTATAGCAAAGCTCGTAGAAAGGCCTTGCTGGCCTAATGTCCCGCCTCACAATGCCACTGATTGGCCCTGTCAGGCTTCGAATAAGAATGGCCCAGGCAGCCGGCAGGCGAAGCCGGCCCCCCTCCAAGGACCCACATCAAGGACATTGAGTCCTGTCTGACCCTGTCCGGCCTTGGATGGCCTTGCCGACACAACAGAAACAAGGTATGTCTCAATGAGCTGGCATATTGTGCCATCTGTCATTTATGGCCCAGGCCCTGTCACTGATTGCCTTAAGAATAAAAGAACTCTAGAAGATTGTTGCAGGGTTTTTATTTAACATAATTAAAATCAAACCAAAATGTTTTGTTTTGCAAGGGCAATAGGTGACTCTAATGGCCATTCCTCTCTCAGCTCCTGTGGGTTTCCCTACTCCATTTCCCAGATGCTTCAAACCCCTTCATTGGCAACCAGACATTTTCAACCCCTATGAAAGATTGCCATCTGTCAAGGGTATGGAAGCCCTGGATTTTTATATTTTATATTTATATAGCTGTAGCTCCTGCTCGCCCGATGCAGAGAGCAAGTTCAGAGGTCACAGGTCCCCTGTTTGAGAACTTCTGTGACAGCAAAACCGCTGCAGTGCAGAGGCTGCATTTCAATGTGAACCTCTATTTAAGCAATAGAACCCGAGCGTCGGGGGCATTACCGACTCAGGTATTGCCCCGGGGTCCTTACCGAAGGCCCCGGGGCATTACCAGAGTCGGTAATGCCCCCAACGCGATTGTTCTATTGCTATTAGTACCGCGGCCTGCAAAAATTGTGTGACCGGGGCACTAAAAGCTTTTTTTTTGGTCCCGAAATGCTGCAGCGTTTCGGGCGCTGCAGCGTTTCGGGAGAAAAAAAAAAGAAAGAAAATGGCCGCCACCATGGAAAGGGAAAACAGAGTCCATTTTCCATTTCCATGGCGGCCATCGGGAGCGGACGCGCTGGAAACACAAGTGTTCCCATCGTGTCCGCTCCTGAAAAAGGATCATAAAGAAGCTAAGTAGGGTTGGAAAGGCGGGAGTGGGACGGGGGAAGAGGAAAAAAAAAGAAAAAAAAACGTACCTGCGTCCCCGGCTGGGGACGAGGGAAGCCCCCAGCCGTGTGGAGGCACAGAGCGGGGATGGCCCCGCTCCGAGTCTCCACACAGCTGGAGGCTTCCCTCGTCCCCCGCCGGGGATGCAGGACCAAGAAGGTAAGTTGGGGCGGCGGGTGGGAGGGAGGCAAGGGAATTTAAAAAAAAAAAAAAAAACTTACCCGAGTCCCCGGTGGGGGGCGAAGGCAGCCTCTCAGCTGCAGGGAGGCTCGGTGCTCGGATGGCCCCGCTTCGAGCCTCCTCTTTGGCTGAGGGGTTGCCATGCCCCCCGCCGGGGACACAGGCCGTGGAATCCCGACAGAGGGATTCCCGGCCGGGTAGGGACCTGGCGAGAGCCAATCAGAATGCTTGTTGCATTCAGATTGTCTCTCGCCGGGTTACTAATCCAAAATCCATTATTATAATAAACTATCAGTTTGGTTGCAGTATCTTCTAGACATGTAAGCTTCACTTGGGTCCTTACCTATGGGCCCCGGGGCATTACCAGAGTCGGTAATGCCCCCGACGCGAGGGTTCTATTGCTATTAGTAGCCCGGCCTGCAAAAATTGCGTGACCGGGGCACTAAAAGCTTTTTTTTTTGGTCCCAAAATGCTGAGGCGTTTCGGGCGCTGCTGCGTTTCGGGAGAAAAAAAAAAGAAAATGGCCACCGCCATGGAAAGGGAAAACAGAGTCCGTTTTCCCTTTCCATGGTGGCCATCAGGAGCGGACGCGCTGGGAACACAAGTGTTCCCAGCGCGTCCGCTCCTGAAAAAGGATCACAAAGAAGGTAAGTGGGGTTGGGAGGCCGGTAGTGGGACGGGGGGAAGAGGAAAAAAAAAAAAACGTACCTGCGTCACCGGCGGGGGCCGAGGGAAGCCCCCAGCCATGTGGAGGTGCAGAGCGGGGATGGCCCTGCTCCGAGTCTCCACACAGCTGGAGGCTTCCCTCGTCCCCCGCCGGGGACGCAGGACAAAGAAGGAAAGTTGGGCGGGGCGAGTGGGAGGGAGGGAAGGGAATTTAAAAAAAAAAAAAACTTACCCGAGTCCCCGCCAGGGGGCAAAGGCAGCCTCTCAGCCGCGGGGAGGCTCGGAGAGGGGATGGCCCCTCTTCGAGCCTCTTCTTTGGCTGAGTGGTTGCCACGCACCTCCCCGGGGACAAAGGCCATGGAATCCAAGTGGAGGGTTTCCCGGCCGGGTAGGGACCTGGCAAGAGCCAATCAGAATGCTTGGTGCATTCAGATTGTCTCTCGCCGGGTTACTAATCCAAATTCCATTACTATAATAAATTATCAGTTTGGTTACAGTATCATCTAGACATGTAAGCCTTACCTAGGTTTTGGTATGGTGGCTGATGGTTCACACAATTATTGAAAGCCACATCTGATTTGTAGCATTGTGTCAACCCTCTGAGGTCAGACTAGCTATGTGAGGCAATGTGGATTTAAAGAAGCTATCTGTCTGTTTTCCAGTAAATGGAACAAAGGATAGCATGCCTGCTTCTGTTTACACTCTGGGAGGTTGGCTAATTCCTCCCTGCCAGGCCATGTGACTGACAACAGGAGATCACCTGGAAGCCTGGTTTAAAACAGGCAATTCCATAAGAAAGGCCTAGCCCACAATAGGCTTGCTTTTACCCAATGCCATGTTGTTTGCTGGCTTTATAAAGAAGGGGTCTCTTGCTCTTTAATTGATTCCCTTTCGTATTCATTCCTGGACTTCAAGAAGAATTCACTTGGATCTCTTTTGGGAGAACAGACCTTTCCAAAGTGAGGTGGAGAAAATGTGTTCACTGGAAGAGGCAAGCTCTGTGCCCAACCCATTAGTAGGGCACATTTGTGATGTACTGCTGCTGGAGCAAGAACCACATCTCTGCCAGCTATAATGCTTCCCATTACCTTACTGGAGGGGAAAAACTCCTTCAGGTGTTAGCCAGCCTCCCCCGGGTTGGGAGAATGAAAGCAGAGACTCATTTTGTCCTTGAGCCCCTGGATTGGGACTCATAGCAACTGCAGAAGCAAAGCAACTGGATTCCTGCATTCTACCACATCAAACAGCCAGAAACCATTGCGCTTTACTTGCTCTGTCTTAAACAGGAAGTGTGCCGTGAAAGACTATGAACTGCCACTTCTCAAACCGCACCTCAAACTACCAGCATGCTCGTCATCGACCTGAAGCTCGAACATTGACCAGTCCAGTTGGCCTCCTCGACCCGCATTATTTGAAAAATGCATGGAATCGCAGTGAGTTTGATCTTGAATCCAACACAATGCCTGCTCCTCGACTGGATCACCTCAAACCACCACTTTTGAAACAGGATCAAATCCCTCACACATTGTTATGAAACCTAGTTTGATGTTTTAGAACTGCACAGAACAGATTAAGAATTTTTGAAGGGCCCCGGTGTCCCCTAGTCTATTTTATGGGGCCTTGGTGTCTGGAGACACCACCTTTTGCAACTTCATTCCCAAATACATATCCTTTTTGTCAACTTTATTCTGCATTTCTCTGTCTCCACTTACTGGGTGGGTATTTGTTAGTGTTTTCTAGTACAGGTTTTTTGTTGAATGCTGGTGGTTTTAATGAAAGCATGTATATTTTCATAGAACCTTGATCGGTCTTTCCTTTATTTTGGACTCATGATTTTGTTCTGTTTCGTTTGCTACTGTCTCACATTCACACCCATCTTGAAAGTATAGCCTGCCTTTGGCCCATTTTACCACAAAAGATGAAGTAGATATATCTCTTAACTGTCCCTCCTTTACCTTCATGATTTGGATCAATGTCATTTCATTGATGTGTGAGAGCTTGTGCTCCTGTGGGGCACCCTCACTTGAATACTAACTGCATTGTTGGCCTATCCTCATCTCTTAATTCTTGTCGTAGCCCCCTTTCTCTCTCTGTCTCTCTATCTCTCTCTCTCTTTCTCTCTCTCTCTCTCTCTCTCTCTCTCTTTCCCTGTTTCTCTCTCTTCCTCTGGTGTTATTTTAGGCAGGACATATCCTAATCTCCCACACAATGTATGGGACTCATAATGGAATGTATGACTTCCTCAACGGCTCTGATATGCATTGTCTCACTCTTTCAAACCCTTGTGTTCCTATCCCTGATGTTCTCTCCTTCTCTTTGCATCCTTCCCTTACGTCACTGCCTCCTCCTCCTCCCACTCTCTACTTGTTATCCCATTCTTTGACTCATTCTCTCCCTCTGATGTTAACATGACTCCCTCACTCTCTAAGTTTCCCTTGTTCTCTCTCTCTCCCTCCGTTAATCTCTCGCTACTACTCCCCACTCTCCAATACTCTCGAACACGTTCTATTTTCCACTCTAAACTCTGCTCTCCTTTACTCTCCCCAACTCACCACTCTCTCCTCTTCTCTGTACTACTCTGTACTCTCCTCCACTCTCCACTCTACATATCCTCCCTCCTATCATCTCCACTAGTCTATTCTCCACTACCCTTCACTCTACCCTCCACTACACTCTACTCTCCTCCCCTCTCACCTCTGCTATCCACTACACTCTTCTCCTCCCCACTCTACTCTCTACCCTACTCTATTCACACTTGCAGTTAGCCCTGTTTTATTATCTCATCTACACGTATCACCCTCACTCCCTTATTTACCTACTCCTTCACTAACCTTCATTTCCCCTCTTTCTCACATTATACACGCTCTCACACACAAGTACAACTTTCTTACATAAACCAATACCTCACCTTTGAAATGCTCTAGCACCATATCATCCGCGCGCCGATTCACCAGCCATCCTCTTCCTGGTTTATTTATCTGACTCTTTTCTCCTTGAGCTTACTCGAGAAACCTACACTTTTCTGCTTAATCAATCATTTTCATAATGTCTCTTTAGTAGTTTTCCCTCCTCACCCCCTTTCCATTGACTATCCTGCTCATCCGGTTCCTCAGGCCAATCTCTACCTGGCTTTCCCCAGCCAGTGGCATCCCAATATCCCGATATGAGGTTGCAAAATGCCCATCAAGCCTCTCCCCTATCTAATCGTGGGTCCATCAGTGTTCAATGAAGTCTGCCTGGCATAATGATTGTGGATTTCAGAGTTTATTTCTTGTGGCATTGAAGCATCCTTTCTGTCAATAAGTAGCACATCATTTTTCTGCCAGCTCATTGCTGCTTGTTGCATCTTTCTCTCACAGATCGGCTGTTTCTGCCTTTATTGCAAGGATTTCTGGTCTACGTAGTTCTAAAAAGGAAATCAGAGAACACTGGCCAGCATGGTGTAAGGCAGACATTGAATGATTAATAGTGAAACTCCCCAACTGTATCCACGCACATAAAGAGGGGCAGAAACGGGGGTCTTCTCAACTCCCTCGCCCCACCTCTTGGCAGGACTGACTCTGCAAAATACCTGTTTGGCCCCCTGCCACAGATTGAGAAGGGGCCCGATCCCACATTGACAGTGGCAGGTCCCTGATGCTGGCTGAGTCCCTTACTGTGTTTCAAGCAACACTTTAGACCTTTGCAAGTTTCGGAAACCACGAGAATGTTGCTAAAGCTTTAGAACATTGAAATGCACCAAAGCAAATTATTGCAGCTAAACCTCATTAGACTATACAATTAGGTAAGATTTCCTGGGTATACATGACTGATTAGTGTTGTACAAATAAGTTTGAAAGATAGTCCCGCTAAAAACCATAACATTCAGTGTTGAGCAAATTCTGGTGGCTGCAAGAACATTTGTGTTTTCAGCTCTCTTCTAGCGGGAACAGAAGTCATGTTCTTGTTTGTTGCTCTTGTTTCACAGGGAGAACTGAACAAATTGTCAAGTTGGAAAGTGGTTCTTAGTGCATTGTTCTCAATGCAAAATAGTAGGAAAGACCACGACAAAAATGTGAATGGAATATCAGGTGATAGTAAAAGCTTTGTTTTCTTTCCCTCAAATAACCAGGGCATTGTGTTATTCGTCCTCCCCATTATTCGGACTGGCCATGAGGAAGGCTGGAAAATTAAAAAATCTAGATAATGTATGCCAGAGAGCTGAATAGCATAACTGGAAGTCATAAAAAGACCACACGCATAGCTTTCTGTCTTAGTATGGTAACTAACTTGGATAAATGACATTCAGTAATCTGCCATGTTTGTTTATCCAGCATCTGTGACCCTGACAAAAAATGTATTGTAGTCGAGTAAATCACTATGGCAATGAGGAAGTCACTAGAGCTAAGGCACACGTTTTCCGGCCTTCGTTTTCAGACAGGGGTGACATGGTGACGGCATACTGGATTGAGGACTGCAGTAGAGGTTGTCTAGGTTCATCCGAGTCCAGTGAATGGTGTTGCCTCATATAGCTCTCTAAAAAGGAGGTAACCAACATGGTCCCATTTGTAGCATGTTTTCTTATATATAGTGCAATTTTAAAGATGCTGTTGTGCATTGTCCTTTATGAAGAACTTTCAAACTTTGGATTGTCTTACTTTTGCAAGAATACTTGTCGCACTATGATCTTCTGACCTCAAAGTTGTGTTAGAGTTGTTGTGGCTGCTATATACTGACATTGTGTACTTTAAGAGCTTCCAAGATGCCGTTGAACGTCCCTATACAAAGGTGTCAGATTAGCTTTGGCTTTCCCTTCTGTTTCTTAAACTATGGCCTTATGTTTCACCTTGTCCTCCTCATGTCACTGGTTTAAGATGTCATGAGATGCCGACTGGGTTCAGATGGGTCACCTATATCTTGCTGATAATCACCATCAGCATTTCCCCTAGACTAGTCATGGAAGTGGGCGATGGTGGTGATGGTGCACGTGGCAAGGCATTCCAATATCCTGAAACGATTCACTATCTGATTTTCTCCGTATATATACATTGATAAAACCTGTAATTCTCCCTCTTCCTCCTCAGAGATAGTAGGTGAATCCCCTCCTCTTCCCCAGTTGCCATAGTCTAGGATGTTGTACTGTATGGTTTACACCAGATTGGTTAGTGGCCAAATGTGCTCAGCTGAATGTGAAATAAATGCATTAAATTCAGCATGCATACTCTTGGTAACCCCGAAGCCCACGGCAAGTGCTGTGGTCAATGTGAAATGTCCTCCAGTCACATCACTTCCTCTCTTCTGGCATGCTTAGGTACTCCAGACATGTTACTACTCAAAACAGTAATTTCTCTGCATCCGTAGTCCATGAACATAATCACCCCCTGATAACAGAGAATGCTAAGATTTGTCCATGAAACTGATGGGACTCCATTTGTATCCACTATTTTCTCTCTTCAAAAAACAGTGGCACAAGGGATAATAGACACTGACAGCCTGATTCATGGAATTATTTGCGAAGATTTGCGCGCCTTTCTGCCTGAAAATCCCCAAACCTCAAACAGGGATTTTCGGGCAGAAAGGCGCCCAAATTTGCGTTTTCGCCGCAAATAATTCCATGAATCAGGCTGTAAATATAATCTCCTTCTGCCTCCAAAGAATAGGAAGACTTCTTCTGCACAGCTAGTATTTTCTCTCAAATATCTCAAAACTGTGGCACACTTAGTTACAGCCATAGAATACAATCTCGGTCTTCTCCCAAATAATTCTTAGACTTTTTCTCTGCAAGTGTTATTTTCTCTTGCCACAGAATAATAGCAAACTCTGAGACATTATATGCACGATCTTGCCTTCAAACATTTTGCAGTTGTTTTAATTGCCAGAAACGTCTTTTTTGTTTTTTTTCTGTTTAATACATTTTTATTAAAGTATTAATATATAAACTTATACATAAGTGAAACAACAGTCGTTCCTGAAAAGATAATGAATCCAGTGCAAACATTTGGAGCTAGCCCGGTGAAGAAAATAATGTAAAAATATAATTGGTGAGTAGTGAAATAATCAGAGGTATAGCATTTGATTTCAGCAGTAACTAAGAACTACAGCTGGTAAGGAAACCTAAAAAGGACAAACAGGGAAGACAAAAGACATAAGACTAACACGATCAAATAAAGGAAAAGAAACAGGGAAGGGGAGCTAATAGGTTTATGCTATATCCTTGAAAGATTGGTGCAGAAACCGCTGGATATTACAGAAAGTGCTTGAAAGTAATTGAGATACTAAACAAGAAAAGGCTGATTCATGAACCATCACTAGCCATATTGTAAAATGTCAGATAATTGTTGACATATGCCCATTTGGCATCAAATTTAGATGTTCTATTGAGGCGCACAGCCATACATCGCTCAGGTTTTTGCATCTGACATACATTGTTCCAGCAACCTGCAGCAGAAAGTTTCTGAAATTGTTTCCAGTTAAATGTAATAAGTGTAATAGCTATGGCAATGCAATGCATAAGTCATACAATGTACATGTATCGTCATCCAATTGCATGCATAGAGCAATGCTACCTAACAGAATGTTGGCAAAAGATAAAGCTGGGTTGACTTTGAAAAGTTTCGAGGATGGACCAAATATCATGCCACTATTGTTGTGAGTAATATGTTTATTATGCCATAAGTACGGTGAGAAACTTTGGGAGGGGGAAACTACGGCCGGATATAAAAATAAACATAGTGCATACCTGGTGGCTTTAATGGTATTGACCAATTTAGACAACAGAGGGCCAAAAATATATATGAAATAACACAACCTTAGAGGGGAGAAAAGTTGTTTTTCTAAAGAATAGCAAGAAGGGAAATTGCAATCCTCAGATGTAGCATACCATATACGACATTGTTTAAGAAGAAAACCATTGTGATATCACCTACAATTAGGGAAACGAACACCACAGCATTCATATGAGGCTTTAAGTTTGTCATTTGTGATTCTTTTATTTTACCTTTACCCAAGAGAAGATAAATTAGGATACAATCCACAGATGTAAAAAACGTGATAAGTAGGCGAATCAGCAGTAATTGCAAGTAATACAAAAAAATAGGACAAAGCATAATTTTAATGGTTTCTATTTGCCCCCACAAGATAGATATAGAGGGGTCCAAACAGAGGATAGCTCAGAAGGTCTGTCAATTAGGGTGTTTATATTAAAGAGGTGAAGTCAAGGCCCAAATATTTAAAAGAACTAAGACACCTTTAAAACCAAATGCCTCGATATCATATTTAAAGCAAAAAGAGCAAAGAGATAAAATCTCTGATTTGTCCTTATTTTATTAAGTGTGTACCCTGACACCAAAGAGGAGGAGACGATAGATTAGGTATTGGGATTTTCAAGATAAATAAGTATATCGTCTGCATATGTAGCAATTTTAGTTTCATGTTCGCCACATCGGATATCCGGAATAAGTGTATTTTTCAAATAGATTCTAACAAAGTTTAAGGGACAATATGTATACAACAGGGGATAGAGGACACCCCTGTCTAATCCATCTTTTAATAGAATAAAAATCAGTGGATTGACCATTTATGAACATTTATGATTTGGGATCAGTATAAAGGAGTTTGACTATGGAGTTAAAACCCTCACTACATCCATGCCAACGTAGGGCATAAGAAAGATAGTCCCAATTAACACAGTCAAAAGCTTTTTTCGCAATCTATGGCCAAAGCAGCATAACCATTTGTATCCTTTTTATCTTTAGAAATTCAATGTAGGACATCAAATAAAAGTGTTGTGTTTGAAGAGATATGTTGCCCTTTAACATATCCTACTTGATCAGGTTTAATATGTTTGGGTAGGTATGATTCAATTCTATTAGTTAATACCATGGCAAAGATTTCGCACTCCACAGTAATGGCAGAGGCTTACGAAAAATAATTAATAGGGCATTAGCACAAGTACCAGATGGGGACCCTTTACTTAAAACGTAGACAAAAAGTACCTTGATTTTGGGGAAGAGTAAGTTGGAGAAGTGACAAAAGAATTCCATGGATAGACCACCAGGTCCAGGGCCTATTCCTTCACTTAGATCTTTAATAGCGAGGTTGATTTCATCAATTGTAATATTTTCATCTAAGCTACTAAGGTCTACTGTGGGGTAAGAGTCTCTACTAATATTATTAAATAATGAGTTAAGGTTGTGTACAGACAGAGGGCCTCATTACGACCCAGGCGCTAAGTGTTTAACGCCGCCGTAAAAGGCTGCGGCACCGTTAAACACTTAGCGCCTAATTACGAGGTCCCTTTGTGGGACCCAACCTTAACGGCTGGTTTTTCCAGCCGTAAAGTAGTGACCCGCAAAGGGACTTTGGTGCTAATAACGGTACCGCAATTTGCGGTACCGTTATTAGCGCCTTCCCCATTCCCATTGAGCCCTATGGGGCAAAAATGGGAATGGGGAAGGGCCATGGCGGCATGGGGAATTACCGCCCCACCAACCTCGCAATGGGGTGGTAATTCCACATTCCACCATGGCGGACACCGGCATGGACCATGGTGCTATTAGCACCATGGTCCTCCGCCTGGGCCGTAATGAGGCCCAGAGTATTTTCAGTAGTGCAAAGATTGGAATAGAATGTTTTAAACACATTCAATATTTGAGAAGTGCTAGTTACAGTGGTGCCAGAGTCATTTTTGATGTGGGAAATGAAGATGTTCTTCTTTTTAGCCTTACTATAACATACAAAGGCCTTATCTGCTTTATTAGAGGCTTGGTAGATTTCAGATTTGTAGTTCAGAATGGTAACAGATGCTAGCTCAGTAAGCTTTTTGTCAATTTGAAAGCAAATAGCAATAACATTGTGGTGTCATAATTCAGAGGGGCCTTGATAATAAGGCTTTTCATCTTCGGTGAGCTGGAGAAAAAAAGCCACCAACTCCTTTAAATACTCCTTATGCTTACTCATATATGCAATGACATGTCCTCTCAGAGCAACCTTAAATGCATCCCAGTTATTAACTGTGAAGGTGTCACATTTGAGATTCTATGTCAAGACAGGATGCAATCATTATGCTTTACTATCCTTATTGCTTCAACATCAGCACTTTAAAACTTTTGAACATTAAACTGAGCATTTATGGTTTTTACTCCAGTATTCTGAGGAAAAATAAAATCAAAATTAAAATTTCAAGCATTTTCCTGTAGACACTATGAGCCCCATGATCCTCTGGGCTCTAGTAGTCCTGGGCTCCTCCTATCCACCTATCAGGAGCCTGCATGAGGTATAAGAGTCCATGCCTCTAGGTCCCTTCCTCTTTCTTTTTGCTGCTTCAAGATAAGTAACAGTTTAATTATGGCCTATTGATTATGCTCTAACATAGTGCTTACAGTCTTCAAGTTATATTACCTAAAGGGGTTAAAACAAGCTGTTTGTATGGTAGAAAATGTATTGTGCTGAAATTAGGTACGCATAGCCATGACTAGGGATTTCGCTACGGGCGTTTGAACAGTTAACTTCCCATGAGGGAGTTTTGCTCAGACGAGTGTGCACAGGCGAATATCTTATTTCCTTTCATTCCTTCATTCCTTCGATTGTTGGCAGTAGTTATAAAGGAGTCAAGGCTGGAACCACAAGAGAACGTGCTCGTGTTAGGCAACTGGCCCCGCTCCTCACATTTCAGCATACCGCACTGCCAGAAGCGGCGCACACTGGGACCCGGGGGAGCAGGAGGCTTCTAGGCTTCCTGTCATCCCCAAGGCCTCTCTGAAAGCACACACACTCGCGAATCCCACAGAGTAGTGTGTAGCATGGAAGAGGCTGACAAGATAATTTATAAAGTAAAAAAAAAAAACACACATATATCTACCGCAAGCTGCACGGAAGGCACAGAGTAAAGCCAGCAAGAAATTACTTGATTCAGAACAATATCTCCAGCTGACAGTACGGCAGTTGGCCTTGCCAACCACTGATATCAATGGCTCAATATAATCCTCACAGGGAGTCCCAATCCACAACCCCTGAATGGGGTGATGAAGAATGAGAAGAAGAGCCCATGCAACAAGAGACTGAGTTATCCCTCAGTTTTAGGAAAGTGTTGGAAGACTCCTGCTCCCACGTTGTCTCTCAGGGAGTGCAACCCATAACCACAATACTAGACATGCTGGAAGCATTGATGGCAGAGCAGAGAGAGCAACTAGCCTCCAGAAAAAGATGGGCCCTCAGCCCTGGAGAAGGTATGTCGCTGGACACCCCCAAAGAGGGGTTGAACAGAAGGGGTGTAAAGCTCGGAAGAGAAAAGACTCTTTGACCCCCCCCCCGAGCAAGGAAGAGAGTGTTAAAACTGACCCCCAAGGGGATGTCGACCCTGTCGCTAGACTCAAAAAAGTCTTCCTAGCAAACACAGCAGAATGCCAGAACAGACTCCCTACCCAAGAGGTGAATAATGCAGGGGACTTGGATGAGGGCTATTCGCCCGATGACGAAGGAGGGGAGGAAGAAGACACCCTCAAAGAGCAAGCCATGGTGTATACCGTCCTGAAGAGGAGGACAATACAGGGGACATGTTCGACCCTGATGCTATTAGACACCCCAAATCTTCGGAATCGGTGCCTTCTCCTAGGGCCGTGCTATATATGGCGCAAAACAACAGAAAGTCCCTGGACAGGGATGTGTGATCCCGCATGAGATCAGAGTGCCCACAGCCAGAGTTACCGCGCAAATTGGCAGAGACCCTGTACCTAGATCCTAATATGGTAACTTTCCTTACCGAGGTGGCAAGGGACATCAGAAAGTGCTTAGACCTAGCCTGGAGGGGATGCCAGGACAAGGTCCTGGACCTGGCTGGCCCCTTGGCAAAAATAATGAACTTGGCAGAAAAGGCAAAGGAAACGGGAACACCAGTGGATACTCAGTCACTGGTTAATTAGGCACAGCACACAGTGTGTCTCCATAGGCAATGCCAACTGTGCCCTATTCTCTGAGAGGAGGAGAGGCGTGCTGCTGAAGATAGATGGGAAACTCAGCGACCTGGCCTCTTACAAAGCAGGAGAAGGTGCCTAAGAGCTCCTATTTGGAGAAGCCTTTGCAAAGGAAATGTCACAGTTTGTCAGGACTTACTCGGAATTGGAAAAGGCACAACGCTCCATCAGAAAAATATTTCCAGGGTGAGTTTTTGCCGGGACTGGGCAACACTGGGGTCGGTTCTCTGGTCACTACAACTTCCAGCGCAGACCCAAAATGGCCACGAGCCCAATACTGGAAAGGAAGGCAGCAGGATACCTTCTTCCCGGCCAGAGCAAGATACCCAAGAGGTCGTAGAGGGAGAGGTTCCTACTAGCAACCGAGTGCCTCTGGCGGTGAGAACAGCATGCGAGCAAGTAGGAGGGAGAAACCTCTATTTTTTGAGCGAATGGTGAGATTTATCCAGCAATGCTTGGCTACAACAGGCGGTAGCGGGACTCCACTTACAGTTTGTAGGAAACCCCATACAGAGGATAGAACCTCACCCTATACATATGCCGCTAGTAGAAGAAAATCTATTGCAGAGGGAACTGCTAAAACTGGTAGACAAGAATGTGGTAGAGCGTGATACTCAAGGGGTGTGGGATTCCTTGTCAATATGTTCCTGGTACAGAGAGGGGATAGAATAAAGCCCATCATAAATCTGAAGAGCCTAAATGAATGGCTCGTATACAATCACTTAAAGATGCAGGGCATTCACCTCCCCTGAGACATCCTACGTTTAGGAGATTGTTTAGCGCGACTAGATCTCAAAGACACATATCTCACGATACTGATAGTGACAGCCTATCTCATATACCTTCGCTTACAGTGTAACGGAGAGATATGGCATTTCACATGTCTCCCATTTTGCCTAGCATCCATGCCCTGGGCATTTACCAAGCTAATGAGGCCCGTAGCAGTGGCCATAAGAGAGAGAGGGATACGGATTATCATTTATTTAGATGACATTCTCATCTTAGGCACAGACAAGGAAACGCTCCTCAAGAATTTACTTTGGGTCTTCAACCGATTATCTTCGCTGGGATTTCTAGTCAACCTAGAAAAATCCCAACATCAACCAGTTCAGAGGAATGAGTTCATGGGGTTCACAAAAGCGACCCTCAAGCTACCAAGACACAAGGTGAGAGTGATCAAGAAAGAACTCAGAGTAGTAATAGCAAAGAAGATTATTTCGCTTCGGAAGCTGACCAAGATAGTGGGACTGCTTGCAGCCTCAATTCAGGCAATTGTTCCCGGTCCACTTCCATACCGAGAGCTCCAGAGACTCAAGATCAGACACTTACAGGGTGGTGTTGTTTACCATCAGTTGGTTGGAGACCTTAGACCACGAAGCACTCCAAGAGCTATATTGTTGGCTGCAGAACATGGAGGCCTGGAACAGCCTGGCGATTTTCAGAGATGTTCCAGACTTAGTAATAGAGTCAGACGCGAGCAGATCAGGCTGGGGAGCCACTGTGACCAAGCAGAGACAGGAGGAAAATGGTCAGAAGACGAATTGAAATTACACATAAAATATCTTGAACTCCTAGCAGGTTCATTCGCAGTGCGCGCTTTCACCAAAGACAGAGTCAGATGTTATGTCCTGCTGATGATGGACAACATATCAGCCGTACTCTACATAAACAAGCTAGGAGCGACCAAATCCAGAATGCTAGCAGAGCTGGCAAAGGATTTCTGGCACTATTGCCTCCAACACCAGATTGAAGTAGCAGCAGAGTACCTTCCAGGGACACAGAACAGTGTAGCAGACTGGAATTCACGGTATCTTGTAGACTCCAGTGATTGGAAGCTACACCCCCACATATTCTGGTGGTGACAAGAAATATGGGATCCCCTAGACATCGATCTGTTTGCATCCAGACTGAATGCGCAGACATGAAAGTACTTCAGCTGGAAGATAGACGCGGGAGCAGCGGGTACAGATGCCTTTCTACACCCGTGGAACGGGGCAGTACATTATGCCTTCCCGCCGGTCATCCTGCTCAAAAGAGCCCTGGCAAAAGAGTGGAGATTGTGATGGGACTGCCAGTAGCGATGGAACTTTCTTCTGATTTTCTGAGCATAGTTCTGCATCAGATGGACCTTCTGCTCGGGCCGACCGGCCAGCCTCACCCGCTAATGGTAGTGGGCTCCCTACACTTAATTGCCTGCAGGGTTTCCAGAAGCAATGGGAATTGACAGGCATTTTGTGACTTGCTGCAGACTGTACCAGAGACTTCTGGGCGCCTTCCACCATTAGGAGCTATGGCTCTGCGTGGGACCGTTGGACCCAGTGGTGTACAGAGCATGGTCTGGATCCCGTTTCAGCCTCTGTAGATCATGTTCTCAACTTTTTTGCGACAAGGTTCCAAAATGGCTCAGCCTACAGAACAATAGGAGTCTACAGATCTGCGGTGTCGGCAGGGCACGACAAGGTGGAAGGGAATCCCGTGGGAGAGCACCCAGCAGTGATTCGACTCCTTAAGGGAATAAAGTTGAAGAGACCCCCAGAAAATAAATATGCAGTATTTTGGGACATCAGGGACATTTTTCGCCTGTTCTTCAGATGGCCCGAAAATGATAGCCTTTCTCGTTCACAGCTCTCAGGGAAGCTAGCAATGTTGTTATGTTTAGCGGCCTGCCGAAGGGTGTCAGACGTCAAGGCCTTAGAAATAGATAGGAAAATATTTTATCCGGAAGGCGTGGCTTTTAATATAGCGAGGAGAACTAAAAGCGATTTGAGAATCATTTCCTACCCTTACTACACACTTCACAGGTAATAAGAAAATATGCATAGCACAATGCATTAAAGATTATGAAGAAGCAACAGCTCATTTTAGACAGCAAGGCATAACGCAACTGCTTATAGCGCGTAGAAAGCCCCATCATGCTGTAGCCACAGTGACCATTGCTAGTTGGGTGAGAGAAGTGATGCAATGGGCGGGGATAGACTTGTCCTTGTTTGGCACACATTCTGCTACGGGAGCAATGGCTTCTAGAGCGTTTTCTGCAGGGGTCTAATTACAGGACATAATGAAGTTGGCAGATTGGTCTCCTGAATCGACTTTTAAGGCATTTTATTTCAAACCTTTATCAGACATAACTAATAGAGTGGTGGGAAGCTTTGAACAAGCATGCTTGCCTCCTGTCTTGACATAGAATGAAGATTACCCAGGCTAACAGCGCAGAGAAGTCTTGATTCTATTAAAGACATGGAGGCAAGCATTATATTCCACCCAGAATGGCAAACGTCTACACATAACATGTTGAAATATGCTATCTAAGAACTTTTGGCGCATTCCAACCCTCATGGTTTCTTGTCTATTTATCTCAGGAGATGACAAGAAGGCATCCTAAGAGAGCTTTGAGAACCAAAGGTTGATTTACAGGGGTGCGAGTCATCCCGTTGGACCAAAGGCATCTTACCTCAGGGGATCAGTTGAGAGATCTGTTTGCTGCAAGGATTGGCTTCAAGAAAGAAAGTAAAGCATAATGTTCTTTGTCTTTAATAGAATCAAGACTTCCCTCTTCTGTTTGTCTGGGTAATCTTCATTGTTAGAGAAAAAATGTAGTTTGAAGTAAAAAAAGGATTGAAGAAATACAGCGTCATGATGATATTATTAAATCTTCTGCAAGCCGGATGAGTTAATATATCGTTAAAGTCAAAGACGGTAACAAAAGGGGCATGATCCGAAATAACTATATCAGCAATTGAGGAGTCCACAATGGTGGGTGACAGTGAATTCACTACGAAACTGCAATCCAATTGTGAAAAAGAGTAATGTGGAAAAGGAGTGAAAAGTGAAAAGTGACAAGGTTTGAGGATAGGTAAGCCTCCACACATCCACCAGGCCTACCTCAGAAATACATTGAGTCGAAGCTTTATGAGATTTGAAGTTTTTGAAACATCATTACAGTCCCCAAAAAGAATAAGGTCGGTGAGATTGGATTGTAAAAATATTTAGTTTAACACTAACCCAGAACCCTGGATCAGGTTTGATTGGGCCATAAATATTAACGATAGTAACAATCTGTAGCTTCATCCAAGCCCACCTACCTTCATCATCCGAGGATTGACATAAAATATTGTAATGTAGATTTTTATTAATCAAATTAGCAACCCCATTTTTCTTACCAATAGCAGGACTAGCAATAACCTCACACACCCTGTATGATTTTAGTTTCTTGGATTCAGTCATTGAAAGATGGGCTTCTTGAATGCAAACTATTAATGGGTTAAACCTCTTAAAATAGGATTGATAACCCCCTTGATATACGTTTAAACACCATTATGGAGGTTTAATGAAAATATATGGTAGTGTATAGGTACATTTGCCGTCACAGCAGTTTTCAAAATGCATGGGTAAAACGCAATTGTACCAGACAATAATATTACACAAAAGTGGGATGTACACCTAAGCAAGAAAAGCTTGACACATGAGGGAAGTACACATAAGGAAAGGGAAAGGTGTACATTCTTGACAATAACAAATTGAACTGTATAGGTGAGCAGGAATATTTGTTTTTCTTTATTTGGCTAGATGATAAAATCAACTTTTCAAACATATAATCAAATAAAAACATAACATATAATACATATCAATAATAAATAACAACACCTTATATTTCACAATTCAAAGAAACAAACAGAGTTAATAGAAATACACATTTCTTCAAAAATGAAAAAAGGAAAATACATACAGGAGCCCTAAGATACTAACTACAGAATATTTCCACTTAACAGTGATTGAACCAAATAGAACGATATTTAACCTTCACACTCAGGTAGTACTGCTTCAGGAAAATGTACTATTGGTACTTTTACTCCCAGTCTGGGACTTGAAAAGAGCAATTTCCATATTTCATTAGAATCCAACGGACTAGTCCAAACAAACAGTTTTCTAAAAAACCACTGACGCTTTGATAATACATTTGGACAGTCTACAATGAGATGTTGTAGGATCTCAGTTTGGTGGATATTTAGGCAGTATCAACAAATCAGATTCAAGGCTATTTGCTTTCGCACATACAGTATCTCTCAGGTATGCCAAAGATTGAATCTAAATCTCATGTATTGGCTACGTATATGAGGAGAAGGGCATTTAATCAAATAGTTCCTCATAGATCTAAATTTCTTATGCCCAAAGACAGATATATCACAGTCCTTACATGAAATACAGGATGAATTATTGCAGATCCAGTCATATTGGAAAATGTTGATCTTTGACTGTCGACCAACATCTTCACAGTCACCGAAGCATCTGATAAAGCATTCAGTATAAATTTACACCAACTGACTGGAAAGACATTTTCCGATTTTAAAAGATGGTAAGCTACTATGCCTAGAATATTAGGTGTTTCTAAATTGAACAGACATTTCCTCAATAGTGCAGACTTCTTCCAGAGTACTTGAGAGTACACTGATAGAGAACCCAATTCGAATCGTATCAGTGGTAGCAGTGTGCAAGATGGTAACCTTAGAGTTTGTCTCCAAAACCTTGCTTCTAACAAATCCCAAAACTTCAGCTTCCTTGGAAGTAGGGTTTCTATTCATATAATAAAATTGGGATTACTTTTTGCTGGTAGAATATCATTATATGCTATGCTGAGAATTTACCAAATTTATAAGCAAGTAATTTAACTTGCGATATCAACCCTTGCAATTTGGTCTTTAGTTCTAACTCGTACGTACCCCCTTTGATAGAGTTGGTAAATTACACTTCTAGGTACTTATATTGAGGAACAATTTTTAATTTGTTGTCCTGTAAAGTCCACTTAAAGCTGGAACTTTTGTGGATATTATTATTCTTACACACTACAATCTGTGTTTTGTCCGTGTTTATCACCAGATTTTTGTCTTGTGCATAACGGGTTTTGCATGCTGCATTCCCTTGCAGCACCAAAGACTCAGCCAGGTAGTTATCAAATTGGCATAGAGCACTCTCAGACTGCCTCGTGATCAAATGTGTGATATTGATTTCTTTTAGACACCCATGCCTTTTGTTGAAAGAGTTGCATTGTAACACTATACAATTCCCACTTTGCTGCGGAGGCTGGAACTATTCACCAAAGACTCAACCAGGTAGTTATCAAATTGGCATAGAGCACTCTCAGACCATCAAAGACGATTTAACCCTGGATTTACAATCATATAGCTTTTACAATACACACTTGAAGAATTCGCATTTGCGCAATTGCTAGACCATTTCATTTTAAGCATATTGTGGTCGCTTAAATCAGTATTTATAACACAAAATTCAGGAACCTTCGGCAAAATTATGTCATTCACATATATGTAGTCAATTATTGCTACATTAATCCCTTTACTCCATGTCGGATGTGGAGGAATATCCGAGTGGTACGATCCATTTAACATATACAAACTATATTGATTACAATGGTAAAATCTGCCTTTGTCATGTAATGTGTTAGCCTGCAAGAAAGTCAGTTTAAGATCACCAGCTAATATGATTTGAGTTACCGATCTATCATATGCTATCATATCCAATAATGCATGTATATCATTTATAAAACAATCATCAGACATTCCTTCTGGATTCCAGTATGCATTAATCACTGCACACACAATTGTTTGGAACTTTACCTTGACCAATAGCATATACTTGTTTGGGGCTGCCCAAAATTCAGCTTTCAGACCCCTACCTGTTTATTATGGCAGTCATCAAAACAGAGGAGGGTCTGCCTCAAATACATTTTATATTGCAGGGATGATGAAGACATCGTGATTATCCCAAGATGGGGGTGTAAAGAGCCAAGTCTCCTGGAACAAAACGATGTAAAATTTTCCAATTTGGATTTGGTCACTATTAAGAAAATGATTAAATCCTCTAGTATTTCAGCTCAATAGAGAGATTTCACTGTGCTCGTTCGCCAATACTCGTTAATGTTGAATATTACCACACTTACATTGACAACATTTGGGATCTTGAGGGTTCACCTTTCCTTTCTCTTAGAGAATAATAGATGGTATAGAAGAGCATGTCACTTGTTGAATATTACCACACTTACATTGACAACATTTGGGATCTTGAGGGGTCACCTTTCCTTTCTCTTAGAGAATAATAGATGGTATAGAAGAGTATGTCACTTGTACGCCAGAGTTGGAGTCAAAAATTTGGCTCTTGACTTCATCCATAATCTTACAGCGGCTATTGTTTTATCATTCATGAACTCGACTAGTTTGATGTCAGGGGAGGCTTATATCTTCGAGCTGTGAAAGGTCAGACAATATTGCCATCACCAAACTACAATTAAGCTTAAATTGAGGGTGAGGCAAAGGGCGACAGGCTAGAAGTAATGAATATGGAGCTGAACGTTTAGGAGGTTGAGTCTTTGGACTTTTTGAGATCATTAACTCTTGGACTTTTACACCCAGAGTGCAGATCAAAGGTCGACTGTTACCTTCAATTTTCAATAATGCAGTTTCAATTCGACGTAAAATTTCTGGTGATGAATCTGAAAGAGTCGAGTTTCCACTGCTACTCGGTGGAGGATGTCTAGTTGCAAAAACCTCAGAACCAAGAACACCATGATCAACATTGTTAGGTAATGATGAGTTTGACAATATGTCGGACTCCCGTAAAGATCTGAGTTGGGCTATAGGCACCGGCACCCTTTGGGATTGACTATTAGAGTTTGTCTTTGCCTGTGAAGAGAGATCAGTCACATTATTCGTTGGCATAACAAATGAAGACCGGTTATATTTTCCCATATAGTCTACAGATGCCATGGTAGGATAACCAGCCATATATACATCTGCAGCTTTCTGGATTTCTTGCCTATGGAAATCTCGAGAGTTCATTTAATTTGATTGCTCTTGATCAAACAGCACTAGAGTTCTATTAAGTTTCACCAGGCTAGCTTCAATAGTAATAGGCACAGTAGCATTTTGCAGGGACACCTCTTTGACCAGATCATCCAACGGAGCATAATCCAGTTGATGTTCCTCTGTCAAGAGTTTGTTAGTATTTGCTTTAGCTTGTAATTGGAGCCTGTGTTTTTTACTGAACGCCTGAAAGGCTATTTCCACTCTATTTTTAGGCAAGTTAATTGCTTTGAAAAACTGTTTCGATGTAGAGGTATTAATTCTTGATTGTTGATTTTTAGTCAACTTATTCTGCAGCTTTGTTTTACTTTTTCCTGATGGATTTAAAGTAAAAATTGTATACACATTTTTTTTGTTTTCTTTCTAGTACAACTTCAGATCAAATTGTACTCAGATCATTGTCTCCTAAGTTCACCTGATCGGAAATGTCATAAATTATATTACTAATGCATGGAACCAAAGGTACGGGCACCAATTGCTTATTTAAGTTGAGATTATCAATCGCTACTGATTTAGACATTTCATCAAAGGAGGATTGACAAGCAACAGATATTCTCCCAATACTCATTTGGTCTATGCCCCTCGTGGCAGCGGGTTTAAGGCCTTGGAATACTCCGATATATTTTATCAATTGCAGTACTTTGATGGTTTAATTTGGTATCTAGTGAGTCAAATAGTTTACTCAAGGAATCAATTGCCACATTCATGGCCTGCAAATTTACCTCTAAGAGTTTATCATTTGGTGGTATAAAGGGCAATATACTCACATTTCCAAATGACATTTCTGGACGCTGTGGAGTTGGAGGAATAAACAATACATCTGACTTAGAGCCAGAATAACTGATGTCTGGAAACACCACTGGGGATTCGGACAAGTTATCGGGGGGCATCACAGCTGAAAAGCCAGAGCCATTAGGGTCAAGATCCAAATCGATTATGGCTGCATCACTTTGTACTAGTAAATGGAGACCCTTTGACCCTTCCGCCAACGCCGTAGATGGACCATGGTTCTAAAGCATACTGTTGCTTAGTGATACATTAGTGATTTTGCATTCACTAACATTATGACATGATGCCAGCGACAGATCAATAGAAGGTAGTGTTGGTTTTGATAACGCCATTTTTTTTTACAACTGGCAACACATGTGACATGAATGAAATAGGTCTGATCACTGCCGCAAAGGGAACCTCATCCCCCAGCAAACTTGCTGGTTTCGATTTCTCCAAACTGGGGATATTGTTTATGTGGCGCTCTTTACAAAATGAATCAATGTTTTCAGACACGGTTGATTGAAAATTATAAGTTCTTTCCATTGGCGACCTCTAGTGGGGCAAGCTTGGGCGGCATATCAGTTTTAAGAGTCCTCACAGAGTGAAACATGCTGCAAATCAAATCAGCACCGTAAGAGCTCCTCTCCACCTCGCCTCCCCAGCGAAGAGGCAAAGAGGTACTTCATGGTACGTCTCTCGGTGCCCACACGAAGCAACTTGGAAATCTACGTGCTCAAAGTGGCGTGGCTTATGCAAAAGAGAGTTTATCAAGCCAGATTCTGGCTTTTAGAAGGCCCGTGTATAACAGGATACTCTCCAGTGCGGTCGACCACAGAGCAGAACTTCAGGCAAAGAGGTACTTCACAGTACTTCTCTCAGAATAAAATACAACAGTGATTACCATATAGATGAAGAAAGAAAAGAAAAACAAAAAGAAAAAAAAAGCAATGGATAGAAATAGTCAAGTTTACACATTTACAATGTAATACAAGAATAGAGATGAGATGACAGCAGGTAGGATCTGTACCAGAGGGGCTACAGAGCACACCTGCCCAAAAATAAAAATCTTCAATAAACTACAACAATCTACAACACATTAAGAAAAGAGGAAAGCAACAACTGCGCAAAAGGTGGTCATGTTCCTGTGGTTGAGGTGTTAGCTGGAGTTGACGTGTCCATACTTCAAGGATCTAATAAAGAGTTAAGGTTGCAGGACATGGTATGATATGATTGGTTATATATAACATGCTTAACACCCAGAGGTTTCTAAGCGCGGACCCGGATCATTAAAGACCAATGTTTTCCTATTGATGGAAACCTTAGATGAACTAGGGTGATACAGGCCATATCTGCCACTCAGTTGTTTTAATGCTGGGAGAGAGATATAGATGTGCGTGCCATGCCAGAACAAAGTGTTTTTTTCCTTAGCTTTAGACATGATGAATTGCACCTGAGTATATTCTAGAAAAAGGAAAAGAAGAGTGTGTGTTTTTGATGGTGACGGTTGAGTGATCCTCAGGGACCAATACAGTGTGCTCGTTGGATATTAATAACAGTCTTAGGCGGAATATGGAGCAACACAGAAATGGTGTTGTTCCCCTCACATACCTGTGGTAGGCCTGAAAGCGAAAGTTGTTGCATCTCCCTTTTTTCCCAACTCTTTGTTGTGTTGCTGCAACTCTTTTACTACATTTTCAAGATGAAGAATTCTGGGCACAGTATCTTCAACATGACTGACTCTGGTCTCCACTTAGACAATTCTGCTCGCAAAGACACGCCATCTGTCATCAAGTTGTTGAAGTTTTTGGTTGGTAATTTCAATAAAAAGTTTAATTGTCCTGATCTCCTGTAATAACGCCTCCATATTTGAGTCCTGAGAGGAAGTGGCGGGGGAGTCACTTTTTTGGCCTTTTGTGTGTAGCTAAGGCAGTGGAAATTAGGGTATCTTTAGTGCCCTCAGGGGGTTTCTGGCCATCTTTACCTGAAGCCATAGTAGGTACAGATCCCACCAGCAGAGACATTTTTATGGGAGGGCAAAAGGGGCACTTGCCCAGGGCCCCCACCTTGAAGGGGGGCCCCCCACAAGGCGGCCTGATTTGAAGAAGTAAGATTCCATTGTTCAATAGTCTTAAATAGCACATGTCAGGATATTTTATGGGGTGCTGCTGAGGCTCTAACCCCATTCTGTTTTGGCAAGTACATTCTGCCTTGATCAATTCATCATGTATTGGTTTCTGTGTTCACTGTGGTGTACATAGTTTATGTGTTCCTTACGGCACAACTCTAGCATTCTTTCCTTCCTGCGGAAATTATGTTGTTCATGTGCAATAGGCAACAGTGAAATGCATATTGATAAATTGAAAGCCACAATGGTTCAGAAGTTAGCGCAGTTTGTGAAGCACCCATTTCAGAGATGTGTTCATATGCTAAATTAGAATATCACATTCCAGCAAGGCTGGCTGAGCCTTTCCTATGTCTGAAGTTTATAAACCTGCCTGCATATCTACTTGGTTTTGCAGAACAACATCTGCTATTATCAGCAATTTACCTGCACCAGATAGGGGTTTCTATAAAAACGAGCATATCATCCATATGGTGAAGGTCTAGAAATTGGTTTGTTCAGATGGGGTGTTGTGAACCCTAGGCAGTCGCCTCCAATGATGGCATAAACTGTTAGTCCAAGAGGTGAATAATTATCCAAATTCAAGACTATGGAACTAAAGTGTTTATGCTTGTATCCTGGATTTGCCAGCAGACGATGCAGTGCTCCTGGTCAAATCATCTAGTATATCTTACATTACTGTGCTGTCTTCTGTGAGGTTTTCCTTCTTGCATGCTGCTGGTATCGTTTAGCCCATTACTTGATTTTTCTTCTAATGTAGGCCATTTGGGTGGAAGGGTTTGTAGACAGAAGAGAGCAGACCAGATGTTGCAGGCCCAGGCAAGCATATTTGATAGTCTGTTTGACAAAAAAGAACGGCTTGCGTTTTGGTAAAGGTCAAAGGTTTTTAGGCGCGTTTATAAATGAAACTATCACAAGCCATTGTTTTGGAAATATTTAAAGCTTTAAAATACAAAAGACAAACCCAGATTAAATTTGTTAAGTTATATACTTTCCTAGATGATGGAGAGAATGAAGCTAGAACCATCCCCAGTTTGCATAACACCCTTCTATAATATTTTGTTTACAAATGGTCATGTTTGGTAATGTGATTTGATTACTTTCCAAGTTCGTTTTTATAAAATGAGATTGTTTACGTTAATGGTAAGAACTGGAAAAGAAAGTGTTCAAATGCCGAAATTGCAGAGTTGGCACAAATCACAGCTTCACCCCTTCACCAATGTGTGATCCTAGGCATCTCATTTAATCTTGTATTGCCTAACCTCTCATTATTGCCAGTCCCTAAACCTTTCAAAATTATCAGCCCTTAAGACTGATTTCCTTCTCATGGTATGACCTTCATAAAAGACTTAGGGCCTCATCACGAGTTGGGCGAGCGCCGGCGCTAATAGCCCTACTGCCAAACCCCCGGCGCTATTAGCGCCGGATCACGGGTTTGGCGGAACGGTTTTTGCCCATTCCCCATTGGGCCCATTCGGAATTCCTCATTCCCCATTGGGCCCAATGGGGAAAATTTGCACTATTACCGGTGGTGGATTTCCCGCTGGCGGTAAACGTGCCAAAAATCGGCAAATTTGCTGCAGATATCCCCCCCTGCTCAGAACTGGGGGGAAATCCGCCAAGGTGATGATCTGGCAGACCCTTAAATGCGGCGGTAATAGCACTACCGCCGCATTTAAGGGTTACCGCCAGACTCTTGATGAGGCCCTTCTTCATGGTTTCACTCGCTATAGGGTTGCTTCGACTTTAATAATGAGCGTATTTATATTGCACACCACAGGCATTTGTTCCTTTGATATCTAATGGAAAACACTATTTGAAAACCATATTCCACTTGTAATCTCAGTCTGGCTGGATAAAGACACCTTCCTGGTAGCTTCTAATATGCATCCACTATCCATGCTAAGCTATTTGTAGCTTTCTCCTTCCTTCCAATTGGTCTCCTCTGTCCATGCATGAGCACTTTTGCATTCTGTGAGGCAGCTAATGTGAGCTGTCTATTATGGGTTACATGTACCCTGTTACATACAGTCCCGCATTAATACTACAGGCTGCATACCTTCCTGGATGTTATTGATAAAAATCATCCTGCATGTACTAGAACAGTAACCTCTTCGTAGACTGCTTGTTGGTCTTCAAATGCTACTTGTTCATCATTCTGATTAGAGCAAGAATGACGAGGGTAATGGGACATAAAGGGAGTAAGCATGCTTATTATGCTGCAAGACAGCATATCAACCTATAGGTTGGGATCGTGCCGGGTGGCGGGCGCCACCAGTATTCTTGAGCCCTTTATTGCTTTGGTTTGGTGGAGGGGGGCCCCCAAAGATGTCCCTGCCCACCAGGCTATGTTTGAGAAAGAGAGCACATCTCACTGCGAGGCAAATGGAGAACAAGACTCTCAAATTCGAGGCTGCACTATCAGAGACAAAAGTATTAAAACAGCAGAGACAATGGGCCGAAATGAAGCAATGACAACGAGCAAACAAGTAATAGTAACTGCTGTACGAAATTGCCTGTGAATTCTTCTTTGTCCATGAGATGGCAGCGTAGTTCCTGCAAGGGCCCAACCCTGTCAGAACAGCGAGATAGATTAGAATCAGCGTCCACGACTCTCCTCAAGCAGTGCGTCAGCGAACAGTTTGGGTCCTCGCCACAAAGAACTGAATGCTGAGACTCCCTCAGCGCCCCAGAAAATAGCACATATTTTGATATGTAAAGCAATTACAGCCCATAACACTAGCAGGGGGCTGGTATTTAGCTAACGTAAGTTATACAAACGATGTAGAACCAGTGTAAAGAAGTTACGGGAGGAGCAGTGCCAACAAGTGGCCAAGCCACGCCCCCCAGAAACGTCTTCTTAGTCTCCAAGAAAAAGGTGGTGCATTCAGTTAGAGCTTTCAAGTATAATCGCTGCAGGTCTTTAAATAAATCTGAGACCATTTCTCTTTCTCGAAAATATGCCACTGAATATAATCTCTTTCTGCCCACAAAGAGTTGTTACACTTTTTCTCTGTAACCCGTATTGCTCTTGTCACAAAATAATGGCCCACTAAGTTACACACACTAAGTGCCTTATTTTCCCCTTAACAATAATAAAATAAAAGCTCCTGTTTTCACACTTCACCAACAATTTCTCTGCAGTGGTTTTCTTTTGTCACAATAAGATGCCTCCCCTATTTACTGCCAATGAACGATCTCCCCCGACGAATAACATCTGCAATTTACTCTTCATAATCACTTAGTTTAGTGTCATCACACAAGGATTGCACACTGCGTTATAGCCACACAATACAATGTTTTCATTTGTTTCTCTGCAAGTAGTATTTACTCTACATTGGTACAGAAATATGATGCATTAGGTTACAACCACTAAACATAATTTGCTGTTACCTCCAAATAGGTGTGATTCTTTCTCTACAACTATATTTACTCATCACAAAACAATGACAAACTGAGTTACTTACCCTGAATATAATCTCTCCATGTTTTTAAGACTGTTTCTATGCTACTGGTCTTTGCTATTGCTTCAGAAAGATGGGACAATCAGAAAGATGGGACAGTCAGTTATATCTTCTGCTCCCACACAATTTCTATTTTGTTTTGTGACATTAAGGTGGCTCACTGAGTTAAAGCAACTGAATACAGGTGGGGGCTGGATGAGGATAGGGAGGAGGGGAGTGGTTGGGGGTAGGGAGAGGAGAGTGGGCGGGGGTAAGGAGAGGAGGGGGCAGGATATAGAGAGGAAGGGGTGGGGGTGGGGTTAGAGAGGATGGTGGTGCGGGTGGGATGTCGGGGTAGAGAGAGGAGGGGTAGGGAGAGCAGGGGGTTGGGTGAAGACGAGAGGGGGCAGGGTGGAAGTCGAGAGGGGGTTCGGTGGGTGGAGTGTGTCAGAGGAGCAGGGTGAGTGGTGGGTTGGAGAGGGGGGGTTGGTGGGGAGTGGGAGAGGATGGGATTGGGTGGCTGTTAGTAGTGAGAGGAGGGGGGTGTGGGGGTACGGAGAGGAAGGGAGTGGGGTGAGGGTAGGGAGAGGAGGGGGCTTGGTGGGTGTGGGTAGTGAGAGGAGGGTGGTAGGTGGAGGTGGGATGGGTGGGGGTAGGGAGAGGAGGGAGATAGGGAGAGGAGGGGGTGGGGATAGGGAGAGGGGGTGGGTGGGGATAGGGAGAGGGGGTGGGCGGGGTAGGGAAAGAAGGGCAGTGGGGTAGGGAGACGAGGGGTTGGGTGGGTGGTTGGAGAGGAGGGAGAATGGGTAGGGAGAGGAGGTGGGTGGGGGTAGGTAGAGGAGGTGGGGTGGGGGTTGGGGGTAGGGAGAGGAGCAGGGGAGAGGATGGGGTTAGGGAGAGGAGGGGGTGGGGGTAGGGAGGATGAGGCTGGGGGTTGGGAGTTGGGGGTAGGGGGTTTGGGGGTTGGGGTAGGGAAAGGTGGGGGGGTGTGGGTTGGGGTAGGGAGAGGAGCGGGGGAGTGGGTAGGGGTAGGGAGAGGAGGAGGGTGGGTAAATGTAGGGAGAGGAGGAGGCTGGGTGGGGGTAGGGAGAGAAGGGGGTGGGTGGGGTAGGAAGAGAAGGGGGTGTTGGTGGGGAGAGTAGGGGTTGGGTTAGGGGTCAGAGATGAGGGGGGATGGGTAGGGGGAGGAGGGGGTGGGGGGTGAGGTTAGGGAGAGAAGGGGATTGAGTGGGTGGGGGTAGAGAGAGGAGGGGGTGGGTGGGGTATGGAGTGGAGGGGAATGGGTGGGGGTAGGGAGAGGAGGGGGATAGGGAGAGGAGGGTGGGGTGGGGTAGGGAGAGTGGGTGACTGGGGGTTGGGAGAGGAGGGGGGTGGGTGGCTGTAGGGATAGGAGGGGGGCGGGGTGGGAGAGCAGTGAGGTTCAGTGAATGGGGGTGGTAGAGGAGCAGGGTGGTGGTTAGAGAGGAGGGGGTGGGTGAGGGCTTGGCGGGAGAGGAGGGAGTGGGTGGGGAGTTTGAGAGGAAGGGGGTGGCTGTAGGGAGAGGATGGGGGCAGGGAGGTAGAGGAGGTTATGGTGGGTGGTGGGTGGCAAAGGAGGGGGGTGGGTGGTGGGTTGGAGAGGAGGGGGAGGGTGAGAGGTGGGAGAATAGGGGGTGGCTGGGAGAGGAGGGGGTGCAATCGGGATGGGAGAGGAGAGGGGAGCAATGGGGATGGGAGAGGAGGGGATTGGGTGGGTGTAGGTAGTGAGAGGAGGGGTGGGTGGGGCTAGGTAGAGGAGGGGGTGGGTGAGAGTTGGGAGAGTAGGGAGTTAGGGAGAGGAGAGGGGTGGTGGTAGGTTGAGGGGGGTAGGTGGGGTTAGGGAAAGAAAGGGGGTGGGTGTAGGGAGAGGAGAGGGGTGGGGTGGGTGGGTGTTTCAGAGAGGAGGGGGAATGGGTAGGGAGGTGGGTAAGGGTAGGGAGTGGAGACAGGGTGGGGGTGGGGGTAGGGAGAGTGGGTGGTTGGGGGTTGGGAGAGGAGGGGGCGGGGTGGGAGAGGAGTGGGGTTCAGTGAATGGGGTGGTAGAGGAGCAGGGTGGTGGTTAGAGAGGAGGGGGTGGGTGAGGGCTTGGCGGGAGAGGAGGGAGTGGGTGGGGAGTTTGAGAGGAAGGGGGTGGCTGTAGGGAGAGGATGGGGGCAGGGAGGTAGAGGGGGTTATGGTGGGTGGTGGGTGGCAAAGGAGGGGGGTGGGTGGTGGGTTGGAGAGGAGGGGGAGGGTGAGAGGTGGGAGAATAGGGGGTGGCTGGGAGAGGAGGGGGTGCAATCGGGATGGGAGAGGAGAGGGGAGCAATGGGGATGGGAGACGAGGGGATTGGGTGGGTGTAGGTAGTGAGAGGAGGGGTGGGTGGGGCTAGGTAGAGGAGGGGGTGGGTGGGAGTTGGGAGAGTAGGGAGTTAGGGAGAGGAGAGGGGTGGTGGTAGGTTGAGGGGGGTAGGTGGGGTTAGGGAAAGAAAGGGGGTGGGTGTAGGGAGAGGAGAGGGGTGGCGTGGGTGGGTGTTTCAGAGAGGGGGGGAATGGGTAGGTAGGTGGGTAAGGGTAGGGAGTGGAGACAGGGTGGGGGTGGGGGTAGGGAGTGGAGCAGGGGAGTGAATGGGGTAAGGAGAGGAGGGGTATGGGAGTGGGGTAGGAGGGGTGGGTGGGTCTAGGGAGAGGAGGGGGCTGGGTTTTGGGGGTAGGGGGTTTGGGAGTGGGGGTAGGGAGAGGCTGGGGACTGTGGGTTGTGGTAGGGAGAGGTGGGGGGCTGTGGGTGAGGGTATGGAGAGGAGGAGGATGGGGGTGTGGGTAGGGAGAGGAGGGGGGTGGGTGGGGGTAGGGAGAGGAGGGGGGTGGGTGGGGGTAGGGAGAAGAGAGGGGTTGGTGGGGGTAGGCAGAGGATGGGGTGGGTTAGGGAACAGAAATGAGGGGGCATGGGTAGGGAGTGGAGGGGGTGGGAGGTTAGGGTAGAGAGACAAGGGGATTGGGTGGGGGTAGTGAGAGGATTTTATAAGGAGAGGAGGGGTGGCGTGGGTAGGGAGAGGAGGTTGGTGGGTAGGGAGAGGAGGGGGATGGGTAGGGAGTGGAGGGGGGTGAGTCGGGTAGGGAGAGGAGGTGGGGTGGGTGGATGTAGGGAGAGGAGGTGGGGTGGGTGGGTGTAGGGAGAGGAGGAGGCTGGCTGGGGTAGGAAGAGGAGAGGGGTGGGTGGGAGTAGGGAGAGAGGGTAGGTGGGGGTAGGGAAAGGAGGTGGGTGGGTGTAGGGAGAGGAGGAGGCTGGGTGGGGGTAGGGAGAGGAGAGAGGTGGGTTGGAGTAGGGAGAGGATGGGCTGGGTGGGTGGGATAAGGAGAGGAATGGTGGTGCGGGTAGGGAGAGGAGGTAGGTGGGTAGGGATAGGGGGAATGGTAGGGAGTGGAGGGGGGTTGGTGGGGATAGGGAGAGGGGGAGGGTGGGTGGTGGTAGGGAGAGAGGGTGGGTGGTAATGGGTCGACGAGGGGGGTGGGTGAGGGTAGAGAGAGAAGGGGGGTGTGGGTAGGGAGAGGAGGGGGTGAGTTAGGGAATGGGGTGGGTGGGTGGGGTAGGGAGAGAGGTTGGGTAGGGGTAGGGAGAGGAGGTGGGGTGGGTGGGTGTAGGGAGAGGAGGTGGGGTGGGTGTAGGGAGAGGAGGTGGGGTGGGTGGGTGTAGGGATAGGATGAGGGTCGGTGGGTGGGATAAGGAGAGGAATGGTGGTGCGGGTAGGGAGAGGAGGAAGGTGGGTAGGGAGAGGGGGAATGGTAGGGAGTGGAGGGGATGGGTGGGGATAGGGAGAGGAGGGCGGTGAGTGGGGATAGGGAGAGGAGGAGGGTGGGTGGTGGTAGTGAGAGAAGGGAGATGTGGGTAGGGAGAGTAGGGGGTGGGTTAGGGGACAGAGATGAGGGGGGATGGGTAGGGAGTGGAGGGGGGTAGGAGGTGAGGGTAGGGAGACAAGGGGATTGGGTGGTTGGGGATAGTGAGAGGAAGCGGTGGGAGAGGAGGGGGTGGGTGGGGGTAGTGAGAGGAGGGGGGTCAGTGCGGGTAGGGAGAGGTGGGGGCTGTGGGTAGGGGTAGGGAGAGGAGGAGGATGGGGGCGGGGTTAGGGAGAGGAGGGGGAGTGGGTGGGTGTAGGGAGAGAAGGAGGCTGGGTGAGGGTAGGGAGAGGAGAGGGGTTGGTGGGGGTAGGAAGAGGATGTTGGTGGGTGGGTGGCATAAGGAGAGGAGGGGGGTGGGTAGGGAGAGGAGGTAGGTGGGTAGGGAATGGAGGGGGTGGATGGGGGTAGGGAGAGGAGGTGGGTAGGGTGGGTGTAGGGAGAGGAGGAGGCTGGGTGGGGGTAGGGAGATGAGAGGAGAGGGCTGGGTGGGAGTAGGGAGAGGATGGGGTGGGTGGGTGGAATAAGGAGAGAAATGGTGGTGTGGGTAGGGAGAGGAGGTAGGTGGGTAGGGATAGGGGGAATGGTAGGGCATGGAGGGGGGTGGGTGGGGATAGGGAGTAGAGTGTGGCGGGTGGGGATAGGGAGAGGAAGAGGGTGGGTGGTGGTAGGCAGAGGAAGAGGGTAGGTGGTTGTAGGGAGAGAGGGTGGATGGGGATAGGGAGGAGTGGGGTTGGTTGGGGTAGGGAGAGAAGGGGGATGTGGGTAGGGGGAGGAGGGGTGGGTAGGTGGGGATAGAGAGGGGAGGGGTGTGGGGGTAGGGGGAGGAGGGGGGGAGGGATAGGGAGATGAGGGTGGGTGGGGATAGGGAGAGGAGGGGTGGGGGTATGAAGAGGAAGGGGGTGGGGGTAGAGAGAGGAGGGTGGTGGGGAGTGGGGGGTGGGGGTAGCCAGATGAGGGGGTGGGAGAGAAGGGGGTTCAGTGGGTTGGGGTGGGAGATGAGCAGGGTGAGTGGTGGGTCAGAGAGGTGCAGGGCTGTTGAGGGGTGGGTGGGAGAGGAGGGGGTGGGTGGGGAGTAGGAGAAGAGGGGATTGGGTGGATGTGGGTAGAGATAGGAGGTGGGTGAGGTATGGAGAGGAAGGGGATTGGGGGTAGGGAGAGGAGGGGTTAGGGAGAGGAGTGGGTAGGAAGAGGAGGGCGTGTGGGTGGGGGTAGGGAGAGGAGGGCGATGGGGGGGTAGGGAGTGGAGGGGCGCTGTGGGTTGGGGTAAGGAGAAGATCAGGGGAGTGGGTGGGGGTAGGGAAAGGAAGGGGGATCGGGGTAGGGGTAGGGAAAGGAGGGGGTGGGTGGGTGTAGGGAGAGGCAGCTGGGTGGGGGTAGGGAGAGGATGGGAGTGGGTGGGTGGGGTAGGGAGAGGAGTGGTGGTGGGGGTAGGGAGAGGCGGTGGGTAGGTAGGGAAAGGAGGGTGTGGGTGTGGCTAGGGAGAGTAGAGGGGTGGGTTGGGATAGGTAGAGGAGGTGGTGGGTGGGGGTAGGGAGAAAACGGGGGTGGGTGGAGGTAGGTAGAGGAGGGGGATGGGGTAGGGAGAGGAGGCAGGTGGGGAGGGAGAGGAGGTGGAATGGGTAGGGAGAGGCAGGGGTTGGTGGGGATAGGGAGAGGAGGATGGTGGGTGGGGGTAGGGAGAGGAAGGGGTTGGGGGTATGGAGGAGGGGATAGGAGGGGGTAGGGAGCGGAGGGGGTGGCTTAGGGTAGGGAGAAGAGGGAGGTAGGTGGGTGTATAAGGAGATGTGAATGGGTGGGGGGTGGTTGTGTGGGGGTAGGGAGAGGAGGGGTGTAGGTAGAGGAGGGGGTGGGTGGGGATCTGGAGAGAAAGGGGTAATGGTGTTAGGGTGAGGACCCATCCAGGTGGGTGGGTGTTAGCAGGGAGAGAAGAGGGGTGGGGGTAGGAGTAGGGAGAGGAGGGAGATAGGTAGGTAGAGGAGGGGAGATGGGTAGGGAGAGGCGTGAGTGGCTGGGTATAGGGAGAGGAGGGGTGGTGGGGGTGGGGAAAGGACGGGGTGGGGTATGTAAAGGAGGGAGTGGAGTGTGGGGGTATGAAGAGCAGGGGGTCAGGGTTGGGAGGAGGGTGGTGCGGGTTGGGAGTGGGACTAGGGAGAAGATGGGATAGGGAGAGGAGGGGTTAGGGAGAGGAAGTGGTGGGTGGGTAAGGAGAGGCGAGTGGGTGGGGGTGGGTGGTCGTGTGGGGATAGGGAGAGGAAGGGGTGGGTTGGGGGTAGGAAGAGGAGTGAGAGGTAGGGAAAGGAGGGGATGGGTGGGGTCAGGAGAGGAGTGGAGTGGGTGGGGATCCAGAAAGGAGGGGGTGGGTGGGGATAGGGAGAGGAGGAGGGCAGGGGTAGGAAGAGGAGGTGGTGGGGTGTGTGTTCCGAGAGGAGGGGCCATGTGGGAGAGGGTTTGGGGGTAGGGAGAGGGGCAGTGGGTTAGAATAGGAGGGCTGTGCGTAGGGAGAGGGGGGTTGTTGGGTGTAGGGAGGGGGATGTGGGGATAGGGATAGGGGTGTGGGATAGGGATAGGGGTGTGGGTTTGGGTAGGCAGAGGGGGGAAGGAATTAATGGCAAAAATGAATGGGGTGGGGAATCGGATGAGGCAAATTTGAAGTAGGGAGGCAAGAGGTAAAGATTGGAGTGGGGAGACAAGGACATCAGGGGATATGGTGCAATGGGTTAGGTAGTTAGTGGGAAGGGTGAGAGTGAGATAGAGCAGCAGGATGAGGAGGGTAAGGAGAGGGGAGAATGGGGAGAGGGAGGGTGAAGGTTATGAGGGTGTAGAGGCAATGGAGCGTAGATATTGAAGTGGGATTGGGTTGATTGGAATCAGGAGGGAAAAGGGTGGGCAGGGAAAAGGGTGAGTAGGAGGGGACACGGATGAGGGGGAGAGGATTACAGATTAAAGGAGCAGGACAGAATTAGGCTAGTGATAGGATTGGAGAAATGGGGTGGGAAGGAAAAAGTCAAAATTCAGAATGGCAGAGTTTAAACATGGTTGAAATTTGAGAATTGAAGATTGAACGTTGGATTAGAAAAACAATACTGAAATAGGGTTAGGTTAGGGGATTGAGAGGTTTCAGTGGGGAGCAGGATTTCAGGGTAGGGGTCTAAGGAGGTTTCAGGTTGGTATTCAGTTTGGTATTCAGCTCAGTTCAGTTCCATTTGGTTCAGTTTGTTTATTCACTTACCTTCTTCCGCTTGCCCCCCACATCTTGCCCTTTTCAGGTCATTGGTCCTGGTCACCTCAATGCAGCTTGCCCAGCAGTGATCCTTCCTGACCAAGGCTCTGGTCTCCAATGCTGCAACTCCCTGGTGACCAGACTTTTATACCAGGAATTTGTCACAATGGGAAATGTTTTGCATGTCATGATGACAACGCTTCAGTGCGGGTGATACCATGTGGTCCCTCATTAACGGGGTAAAATCGCAAAATTAGAAGAGGCTTTACCACTGACAGATCTACTGAAGAGAATCAGGCTATGTTTAAAATTGAATAGAAGGCTTGCTTGCTTATTGTATCCAGCCCCAGTGCTGCTCATTTTACCTCCACTGTAGTTCAGGTCTCTCATGTGCACCCTCCGATGTCTTCATGTCCTCTACACCTTGTGACATCACAGAGCTTTGCCAGTGGCATCATCAGTGTTCTGCTAGCCTGATGTTGCTGAATAAACATGGAGACATTTAAATGTATTTTAATGAATGGACACTTCTCAGACACAATTTCAAACGAATGCCTCTACAGTCACTGTCCTATCTTCTCTCATCACATTGTTCAGGATCTGCTTCTATGCGCAACTGGGGTAATAAGCTTGATGACGTTTCAAACTATTCTGCCAGTGTGGTTGCTCCCTAAACTTTAATAATCATGAAACACACTCTCTTGCATTGAAACCCACACTTTTATGCCTACATGTATAGAATAAAAGTGAACCACGCACAGAAAATCCGAAATTCAGTTTCTGCCCTGTCCATTTCTTTTACATGTACTGACTTTTCGGCAGTTTTATACAAAACCTACTCATTATGCTAGACATTCAGGATGCATCACTGAAGTACAGACCAGCTGTAGTCTAGGTTTGGTTCCAGGTAGGATTTATTCACATATGCACAATCTGTACAATACTCCAGTTACTCTTCATGTATTTACAGCACGCGTAGACATGGACAGGAACATAGGAAGATATAAACATCACTAACAAAGGAGCTGACCCACCGGCCATCCATTCAACCCAGCTCAGGCCCCCAACAGACACTCACAGAACATTCACACACAGATCCACCCAACATTCTCCTGAGCTGCATTCATGCACCAACATTCTACAGCAAGTACCCAGGCCAGTGGCAAGACAAGACTACATTACAACATCTCCCTTTCATACCAGAATCACCACACACAACATCTCTCTTTCATAACAGACTCACCACAGACTCACCACAACATCTCCCTATCACCAAAACCACCTAACCAAAACAAACACCTTCCATTTGGACCTGCCACATCCAAACACAGAGCCTGCCACACTCTGGCACCAACCATACACAGCCAAGGAAACCAATCACACATACAGGTGGGAAAGAAAGCAGGGGGGATCACGCATTTGCCCCACCACGGACCTGGTGTCACCACAACCATGACACCCAAAGGAGCATGGCCCAAGTCCAACCAACTAACACACAAAAAGAGGTGTTGCCATGACAGGTCAACAATTGCAGAGGGGCTACTGAGATCACTCCTCTTCCTCTTTACACCCTCAAATCACAACCAAATACAAATCGCTCCCACTTGACTCCCACATACATCCCACAGAATCACCAACACGCTGAAAAACAGTTACTACCACAACCAACAATCAAACTACAACCAGTCAAGGAGAACATACGCACATAACCCGATCACCGAAATCATGCAAACCAGACACTACCAGACCCATGCCAAGACACCAAAAACAAATGAAATGCTCCTGGTAGCATTAACTTATTGTTTAACATTGCTATAATAACTAAAAACTATAACAGCTTAAAATATTTGGGTACCCTAACAACCTATACATTGTTTACTTTCCATAGTGCACTGTATTTACATTTGAAATTCTCATTAAGCATAAATCCTGAGGCCTTTTTCCTATTACTCAAAATTCTTCTCTAAAGTCACAACACTTTAACAGCAATTGCATTAACCTTTATAGACTTCACACCTCTTGTATTTTTACTCCATAAGTGCGCATCTACTAAAGATAGCCGCACCATCCAAACTTTTATGGATGTCCCCATACACTTTGCATTTTAAATTTGCATAAACTTCACACTTTTCATATAAGTGCGCAATTATTGAAAATTGTCGCACCATCCAACCAAAAAAAACTTGGAGCATGTCCCCAACAACATGACAATAGCCACACTTGTAAAAACAAGCAGTGTGGCCGCCAGAAAAATTAAAAGTTTTAAAACAGTGTCATGTATTAAATATATATGAATTCCACTTTACTTTTCCTGTATTAACTTTTAGATTTTTAACCATTATGACAAAATGAGCTTTGTCACCATACAATATAGTTTACACCATCATGAACCCTTGGGCCACAACATAAAACACATTCCACAAGACAACGGCCCATAACTATCAAAATTATCACTACATAGAACATGCACAATACATTACCATAGAGTTTCCCCTTGACTACAGTCGAGCTTGTAAAATGTCCCCACCTACCAAAATGGCACTGAAACAACCTGAGTTTTAAACTCCCATATCACTTTCAACATAAAAAAAAACACTTTATAATGGCACATTAAAATTGTCTCACATTCACCACATTGGAAAATCAAAAAATATTTTGCATTGTTTCACCTTGGCAGGGAGTAAAAAATGTCCCCCTTTTCCATTAAATAATAATACGTTATTAGATTCAATCCTATAACATCACGTCACATTTTACCATGGAATATCTCCAGCTCACTTTATCTAAATAGAAGTCTAAATAGAAGTCACCTGCAAAAAAAATGGTTGTTATACATAATCTCAAATACAAAACCTGAGCTTTAATACACACTAACAAACATTTGTGGTACACTATCCTCTAGGTGCCACTTGCTCAACAGTCCAATTGGCTGTCAGCCATCTGTCACTACGTGCACCTCTAATGTGTCACACAGTTCATACTTTATTGTAGTAAAAGTTGCCACGCCCTCCTTCAACACTGCCAAAGAAACCTTGCACCATCATGAACTCATCACTCCAAAACATTAATGCAGTTCCATTTTCCGAACGAAAAAGAAAAAAAAAATGTATGTATAATAACCCATTTCAATACTCATTTGCTTTTCACTGCCACCTCTCCAAACACCAAATCCATTATATATTAAATGATGTCAACCGTAATTAGTAGGGGAAAAAAACAATCCCATTGGTGGAACGCAGCTTGAACCCTTGTACGGGAACACCATCTCCATTTCCTGAAATGAAATCACGTAGGGCTCCGTTAGAACATTCTTTCATCTAGTGCCCATATTCCCTTATCCCTGCATTTGGAGAAAGATCCTTCCTACATAGAGAGCTCAGTAATCACACCATTCCAAGCTTTTCCATGCCAGATGGACGTTCCACAACGTCATCATTTCATTACAGGCGCCAGGGAGGTGGGGTCATGTTGGGCCTCCCATAACAACTGCCATTTCAAAACCCAGCGCTGTCAGTACACAACACAGGAGGCACTTTTGCCTCATTTACAGCCTGCCACCGTGTACCCTGTAGATTATTCTCATTACTGCAGCTGGAAGCACGCTGTAAGCATGGCACACAGGCATTTTCTTTTTTATTCATTTTCCCTTTTTAAACTGACATCCCACGGACCTTGCTGGGTCACAGAAACTCACGGCCTTGTCAAGTAGCGTTATTTAAAATAGGACAAGTTAAGCATCACCGCCACCTGCTGGATTTTCATGGGATAAAGCCCAAAGTCATTACAAGTCTATTTGTATTTCCAGCTCTTATTCATTAATACTTCAGCTGGGCTCAGGACAATCACACAGCCGTCCCAAGTGTCATTTTAACACATATTACTGGGCATAGCTATTCCTTGCCCGCTAGGTCTCTGGGGAATTTCCTGTTGTTGGGGCCCCTTCCCAGAGCCCAAATGTCATTTTAATTTTCATTGCCGGGCAGGATGGTTACATTCAAGGCCTTGGGGGAACGGTGGGTCACTCTAAACGCTGCTTCCCCCCCACAGCTCTCCTTACTGTACATTTTATGTTGCTGCAGCTCCTCTGTGAGCACATTTCACAGTCCTGTTTCTTTTTTCTTCCTCCATGTCCTTATAGTTTCTGGTTTATCTCGTTGCCAATGTTGTAAAGCCTTATGCTAGACATTCAGGATGCATCACTGAAGTACAGACCAGCTGTAGTCTAGGTTTGGATCCAGGTAGGCTTTATTCACATATGTACAATCTGTACAATACTCCAGTTGCTCTTCATGTGTTTACAGCACGCGTAGACAATGGCAGGAACATAGGAAGGTATAAACACCACTAACAAAGGAGCTGACCCACCGGCCATCCATTCAACCCAGCTCAGGCCCCCAACTGACACTCGCAGAACATTCACACACAGATCCACCCAACATTCTCCTGAGCTGCATTCATGCACCAACATTCTACAGCAAGTACCCAGGCCAGTGGCAAGACAAGACTACATTACAACAATGCTCTTGTTCACTTGATCAGCCTCCTAGGGGGAGGATTCGCTCACATCCGGACCTGGAATCCAATTCCCAGCAACATCTTGAGGCTGCTTCATATCCACTGAATACACCCAAATGTGAAAAAGCTTCTTTTTGGGTGAAAACTGATTTATTTTCCTAGCCAGGGAAATGGTTTAAGCGACTTGTACTGAAAAAGCCAGTTTCCCCTGCATCTCACTTTATTGCACCCTATTTCCTACATATTTATGTTTCCAAAATCCCTTCATGCTAATATGGTGGAAAAGGTGAACATGGGGCTCACTTCACCCATGCTGCTTCTAAATGGAGGCCTCGGTTGTCCACTGGTTTCTAGTTCAGCCTATCTTTCTGACTGGTAGCATAGATCCCCTTTCCCTGGTTGCACTGTTTTCCATCTTTCAGGTAATAGTTTTGATGTCGGGGCTGGCCAGCTGAAGATGAGGACTGTTAGGGAGGATTCTCAAAATGTGCTAATTTCCCTTACCTTTTGAAACCCCCAGCAACTTTGCTGGATTTCTAGGATTTGATTTTTTACCTGGGAAGAGTGTGAGCCTTTTTTTCCCACTTTTCTATGTATTTTGTGTGTGTTTCACTTTTCTGTTCTTTGGTTATGGATTTTTAAAACAACTCCAGTGGCACAATAATTTTCTGTGTGTCACACAGCACCTTCAGTGCAGTGGCAAAGGGTTGTCTTTCACACTCCCTAAGGTTTAAATACATTCTCTGGGTCTGACTACTGTCTCCCAGAGTATGTAAAGTTAAATTGGCTTTGCTAGTCATTTTAAATTTACAGACCCAGCACACCCTATCTTCCTATAGAGTGCTGGAGGGGTTGCTTAGCTTTCCCTGAGTCAAAACACTCATGTAACAGTAAAATGTTACCCTTTCCTACTTGAAATGGCTGGTGGCATGTGGTTTAGATCAACTACCGTGATTTTTCACGACCGCTAACAACGGTAGCTAAAAATCGGGTCAGTCATGTTTTTCAATATGGCGCCCCAGACCTGTCTGTAAAAACAGACTCCGGTCATCTTTTTCCGCCATTTCTTTTAGGAAAAGTCCTTCTTGTGTTTGTTTCTGCGCGCCAAACCATGTTTGGTCACTTTGTTTGTTGGCCTTTGTCGGGCTTCAGTGCTGAAGCCCTCCTCTGGCGCCAGGGTGTGTGGGGTGGACAGGATGTAAGGGAGGTGCCGAAACTCCCTATGCTTAGTCTCCTAGGAGACCTGAATGCACTCTGGCGTGATTGGCCGACTTGGTGTCCGGCCAGGACAGCCACCCTGCTGTGTGAGTGACAGCCACGCTAGAATGAATGGGGGAAACTCTTTAAAAGCAGGTCTCTGGGACTTGGAAAGCAGAGTCGACCACTGGAACGAAAGAACCGAAGATGAACTGAAGGAAGAGGACTGCTGCAACTCCTTTACAACCGGTGAAGCCCTGCTACAGGTCCGAATTGCCTGAAACTCCAATCGACAGAGAAGCCCTTCAAGGTTAACTTCTTCCCTTGAGTTTGGTGGGAACAACCAACTCGTAAGCCACCTGGACACCGTCCCCATCAGGTCGAGTTTTCTTCAGAGTGCTTTTGAAAACCGGATAGCCAGAGGGAAGGAAACCAGCTTGTGGACTTTAAGGCACTCACACCTTAACCCGACGTCTTGCTACAGCTTTTGGCCTCATCCCTGGCCAGTGCAGGAACCTCCTAACGTCCTCCTTCTTGTCCCCACGACTGAAGCTCAGGAACAGCAAGATCTGCTGGAACTGCCAGGAACAACTGCATCAGCTACAGCTTTATTTATTAACAAGGTACTGTGCAGACGCGGTCCGGAACTAATTTCGGCCATCGAGAAAGTGCATGAAACATTCCTCAACTTCGAAGGCTTGTCCTTCCCTAAACATTCGCCAAACTTTTCGCCTAGCCAAATTCTTCTAAACTTTGTGGAAAAGACTTAGCCGTTTTCTACCAGAACTGTGCTATCCTTTACAAAGACTCTGAACCATTGAATTTGGCCCAGGCCTATGAGAAGAATTGCTGGTTGTATTTAACTGAAACCCATTGCCCTTCCTATCTATGTATTTGGGCTGTCTATTTTTATAACCTTGTCTTTTTATCCCTTGAATAAGTATCTGAAGTGCCATTTTGCTCCCACTTCAGAGGAGCTAAACTTGTTAATTTACTTACCGGTTGGATCTTTGTGGTGTATTAGTGTGTGATATTGAGCTGCTTATGCTAGTGTGATGTTTTCTAACTGACTGAGTAAATAAATGTATATTCTTTTACCAAGAAACCTTGAATACGTGTTTACTTGAATCACTGTATTGGTTGGTCCTTTGTGTAACTTGTTCTACTGCTCACTTAAACACTTGAGATAAGTCTGGCTGCTCAGCCAACGCTACCACTTTACTGTGTAGTACAGGCTTGTACCAAAGGTGAAATTGTGCTTACACTTGTAGTCTTAATTACCTGTAGTGTTCCCAAAGGATACTGCTGGTGAATCTGCCTAACAAGGACCAATTTTCAAATCTTTATATTTATCAAGTGCATAGAGGGCACCCTAACAGTCAAAGGGTAATTGGGAACTGGGACATATTTAAAAATAAAATGACAATTTGCAGAATGAGATCATTGAATAGATGACCCAAAGCAAAGGAAAAAGTAAATGAAAGGATGACACACAGGCATAAAGCAATTTATAGAAGTATTATTGACAAATGATTGAGTAAAGGCAAACCCATTAGAACCAAACTATTGAACTCTGTGCTCAAATGAAGGGAAAGTCACACAGAAAAGATATGTTTTTAAAATCCTTTAGAGAGAAGAATGCTGCGAGACAGAGGTTCACAGCCAGGGAGCAGAGGCTGAAGCCTAATTGTGGTATTTGGCATGGTTAAAACAATGGATACAGAATCTAAATATGGATTTTCGATGATTTTTCTCCTTCTCCAGGGTTAATGAGCCTGATACATTTCCTCTGTATGTGGAAGTGCTTTGAAAGTATTGCATGTTAGCTTAAACTGAAATGCAGAAGGAAGATTTAGCAAGTAGATTAAAATGGAGGTGATTTTTGAATTCTTCATATCTCCCAGCAGAGATTGGTTTTAGAGTGTGAATGGACGTAGAAACTTTAATAGTGCATCAGCCTGCTATGAAAGTCAGCATCTAATGAAAATATTGATGAAAAATGTGCTTCTTTTGAAACAATATTTATTCCTAATGGCTCCCAGACCACCATCCTGCACTGTCCCGCAATATTCCTGGACCAGAGTTAGATTAATAATTTAACCCAGTCTTACAATATGTTGTAAGTGGTTTTCGGCGCTATATTAACAAAAGCGCTCTGTAGGATATGAAGGCATCATGAAGGAAGACACAAACAGATTCAAATTTCAAACAAAAATAATTTATTACCTTAAATGCCAGGATGGTAGAAGGGCTAACTTGCCTATGCTAAGGTGGGTTTTCCCTACCTAAGTAACTAAGGATAGCCTGAGTCAGTAAGTTCAACTTAAAAGTCTGTCTGTGTTCAAAACCTATGGTTTCCTTCAAAACTAAAGCTAAATAGTGTGTATGGATGTCAACAACAAATGAAGTAGTGTTTTAAAGTAAAGTTCTAAGCTTCTTCCAGCTCTTGGCTTGCTTTCCAGCTCCCGTCCCCGAAGTTCAAGACAGTTCCACAAAGTCTTGCGGTTCCCTTCCCCAAGAAGAAAATACAGTTCCAACACGGCCTCAAGGTTCCCTTCCCCAAGGCCACAACAAAGTTCATAAAGTCTTACATTTCCCTACCCCAAAACGTCACCTTGTCCAGCTTGTCAACTCACACTTAGTCTCAGTCTCTTAATATTCAAAATCATTTTCAGGGAAACTTTACACTCCCTCTGATTCCTTGCCAGTTTACACAGATTGCTTTCTTCTGCTTCACTTCAGCAATCTCTTCCATACATGCTGATTAATGGTCTGTAGGTTTCCTTGTTTTTCACAGATAGGGTCTCCTCAGTCTAGGCGCAGTGGTCAGACCACATGGTCCACCCATTACAGGTCACGCAACTGATAACCCTAGGCTTTCTTGCCCGTACATGTTTTTATGTAACTGCAACTGTGTTGTGGTTCACATTCACTTTGCTTTATCCTTGCCAGTCTTTTGGCTGTGCCACAGTGTGTTTTCCTCCCTGCCAGTCTTTTGGCTTTGCCACAATGCGTTCTGTCATACAGTTCACTCTGTGGTTCTCTCTTTCCTTCACCACATTACTTTGACACTCTACATTAATTGTCATTACTGGCTTGGACTTATATTTCATAAGAATAGTTCTTCGCCTTTTAATGCATATAACGCAATCTTGCCTTCCATTCATAGGCTTTCCTTTAGTTTGGTGTTCAATAGTTCTCAATTTATGATCTTTAAGTTATTGTTCAACTTATTTGTATTATTCACTACAGCCCCTCACTTTGGATGCACTTTGACTTGCATATTTAATTAAATTCATTCTGCAATTACATTTGCCCTGTAGTAGAACCAAGGAGCGCCCCGGTACCACTGTTTCCTTTTGTTCCCTCACAGGTCCCTGGTAGCTCTTCCGGGTGGCTTATTTCCTCTTCTTCTGCTCTGCATACATTTCTCTGTAGTATTGCGAGTCACGCTTGCACCTTGGAATTCTCTCTGTGGTTGACTGGCAGCTCTGCTCCCCTCTCATGGACACTGCCGTCAATTTGCAGCATTCCGTGCCCCACAGGTCTTGCTGTGGTCACCCAACCAGTGAAGCTCTAACCACTCTCCAGGGTCTTTGCCAGCATCCTGACTTCCAGGCAGGACCCTCCTCAGCAACCTCCTCCTCAACAGGATTTCTTTCCTTGCAGGCCTGACGTGGTCAGCCTGGCTTCTCTCATGCTAGTCTCCCCTTCCTGATAGTCGGCTCTGCCTTTTATACACCGTCAATCATTTAAAGTTTGCAGATATGAGTCCTCAAGTCCAGTTGCCTGACTATAGTTAGTGGTGTTCTCAGGACATGCCTGACCCTCCCAAAAGTCTTCAGGCCTCTTTCTTCATCTCAGTACCATAGTGGTGAAATGACATGTTGTGTACCACTCCTAGTCCCCTCTTCCTGACCCCTGTACTATAGTGGTATGAATGAGTGGAATTGAAGGGAAGTGATTGGCAACAGCCTATAAAGGCAGGGGGACGGTAAGGTTGGTTATCACAAGAAAAATGGGGATACCGTGTTTCGCCTGCGGACATCCTCTCCCCAAACCCCAACGACCCTCCACTCAGGTGATACGTACTCGCATCTCAATCCCCAGGGTCAGGATCCAAAAGCGATGGCCTTTCCCTGGTCACCTGGAAAGAGAATCCAAGGGGAGTAGGGGTGAGGATACCCTCAGGTTTCTCACAAGGGGTAATGAATAAAAGCATTTCTATAATCCCTATGATCAACCTTTTTCTTGCCAACATAGAAAGATAAAAATTAGCACAAACCATGTAACCATGAATTTATACCATTTTTAAAAAATGCTTAACTTATAGAGATACATTTTCACATAAAACGTCTCACTCTTCAGTTTTTCAGATCTTTTGAAAAGATACTCAAAACACATGATGTGGCTGTAATACAACTCCTAGTCATACATACTCCAGTCACGTCTATCGTTCATATCTGAATCCATATTTTAAAAGTTTCTTCATAAACAGAACAAAAAGTCAAGGTCTCAATTCCTATTTCAATAATGTGTAAATACTTAATTTCTAGTGTAGACTACTATATATATATATATGGTTAAGGTGCTGTTTCCATAGGAAGAGCACTTTTTGGGCAGCTTATAACTCCACTCCCCCTGGACAAATCCACAACAATCTTTGCAAAAAAAGTCTATGGGCCACTGTGAATTTTTTAGCAAATTTTGGTTATGTTTGGTCCAGGGGGGGAAAAGTTATAGGGGGGGTCCCAAAACATCTTTTTTTCCCATAGACTGAATGGGGGAAAAAGTTTATGCACGTCTACAGCCCAAATGCCTGGACGGATTTTCACCAAATGTGCGGCTGGAGCAGGAGCTTGGTCCCGAAAGAGTGCCAATCCGTCCAGTACTTTTCTTTAAAACGAACAAAATGTACGTCTGAAAAAATTAGTGATATCTATGTCCACTCCGTGGACACACTTCCCTGTTCGCTCCGCGGACAAGATACCGTCATGTTCGCGGACATGTGGCGCATTCACTGATTGGATGTTGAACGGCGTGAAGTGTGTCAGATTCTGTCGCTGCGCCTGCCATCTTTCATTCGTGTTTTGGTGTACGCGGACATCGCTGGTAACACCTATAAAA